>NC_142268.1:30000-630000 GCF_052056855.1 Sturnus vulgaris | reverse complement strand
CGGACCACGCCGGCCGCTCGTACCCGGGGGGGGCGGCGGGAGGTGACGGGCGGGACGGGGAAGCGGCCGCTGACCCGGGAAGGGGAAGTGTCGCCGGGGCCGGTCCCGGGCCGGGACCGGGGGTCCCGCCGCCGCCTTCCGGCCATTGACAGCCCCGGGCCGGCGGCTTCCTGCGCCCGGGACCCGCGGGCGCCTTCCCACGGCGCCGCTCCCACGGGGCTGCCAACCCGGCACCGCCACCGGCACCGCGCTGCCCCCGGCAAGGGCACCCCGGCACCCCCCAGCCCCTGTTATCCTGCTGCTACCCCCGCTGTGCGCACCCCAAAAGTCATGGCACCCTGGAGCCGCCGGCACGGACACCCCGAAGGTCACGGCACCCCACAACGCCTGGCTTGGACACCTCAGAGCCCCCGGCGTGGGCACCCCAAAAATCACGGCTCGCTGGAGGCCCTGGAACGGAACCCTGGCACCCCGGAGCCCTCAGGGCGGACACCCCGCCACGATGTCCCCTCCGCCCCCAGCGCCCACCCCGGGTCCCCGCGGGCGCTGCCGGGGGGCACCGGCCCCTGTGTGAGGCCGCACCCCCCGTGTGGGCCCGGGGAGTGCCCGGGGCCGGCTCAGAAAAGGGGTCGTGGCCGCCCCCCCCGCTGGCGGCCCCCGGGGTCCCGCTGCCTTTCAATGGCCCGCCCCGCTTCAAAGGGGCCCCCGGAGCCGGAGCAACGCCCCGGCCCCTTCCCCACCCTCGCTCCCCGCAGACACGGCGAGGACAGCTCTGCCCTCCTCCGCCACCCACCCCGCTCCTCGGGGCTCGCTGCCATCGCCACCCACCCTCCGGCACGCAGCGGGACGGGACCCACCGGGACCGAGCCCGGAGGGCACCTGCGGCCGGGCGGCCGCGGGGAGAGGCGGCGGTGGAGGGCACGGCGGTGCCGGGGGGCCGCGTCCGGCCCCTTGGCCATGGAGGAACAATGATCCCTTGGTGCCGGGCTGGAGGACAAAACGAGCCCCGCGCTGGAATGCCAGTGCCTCAGCAAATTATTGAAACAAAAATAACATTTCTTTGTACAATAATCCTGGGGCGGGGAGGGTCCGGGCAGCGCTGCCAGGGGCCCAGAACTGGTATTTTTCCACTGCTTTCCTCCTTTTTTTTTTTTTTTTCCTTATTTTTTTCCTTTTTTTTTTTTCGCCCCCCTCCCATAACTCCCACCATTGTTCCTTCCCCCCACTCCCTTCCCACTCCTCCCACGCTCGGCACCGCATGAGCGGGGCTCCCTTGTTCCCGCTCGCCCAACGCGTCCATGGGCCGGGAGCCCGGGCCGGCCGCCCAGTGCCTTCGCTCCCCAGCTGCCGGGGGCTGGCGAGGGGCCAGCGGAGCCACAGCGGAGCCATAGCGACCGGCCGCGCTCCCCTAGCAATGGTGGCCACCCCCCGCTTCCAGCAGACCCCCCGCTCCAGCCCCGGGATGGGGATCCAGGCCACGCAGCCCCCCCGGGGGCTCCCGAACTCCGCAGCGCTTTCATTCTAAGCAGGTTCAGGGGCTGCTCCTGCAGCAGCCGGAGATGCTGCGAGTGCTGGAAGGGCCGGGTTGGGGGGTCCTGTCTCGGTCCCCCCCCACCAATAAGTCGAGGCTGACCCCGCCAGCCTCAGATTCGTGCCTTGCGACAGCCTCAGCATTCCCTTGCCACGTTTTCCTTCCTCCGCAGTTGGGTTTTTTCCCCTCGTGTAACACAATCCCAGGCCCTGGCCCTTCATTATCCCTGCTGGCAGCTCCTCATCCTCCTCCCTCTCCCTGTGCCATCGCCCTCCCGGCGCTGCGTGCCCAAGGTCGGACCCACGCCTGCAAGGGAGGGAGCAGGGGGTGGTTTTGGGGGTCGTGCCCGGTGCTGGAGGTGCAGCAGCTGCTCTGGGAGAGGGACCAGAGCATCGGACCGTAGCGAGGACAAATTATTCTAATGAGCTTCCTCCTGTAAACGAGCCACGAGCAGCCAAAGGTACCCAGGGAAAAAACCCACGGGGGAAAAATCCACAGGGGAAAAACCCATAGGGGAAAAATACCCACAGAGGAAAAACACCACCACGCTGTCACCGTGTTTCCAGCATTCCTAAAACCTGGCCGGGGCCTTCCCACGCCTGCGTGACCCCAAATTAGGGGCAGTTTGTGCAAGACGTGGTGCGAAGTGACTTTTCCCAAGCGTGACCTGAGTTATCAGCGAATTATCAGAGCTCACGGCTCCTCCCGAGCCTGCAGCCGGCTCGGTTTCGCCGCCCGGGAGGACACGGAGCGCGGGGATGCTCCCGGTGCGGCGGTCCCGGCTCCCGACGGGGCCGATAAGGAGGCGGCGGCGGCAGGAGCCCGGCTGGCTCTGGCACAGCAAACGCAGCCAGTAAATTTCCACTGGGGCAGCTCCGAGTTAATGAGCTCAATGCGTGACCCCGGGCAGCGCCGGAGCTGCCAGCGGTTGGGAGGAATTCCCCAGGAAAGCTGGGAAGGGATGGGGACCCTTCCTGTGCGAGCGGCCCCGCGGGGCAGGAGCCGGCCCTGGAGCGGCTCAGCGCCCCAGGGGAAGCTCACAGAGGGTGAAGGGGGCCTGGGGTGCAGAGCTCGGCTCCGAAGCCACGGCTGAAACTAAAACTGGAGGATTTGGGGATTTGCAAGAGCCTGGGTTCAGCTCTTGCTCCGTGGCTCGGTCTCACCGGTGTCTCCTCCAGGTGCTGGCGCTGCCGTGTCAGCTGCAAGGACAAGGACATCTTTTAAAAAATAAACAAGACTCTGTAAAACGTTATTTGACCCCTGGATTACTGTCATCTTCTCCATAGTTTGCTGTTTTGGAGGGACAACCCCGAATCCAGCACTTTACCCAAATGAACACGTTATGGACACAGGGAATGCAGTGCCAGCACCTGTGGCCTCCAGCCCGGAGTTTGTGGCAACCACGCTCGGCTCCAGGAGGGAGGCAGCAGGAACACGGCAGCTATTCCAAGGCCATTACACTCCTGAGTAGTTTTATCCTGGATTTCGTTTTGCCTGCTCCATCCAGCCCCAGGGATGCTGCTGAAGGCAGGGCCAGAGCAATCCAGGGTGACAGCAAGGCAAGGGGAAATCCCGCCGGGGCCCAGGTGCCCTTTGCATCCCGAGCTTTTTGGGGATGATTCAGCCAGGGGGGAGGCTCCAGCAGGGTCCGTGCCAGGCTCATCCCCACCTCCTGCTCCAGCAGCACCCCCGGGATGAGCCTCAGTCCTGCAGCAGCGCCTGGGTGGATTCTGAGCATCCCTGAGCCTCTCCTGCTGCTCCAGGCTGACACAGCAGCATCCAGCGCTTCTTCCAAAGCAGCTTTTCCTCCAAAAACCCCGAGGGTGCTGCAGTGGGAAGCCCCCCCAGCTCGTGCCAGGGCTGGAGGCTGATCCCAGAGCAGCGTTCCAAGGAGCTGGCCCCAGCTCCAGGCACCTCTTCCCTCTCCTCTTTCTTACCTACTCCCTGCTCTGACACTTTAGCTCACTCGAGTGACCCGGTTCCTTCCCGTTTCCTGCTTCCAAGCTCCACGCCAGCCATTTATCACCTTTCCCTTTTGAGTTTCCTTGCAGGGAGAAGCACTGAAAAGAAATCCACAACCTTATTGTCTGCTTGTTTTCCAATACAGTGAATTTATTATATGTTGCAAAATCAGCATTCAGCTTTTTTAGTGTACAAAAAAAGGACACTAGCTCTTAAGAAAAAAGATTAGGAAAGCTGAAGACTATGCTGCCTTGAAATTGTAACATTTTGGCAAAGTGAAAAGCTCTTTTGTAAACTCCAACTCCATGGCTCAATATAGTTTTTATCCACAGTACAATATTACAAAGTAAAACACAGTATCAATAAGTTAAGATCATACTTAAATCACCTAGAACTGGTTTCTATTAACCCAAAAAGCACAAAATTTTGCCTAAGCTTCGTCGTCTCTAGAAAGAAAAAAAAAAAAAAAAAAAAAAAGGAAAAAAAAAAAGGCAGATTCGACTACAATTCTTTAACACAGTCCAAAAGAAAAGTGAAGCAGGAAGTTGGTGGATGCTAATTGGGTCTCACAGTTTGGATAGTTCATTAAATATTTTCAGGGGATTTTTTTATATTCAAATTTTTTAGAAGTTCCAGAATATACATGTAAATGTACACAATACATCTTTGTATACAACTCTGTTTGCAAAAATATCTTATAGCAGATGTATAAAGATTGAGATCCATCTCTATCCCCCCCTCCCCAAGCAACAACAACAACAACAAAAAAAAAACAAAAAAAAAAACAACCCTCCTTTCAAAATATTAAGGATTCAGGAGAAGTGTTTCCATGGAAGAATTTACTCATCCTGGGTTTGTAGCTGCTGCCTCTTCTGCCATCCCGAGTTCCGCCTCCTCCGCAGTCGGAACGAAGCCCCCACCAACCCCCAGCACTGGGGAAATTTCACTTTTTCCACCCCAAAAAAAAAAAAAAAAACCAAAAAAAAACCCAACCCGGCGCTGGGCAGGACCAGTGCCAGCGACAATCCCGGAGCAGGGGCTGAGGATTTGTGACATCCCAGGTCCTCCTCGTCCCCTCCCCGATCCCCAGGCTCCCACCCCGCCCGCCAGAATTCCCGGCTGGGATTCCCGGCAAAGCCCCCAGGGAGCAGGAGCACAAAAGTTTCCCCGACAAAAACTCCTCGGGCTCCACAAGCCCCAGCATTTTCCAGCAGCACCAGAGGCAGGTGGCGCTGCCCCCGGCGCTCCCCGAGCTCCAGGTGTGCTTTGGGGAGGAAGGGATGGGAGCACAGAGCATTCCTGAGCCCCGGCATTCCCGGGGGGGGTTCTGGGGTGCTCCCCCTGCGCTCCTCGGCCACAGCAGCTCTCGCCACCCTCCTTCTCCTCAGACCAGTGGAATTCTGGTGGCGTTCCAGTGGCATTCCAGGGGCCACCGTGTCCCCCTGGCTGTCGCCTTTCCCTGGGAGAAGGGGATGGCAGAGCTCCTGCTGAGCGCTGGAGGCACAGGGAGAGACCTCAGAATAAAGTGACAAAGCAAAAAGCAGTGGCCCTGGCTGTGTGACAACAATGAAATTAATATAATAATAATTATTATTATTACTATTAATAATTTTATCTCCTACTTTTAATACAGCAGATGGACCCACGTTTTGTTTGGGGCGGGGGGGGAAAAAAAAAAAAACCAAAACCAACCAAAAACTCCTTGTTGTAAGAAGTGTTTCCCTCCTTAACTCTGCCATTCCTCTCCTTCAAAGGGTGAAAGGCTCTTCAGTGCAACCTCCAAGGGAAGGAGACTCCACAGGGAAGGAATCTTTACTTTGAGATAAACGGAAGTGGGAAGAAGTCAAATCCCACAGGCTGGCAGGATTAAAAAGGGTGAGAGGAGAGAGAAAGAAAGGAACAGCAGAGTTAAAGGACACCTTTGTGCTTTTTGGAGTGTTTCTCACACCCTGGCCATACTCTAAAACGTTCCCTTCAATCCAAAGTAAAGAATTTAAAAAAAAAAATAAATAAATAAAAAAAAAAAAATCAGGAAGCAGGACTGCAGGGAGAAGCTGGCTGAGATAAAGCACACCAGTGGAAGGGATCTGCGTGGGAAAACAGCACCTTACTGCTCTCACAAGGATTTGCTGCTGCCTTGCAAAGACTCACACACACACACAAAAAAAAAAAATAAAATCCCAGGAGAAAGCAGAGCACCCCCCACCCCCTCCTCTCATGGATCAAGGAATAAAGTCTCTCCTCTGGGTGACTCCTGGATAAGTTTTAGTAATACTGCAAGGAAAAGGTCCCAAGCACTTGGCCTAAAAGGAAAAGGGAGGCACAGTTTTAGAAAAAAAGATGCTTTTCCATCTTTTTTTTTTTTTCTTTTTTTGATACAAAAATAGACCATAGTCTCATTAGCAATTAATAAAATTGGCTGCCTTGGTAGAAAATTAGAAAAGTCAAAGCCAGACAGGTCTCCATCTTCCCAGCACTGGTAGCTGGAGGTGAACTGGGCAAGACTGAGCAGGAGGTTTGCACAAAGCAGATGAAAAAAAAAATAAAAATAAAAAAAAAAAGGAGATTTGGGCTTTGATTTTTTTTTTTTTTTTTTTTAAATGGAGGGGATCCACCTCTGCCCTGGCCAAGGTGCTGAGCCCGGGGGGGACCCTCCCTGTGCTGCCACCACCACCATTGTCCCCCCACCCCCTCCCCTCAAAGAGATGACAATGACAAAGCAGGGCCAGACAAGGAGAGCTCAGGGAACGTGGTGTATTTCCGCGGAGCCGGGAGCACACAGCTCTCATTGCAAACAGTCCTAGCAGCAATTCCAGTTCCTCACCATTTGGAGCACAATTGGTAACCCACGTGGAGCTGGGCCGGGGTGTAAGGGGGAAAATTACAACTTCATGCCAAACTTTTAATCCATGAAAACTACAGATTCTTAACCTTTGGGAGCTTCGGTCACTTTAGGCAAGTTTTTTTTCTTAAGTGTCAAACGCTGGCTTCAAATAAGCAGGATTTTTTTTTTTGTCTGTTTGCTTTTTTTTTGTTTTGTTTTGTTTGTCTGTTTGTTTTTGTTATCCATTTGTTACATTCCAACATTCAGAGAGGCTTAAAAAACTCGGGAGGAGCGTGCTGGACGTGGACATGACAGATGTGGCATCTTAAAAGTCATCCCCAAGTTCTTCAACCACGAGGAATTAATGCTCGTCTCTGAAAGGGAGTTTGGGTGTATAAAAGGGAACGTAACGTCCAGGGTGACTGGATTTTGGTTTGCCCTACCCAGTCCAGGGGTGAGTGGCAGCTAAAACTGCTGCTGGTCATACTCTGCTATCAGTTTTTTGATGTGGGCCAGTTTGTTGTGGAGGTATTCGCAGCGATTCTTCTCTTGGCTGTAATTGGGGTTTGTCTGCAAAACAAAAAGAAAAAAAAAAAAAAAAAAAAGGAAAATCACAGAGGTGGGAAAGGTTCTGGAGAAATCAAAGCTGAGCATTGGCAGCACAGAGCAGATCATGGAATCAATCCCATGGTTTGGGTTGGAGGGAATGCAAAGATCCTCTCATCCCAGGGGACATTCCACTGTCCCAGGGTGCTCCAAGCCCCATCCAACACTTCCAGGGATCCAGGGGCAGCTCTGGGAATTCCATCCCAACCCCTCCCCACCCTCACAGGCAGGAATTCCTCCCAATGCCCCATCCAGCCCTGCCCTCTGGCAGAGGGGAGCCATTCCCTGTGTCCTTGTCCCAAATCCCTCTGAGCTCTCCTGGAGCCCCTCCAGGCTCTGGAAGGAGCTTTAAGGTGTTCCCAGAGCTTCTCTTCTCCAACCTGGCCTTGGACACTTCCAGGGATGGGGCAGCCACAGCTTCTCTGGGAATTCTATCCCATTCCCTCCCCAGGAAGAATTTCCTCCCAATATCTCACCTAAACCTCCCCTCTTTCAGCTTAAAACCATGGAAAGAAGCTTTTTTTAGATCCCCCTTTAAAACAGCCCTGCTCTGATCAAATCCAGCCATGAATAAAATCCCTTTCCAGCATTATCCAGCTCCAGGAGCCTCCTCACAAGGAAGGGGCACACCTGAGTTAGGCTCAGCCTAACTGGGCTTCCAACAATCACCACCTGCCCTCTGCCCCCACCTCGGAGCCTCTGGAACAAAGATGAACTCCCAACATGCAGGGAATCTCTTCAAAGAGCTCCTAAATCCCTCAGGACAACAGGCCTCAGGACCCTATTCACTTATTTAAAGGGAAAAAAAAAAAACCCCTCCAAATTCCCACTGGTGTGTGAATGCTTTGCATTAAAATTACTGAAATTCAAGGTATTTTCTGTGGCCCAAACTCCAAAAAATGTGGGGACAGAGCTCCAGAGGCCGATGGCAGCTCGGATCCCGTGTCCCAGCAGCCCCCAGAGGATCCTGTTATCCCTCAGCCTGTGCATCTGGAACACAAACTGTTCCTTCCACGGGGAGATAAAGGCCCTGGGTGAGCACAGCCATTGTGCCACGGCTCAGTGATCCCCAGCATCCACGGGGCACTCCCAGCTCCCCCCAAACCCTTTCTGATCTGCTTGGAGGGAAGGGCTGGAGCTGAACAAAGATCTGCTGGAATTGCCTCAGAGCCTGGGTTTAGCTCTTGGCAAGGGCCCATCTCTTTCAGTCACACCAGGGGCACCACCCAAAAGCCTTCTGTGGCCAAGGACGTTCCCTCACCTTTTTAATTTTCCGATATTCCTGTAAAATTTGATCGTGGATGGTCTGAAAACAAAGAGAAAAAAAAAATATATAGGGTATTATTTTCAGTTCTGCAGTAGGTATTCATTGATGGCTCAATGTACACAATTCCTCCAAATTGCAGCCAAAATCTGTTCCCTCCGTGGCTTCCCTGGGCAGATCCAGTGGCCACAACCAGCTCTGATTCCATGGATATCCTGGAGCTGACACAGGGATGAGGCCCCACTCCCCAGCCATGAGAACTACCTGTGACAAGCACCTGGATTCCAGGATAATTCACATTTCCAAAGCTCCAACTGATCTTTTTTTTTTTTTTTCCCCCTCCACCAAGATCTAAAAACAATCCAGCGAGGAATTTTGCAAGGAGAAGGGCAGGAGGTTTGAGGGAAGAAGCTGTGCTTAGCACAATAGGTGCTCTGTAAAAATCTGTTTATTATCCTCAACGAGACTCACTTTTTCAAGCTAATGAATAGCTAAAACTCTTTAAAAATCACTCTGACAAGTCCAATAATGCTGCATTATTAAGATCAAAGATTGCAGAGGAACAGATGACCCCGTGCTAACTCCCCTTCCAGCCCTGATACGCTCCCATATGTGCAAATATGAGTTTTTCTGGCTGGGATACACTAATAGCTTCCAGCAGCTTTTGGCTAAGGACACCAATTGTCTCACTGAGGCCTTTCCTTGTCAACAAGTCCCCTGATGTGGCTCCAGCCTGAAAAAGGAGCAGCACAGAGCTGGGTTAGGAGCATTCCCCAAAGCTGTCAGCTGTGTGCACGTTCCCCACCAGTTCTGAGGCTGGAATTTCGACACCGACCCAGCCCAAACAGAGCAAGATCAAAGACCTGCAGCTCTGCCACGTGCACAGGGAGCTTTTTTTTTTTTTTTAATTTTTTTTTTTTTTTTTTTTGGTGGGGGGAGGGTGTTTTTAGCTCTCTTTCTACCTTGTATTCCTCAGAGCCCTGCAGAAGTTGTTTCAGCTTGGCATCCAGCTGGGTGAACCGTCGGGTTATCCTCTCTATCCGGGCGTGCAGGTCCCTGTACTCGTTGTACTCCGCGTTGAAATCGTTTTTGTAGCTCTGACGCTGCTCCGAGGAGGAAATGGCTGCGTATTTTCTGCAGGGGAAACAAAAAAAAATAAAAAAAATAAAAAAAAAAGTAGGGTTTGGTGAATGGATTTTTAACGGGGGAATTGGTTTTGGGGAGAGATTCTCTCTGGGATGTGGTGGTGCTGAGCACGGGGGGGGATGGAGATTGCCAAGTGACTGGAAATGAAATCATGGATAATTTAGGATGGTCTAAATGGGATATTGGGGAGGAATTCCCAGAGAAGCTGTGGTTGTCTCACCTCTGGAAGTGTTTGGAGCAGCCTGGGATGGTGGAAGGAGTCCCTGCCTGTGGCAAGGGTGGGACTGGATGGGCTTTAGCTCATTCCAGCCCAAACCATTCTGGGATTGAAGCTGGAAAAGCCCTCCAAGATCCAACCCCAGCACTGCCAAGGCCACCACTAAACCACGTCCCCAAGTGCCACATCCACATGGCTCAAATCCCTCCAGGGATGGTGATTCCCTGTCCCAGTGAGGAAATTCTCCCTGATATCCCATCCAAGCCTCCCCTGGTGCAGCTTGAGGCCGTTCCCTCTCATCCTGACTTGCATTAAAGTAGCAAATTATGGAGGCAACCACTGGGAATTGTTGCCTTGACCTCCTGCAAAACAAACAATGTTTGCTCCCAAAACTTCTATCTCTGCCAGATAGGTTGGAATGGGCAGGTACAGCCAAGGCTGGAGCAGCTGGGGGTGGAGGAGGACACTCAGATAGGGCTGCTACAGCTTCTGTGACTCCTGCTGGCCCGCAGAACATGGAGTTCTGCATCTGTGCCAGGCATTGGAACAGCAGGAATACGATGCTTCCAGTGTTAAGAGTCTTTAAAGGAACACAAAAAGCATTGAGCCATCGTTGCAAAACGCTCGCAGGGTGATTATGTGGCAAGAGCACGACAAGAAACCACGGTGAGGAGCTTTATTCTGGCTTTTTTTCTTTTTTTTTAACCACCAGCAAGTCTATTTCCAGCACCTTCTGGAGATACTCGACGTGTCCTGAGCTCAGGTTGAACTGATGTGCCTTTGGGAGCCTTTTGGAAATTATTCTGCTCAGCAAAAAGCCATTAAAGCTGACATTTACAGCCCTCTCTGAAGGTAAAACTCATCTTTTGGTAGGTGATGGCTCTAAATTTGCCTCCCTGCAGCAGGGCCAGCTTGGTGCATGAACATGGAAAAGTTGATTTAGGCCTCAAATTAAGAGGGAACTTTCAGTGCTTGAAACTTTTAAAGTGCTCTAAACTTTAAGAAGTGAGTCCTTGCCAGGGGCTGGGATGAAGATCCATCCACACAGGATAAAGAAGGATCAAAGAGCAGTGACAGAATTTGAGGAGCTGGGCACAAATCAGATCACACAAGGAGCTGCAATGTCCCTTTTTGGGAGAGACCAGCACGTGGGTGACAGAAAAACCATCCCCAGCCACCCAAATTCTTTGGAATAGCCCTAAAAATGTCACCTTGAAGGGGTTGTTTGTATGGCTGATGCAGCCCAGCAAAGCAGAAACCACAGCAGAAACCTTTATCTGCCCTAGAGCTTCCTCCTCCTCCTCCTCCTCCTCCTCCTCCTCCTCCATCCCAGCACAGCCAAACCAGCTCTGACAGAAACAACCCCCAGGGCTGGGACATGCACAGGGAATTTTTTTTTCCCCCCCTCTCAGCTACAACTTTTTCCCCACCCCAAAGCTTTGTTTAGAACAGGTTTGGGTTTATGCAGATTCTGGGCTCCCTTCACAGGGATTTTTGGGTTTGTTTAATTAACCTCGAGGGGATCTGATTAAAGAGTCAAGAGGTGAAACAACTCAGATCCTAACCCAGGGGTTAGAGCCTCCCAGGAAAGAATATTTCACTGCTTTATGGAGATGATTTTGGCTCTGCAGAGGGCAAGAATTAGCAAACCACCCCAAATCCTTCCTTGCCCTGCCTTTCCCAACACGAAAGCAGATTATTCCCTCTCAGAGTTCCCAGCTGGAACGTGGAGATGTTGAATCCTTCCAAGCCCCTCTCTAAGGTATGAAATGTTCCTTGAAGTTACTTAAAACAATTTCTAGGAGATAACCCTTGAATTCCTTAAGGAGGTAAAAACCAGCTTTGATATCAAGTTTAGTCTCAACTATTAATGTGCAGAGCTGGGTTTACTCTTTTTCTTACACCCACCTAACCAAGTTCTATCAAATAACACAAAAAGTCCAACAAAAATCCCCAGCACGTTGTGATTTTTTTTTTTTTTTTTAGCTTGAAACATGATCCCAAAGTGATGAAGCAACTGATAAACATACTTACAATAAATAATCTGGCATTTCTGAAGTTGATGTTGGTACACTAGAATTATTGCATGTTCCATTTAAACCTGAAAAAATAAAGATTTGTTTACAGACGTTCTTAAACTTCAAAGCTCCTTGCAATTTAGCTTCAAACTCATAAAACTTGCCTGAGATATACAGTTTATGGAATTCTAAAGGATTTCTGTTTTGCTTGGAACTGACAGAGGCAGATGAGCCACAACAAGGTGGCTGAAAGTTCAAGGCTACTCCAATATTTGTCTGTCAGCAAAACAGCACCAACATGAGCCAGCACACCGAGGAGCAAAAAAAAAAAAAAAAAAAAAATCTGAATTTAATTGGTGGATAAACAGTGCCTGGAGTGGGATGACACTGAGAGCACCACTGGGAACGAGGAAAAAACAGCCCTGAGCCCAGAGAGCTGAGCTGGGCAAGGTGAACCTCCTGCTCTCCTGCCTCTTCTACACCTGAGAGATTCCTCTGGGGATACTCCAGGGTGAGATTCCTGAATTAATATCCCACAGTCCTGCAGGGCACCACTGAGAGGGTTTTAGGGAATGCAGCTCCAAA
Organism: Sturnus vulgaris; assembly: GCF_052056855.1. Classification (NCBI taxonomy): domain Eukaryota; kingdom Metazoa; phylum Chordata; class Aves; order Passeriformes; family Sturnidae; genus Sturnus; species Sturnus vulgaris. The sequence goes on along the minus strand of NC_142268.1, from coordinate 617,847 downwards.
CACAAATCCAGGCATTAATGAGGGCTCTGCTAAGGATGTTCAGGAATTGAGGGAGGAACTGGATAAACCTAAAGCAAACTCATCCTCCACATCCACCAAGCACTGCAGGATAAATGTGGAGGAAGAAAGCAGCTGGATCCACCTTTGGAAAGGGATTATTTCCCACAAATTGTGTGTTACATTCCAAATCCTCACCAGAGTCAGCAGTACCCTGAGTGTATCCTTAAAAAGATGGATTTTCCTCTGAATTTCCACAGAAAAGCTTTCCTGAGCAGGATGGGAGAATGGCACAAACCCAGCGTTCCTAAAAAACATCCCAATCCCAAATTCCTGCTGCAGCTCCTCCTGCTTCTCCTCCTTCCCTGACCACAGATGCACAACACGGTTTAAGGATGGTGGAAGTTTTTTTTTTTTTTTGCCTGTGAGTGCCACCTACTGACTGAAAGGACCCCAAAGGTCCCTCCAGAGCCTCTGGAACAAAAATTCCCAGGAGAAATTCCCATTTCTGGCAGGAGGTGTCCCTGCCCACGGCCAGATGAGCTTGAAGGTCCTTCCAGCCCAAACTTTTTGTGATTCTCTGCTTCCCTACAGCTCCAGGGGGAATTGGGGGAAGGAGGAGGATGAGGATGATGCTACCCACAGCAAGGCACAGAAGGAAAACATCCCAGCTCTGGCTGTCCAGGATCCAAGCAGGACTGACCACATCCTGTTTGTGATTGCTCCCAGCCCAGCTCGGATTTGTTACCTCAAAACAGCAGCAGAGAGAGAAAAAAAAAACCAACTCCTGATAACGAACAAAAATCCAGGAATTAAACAGGAAAGAGAAGCAGCAAAGGTGGTGGAGGAGGCTCAGTAATTTTCCAAGAATTTGGGGTGTTTGGGTATTTATAAGACAAACAGAGAGAATGTGTGAACGTGTCTCCAGAACCACGTGGGGAAGAGAAACACAACATTCACAGGAAAAAAAAAAACAACCTGGGATTGACACAAAAGCCCAAGAGTTCTCAGTTCTGCAGTGCCACACATCCAGGAGCCCCACACACTGTCCTCAGCAATCACTGCTGAGCCACCAAGACGCTTTTTGTCACTGCTGCAAAGCCTGTGGGGAAGGAGAGGGCTGGGACCAGCTCAATCCCAACCCCCTGAGAGGCTCCCCCTTCCCAGGAATCCAGCATTCCAAAATATTGTCCTTTTGGAGCCAAAAACGGAGGATTTTCATGCACCAAGCAGGAAGGGGAATGTAGAAAATAGTAACAGGGTGAAGGAAAATGCAAAAAGGAATTTAACAGATATTCCCAGAGGCTGCAGGGAAAGTCCCAGTGCTCTGGGGAGCTGAAAGCAACAACAGAAAACATGGAAGCAGCAGGAAAGGGAATGGATGGGACCAGCCAAGAAATATTCTCTGCTCTAAGAGTGCAGGGACCTGACTTTGAAAGAGTGGCTGGATGGAAAATGTTTTCATCCCACCTCAATGGAGATTCCCTGCTGTGTCAGTCCTTGAATAAATAAATCCCCAGCCCCAGTGGGAGGCAAGGAAGCTTTTCCAGCCTGGAAGAGCTGGTTCTCCATTGCTTTAACAGCATTTATCACCAGGTTTATCTATCATTTCTTTTGTAGCCAGTATTAAAAGCTTTTGTGAGTAACTTTTCATTAAAAAAAAACCCCAAACAACAGTCATCACAACAGCCAACACAAGCGCTGCACTGCTCTTCCCACTGCTCCCAGCCTTTCATCCCCACAGATTATCCCAGCTTTTAATTTAACCAGGAGAAACATGACACGCTCTGAGGCGGCTCCAAACAGCACGAAAGGTTAAACAGGAAAAACCTGACACCCCGTGTGGAGAGGAAGCACCTCTGGTGATTTGGAGGGAGGACAGTGCTGGCATTTGGGTCCCCAGAGCAGCTGGCACGGCCCAGGATGTGCCCATTCCTGCAGGGAATGCTGGCATCGCTGCCAGCCAACACCAAAGCACCTCCGGGCCCCCACTCACCTGGGACCTGCTCCTGGGGAACACTAACTAAGTCAGCATTTTTTATTACTTCACAGTTCTGCTTCTCCTCTTTGCACTTCTCCTCGCTCTTCTTCTCCTTCCTCTCCTTCTCCTTGTCTTTGTGCTTTTTGGATTTTTTCTTGGATTTGACGTAGGAGCCGCAGTTGTGTTTGCTGCTCTGGGCACAGTCTGTGGGCAGGGGGTGACTCAGTCTGTCGGGAGGCTCCGTGTTCTCACAGTCTCTGCCGTTGTGAGTCAGGTCATTGCTGACATCCGACAGGGGATCGTGAGGCCTGGGCAGCTCCAGGGCAGGGAGGGAGGAGCTGGAGCTCACGGGCTCGGGCAGAGCCTGGGGCAGGGCAGGGGGGGCCAGGGTGTCCTTCCCGTTGGAGGAATTCAGCTTCCCGTTGAGAGTGGGTTGGGTCCTGTGAGCCAAATGTGAGATCCTGGGCTTTTTGTTGGCCAAAGGGTCGATGAACTCCAGAGGTTGGGATCGTTTCTGTTAGGGAGGAAGGGGAGGGGGGAAGGAAAAAAAAGAAAAAAAGAAAAAAAAAAAAAGGAGAAATAAATCGCGTTGAAGGTGTAGAAGTGGAGCTGGATGTTGCCACTAGGTGGTGGTGCAATACAGGGCAGAAGGGATAAATATTCCCGGGAAAAGCAGCTTATCCATCCCAAGCTGCTTCCCAGAGCCCACAGTTTGCTGGGACAGCTGAAAGAATCCCATCAGCAATTCCTGATTCCCCTATGGCCCACACACAGCCCATGCCACCCCCAGCCTGCTCTCACTGCAGCTTATTTCAAACCCAGCCCTTTGGAACTCAAACCCTGCAGCTTCCCCCTGCCCCAGCCAATGAAGAGAAATATCCCTGGAAGTGTCCAAGGCCAGGCTGGAGAGGGCTTGGAATAACCCGGGACAGTGGAAGGTGTCCTGCCCATGGCAGGGATGGAACTGGATGAGCTCTAAGGTCCCTCCCAACCCAAACCATTCTGTGGTAAGAACATTGGTCCAAAGTCCCCGTGAAGGAAAAATGCCCTCAGCCCTCTGGAGCAGGGAGGGATTCACCAGTTCTGCATTTTATTCCCAGCTCTATGGCCAAAAAACTGTACCCCTTCCCTGTTCCTTCCTCTTCTCAAGAACGAGGCATTGCCCTGAAGAGGGGAAGGAAGCACCAACTGCTCAGTTCTCAGAATTTCAGGCAAAAGGGGACATTTAAAAAATCCACGTCACAGGGGCCAACATGACCTGAGCAACCCCTTTTTGAGCAAGGCTGGAGAAGGAAGTGGCTCCCAGCTGTGCCCAGACCTTGGAGGCAGCTGCCTCCAGCCTGGAAAAGCTGCTCCATGGAAGAACCCATCCATCAGGCTCAGCCCAGCCCGTGCCAGCCAAAACCACCTCAGTGTGTGCCCACCTGGCAGCTCCGGGGCTGCAACAGCTCTGAGCCAAAGATGATTTGGTGCCCAGAGGAAAACAAGCGATAGCTCTGGCTATTTCTTTTGGATAATCCATTATTTTCTTTCTGTCTCAGGCAGGATCTCGACGTGTTTGCGAATGGAAATGTTGTTCCATCGCTGAAATGTAGCTGGATGGTGGTTGAAGCAGCCCCTAATTCCCTCTTTTTTTTTTTTTTTTTCCCCCCCCTGGATTTTCTCTCTCTCTTTGCTAACTCAGGGGTCTTGAGGACACTGCTCAGTGCCAGGAATTCTTTCCACCTGTCAAGGTAATTAAGGAAGAGCTGCTGGTTCTGCCACTGAGCTCAAGGGGCAAGGACAGCACGTCCGACCGGCTTGGCAACATCACCTCGCAGAGCTCCCAGTGTCCATCTCCCCAAGGAGGGGCCACCTCTGTCTGCAGGGCTCTGAACAGCTGACAGAGCTAAAAATCTGCCTGATTTTACAACCTTTTCTCTAAAAGCAACAAATATCAGCTTCTCCAAACTCATCTCCCTGGTTAGGAGAGTTATACACATCCATTTTCTAGAATTACCAGACCGATCTTCTTCACCTTCATTCCACGGCTGAACTTTCCCAAAATATTCTGCATACCAGCCTACCAAATCCCAATCCTCTGCTGGCACTGCACCCATTAAAAACCATTTCTCTAAATAGAAACTACAGCCAGAGAGTATTAAAAAAGTGACAGCTCACAACGCTGTGGTTTGCTGTCTGACACGAGAGAATCATGCTGGAAACATTTCTATTCCACATTGGATTGTCCCTGCTTCACCAGCCTTTCCTAAATCCAACCTAACCACCCAAAGTTTCAGCTGGGTCGTTCTGAGTGATCAAAACCTCACCCTAAAGACCTCTGAGTCTTTAAAACATGGACAGCCAGAGAAACAAGATAATTTTTCAACCTTAAAAATAGACACAAGACCAGGATCTTTGCGAGCTAACTTGAAGGCGATCATTCTTCATTCAGCAGGAACATGCCCACAGCAGAGCAGGAGAGGATTTGGAATCAGCTACCTGGCAAACGAGTTACACAGTCCTTGTTCTCAACCAGAGAATTGCCTCCCTCTCAGTGCCAGGGAGCACATAATTTCTTTTACCTGTTAATATTCTTTGCCACTAATCCTCGGTGCGTCTGTCCAGACAAGCAGGCATTACACATTCCATTGGCAGGAGAAGAATAAATACTCAACTTGTCTGGGCTGACCCACACTGGAAGAAGGGAAGGCAGCACATTTCACAACGCCAGCAACGCCTGTGCTGGGAGATACTGGGAGAACTGGGGACAAGGCTCTGCTTGACACGCGTCAAACGCGGCTCCTGTGTGTGGTTTATGGTCACGGAAAAAGCAGGCAAAATGTTCTTTTCACAGCTCCCTGCTCTGGCATCTCTGAGGCAGGAGCAGCCCAACCTGCCCCTGATCTGTCATGGCAATTAGGCTGCAAAAGGTCAAGGGTTTTAATAACTCAACCATGTTTGGGAGCTGCTTATTACAGCTTCGTTCCACTCAATTATTAGTAATGAGGAAAACACAAGCTCGTTCTCCCAGGAACTCCAGGAGGGATGGAGGCACTGCAAAAGGAATTTAGCCCTTAAAACTAAACCTGAGCCTCATTGTCAGAGATCCTCCCCACAGGCCCTCGCTGAGAGAGAGGAGAAACAGATGCTGAACAAAGCCAGAATGAGACTCCAACTTAATAAAACAGAAATAAAAACCCCAAAGACCTCCTGACCCGGCAGCAGGCGATTACAGGGTGCAGACAGGCACAGCCAAATCCACCGGCAGCACGGGGGATGCAGGGGCTGGGCAGGGGGGGAATCACCCACCTGAGGGGGAGAGCTGGAGTTGAGGGTGTCCTTTGGAGGGCTCAGGGAAGGAGCTTCTCCCTGGAAAGCACCGCTGTTCTGGGGCTGGCACAGCTTCCTGCAAAAAACACAAAAAACACAAAAAACGGGCTGTGGTCACACCCCGTGCCAGGGGGACAGGTGGCACTGCACACCTGCAGCTTTTCTCGGGCTCACACTCTCCTGGAAGGTGCCATAAAAGGAGCTCGTTCAGGCTCTGGTGTCTGAGAAAATCTGGGAAGGAGAAAGTGCTGCGGGAAAATATCAATGACAATTTGGAATTCCTCATCTCTTTTCTTGCTTTCCCGTGGTTTTTGTGGCTCTTTGGCAATGGAAGGAACACCTTGGATCAACAGGGCCGAGGCTGAGCCCTTGGACACATGAAAAGATTCCCCCTGTTGAGGTTGGAACTCCTTTTTCAACAATTTCACCTTTTTTTTCTCTTGAACTGGTGACGTAAGAATTAAAACAAATCAATTCCAGCCTCAGAAACATAATTCACACGGGGATCAGTAAAAGTGGCATTGAATTTTAAGGTGTAAAGGATATCAGATACTATTCCTGCTGATTGAAATACAGCTCAGGGAGACATTAATTAAACAAATTTCTGCTGAGTTTTTGCTTTCTGAGACAACTCTGAAAGCAAAGCTCACTGAAGAGGGGCTGAAACTCAAGCTCAGATGTTGAGGAATAAGTTCTCCCACTCATTAGCATCATTAAAACAACATTTTATGGCAACAGGAGCCCTTTCAGCAGCGAGCTCCTCTGGGTCCAGGAAAAGCAGCATTATAACAGGAACTGCTGAGGTATTATTGGTCCTCCAGGATTTACATTTTGGGCTTCCCAATAATACTTTTAAGTTGCATCATGCAAAACAGAGCTACTCTGGGCTGTATTTGTGGTACTGGACAAATAAAGAAACCCTTTTGTGGCAACAAAAAGGACAATTAGAATCACTTGAGTGCATAAATTCCCCTCCAGGCTGGGTCTCTGCTCCTCTCCAGATCTCTGAGTATTTTCCCAGCCCACCAACTTTGCCCAGCAATTCTGACACCAGACTGCCCCTCAATTAATCACCCAGGAAAAAAAAAAACAAACCAACAACTACTCTTACATCAAGTTGCAGCTGACAAACTGAAAAAAAAAAAAAATAGAATTCAGGGTTAAAGGTTTTAATAAAGCAGCTCTGCAGTCAGTTTGTCAGGAGCTGTGGAGGCTTAATAACCCACTTTTAAATTCTCTCACAAGAAACTGGAATCAGCATTAAAGCTCCCTCATATCCTTTAAACATTGGGAAGATTTATCTCAGAGATAACGCCCAGGACTTGACAAGATTTGGCTTTTAACCTGAGCTTGAACCTTGGGCTGTGTTGCAGCAATATTTAGACATCTGCAGTGTCACCACCGTGCTGGCTTTGTTTCATTTTATTTAAAACAACCTCAGCAGTGGCAGATCAAGTCCAGGAAAGGAGCTGGGGGTTGTGAAAATGGGGACACTGCTATGGCCCAAGCACCCCAGTGGAAGTGGCTTCTTTTGGGGGGTGATCAGCCTGAGCAAGCCTGCCACATCTTCTAATTGTTAATTATTAATTGTTATGCACTGAAGGAGTTTCAAAGCACTGAGTTCAGCAGAATCCTGGAATGGTTTGGGTTGGAAGGACCTTAAATCTCATTTACAGGCTGGGACATCTTCACAGTCCAGGCTGCTCCAGGTCCCCCAGCAGTGACCAGAGGCATGGAAAACATTAAAAAGGAGGAAAAAACCGAGCTGGTTTAACCCAAGCCTAGTTAGACCCAGCTTTAATATCTGCAGATGTGTTCATTACTGCAGCTGCTGAGGCACTGAGTGGCCACTGGCCCTGAAATGCTGCAACAATTGGTTGGTGATGCAAACCCCGACGTCTGCTGCCTCCTGTGCCCTTTTTCTGGGCCTGTTTTTCTCCTGTCTTCAACCCAACATGTTTTTTTTCCATTTTGGAGCCTCATTACCTGCACTGCCTGAGCAGGGCTTTGTTTGTACAGTTGAATACATCCTTTCCAAGGTCTATTTTTAGACCCTCGCCCAAGTGAATGCCACAATTCTAGAAAAAAGCAGTAAACATGGCTTTTCTACAGGGAGAAATTCACTTTGGGCTTTTTTTTCTCTTTTTCTTTTCTTTTTCTTTTTTTTTTTTTTTTTTTTGAAAGCCATAAAGATTGCATGGCAGTTGTATTTTTCCTTTTAATTACAATTTCACATCAAGGCCATTTAAATGAGTTTTGATTTTCCTTGAGCACTCCAAAGCACTTGGAGTGCAAGTTTGCTGTTGGTTTAAAAAAGTCTCATCTCCAAGTCAATTGTGCTTTTAAATCATGGGAAGTGCTCAAACAGAGCACGCTGTGCTTCAGCTTAACCAAAAATGCAATAAAATAAAGCACAAGTAAAAGCTCTGCCTGCATGACAAAATCTGTACCAAGGCACTGAAAAATATCAACACTCAGAGCACAATTTGGAGAAAACTGGGAGATTTTTGGTCTCTTTCCCTGCCAGCCAGAAGCTTCCAAGCTTTTCCTAAGGAAAATATCTCTAGAGGGAAAAGATTTCAGCAATAAGGATGAACTGAGTGTGTTAAGGGCTGTTCCAGGAGGGAACATGGGAACAGAGATCACACTCCAAAGGCAGGAGTTTGAAAGGATTTATCCCTACAGAACAACCTCTTGCTTTTCCACACATCCACGATTTGAATCAAATCTCAGATTTAGGGATGAAACAGGAAGATGTGGAAAAAAAGAAGGAGAGTTTCAAAAGAGAGCTGAGCTGGAGACATTTAATCCACTCATCTCCCAGGATTTTGGACCAGCAGTATTAATTCTAGCAGCTCTGCTCCCAGCCAGGTTTCCCCAAACTTTGCCTTTGATGATTTAAAGACATCACACAGGATGATGTGAAGAGTGGATCCACTCGGATGTTCAAAGTTCAGTCCACTCCTACAGGTCCCTGGGTGATGGGCAGTTTAAAATTATGTCAAAATAAGTCACACACTCAACTTACACACCTCCAAATTTCCTGAACCTTCCCTGGCCCAGGATTCCCTCCCTGGATGGTATCAGAGAGAAGAAAATGGATAATTACCTAACGAGGATCCTCTTCAACAACTGCTGATCTCCTTCTGAGTAGCCAGGCCAGTCCTTCTGCACTTCTTTGTATACACAATCTTTCAGTGTGAAAGTGCTGTCCTTGGCACTCAGATTTGCCACCTGCAACAGAAGGAATTTGGGAAAACATCGTTAGGGTTTCATTTTCCCACTTCCTCCACCAAACAAGAGCTAAGATGAAGGCAAAATCTGAGCAGACTTAGCAGTTGTTAGTAGTGTCAGAGAACAAGGAGAGACTTTAATATTTCATTTCCTTATTATTAAGATTATTTAATCAAACTGTGCCTTTCCTTTCGCCTTGTCACTGCAATAATTCATAATGAGCTTCTAAAGCACAGCCAGTTGAGTGGGAAATAAATCATATCTAAAAGAGATTATTCAGCTTGGGGAGCCTGGACCAGCACACCAGCACTCGATGGAAACACCTGGAAATAAAACCTTAATGGGAACAGGCAGTTCACTTATCACACCTGTCCCGTAGCCAAAATGGGGCAGTTTGTGGCCAAAGAGGAACTCTCAGAGCGATAACTTGGTTAACAATTGCCAGGAGATAACTTCTCCCCAACGAGCCAAGAGAACAGGCCACAGAGAGCTGAGAGCAGAATGCCCTGGGATCACCTGGATTTTATGGAGAACTTCTCCAGGGCAGAGAACAGAGCCTGGGATTTGCAGCTTTAAGGCAGCAGGGCACTGCAGGGAGCTCAGCACACTTGCACCAGCAGCTGCCTGACATTTTATCCAACCCTACCCCGTGGAGTTTCCCCACACAAAACCCTGCGTGGTGCCTGCATGGAGAGGAAATGCTGCTGGAATGGGCACAGCTGGATTAGAATGGAAACAACTTGGGAAAGAGTTATCCCACTCGGATCAATCTTTCCACAGCCTGACTGAGAATTTAACTTCTTGCTGTTGGTACACGCATGAAAACCCAGAGCTGGCACAAAGCAAAAAAAAAACCCCAGTGAGGCTTTCAGAGAGAATGAACCTCTCTTGGGTGCTCCAGAGTGTCCTGGAATGGTTTGGTTCCACCAAATTCCAAAAGCAGGGACACCTTCCATTATCCCAGATTGCTCCAGCCTGGCCTTGGACACTCCCAGGGATGGGGCAGCTTCTCTGGGCAACCTCAGCTTGCAGAGCACTGCAAGTTTGAAATGAAAAGAAAGCCCTCCATGTGTTTTTGAAGAGGGATGAGGAGGCCCAGGTGCCACATGCTCTGCCCACAGCCAGGCAGAGCCAGCAGCTGCAGCCCAAATTCCCTGCTGGAGCCCCTCAGCTCGGGGACTGCTACCCTTGAAAGTGGAAAAATGCTTTTATTCAGTGCATGGAGATCTTGTGCATCTGTTTAGGGATTACTGTTCTCCATTCAGGACGTGGCTGTGCTCAGGGATTTCTATTATCCACACAGCAGGAAAATGCCTCAAAAACAAGTGAAGGAGTGCAAAGTCTTGAATGAACTGAAGATGCTGCTGATTCCTCTGCTTCTGCTTTAGGGAGGCTACAAACTAATATTAAAAATATTAAAAATCTAGGAATGTCAGAGCAAAAGGCTGCACAACCAACATGGCAAACTCTCCTGATAAGCAAAAATAGAAAGCCCAGTTATCAGTTTACATGACAAACACTTTGTTTTTCCTTTCAGTCCTGTCAGCTTTCCAAAATCCTGAGCCAAAATACAACAAGAATTTGAGCTGTGTTTTACATCGAGGTATCCCTGTAAACACACCCAGGAGACAAAAGCAAATCCAGCTTCTCCTTTACAAAAAAAAAAAAAACAAAAAAAAACCCAACCCAAAACCAAACTCTCCCAGAATTTCTCTGTTTCCTGCCTGCTCCTGGAGCCCAGGAAGAACAACTTGGGATTTTTCTCTGCACAGAGGCTGAGAGCTGCTACCTCCTTGTTTTGCTCGTGTGGGACTCTGCAAGCTCCACCCCAAACCTCCCAAAAATAGAAACCTTGCAAAATGAGGCAAAAAGGCCGCCAGGAACACGGAGTCCTGCGAGAGATGCAAGAGCACAATGAAACCCACACCTAGACAGATTTAGCTGTGTAGCTTTAACACAGCCTGTAATTTTTAGCTTATCTGTGTCTGCCTGTGCATGGGAGCCCTGGGAGGGCTGAGAGGGATTAAACTCTACGAGCACCACACGTTTACAGCCAAATCAGCACTGAGCCCCGGGCAGGGTGGCCCCGTGGCCAGCACTGCTTGCCTGCCAGGGCTCGGGGGCACAGCATCCATCAAAAGCCATCACCAGAAACAAGAGTTTTCTACTCTGAAACTCAGTGCTAGAATTGAAAAAGTGCTCTGGAAAGCTGCTGGGAAATTAAGGGTTCTGGGATTAAAAATCTAAGGGAGGAACGAGTTGTGCCAGCTGTGACTTTGTTTTTAATACGACCTGCCCTGTGCCCTTGGGCAAAGTGAACTCCTGTCTCACTCTTTATGGAAAGGAATAGAAAAGAAAAAAAGAAAAAAAAAAAAGAAAAAAAAGGAGTTTTTTCCAGAATATATTCCAATCCAGAAGAAGGCAGCTGCAGCATTTAAATAAATAGCCATGATGTGTTTAATAAAGCAATGAAGGTGTTTACTGCAAGGCCTAAAATGGCACCTTTAATGTGACTCAAAGTGCTAGGAACTGATTCAGCTTGGAGACACACAAATAATGTGCTTGGCAAGGAGCTGCATGATCTTCACACCTGACCAGTGGCACTTCCAAGCAGGAGAGGCTCTGAGAGTACAAAAAAAAACCTGGGGATATCTTTTCCTTCATATACAAAACTTGTACCAATACAGAGCGTTGCTCCTTCGCGTCCATGAGAATAAAATAAAAGATTTAGGAGGTTATAATCGAATGATTTGCAGATCCTCTGTTAAGAGAATCCTCCCCATGACCAAGCAGAAGTGTCCCTCTAAAAGGGACTGATCTGGTGAGCCAAAACCATCCAGCTTGGTTGCACCTCCCTAACCTGAGGCGTAGCCACGGGAGGCTCCTGCTATCTCTGCACCAGCACTGGGAGCTGAGAAATGTGTCCCCCACAGCCTTTAGAGTCACATTCAGCTGCAGCCTGGAGATAACAGGTTCCACTGCCACGGGAAAGGGGGTGGGGGGCTGAGAAGACATTTTTTTTTTTTTTTTTTTTCCCTTTACCTAAATCGTTGCCTTTCATCAGAGTACAAACCTGTTGCAGAAGGTTATCCAGCAAATCCTTGTCCTGCTGAGAAAGTCCATCCTTCTGCAATCTGAGAATAAGTTCAGGTTTCTTATAAGGCTTTAGTGCCAGTAAGTGCACAACCCTATCTTTGAAGGGTCTCTGGGAAATCGCACTATTGCCTCTCTTTATTGCACTGGCAAGGTTGACTGGCGTTGGGCGCTTCCTGGAGGGAACAGCATCGGAAGCTCCTGGTGCAGGTTTACGCACCTGAACCTTTTTGCCTAAAATGAGATGAGAATAGTGAAGTGCAGCAGTCACCCCGGCAAAGGCCAGTGGGGCTTTGTCGACAGCGATGTGGAGCTCATCACAGCCCCGGGGAAGGGTGCCACGAGGTGACAGGGAAGGACAGACACCACCAGCACACCCCCTGGGTCCCGACGCGCCGCCGGAACGAGCATCCCGTGAGGTTTGTGCTTCGTGACAAGCTTGGAACAAGTAAACAGCAACACCGAGCTCTGGAAACCTGAGCATTATTGGCCACCAGCTCACATAAAGCTCCCTTTGTTTGCCAGCTTTTCGTTTATCCCAAGTGCACGTATCCCCCACGGTTAATCGAACTATTTTTTTTTTTTTTTTTTTTTTTTTTCCCCTCCCTATGAGAAGAAAATTCTGCATTATTATGTAGAAGAGTGAGAAATACGGAGTGGAAAGACCAGAACTGGTCAACGAGCGGCTCCCCGCTGCTGAGCTCAGCAAAAACGCTCCTCCAGCAGATGTTTCTGCTTTTAGAACAATAGGAACTTTATGGGGCTGGGTCCACCTCCCTTCCCCCTCCAAACACGGCCCCATGAATGGGGCTGACACTGGGCCATCAGCCTATTCATGAGGGTGCTGCCTGTGCTGATGGAATAACCCCTTCTCCACTGCGTTTGCAGATAAGTGACAACATAAAGCTGGCTCACACGTGCATCTCAGCTCCATCCCCACTGTGGTTCTTGGCTGCTGACAGCACGACCCAACAATTCATCTTTCCCCCATTCCCACCGAAAAACAGAACCCTCAAACCATCTCTTACTGGAGCTCAAATCAAAGGACTGGGATTGTTTCAGACACAGAGGAACAGGTTCCTGCCACCAAAAGCAAACCAAGCAAAGCTGAAAACAAAACGTGTGGGTTCCAAGGTCTAGAAACCTGGAGATCCAATCAATAATCACTTGGGCTGGAGAAAGTGACCTTCGCTAGGACAAACAACATCCAGCATTTACTGCAAGTGTTTGGGAGGTTTATTCCAGCAGGGCACTGCTCCATTGCTAGGAAGCAACGTTTTCAACTGAGTCATCTGAAGATACTGGGGACTGTCTGCACTGTTTGTTTTACTGAGCTGCACATTGCGTAACCCAGGCCCCATTTCCTGGCTTTTTTTATTGTACACCACAGCGCTGGGAGAGGAAGCAAGACCCATCCTCGGCAGGGCTGAGGGGAGGTGAGAGGGGGAACGACACCAATTCGCACATTAAACATCCCACAATCCAGAGGTCAACTGGATTTTGTTTCCAGAAATGGGACAAGAGAAGATTCGTCAGCTTTCTAAAACTGCCTTAACTCTTGCCAGGTCATGAACAGTAAAAACATCACGTTGGGAGGTTTCCACTTAAAGGCTGCAGCCAAAATGCACAGTGATAGGAAAAGAAAAAGCTAAGTTAAGCCAGGACACAAAGGGTTTTCAAATATTTATACACGTGCATGTCTGTGGATGTATGCACACATATTTAGTGTGGCTACAAGCACACATCCCCTGCAGCTTTACCTGCAGCTATCTATTTACATATCCATTTATTCAAGTGTCAGCTCACATCTGTAAGTTCTGCTGCTCTCCAATTTCAACATTTCATATAAATTTTTCCACATCTGAGCCGCCTGGAACGACTCCAGTGGCGCTCAAGTGCTGAGCTCCGTGTTCTCCTGGAAATGTGAGAGCCAGCCCTGTCCCTCCAGCCCAGCCTGCAGCAATCAGCTGATGCTGCTGGCACACCAGGACCTGCAGATCCCACACGAGGACTGTCCTTCCAAGCCCTTCCTTCTTGGACCAGAGCTCTCCTGCTCAAACACTGACATCTTATCTAGGAGTACTGTGAGCACACGCTCTGCCCCTGCTGCTTTCACATGGCTCTGTCTCCATTTCGGGGCAGTGAAAGGTTTTAGCCAGGAGTATTTTTAATTTAAAAAAAAAAAAAAAAAAAAAAAAAAAAGTTTTGCTTCATCTTTCCAGGAAGCAAATTGCTTTGAGAATCTTCTCCCTCAGAAGCTTTAACTTCAGGCATTTACTGTAATGTTCTCAAAGAGGAGCTAAACAAAATAATCTTCTGGCCTACAGGAAATCAATGCATTTCCTTCCTGATTACTATCTCCTTTCTCAGCTTTGAGCACTTGGCTGCTGTGACAATGAGTCAGGGTCAGTTCTACATTTTGCAACTCAACCCTTCTCATCATCACAGATCCTCTGAGAAGAGACTGGCTGCAGATCACATGGGCTGCAGGAAAAGCAGCTGCCTCACAGAAAAAGGAAAAAAAAAAAAAAAAAAGTGAAACTTTGCATTCTGGTTACTGTTTGTGCCCGAAGTTTGTGAGCTGAGGTTAAGCAGGGCCCTGAGCCCTGGGTCTCTGCAGCTCCCTGTGTTATTTGCCATGGTTTTATTTCCTCTGCTCAGGTTGTCCTGCTGCTGTCACAGTGAGAAGGGCTGTTCCAGGCTGCTTTAGTGTCTGTGTTTATTAACAGAGGGCACTGCTGCCTGTGTCCTCCCTGCTGCAGTCCCGTGGGCTGTCACAGCTGTGACACGGTGGTGACAGTTTTAGCTGAGCTGGCCAGGAGCAGGGACACTGGGAGGGCTCAGCAGGGAGCCCCAGCCACTGCCATGTGACAGACGTGACCAGAGCCATGTCACTGCACAGGGACATCCCACAGTGCTTTGGGCTGGGTGCCACCTTAAAATCACCCAGTGCCACCCCCTGCCATGGGCAAGGACACCTTTGGGTTGCTCCAACCTGATCTTGGGCACCTCCAGGGCTGGGGCAGCCACAGTTCCCTTTGGGGTGACGATGGAAGCGAAGACAACAAAATACAAACAGAGCCTAAAATCACCCACGAGGAACTACCAGGAACTTTCCAGACTGCCACAATCGAGCCAACAACATCAGGATTTGCCTCCAGAGCCTGCTGGGTGCCAAATGGAGTCCAGAGCCCCAAACTGAGTGGCTGCTTACCTACATATCTCCCCCCAGGTTTAATGACTATGGCGCTCCGGCTGCGAGTCTCCTCCTCTGCCTGTGCCATGCTCTGCCTCGCCTTCTGGTAGGAATCATCAGTAGCACACACGGTGATTTTATCCTGTATGCTTCCCAGGCAATCCAAATGGATATTGCCATTGCTGCAAGAGAAATGCAATGGAAAAAGGTACTCCTGACACTGCAAAGGGACACCAGGCTGGCACTGGGGGACAGCTGGGGAGGGGGGTGGTTAGCTCAATAATAGTGGGGGACACACAGAGGAGCTGAGAGATGCTTCCCAAAAAAAAAAAAAAAAACCAACAAACACGTCAAAACAGATCACAAAGACCCTAAAAAGGAAGAACGTGCATTAAGCTTTGTTAAGGAAAAGATGCTCCAGAATAGAGGGTAAAAATAAAAAAAAAAATTT
The DNA here is from genome assembly GCF_052056855.1 of Sturnus vulgaris. Lineage (NCBI taxonomy): Eukaryota > Metazoa > Chordata > Aves > Passeriformes > Sturnidae > Sturnus > Sturnus vulgaris. The sequence continues at coordinate 602,583 of NC_142268.1, read as the reverse complement.
TTTTTAAAGGTTGTTTTTTTTCTTGGATGCCCCACTCACCTGGATACATACTGCTGGATGCAGTCAAAGCTCCCCTGGGGGCTGTCCTTGCCAATATTGGAGAGATAAAAGGTGAAGGTCCTCACTTCTGCCGGTCGGTCGGGCCTGGGGATGGCGATGTGCTGCTCGGGAGAGGAGGAGGAGGAGGAACATTGGTCACTCACAGCTCCTCAGAGCTCAAGTCTCCTGCAGCCAGGATGCTCTGAGGCATTTTGCAACAAGGAAAGCACCTGGGTTATTGCAGAAAGACTGCAAGAAGAATTCAAGTTATCCCCACTGCGTGCAAGGGGAAGGAGAAGGAAACAGAGGGAAAATGGATATGGCTGTGGGAGAAGAGTGCCCCAAAAAGAGCCCACAACCACCTTGCTCTAGGAATCTGACCCAATTCTATTGATTCAGGCTCAAAACAGACTCGCTCCCACTGTTTATATTCAATGTAAAACATTCGTGCCTCATTTCTTTAGAATTACTGATCCAGCACTAAACATAGCACAAGCCAGGTCACTAGGTAGCATGCTTATTCTTTTTTAAGAAATTATAATTCCATAACAAGATTTCATGGCTCACAGTAGAGTGTGACGCTGCTGCTAAATTAAATATTTAATCAAGCATTAAGTGTGCTCCACAGACAACTCCAGAGCCATCCTGCATTGGTTTTTTCACCCCCCACCTCACAGCCATTCATTTTTCACAAGGGAAACTGTCTCCCCTCTGCATTCGGGATCCAACATAAATGTCAGCATCTGAGCTCTACTATCACATCAATATTTGATAATTAAGATGGCTTCCAGAAGCTGAGACAGAAGGAACACCAGTTCCAGCCTATTTTAGGCCAGGCTTTTACCACACGGATTTATATTTACCCAGATTGCCACATCTACGCAGAAAATACACACTCCCAGCAAGCCAGCCCGTGGCATCCACACATGACTGTGCTGGGACAGGAGGGGTTTTGGGTGGTTTCCTTCAGACCTCAGACGTCTCCAGCAGCCTGGAAAACCCAGGGATCTGTGTCCCTCTGCTAAACCACAGGGATGTTCTCAGAGGCAGCGAGGAGCTCTTGAGCCGAGCCCGTGCCCTCAAACACAGCTCCCCTTCTTCCAAAAAAAAAAAACGAGCCCAGAAACCCAGACTCGAGCCTTGCTTTGTACAGGAGGACAAGCTATCCCCCACCGAGATCCAGCTCTGGAAATACTGGGAGCAGATTTTATATTTTTTTTTTGGGGGGTGCTGCTGGACCCTCCCTGAGCAGCTCCGTTATCTCCCCTGCCAAACGTGGCCACAGCCCTCGAGCCCTTTTTAATCTTTCCTGGCATCCTCTGCCCCCACCCAGGCAGGGGGAAGAAAATTCCCTTCTGCTTTAGCAGAACAGGCACAAAAGCAGAGTTATGTAAGCAGCACGCTCGGGAGGGGGGGATTTTGCAGCTGCAAATTTGGTTGGGAATGGGAAGAAAAGGAAAATCCAACGGGGCTGTCCTGCACCTGAGCCTGGAAAATAAAACCTGCAGGATGTCACCAAATCACATCTCCACACACCCCAAGAACTTTGTCCTCCATCCTGCTTTACCACTGGAAAAAACAGCTGCACCAAAAGCCTCGATTTGGGATTTTTGGAGGGTTTTTGCAGCGTTTCCACAGGCTCTAAAATGAGGCAGAGTCACTTTAGTACTGAAAAGTCTCTCATGTGCAAGCTGGCCGTTATCTAGGAATTATTTTTAGCTGAAAACAGAAGGTTTCTCAAGCCACCAAATCAGCATGGTGACTGCTTTGAGGGAGCCCTAATTTTGGTGCTGGGTATTGCACCAGTAACCAGAGACACTTAAAAATAGCTCGGTACAGATGTGACTTTCTGTTTTCTTCTTTCAAGTAACATTCATCTGTGGACAGCTCGCTCTGAACACACATTTCACCTCCCTCTCTTAATACCAAAACTTCATCCCAAGGAACAGGGGAAACGTGGTATTTTCCAATCACAAAGCAAAGACGTTTTGCTCCCAGCAGTGGTTTTTAAAATGCTGCACAGCACGTGTGGGTTTGGCACCTGAATTTGGGTATTTTTGGTGAATTTGGGTTTTTTTTTTCCACCCCCCCCAGGTCAATTCTGTCCCTGCTCTCACCACCCCACGAGCACCTGCAAATTTCAGCCAGCCCAAGCTCTGCTTCTGTACATCTTTTTACCAAAATAGAAGCATTTTCAGTATTTCTAGCACAGTTCTGCACACAATTTATAATGCTGTGGCACTCCAGCTCTTAAATTCTAATTTATGAAACAAGCACAATACTCAAAACTCCATAAAAACTTGTAAAACTATCCCAGAAAATCCACGAGGAAAAACTGACAGCCAGGTGCTGCTCCTAAGGAATCTCCACGATCCCACTCTGGTAAAAACAACCTGGTTATTACAACTGAAATTCTGATTATTAGACAGAATAAAAGCCATTAACAAGAGCAGCATCACTACAGAAACACATCCCAAGGCAGAATCCCAGAAGTTTTTATCATCTCCTGTGAGATTGGATCCCGACCAGGATCCAGGCAGGAGAGTTTTTGTCCCTTGTCACTGGAACAGCTGTTTTATCTTGGGCTGACTTCCTCCTTTCTGCTGCCACCTTGCTGACCCTGGGTTTTATTCCCAACAATTCCCTTCCCTGGTTAATTAGCGTCTCAATCATTGCATTTTCTTTTTCTGTGTGTTAGAAACCGAAAGCATCCTTGACAGCTTTTAGAGTAACACTGGAACAGCTGAAAACACGTAGGCACAATTTAAAGGTTTCTAGAGAATTAAATTCAACTTGTTTAAACTCTCATTTTTTGTCCTGCCTCCCTAAATCATCAAATGAAGTTTTTCCCTCTTGAGAAAGGGACACTTGCACAGAAAATTCCCACTGTTAAAACCTCACTGCTTTCAATCACACTGACAGTTGTGCTATTCACGAACTTCCCACCCTAAAAAATCCATGGGATTCTCCACAGCTGCATTTTTTTGGGAAGCAAAATAGGAAGGCAGCAACTGGAGGAATAAGAGCAGAAGAAATAATACAAAAAGTCAAACAGCTCAACGAATATGTTTAAATGTCATCATGTGAGCACGAGAGCCTGGTGAATTCCTGGAATTTTCTCCTCAGCCCAACTGATGGAGGATCCCTCGAAAGCATTTCAATCCTCAGCTCCTTAAAAAGCAGGAGAATCCTGACATGCAGAGTCCTACCCTTAAAAGCAGATGGTTCCCCAGCTGCCAGCTCCTTGTCATACCCAGGAAAAATAATAATAAAAGGGACAAAGAGCTCTTTCTGTGAGCTCCCATGGAGCTGCAGCTCCCTTCAAAGCTCTACCTTTGGCCTTTCCTCGTCAGAGCCATTAATTAAGCACAGAGGAGGAGCAGGCAGAGGTCAGCTCTGGCTGCCACATCCTCCTCCCAGCCCAGCCCAGCCCAGCCCAGCCCTGCCCTCCTGGCTCCTCTCCCTCTCCCAGGAGTGACACTGCAGCTCTTCCACCAAGGACTCATCTCTGCGAGTTCAGGGTTCAAACAGAATTAACTCTTTTATTTATTTATTTATTTTTATTTCTAGAAGCAACTGCAGCATTTGAAAATATTCTTAACTATCCCTACAAATTAATATTTTTTTGTTAATTCTTGTCCGTATCAGATCCACGTGGAACCCAACACGAGCAAAGGCTCAGGGCAGAGAAACATTTTGATCCCTTTTGCTACATTTCCTTCAAGAAAAAAAAATATTCAGAGGAGGCATTTCCAAAAGTGAAACAGCTTTACTGGAAAAGTCAGCTGTAGATCCTGCTTCCAAAAGCCTCTCCAGTGTTTTCAGCTTTTTTATTGCATGAGCAAAGCTCATCAAATAAAGACAAATCACCCACCCTTCAGTTTTCCTCCTCACTGCTGACTGTGCCCAACCTCAGGGGCAGATTTTGATCTCAACTTTCATGCTGAGCTTTCGGGGAAGTTTAAGTCTAAACAAAGTAAAAAAACCTGGAAATTGCTCCTTTCTTTATTTCCCAGGACAAGAAGGTTTGTATTTTTCTTCTTAACTTACAATAACAATCATGTCTTTCCTGCTACATTTTCTATGTACTGTTAGTGAGAATAATATCACAAAGTAGGATGTGGGCAAGGACAATGTGCTGGGTTTCATGTCTACTCAATCCAAGCCCTTTTCAAAGCTTTAATGTGCCAGTGCATTAAAAAAAATAATCAGAAGTTACAGCTAAATTCAGATTCTTGAAAAAAAAAAAAACTTAAAAAAAAATTTCCCCTTCTTTCTGCAGAGACTAAAGTTAAACACAGGCTTTTTTAGAAATAAAAGGTATCTAAATGACATTTTTCAAGTTCACTGAAGGGCTGCATTGCTTTACCAGAAACACCACCACGTAAATCTCAACGTTGTCAGCAACTGGCATGACAGACTGCTTCAAGGGGCTAAAAATATCCCAGAGTTCTGCCATCGGAACACAAGTTGGGGAAGTAAAACTCCTAAATCTAAAATAACTTCTGGTACTCACAGAACTGCAGTTACATTAAATAAACCTCCAGGACTCTCAGAGCAGCCTCCAAACTCTGCTGCTGGAAGGAATTGGGACCCAACAAGTCTCGCAGTGGGTTCAGCACGGTGTTTTCTTGGGATACAGGTGAGGATTCCATGGATTTCTGCATCCTTTCCTTTTCCCTGTTCTGCCCACCAGCACGGCCTCACAAATCTGAATTTCCCACGGATTTAGCAAGGTTAGGAAATAAAGAGGAGGGAAAAGGTTTTAGAGAGAGGGAGAATCCATGAGCAAACCCTTCCTGGGTCACACCTCAACCTCCATCTCTCACTTTCAGCAGTCACAGCATCATTCCTTGAGCTGGAACAGCCCAAATTCCTCAATCCCATTAAATGCAGAGAACTTTCCAGGGACAAACTTACCCCTTGGCTTCCTTGAAACTGGATGACTGGTTTTGACGTCACAGCATCCTACAAAAACAAGTGGAAAAACAAAAATTACCTCAGAGAAATTCTAAGCTCCAATGTTAGTTGCCAAGCCACACTCGGGCTTGATTTTCCCCTGGATTTTATTTTTTTTTATTTTCCTTATTTTTTTTTCTTTTTTCAAGAGGAAAGGTCAGGGAAATGTGTATTTCAAGTAAGAAAACAAGACAATTCCTGAAACAATGATTTGTACCCAGAAAAGGGATAAACTAACGTCAGAGCTGACACTTGGCTTCTCTCAACCCCTCCACCACATTTTGGGCACAGAACAGCTCAGCTTTGGTGTTTATGTAAGTTTTGAGTTAAAAAATGGACATTTGAGGGGAAAATTTATTCCAGTTCTCGGCCTGAGAGGACGCAAAGAGAATTTTTTCCAGGAGAAAGCTGGCAATCCTTTGGAAAAGCAAACTGCAGCTCCGTTGCAAAATCCTGTTGTTAACGTTGCCTGTTTCAACAATCGGCCTCTTCCTCCAGGCTCAGCTGCTTGCATTTAAAAAAATTGTATTCTTGTGACTCTCAAAGTGCTCCATTTCTGCCCTTTTGCCTGTCTGTCCTTTTAGAGATCCCAAAGAGTTTTTAATTCCAAGTCTCACCTGATGTTTTAACTGAAAAAAAAGAATAACAGACCAAACCCAAGCCACGCTGAGTTTGGATTTCCCCGATTCCAGCAGAATTGGGGTTGTGGATGTTTGATTTCCTAAATCACACAAAGCATTCCAAGACAGGAATTGTCTCCATGGGGCTCGTGGGACCCCATTGTGAAGCTTTCCAAAGGGACAGAAGAATTTTTAAATAAGTTGAAAGTATCATTTATAAGTGAAAGTGTTGCCATGTGAATGGGAGACACATTTCCATGGGAAAACCAGCAAGAATTTGGGAGAACAAATCCAAAACTACTTGTGTCACTCTATTTCCAACAGATCAATTTCCAATTGATTAGAGAAACAGATATTTAAATTTTAGCAGCAAGAGAGTTAAACAGGTTGAAATTCATGAAGTTAACCATCCCTCCTAAAACTTTTCCAGACTGGCAATGAAGAATCTCAGCCACGACATCAACAACAACAACAACAAAAAAACAGATAAATCAACCAGCAAAATAAAAATCCTTTTAGCCCCGATAAACCCAACAAAATTTGGATGGATAAACCCAGCCCAAGACAGAGCCTGAGTTTTTGAAGAGCTCATCCAATAGGATTTCACAGATCTGCATCACACCCGGGATCACTACAGGACATTTATGAGGCTGAGGAAAACGGGAACACTCGGAGCTGACAGCGCTCTCCGAGGGCTGGATAAGGAATTTTACAGACCCAGAACAACCTTTAGAAAGCACCAATAAACAACATCCTGCTCTTGGTACAGAGATCACTGAATTCCTCGAGTGCCACGACACTGCATTCCACAGCACACTGTTCATGGACAGCCTGGCCAGCTTTTTGTTCCCCGTGTCCAGAAATTCACAGGAACATACTTGAGCAAACAAGCATTCGAAACACGAAAAAAATTCTGGATTTAAGGAAAAAGAAAACAACCAAGCAAGCAAACCAACCCGTGTGGTTCTTGTACAGCAAATGACACTTTTGGGAAGTTCTGCACTGAAGCATCACTGCCCTGATGCCCAACTCCTTGGCTCCAGCTCGTTCAGGGTGTTCAGGGAAGAGGAGAGCACACTGCACACCCCAAATTAATTAAGGATGCAACTCTAAGTACCTTTATTAGCTGAAATTAAATCCCTGCATGGACACCTTCATTCAGAACAAAAAGAGAACAGATGAATGACGTGAAACCAAATTAAAACCACATTTCCATTTATATCTTCACTTGGATTAACTTCCTTGGATGTTCTGGGATGGACAACCCTGATCATCGAGAGTTCTTGCTGCCCTTTCCAAAATCCTTCTGTCATTTTCTGAAGAGTCACCTCAGAGTCACTTAATTCCTCTTCCTTAGTGATGCCACGACTGAACTTCCAGCACTACAGTTCCTAGAAATGCCATTCCATCCCATGTTGAGTGGGAACAATGTCTTTCCCTCTGCCTTTCCAACGAAACCAAGTCACCTCCTCAGCCCTGGATGCAGTAAATCCTTGGCAAATCAAGGATGAAATCTCAACTCAGTGCTCAAACTAGAGGAAAACAAGGCAGATTTGTGCAAGCAAAGGAGCACAACCTCATCCCCTTCCAATGAATCCCAGCTTTATCTCTCCAGGAGACTCTCTGGGCTTTACAACGGCTGCTGGGAGTTGATTAAAGATAAAAATCGAAGGAAGAAAAGCACAGTTCAGGTTCTTTCGCAGCAGCCACCTGCCAGGTGAGGTTCTCTGCTGCTGCCAGGTATCAGATATTCATCCCTGAATGACAGGGTGACAGTGCTGGAGAGGTCCAGAGGGAAGGAGCACAATTCCTGGGATGTGTAGGGAACACCACACGAGAACCTGCAGTTTCCAGAGGCAGCAAAGCTCCTTTGAGCACCCCTCAGATGCAGGAATTCCATCCCTGCTCCGTGCCATTGTTCCAGCTGCAGGTTTCCTGATGAAGCTGGAAGGTTGGCAGAGCATTCTCACAGCTCCAGAGGCTGCCAGGGCCCACAAGGAGTGCACCAAACTTCCTCTGCAACAGGAGAGCCCCAAAGCTGTGCAGGAATAACTCCCAAAGGAACATCCAAAGCACAGCTGCACCTTGGAGATCTCCCCAAACTGGAATTACCAGCTCCAGCCTCGCCACCTGACTGCAAAACAGATCCTCAGAAAAGGCCTGGATACACCTCGGTATCTACTCCATAAAACTTCATTTATTTGCCATCTGGAATGAGAACTTCCACATGTCCATGCCCAGTTCCCTGCTTTCCACAGCTTCTGCTGTATTCCCTGGGCATGATGGAAAAATAAAACCCTTCAAGCTCTGCTCCGAATAAAACCCCACAGACCCAAGTGGTTTTTGTCAGTCCTCCACATACCATAAGATTATTTCAGAAGTCATGAGATTAAACCAGAAAAACCCCAAAACTCCCACAGGATATTTGGCTTTTATTATCACAGTATTATGCTCATCCTTCCCCAGGCTAAAGGAGAGCATGAAACCCTAAAGAGAGACTCTGAAAGCTCACAGAGGTGGTGGCAGCACACAAACAGCTCCTCACACTGAAATATTCCAGGTGTGGCACGTGGAAGCTGAGGAAAGAGTAGGAAGAACAAGAAAGTGTCAATGAAATACAGAAGAATTGAATGTAAAACTAATGGAAGTGTTTTATCAGAGCTGATTGAAGCTGGCAGAAGGTTTTAAACACCTTTAGTGGAAAAGCTGGATGGGATATTCCTACCCAGGATCAGAAAGGACACTGGAAATCCTTAGGTCAAGGAGCCAGCTGGAAGCCTCTCCATTTCTTCAGGGAAATACAGATAATTAAAGAAGACATCATTTTGGGAAGTTCTGTCATGTATTTACTGGAATTTATACTGCAGGCTGTGTTCTATGGAAAATATTTTTCCTAAACTTAGTATTGATGTGTTTGTCTGTTTTGTTGGATGTTCAGAGTCACCAATGCCCAGAGTGCAACTGAAAATTTACCCTTATTTGTGTCAGAACAAGGGGATTCTTTTCACAATTTAAAGCTTCTTACAAACAGTTAAAATTAGTAGCGAGAATTCCAATAAATATACAGAGAAACTGTAAAATCCTGCTAACCAAGGCTGGCATTAATGGGATGTTTCCAACCCTCATGTGCAATTCCAGGTAAAACCAGTGCCCAGGTAAAGCAGGAAGCAGTTGCAAATATGGGAACAACCAGAAATCGCTTTAAAAGCACAAATTTCAGACTCTGTAATGCCCCCAACTCCAAGTTCCTCTTTAATTCTTTGCTTATGACTGGTTTATGTTTCTTTAGCCCACACAGCAAGGTCCAAATATAGGCAAGGCTTCCTCCCCTGCTTCCTCTGTTTTCCCAGCACAACTGGGCCAAGGGTGGGATAAAAAGGTCCCAATTCAGGAGGATCCCAAATTTCAGCACACCTGGATACCTGGGGAAAAGCTACACAGGTTCTACTTCCCATTGATATTTTTGTTTTAAACACTCCCCCCCAACAAGAGCTTGCAAAGCAAAGCAGAGTCCAAAGGCAAAGCAGATCCACCCTGTCCCAGGAGACACCTCCCAGTCCCTGAGCTCGTTAGCAGCAAGAAACACAAATCCCAAGGGGAAAAGGAATAGCCTGGAACAGACCCACAGCTCCGAGGGAGGCTGTGAGAAGTTTGCTGGCAGCCCATTAGCCCGAGCTGGCCCAGGACATCCCACTATCCCAAGGCTTGTATTTACCTCCTCCCAGAAACTCGGCAGCCAAAAAAGCCTCCTGAATATTCCTTTTTTTTTTTTTTTTTTTTTTTTCACGTCCCCATCTATTAGTTGTGGAATTAAAACACCGTCTCCCTGCAAGACAATTTCCATCTGCAATTTGAGGATCCCGTTTGAAGTTGAGCACAGATGGGATGGAGTCTGCTGCAACTCGAAAATTACAGTTTTGCTATTCAAATCCAACATTCTCATGGAAAGAGCCTTGGAAATTCCATGTAAATCCAGCACTGTTTGAGGCTTTCCACTCAAGAGAGGTGCCAGCTGCCCAGGTGAGTCACGGGGATGCTGCTGGAGGATTTCAGGATTCACCCACATTCACTGATGGGATCCTGCAAACCCCAAGGAGCAGGAGCAGAGCAGCAACCCCCAAATTAGACACCTCTGCTCACTCCTCCTCTCCAAAATAATTCCATTTATCACATTGATGATCCAGTGCTGTCACAGACACCTCCCTCATTTTCCTCTCCCCAAACATATTAAAAAAAAAAAATTATTTTGGGCTAGAAATGAACACTCGAGCTTTTAACACAAATAATTATTAAAAAGGTGCTTTTGATGAAGGTTTAAGAGCTGGACTCTCACCAATTACTCTGAACTGTAGTTTGTATTTATTATTTATCATTTGCCTAATAGGCATTAATGGACACATTATCACCATAATATTAAAGCACCTACGAATCCTGCCCAGAAGTACAAGCAGCAATAAAATGCTCAAAAGCTTTTATGTCAGCCAAAATGCTATGCTGCACATTTGAAAGTTTTTAATTGCTAAACTGCAAAAGGCACACTGGCTTCTTTGGTTATAATTGCATCATTTAATGTGGGCTGTTACAGCACAAATGTTGCTTCCTCAGTGGTTTAATTTTCCAGGGTTAAAAATCGAGTGTGTTTCTATAAGATAGAAAATAAAGGAGTTTAAAGTGTCAGCTCAAAAAAAAACCCCCAATTTGATTTGCTGAAATTTATGGTTATGTTAAAGAATTTTACCATTCCCAACTCCTCAGAGTTACAGAATTTCATTCACCATTCCCAGCTCCAAAGTTACAGAATTTCACCATTCCCAACTCCTCAGAGTTACAGAATTTCACCATTCCCAGCTCCAGAGTTACAGAATTTCACCATTCTAACAAAATTACCAATTTTACCAGGAAGCATCACAAGCAGGCTTTGACATCACTACACACCGAGCATCTCAGCTTTCCTCCCACTTGAAATGCAGAAAAACTCTACCTCTGTGCAAAGTTTAGAGAGTAAGACACATGATTAAGTTAAAAACCAAACTGTAGCCTAATGGAAATGCTTTGTCCTGCCCTGTACAGCAGAAAGCCAGGCCCTAAATGGACAATAGCCTGTATCAGCAAAGCAGAGAGCAATTAAACTCCAGTGTCATCAAGATGTCACCCCACAGGCACGAGAGCTGAGCCAGCCGTGCAGCCTGTTCTCTCTCGCATGCCTGGAGCTTCTGATCTCAGCTAATCCACGTTAAAAAGCTCCTCCTGGATAAAATAATAAAATGCAGCGTGTTTGGTGGCTCCCTGCTGCAGCTGGGGACTCAAACTGAACGAGCCAAGCGAGGCACTGCTGTCCCTGCAGCTCCCTGCTCGGGCACTGCCAGGGCTCCCTCCCTCAGGAATTTGGGGAATTAGGATACATGAACCCCACAAACACCCATCCCAAAAATTCAGGACAAGGGATGGAGGTGGAGGCTGTAGCACATGGTGATTTCTGACAGATTCCCACTTTTTTTTTTTTTCATGGAATAACAGAATGGTTTGGGTTGGAAGGAACCTTAAACCCCTTTAGTTCCTCAGTAGGGACACTGCCACTATCCCAGGTCGCTCAATCCCAGCAAAACTTTTTGGTTTCAATTTGGCAACTCCAAGTAAAAAACTTTCCAGTGCTTCAGAGGAATCTTTGCTTCCTAGCACAGCATTAAGAGACGATTTTTCTGTATCTGCAAAAAATAAAGCTTTAAATTCCCAAAGAACAAATAACTCTGACACAAGTCTGATCCTCTGGTCATCCTCAGCACCAGAGCCTTGGGAAAACTTTGGGAAAGGTGAGTTTGGGAAGCTGCACACCCCAAAAATCCCGGGACAAACGCTCCTGACCATCAAAGCCAGGATGTGTGGCCAGCACAAGGCGCAGTAGTTTTCCACTAGGAAGGAAAGCTGGGCACAAAGGCAATTTAGGTAATACCTTTCAGGAAGAAAATGAAAAGGAGGCTCAAATCCTTGGAGAAATAATTAAAGTATTGTGAATTGGTCTGGAGTTTGCTCAGCCCACTGTGGAGCAGGAGACTTTGTTTGGCTCTGGCAAACAGAGCAGCCCCATCCACTGGGCTGAGCCCTTCCCAGGAGCAGGAAGCACCAAACACCTTCCTGCAATCCCAGATTTCTGTGCCACTGCAGATACAAGAACTGAGGAACTCTTTCATGAGCACAGAAGACGGACAGGGGATCTGCTCTGCAATAAATATGAACACACAGAGGGGCTGACACGGCTGCAAGGAGGGAATGCTCTGCCTCCAAAGAAAATTTGTTGATGCAGAGCAGGCACTTCCAGAGGACACTGAAGAGTTAAATCCACCTGTGGGCAGGGAAAGGCTCCCCTGCCGTGAGGAGAGGCTCTGCAAGAGGACAAGAAGATACAGGCTCATTCCAAGAGCCACAACATATTTATTCCAAACATCAGTTCCCTGTGGAATGGCCACTCAGTCTCTGGATTCACTGCTGCTTCCTGGACACCCACTTCACAACAATCCCAGATGGGATCTGGGGGCTCTGTCTGGCTGAAGATGAAAAGCAGAGGGAAACCACCCCAAAACCAGAGGAGATTCCAAATCCAGCCCCAAAAAACGAGAAGGCTTCAAAGCCACCCCAAAATCAGAGTGGTCTGAGGTTGGAGGGAAGGTGGATGGAGAGAAAAAGATCAAAGTGGGTTTGTGGCACCACGGGCTCCCAATTAACTCAGCAACAGAGGCAGGATCAGCCTCCTGTGGGAATCCAGCTTGGGAGACTCCAGGCATGTTTCCCAACGGGACACTTCTCCTTTTTTTAACTTGATGTTTTCCCTCTTTGCTTTTCTGCAGAGTTAAGGCAGACCTGCTCATTAAGGAGAGCAATAATCATAAAGTCTCATCACCAGGCTGCCACAAGGGCTGTAATGATGATTATCTGCAGTTTAATCATGACAAACTCCCACCAATCCCACTATTAACGAGATGGGGCTGCTCGGGGAGGCTTTGTCAGAGGACCAGGAGCCAACTCCCACGACTTCCAAAGGCTTAGGGAGGAAAGGCTTTTGGAAGGAAAAAAAAGCTCCTCTGCATCCCTGTGCAGCTTCCAATGTTTAGAACTGATCAAAGCGGTCAAAATCAATTAAAAATGTCTATAATGAAAGAATTACTAAGTCACAGAACACAGTGCCCATTTTTAGTGTAATAACCCAGGAGTTTCCTTCCTGCAAGTTAAAAAAAAAAAAAACAAAAACCAACACCCTCCCAGTTCTGATACAATTACTGCATCTCCCAGAAAAGGAAGTTTCATTTAGTGTGAGTGGATTTTCTGCATCCGTTACTCACTCCAGAAGGGAGTTCCAGACCCTCCCTGACACAGAACCAGCAGCCCTCAAAGCTATTTTAATTTTATTACTCAGTCTTGCATTCTTGAGTCAAAACTGTCCATTCAAACACCTTTACCTTGATTTCAGTCTTGTCCTGTTCTCCCCAAGAGAGAGGTTCAAGGATCCCTTTTCCCTTTTCCACAAGCACATCAGAAATCAGCAAAATTCTGCACTAACTCTTCTTTTTATCACCCTTTTTCCTGAAGGGATTTTTCTCCTCTAACTCTGACTAAAAGCAATAAAAGGTAAAAGTGGGAAAGCATAAAACAAGTTGCAACAACATTTCCCAAAGCTCTCCTCCAAAGATAATGCTGTGCTGGCAAATCCATTGCAAAAAAAATAAAAATAAAAAAATCAAGTACAAACCTAGAAATAAGTCCTATTGTTTTATGACTTGCAACTAATTTGAGGAAGAGTTAAATGAAGAAATCCCAATGCTCACTCCTTATTAAAAGCAGCAAATCTAGAGTAGGTTGCTTATACAGGAAGAAAAAAGTGGCTGAAGTAAAATTAATTTTGAATTTAAGTCTGCCCATATGGCCTGAGTCTGTCCCCTCTGCAGAGCAGCACTGCCTGGCTTTTACAGTAAATTAAAGACAGGGTAGAAAAAGGAAGGTAAATATTGGTATTTCTAAAGTGCAGGCAAAGGAAAGCAAACCCTTGGATTTGTTTTTCAAACACCTGGAATTGCTTTGAAGCAAAGTTTTCAACAAAAAACAATACTGCAGAATGAAGCTTCCTGTTCTGCCTCCCTATACTGGAAACGCTAATAATATTAAATATATTATGTATTGCTTTAAATATCATATTCCATATAATATTAATTCTTCCTCTAAGAGAAGTCCAGCAGTATCTGCACACATTGCAAGACAATTCAGAGACCTCAGCCTGGCAAGAATCCCATTAAGACATCCATGCCCAAAATTCCCTGGGTAATCATGTCTTGCATGCAACACTGCTTGTTTTTGCAGCAGCATTTTATTGGAGTTATCAGATGATCCTGTCAAATTGGGAAAGGACCGAGGGGGGAAAAAAAACCAACCCAAACAACAACAAAACTGGCAGAAGGAAATTGAATCACACAAAATTCCCAACTCTGCTAAAGGTGACCAGCAGGGCTGCTTTTCCCTGGAGGATTCACTCGTTATGAGCCAAGAATTCAGAGGGGTTAAATGTTGTCAGATTAATATTTTAAGAGTCAATCCTGTCGAACAAGACACCTTGAATGAAACCTTCTGTGCTTTGAGGTGTTGGAGATGTGGCCACCTCTGCAACAACCCCAAAATGACAAGAAAAACAAATTTCCATTTTGGAAATCACTTTGGCTCGCTGCTGTCCCTCTTGGAAATGCACTTTTCCTTGATTTTAGCCTTTCTGTAGCAATTCAGCAATACACTTTTGGGGCTCAGAGGGTAAAATAATTAAAAACTTTTCCAGGACCAGCTGTATCAAACATATCTACTACAAGTATTTTGCTTTCTGCACTGTAGAAAAAAAAAAAAAACCCAACTGGCAGAAGAAAACGTTTCCCAAATTAATACAGAAAAAAGTGTGTCACGATAGCACATCTTAACTCCCCCTCATCCCCACCATGGATAAATAAAGCTTCCAGAACTGCTTAAGACACCCAAGCTCCTCCATCTGAGGCTGACGGCCCCACAAGTGATGGGAAGTGACTACAGAAGCACATTTAGGGCTGGGATTTGTTCCACTGGCCCCTCCACAAGCTTTCCTTAAATAAAGCATTTTTCACCCCCCCCACACCTGTCAAACACAGGTAATGTTTCCCAGATGGAAAGCAAGAGTTGGATCACACTGGTACCTGCAAACCAGGGATCCTCAAATCCTAGAAAAATCACAGAACCACTCAACACCCTGAGCTGGAAGGGATTCCTCACAAGGAATATCAAAGTGCAGTCCTGGCCCTGCACAGACACCCCAACAATCCCACCCCGTGCCTGGACTGGGATCCTTGAAAACAACCACAGAGCAGCAGGAGACACATGAAAGAAGAAAATTAAAGTGTATTAAGAACAGCTTAATAAACAACTTGGGGAAAAAAAAAAACCAACTTTACAGAGACAACAGCTCAGGCAGAATTTTAAAACCACAACCTTTAAGTTAGACTGAAAAGTAAGGATTCATTTAAATGCCATTTATGCCAGAATGCCCAAGTATTCCAACACTGGCTGGCTCCAAGTCTGCCCTAAGAGAAAGGAAGAAGGATTCTCTTGAATTACACCAGGTGGATTCCACTGAACACTGAGGCACCTCAGCTCAGACTTCAAGCACCATTCCAAGAATAGTTTTACAAAAACACTGAATGGGTCCAGTCAGCTACAACTTAGTTAAAAATAAATCTCTTAAATGCTTTCCAACATACTTGCATTGCTGTTTTCCTCGCCAACCCGTGGATTTCCAATTATTGTTATTGTTCTTAACTTATTTTTCTTTCACCCATCAGGTTAAAAAGCCACACAAGCACAAAGAGAAGCTGGCTAATTACAGCTCCAAAACTGCCAGCAAATGTACACTTCAGAGAGAGCTGGTGGAAAAAAAAAAAAAAATCTGTCAAGTTTGGCATCTCCAGCATTGTATGTAACAAAAAGAGATAATTCACCTTTTCAGCCCCAATCAAGGTAACATGGCTTTTAGAGCCAAGATGTTATTTGGAGCAGTTTTACTGTGTCAGGCTGCTCACGCAGAGCAGAGACATTTAATACATGAAAATGAAAGCAAGCCATTAAACACAGCAACACTGGGTTACAACTTATAAAACAGGAATAGTGAAATATCAGAAGCTGACGGTTGTTTCTGACCTAGTTTTCACTGGAGAACAGTGAAAGAGCAAAGACTGAGGCGAGGCTGAAGGTGCTGAAATTCCAGTAGTGCTGGGGAACAGGATTAGAGGAAAAGCCTTCAGACATTCAAAGGACAGAGGCAGCGTCACAAGAACAGGGAGCTGCAAGAGCCTGGGTTCCATGGCAAGGGACATCCTGGGGAGCAGCAGGGACACGAGGGCTTCAGCCAGGTGGGGATGAAGTCAGGGCCAAGGTGAGGAGCAGAGAAAACCTCAAACACAGGAAGGAATCGTTTTTTAAAAAACCATCACGCCTGGATTTCAGGAGGTATTTTCGTTGCTTTTCTTCTCAGAACACAAATGTGCTGTCAAACACCTGGGCTCATTTGAATAACAAGAGGAAAAATTAAACCCCTTTGTGCAAGAGAACTGCAAGTACCCAGGGCTTTGGGAGATGTGGGGAGGGGGGGCTGCTGCAAGGAAAGCCAGGTGATCCCATCCCAGTAAGCTGCTCACATGTCTCCCTCTATTCTGCAGCTCCAAATTTATTTCCACCAGGCAGCTCCACGCTGGTTTTAAGCCTCATTAAGGAGCAGTATGTTGCTGGGCTGACATGTCAGATTTTTAAATGACCTTTGTACCGACAACAGTGTAACCGAGCTGCTAAGAACAGGGGGCGAAAAAAAAAAAAAAAAGAACAAAAACAAAAACAAACAAGTGGTTTTCCATGATTAGGAGAGGTACGTGGTGGCTGTTTGCATTTATTCGAGTTCCAAAAAAACTCCCACCTGTCAGTAAAGCAAGCCATTAAAAAAAAAAAAAAAAAAAGAAAGGCAATTCTCTCTGAAGGGCAGCTGTGACGGCATCAGCACTGCTGGCCATTCTTAACGTGGGACTTATCACACAAGGTAAACAGGAGTGACTATCAGTTAATGAACAACACAACCCCGAGGCTGAATTTTAAAGAGCGTTTTTCTCCACTGCAATCTTTTAATGAAAATACAGCAGTTCAAACCCACCGAATTTGCTTACGAAAGTCTAATTTATTTTAGGACATATTAAGACACCAAGGCTGATTCACTTGCCTATGTGCTCATAAGGTGGCTTAAATGAGCTGCTGAAACATCAGAACGATCCTTATCTTCCACAGGGCTTCACTCCTTTTCTTGCAAGAGAAAAATATAGAAAGACAATTGAGAGATCAGATTGACGAACCCGTTCAACCATCCCGGAACAAATCTCACCTCACACTGCTGAGCCCAGGAAAACAAGCCTGGACCAGTTCTTTTTTTTTTTTTTTCCTTGTGCCCAGCTATATCCTATTGACACTCGGAGGGAAGAGTAATTACTAGCCTGAGAAAGTTCTGCTGAAGATGATCTGCAGATATTCCTCACGGAGTCACAGACTGGAAGAGGCTGGTGCCATAAAGCCAAGTCAGAGCCTGGATCCTGAAGGAATCCCAGAGAAATCTGACCAGCAACACCCCACGGGCCAGACCAACCTCAAAAGTTAAAGCAAGATGCTCAGACTCTGATTCTTTTGGCGTCCAGGCAAACAGAGGTGCTCCAATACCAAGCAGGACAGTGGGAACACAACCTGACAGACACTTGGAATTCAGCAGGGATGTCACCCCAATTTCCTACCATAGGGGAGAAAGAAATAAAGCACTCAAATATTCCAGGTTTTTTTTTTCCTATCACTGAGGGAAGCTGCCCCAAAAAAAAAAAAAAAAATCCAGCTGAAAATACTGAGCAGGAGAACCTCTCTAGATTTCCTACCATGAGAGAACCTTGTATTACATACCCTCTGCTAACAGCCTCCTCCAGCTTCCAGGGATGCTTTCTCCAGGAGAAAAGTGAAGGCAGTTGCCTGAAGAAGTTAAATTAGGTGCTGCCTTTACTTCAGCAAAAAGCACAGAACCTGCACTGTTTCAGCTACCTCTGTATTTGCACTTCCAGGCTGGTCAGTAACAAACCTGCTCCAAAAATAAAGCGACAAACAGTAAAAAGAAAGAACGCACTCTTCTCAACTGGCAAAAATCTACCTAAAAAGTAATTCAGATGTTTCTTTGCTCTCCACAAGGACACCTGAGAAAGTTCAGGTTACAACGAATTCCAAAAATAAACACGAAAAATTTTCAGATAAGAAGAGGAAAAACATACCCGGGCTGCTGACTAAACAGAGAGCAACCACAGTGCCACGAAAAGACTCCCCAGGTCTGAGCCCAAAAATCCCCAGAGACTTCAGACATTCAGACAGAGAATCTCTCTAGCCTGACAGAGGCAGCTCAGCCAATTCACACATGCAAAAGAAGTGGTGTGGCCACTGAGCCGGCACTTAATTGTCTGACCAGAATTTTTGGTCTAAATTTAACAATCCAGGCAAGCCGTAGTTAGCTGGAACATTTTGCTTTCTTAGCCCATATGAGTTCGGGTAAATGTGTTTCCTCCTGCTGTCATCGTCAGTAAATTTAGTCTTAATGACAAGTAAAAGGTCTTTAGATGGAGTTAAATGGCTTTAATTGTATGAGAGAACTCAAACTCGCAGCCCAATGCAGGCAGCACCCACATTAGGTACAGCTCCAAATAGTTGCAGGAAGGTTGTGGAAACATGCCTGGAACTATAACATCAAACCTTCCAGGTAATAAATCTCTTTCTTCTCCCCCTTCACGTTAAGAAACCCCAAAGTGTTCTAGATTTTGATGCATTTAAGAACAAAGTCCGTAATTCATGAGCAGAAAAATGTTTGCTGGTGGTTTTAATCACCACCACGTTCCACGTCAACCCCAGTGCCTGTTCCAAACAGATCCAAGATATCCCATTTACGTCCCTAAAAGTTAAATATGTTTTATTTTATCCATTACTGCCTCCCTCTTCCCATTTCCACATTTGCAAAGATTAAACACGAGGCCGCTTCCTGAGCAGAGCTGAGTGTTTTGGGACTCTCCACCAGCTCCAAGGCTGGGAGAACTGGTTTGTGACAATGCACTCGCTGGGCTGCATCACTCTCCTCTGGAAAACCACACTCCATTCCTGGAATAAAAACAAGGATTGGGAGCTGTGACATGAACACGGGACCTTTCAGATGCTGTCAGTGGCATTAGGGAACGGGGACCTCCACAAGGCAGGAAACATTTGGGATTTGCAGCAGGAAGAGCAGCAGCAGCTTCCCACAAAACACACAGATAACCAAAGATTCTCTTTTTAGTGCTGATTAAACCTGAGAGAAGGAAACAAGAGCTTGTGGCCGGGACCACCAGGCTCCCATCAAAACACAGCTGCCCTGCAAGGACAAGGGGGTGGGAACGGCGAGCAAGGTCACAGCCACGGGTGTCACCGAAAGCACTTTTCAAAAGAAATTGGTCACAGAGCTCCTACGCACTTCTTAAGGGACTATTTATGGGAGCAGAAGTTGCTCTTAATTCTGCGAGAAGCAGAAGCAGAGGTCAGGATTGGGGCTCCGGCAGCTCTGAGGGCTGAACATCCCTGCAAAGGGGGGGAACAGGTGCTGCCAGGCTTTTCAAAAAAATCTATTTTAACGCCACAGGAACTCTCGTTTCGGAGCAAAGTCCTGCTCAGCACGGTCTGCAGTCAGCAGGATCTGCCTCAGACAGTGCTGAAGGAAACGAAGACACCCTGTGACAGAGGCTGCGACCTTCCCAGCTCCGTCATTTTACAGCAGTTTCGCTCTGAATCACGAATTTCCGCCTCCGTTTGGGGCCGGGTGCCGGAGCCCCACAAAAGTCAGGGAGTTAATGAGCTGCTGTCACCTCATCAGGGCGGCCACACCGTCCCTCTGGCAAGTGGCAGACGCACAGGGAACACTTCAAAGGCGCTGAAACTCTCCCTGGGAGCGAGGGCTGCTCCCATCCCCAGCATCCTGGTGGCAAGGTGAGCCCAGGCAGAGCCGGCTCGCTGGCCTTATTTGGCTTCCAAGGCACAATTTCCGCTTGCCCAAGCTCAGGGAAGGGTGGAAAAATTTGCTTCCTCGCTACTCCGCCCATGCCGGGCTTCGAAAAAGCATCCACTGAATCCTGGATGGGAAAGGAATGGAAGAATTTACAGTGCTCGGCTCCCTGGAAGAGGGGAAGCCACGGGTTTGGCAGGACCCTGGGTCACCTCAAACACCGGGGGAACACAGGGAGCCGACATGCAGAGAGAAACTGGAGCCACAGCTTTTATTCGCTGCATTCCCTACGAAAAATTCTGATTTTTCTTGCTATTCAGCCACACTTAAGCCTTTCGTATTTAAAGGCAGCAAGCTTTACAGGTTAACAAGGAGTTGGGAACATTATTTCCTTTCAGTGATTTAGCCATAATACACTTTATTATATACCAGGAGCACAGAAAACAGCCTTGGCTCCGGTTTCCACACAGTTTTCTGCACAGGTCAGTATTACTGTGAACAATTCTGAAGCCAGTTCTAGCTCCTGGTCACACTGAGGTCCATGTTCTCCAGTTTTGGTGTCATTATCAACTTCTCTGAGCATCACAAACAGACCAACCCTCCAATTCACTGAACAAACACAGCCACATCCATCATCCTCAGTATCCACAAGTGCTGGCAAAAAACAAAGCACACGAAGGCAATTAAAAAGCTGCTTAATTTCCAATAAATGCTCTCCTTCTGTGGACTATAAAGTTGGGTTTTTTTACTAAAAAATGCCTGCACAGTCACTTTTTTCCCAGCCTTCCTGGCCTGTACAAACATCATCCCTTTTTTCACAGCAGATTTCTCTCAGTGCAAGAAGCAGGCAGAGATTTATCTGCAGCCATCAGTGGTTTGTCCTTGCTCTCACCTGCTGGTCACCAAATGGCAGAACCCAGCTCATCCACACACACACAGAGATTTTCTTCAAAAGAGAGAAAAACGGTGGCAAAGGAGCTCATAAAACCAAAATTCTGCCCATTCCCTTGTTCCCTTCTTTTTTTTTTTGGGGACTGGGAAAGGCAGAAACACAGCCCGTTTGATTTTCTCATAGAAACCAGGAGCCAAAACCAACTGAAATCAGCGCCGGAGCTGGAAAGGTACAACAAAACTCACACAAACATAAAGTCTAGACACTGAAATGTGGAAATATGATTCAAATAACCACAACTGGCACATAACACACTGATTGCAGCCCATCACAGAACGGGCCTCAGTGGGGAGGAATATAGAAGGAAGATTAAATTAGTTCTTCCACCTCAGCTGTAGAAAATATGGATCCTGTGGGCGCAGTGATATGGATTGAGCCGGAGTTTCTTCCGTCCTGCTGGGATTTTTGTTAAGATTTTAAGTAACACACGTCTGCTCTTGCTAAATAACAACAATCAGCTTCAACTGTCATTCAGAATCAGAGAATGGTTTGGGTTAGAAAGACCACTAAATTCAGTTTTATTCCACCCCATGCCACGAGCAGGGACACTTTCCACTATCCCAGGTTGCTCCAAGCTGGTCTTGGACACTTGCAGGGCTGGGGCAGCCCCAGTTCCTCCAGAGCTGTTCCTGTCTCCCCATCACTGATCCCATATGAACCTGCCCTGGCTGTCACGTGGCTGCTCTTATCAAAGCATGGCTGAACTCATATATGCTCAAAATACAGAGCCAAGTAGCCAAGAGGATGTTTGTGCTGATGAAATCTAAATACTACAGAGATTTAGGCAATTGGTTGTTCTCAGGAAGTTTTGTGGTACCTGCATCACGTGTGGACACGAACCTCAAGGACAAAGCCTGCGTCTGCCATTAAACCCAGCAGCACAGAATGGAGCCCAAAAGGAAAAATATCTCAGTTTTCCACAAAAATTTGCACTAAAGTGTTCTCTCCTGCCTAGAGGGAGAGCAGAGGGTTAACCACAATCAGACAGGACCAGACCAGGGAAGACTCCAGGTGGGTGGAGGTGGGCAGCTCAGTCGAGCCCTGCTCACCAGCACTGACCTCTTTTTGAGTTAAACAAATGCTGGTTTCTTTAAATTAGAGAAAGGCACTAGTCCAATGTAAAGAAAGGAGAGACCAAGTGCACGGAGCTGTGTTTTTTCTAGACTGTAATTCAAAAAGGATTGGATTTTGGGAAGTCTGCTCTCCCAGTGCAGCAGGGATACACACACCACTCAGCAAACCGACTGCTGAGGGGTTTAGCACACTCTTTAATATATAAATGCTTGAAAAAAACCCCCAGAACTCACCAAAATCCCCAGTCAGAAGGCAATACCAGGTTACCAAGGTGTGCAAAAGTTGCCTTATGTACATGGGATGTTTCTAAGCAACACATGAGCTACTACAGAAAACTCTTATCAGCACATCCAAGCTCCTTTCCTGGATAATTCATCTAGGTCAAGCTAAGGCACGTTGAACACCAAAGCCCAGTTTTGGTGATGCCTCCTCTGTATCCACCCTGGATGAAATATTAGAATAGTTCATGTTATCAGCACATCATGAGCATTAAGTTCACTGCAGATAATGGTTCCTCCAGAAAGAGCATTAACCTTAATTATTCAGAGGTAACTCGATCCCAACCTTCCTGATGTTATGATGCTGAGTGACAACTACATTCCCACTCCCTCCAACTTCCCCTTCCCCAAAATCCAAACAAATCCAGGACACTACACGACTGTGATCCCAAATGAGGGTATCCCAGACACAGGGTATCCCTTCAAAACCCACCTAAACCCGTGCAGCCACTCCATCCATTCAAATGCATTCTCATGTGCATTAGCAGCAAAACCACTAAGTCAGCCAAAATGTATTCTTCTCCCATGGATTAGCTGGCACAAATTAGTTCAGGAGTGACGCATGCAGTCTGTCCCTTCCCATTTTTCAACATGCACAAACACCAGGGATTTGGAGATGCTTCACAAGTTTCTGCTTACAAGTTACAGGCAGAGTTTAAATGGTCTGAAACGTGCAAATTGCTGGGGAGATAACACGTCTCCATTTAGCAAGGAGACCTCAAATGCTCTCTGCAATAAAATCTCCCCTCTCTGGGCAGGGATAAAGGCGCTGCTGCTGTCCCAACAGAGCAGCCACGACGCAAAGGGAAATGTTTCAACAGCCACCAGCCCCGTGCCAAGCTGCAGCACGACAAAAACCAACTGAACAGGCCAGAGCACTTCACACGGGCTCAGAAAAGCCCTGATGCTGGAGGAGCACTCCGAGCTGACCAGCAGGAGCCACTCCAGGCAGGAGATGGGTCCTTGGGAGACACACATTGTTCTGAAGAGGCTTCTGTGCTTCAGACACAAGTTAAAAAGATATTAAAATAGCTTTCCTTTCTGTTGTTTAAGTGGAATAAGAGATCAGAATATGCTGAAGAAGAGCAAGGGTTTAATTCTGCTGGGTAAGGAACACAATCACCACATCCAGCTGCCATTGAACTGATGAAATATCCCACTTAAATGAAAAAGAAAAAAAAAAAAAACGAACAACCTAGCCCCATATAAGTAATCTTCTAGTTTGCCTCCTCCTGTATTGCCAGAGAGCAAAAATTACTAATTCAAATTCAACCTCTCTAATTAATGGTAGGGTAAGTTTTGCTGATAAAAAAGCAGATCACGTTTGATTTTAAAAAAAAAAAAAAGGCAGCATCAGTCACAAGGATTCTGTCACAAACTTTCTATTTTCCCTTGGCACGTCACCAATTAGACCTAGTTCTTTAGTCTGCTACCACCAGTATAAAAAAAAAAAGCATAATGGCTTTATAATTTGCCACCAAATCCCATAGCAACTGTACATCACTTTAGATGTAAATTACAGACAATTCCTTCCAATGCCGTTTGAAAACTATAGAGATGAATCTATAATTTGAGCAGATCCAAATGCTACGTGGTCGAGAGGAAAAGCTTCCCTAAATAATTGAAAGGAAACTGCCACGGGCCAAAACATTCCTCGTGCACAATGTTCAGAGTCTCTTTGTCCCCTTCCTTCCAATGGGAGGTGCCACATTCAGGTCAACGTGAAGAACACTGAGCAGGAGCCGAGCAGTTCAGGGTGTTCTGCAGATCCTGTCCCATTTTTGCTGATGAGCCCTACGTGTGCCATGAGCTTCCTCTCCAGCCTCCTCTGATTCATTCAGTCATGTCACCGACTCATGTTCCCGATGTCGTAAGAGCCTCAATTTTGACGGACTACAGCATCAGTGAATTAATAGGACAGGAAAAAACAGGTTACGGGGAAGGAGGAATGATGCAAAAAGCTCTGAGATAATTCAATGAATTTTGATTCGGAGGCCGGATTGTTCTTCTCCTCCTGACACCTGCAAGCAGCTTTCAATTCTCAAGTCAGCATGAATACGCATTACCCTAAAGACCCTGTAATGACAGCACAGCCTTCATTTTGTGCTTCGTGCTTTGAACACAGCAAGATGAAGGAATCTCCACAAAGCTCCAAAAGACAAGGCTGGAAAGTTATTTCAATACACAGCAACTCCAAGGGGTCGGGTTAAGCCTCATTTTCAAGGGATTGTTTCTCTCACGGTTGGTTTTAGAGCAGCATGGGGAAAGACGATTTGGGGAAGCCGCATCTATCAGACCATAGTCCCAAAAATCAGCTGGGAGAGCACAGGGACAACGTGCTCTGGTTATCTCAGCTTAGTCCCCAATAAATATTTGTGCATCTGCCAAAGTTCACCAGTGAATCAACCAGTGGCTTCAGTTCAAAACACTCCGAGGTGGCAGGGGCAGAGAGAGACAAACGGGAGCAGGAGAGGAGCTCAGATCCATCACCAAGGGATGGATGCTACAACCTTCTTTAAATCCTCCCAAAACAACCAGGACCAGGGCCAGGAGCAGAGTTCAGCCACTGTTAGGTCAACACAGAAGGGGAGAGGGAAAGGTGTGCAAATGCATCACGTTGCTTTTTATCAAACAACCACTCCTCAAGCACAGAGAGAGGTTTACAGAAATATGTGGAAGCTGGGAAATTCCCAGGTAAGGGTTCCAGGAACAGCACCTTGACTGCAAGGGACACTCAGGTCTGCCATGCAGCATCAGGCAGGAAGATGGTGACTTAACCCAGGATGCTGCTAAAAAAGCAGGTGTGAAAAATAAAGGATGAATGATAACTAAGGGTATTAGGTGAGGATGGTAAAATATCTCCTCATTGAGGACAGGAATGAAAGAGGAAAGCAAGGCAAGGGCGTGAGGAGTTCCTTTGTACTTGACAGGGGTAAGAACAAAATTTGGGGCGTGCAAGAAGTGATGGGAAAAGTCACAGAATCATCTAATCCCAGAATGGTTTGGGTTGGAAAGACCTTGAGGACCATGCAGCTCTACCTCCCTGCCACGGGCAGGAAGACTTTCCACCAGATCAACCTAGCCTTGGCCATGCCCTGCCTTTTTTGGGGCAGTGGGAATGCCTAACCACGTACACACCCCCAAAAGGAAGGCAGCAAACTGCAGGCTGCTCTAGAATTACACTCCCTACAGAACCCAGAGCTGTTTTAGGTGAGCACACCAGACTGGCTCCATTTCACCAGTGGACAAACCAACTTGGGACACACTTCCCACTGCTCAGCCCTCTGAGCTCAGCAGCCAGAGCTCTCAGTTTCACAACCCTGGGGAAACAGTTTCAGGGGCAGCAAGTTTCACAATGAGCAGCTGGGTGACAACTCACTGTGTCCCCCGTGAAGCCAGTGCTAATTCTCTTTTTAAGGCTCCTATGTCATTCAGGTGAGCTATTGAAGAAACCTTTCCAAGGATCAGGAGAAGCCAGCAGCCCTGTGAGCTGGAGCTCCTCAGCAGCAGCTCCACGTCCTCTGTACATGGCACAGGAACAGCCTGCTGGAACACAAGAGCTGGGGATCAATCTCTCAGAACCACAGAATGGCTTGGCCTGGGAGAGACCTTAAAGCTCAACCTGTTTCAAGCCCCTTTCACGAGCAGGGACACCTTCCACTAGACCAGGCTGTGCCAAACCCATTCCAGAATGTGGATCCCTGACCATTCTCTTCCCTAGGACACAGACAGCTCAGCAGAAACACAAGAGCACAGCTCAGCAGAGGCCCAACAAGACAAATATCTGTTTCTCCACAGCCCCGCTGCCTGATCCACACATGATGCAGCTCCACACCAAGCCTGCAACTGCTCTGGCACCAGGGACACTCCAAACAAATGGCAGCTCGCCCGGCTGGGTGATCATTTTTGGATTATGTAATCCCAATACATTATTATTAGACCAAGAACAAACTAAAGCAAGGAACTGAAGACATTTCCCTGCCCGTTCTGGCAGGGGGACAGGGCCTTGTCGCAGGAATGGCACGGACGTGCTACCCTGGTGCCTGAAACAGGTCAGACTGCACATGTTGGACTGCAGGTAACACAAAGAGCAGGATTGGATTCCAGGCCATTATCCATATTACACAACGCTGCCGTCAGTTCCACCACGTTTCAAACCAAACCCAGCAGAAGGAGCCTGAGCAAATTTTTTCCATTTAACTACTGCAGCCCAAAATTAAAACAGAGCTGGACTGGACAAACACAAGCTGCAAAGGTGTGTTGGAGGCAGCTCCTGGCTGGGCCGGGCCCAGAGCTTCCAAGGAAGCCGAGATGTTCAACAAGCTGAGGAAACTGTTTATAGAACCGATGCAGAATGAGCATATGTGTTTAATAGCCCACTAATTGTTGCGTTATTCACTACACAAACAAGCAGCTCTTCTGCCCTTATCCCTTCCTGCCCAGTTAATCACCAGGAGCCTCTGACTATTTCTCTTTTGGGTGGCGGTGAAGGAAGCAAAGTTCATTAGTGGCCGTTGGCCACCAAACAATCCCGAGCCCAGACTTCATTTAGAAAATAAACACCACTATTCATGTGTGACACGGACTCGGAATAGCTTCCCAAAATATTTAATGCAGCTGCCTGTAGTCTTCCTACTCTCCCTCCCCCAAAATAAAAGGCTTTTCCAATATATAGAAGAAGAATTATTTGGATTATTTGTTTCATTTTTCGTAGAGAAAAAAGCTAGTAACTCAGTCTACCCGAGTCACTTATTCCTCCTGACTTCTCATAATGCTGATAAACACTCATTAAAATATAAGTTGATAAACCCTGGTACAGTCATTACCTTCGTCCTCATACAGAGATTGCCCAATTCAGTGATGTGATGTAACCAACACCCTAAATTAAAAATAGTGTTGTGACAACATATGGTTTATCCTACAGAAGCTGGCAGGCAGGACGCTCCTAATGACAAACGGGTTTAGGCTCCCAGCTTCCCCCAGCAAGGTGAGGAGACAGAAATGCTCGTCGCAGGATCAGAGGCGGAAAGAAAGAATAAAATAAAAATAAAATTACACTAAAAATGACAGTTTCGAACCCCTCTCCGGTCCATCCCAACACCAGCTGCCGTGCTTTGCCATTATTCTCTATTTACATGACTAATAAGCTCTCTGGATGCATTTCAAGGAAACGGCACGGAAAAGACAATCTGGAAATTTCAAAATACAGTCTGAACGTGCCTCCCTCCCTCCCCCCCACCCCACTGCCGGGAGGGGAGCACCGAGCCGGCGGGGGATGAACAAGCCCGGTGTCCCGGGGATGGCGACAGCGATGGAGGGACCCCCTCACCCAGTCCGGGATGGCAGCACCGGGGATGGACCCGCCGCCTCCCCCCCGGCTTTGGAAACCCACGTCACGTTCACCGGGGAAACGGATGGGGGGGGGGGGGGCACCGGCGTGCCTTGGCCCCCCTCCCCAAACACTCCCGGGGACTGACGGCAGCTCCCCGGCACCTCCCGGGGGGACACCGAGCGCCCACCCCCGCACCGACACCGCGGGGACCCTGACACCCACCCGAGGGGGGCACACCGGGGGTCCCCGCTCACCCACCGGGGTGGTGGCACGTAGGGGTCCCCGCGGTGATTACCGGGGAGAGGGAGGGGGAAGCACCGACACCTCCCGGTGTCCCTCAAGCACTTCCCGGAGGATCACGACCCCTCCCCGGTCACACACCGGGGGGCCCGGAGGGACCCCGCAAACACGACCGGGGACTCGGAACACAGCGGGGTGTTACTGGGAGGGACACCGAGCCCCCTCCGGTGTCCCTCAGGCACCTGGCACCAGGATCGCCCTCCCCCATTCCCGGTTCCCCGGTCACTCACGGAGAGAGGGGGGGGCCGGGAGCCTCCGCACCCCCTCAGCCTCTCACCACGGCGTCCCCCCGCCCCAGGCCACACACCCACTTCACGAGGAGCTCCCCCTTTTCACCTCCCCTCACATCCCCGCCCGTGCCGCCCGCAGGGCTCCGTCCGGGGGCCTCGTGGCGGCCGCCCGCTCCCCCTCGGCGGGGCCGTGCCCGCCGCCCCACACCCGCCAGCCCCGTACCTTACAGGCCTGGTAGCTCTCGAAGGCGCGCAGGGCGCTCTCCGTGAGCTTGACGTGGAAGACGGAGACGCGGGTGCCGCGGCCGAGGCGGCCGCAGGACAGCCCGTACCCGCGCTCCGCCTGCAGCGCCGCCATCTTGGGACCGTCTCCCCCTCCGCGCCTGGGCCGCCGGGGCCGCCCGCCGCCGACACGCCCCCCCTTATGAATTATTCATGATGCGCCGCTCCGCCGGCCACGCCCACGCGGGGCGCCTGTTGCTGGGGCGAGGAGGTGGGCAGCGGGCGTGCTGATTGGTTGGGTGATGCCGGGCGCAGCGTCGGATTGGTAAGTAGGGATGGGGAGGCGGGGATATGTAAATTTCAGCGTGGGGCATGCTGGGGAGGGTGGTCTGGTGCAGCCGGGGAGTGCTGCGGGTGGGGGACCCCCTCCCCGGGATGAACCCCCCGACCCACCCCGGGCATTTAACCCTCGGGGTGTGAACTCTCTGGAACGCCTTGGCATGAACGCCCCGGATATTAAATCCCGGTGTGTGAGCTCTCCAAGCATGAACCCTCTGGAACCCCCTGGCCATGAGCCCCCCGGCATGACCCTCTGTGGTGGGCACCCCCTGTACTTCCCACAGGCATGAACCCCCAACCCCACTGACCTCTCCAGTCATGAACACCCCAGCATGGACCCCCTGATCCCCAGGGAGAGACTGAAAGTTCCAGGCTTCCCCAGGGCAGATTTTGGGGTCGCAGGCTTCCCCCTGAGCATTCTCCCCCACCCTGTAGACTTTATGTGTCCCTGTGTGTGGTAATAAAAAGACCCGAACGTGAAGGAATTGTCCTTTATTTGGGAAGTTCACAGTCAGTTTGGGGTGCAAGGACAGTGCTACAAACCCCTCACGAGCAGAGCTGGGCAGCGGCGAGTGCTGGGGGGGCTGCAGGGCAGGGAGGGACCCCCAACGGGCTTGGACCCACAGGAAGACAGCCTGGACAGGGGGTCTCCAGCGCTCCCCTCCTCCATCCCTCCCACCACGGGTTTCTTTGGCTTCCTTTGGACATTGCACGCTCCAGGGATGTGCAGAGGAGGGCAGCGGGTACCTCCAGGAGGGCTGAGTCCCTGGCAGCCCCCCAGGAATCAGGAATGTCGCTGCAACTGCCCCTGGGAACATCCACGTCGCTTCCCACAGCTTCCTTCTCCGTGCTTCCCCCTGCCCATCCCATCCCAACACCCAGGATGGGCACGGCCAGGCCGTACCGGTGTGTGGCACCTCCCGCTGCCCCCTGGCACATTCAGGGCTGGGGGCTGAGCCCCTGAGTGCCAGGAGGCTGCCAAGGGGTCCCTGCTCTGCCAGCAGCTCCCTCCCCACACGTGCACCCACCCAGAAGGGATGTGGGGAACGTCGGGAGAGAGATCCGGCACCTCTGGCAGAGAAAGCATCCGTGTTCCTGGAGCGCTGAGTCCGTGGGAAGGGGCAGCAGAGCCTCGGGGCAGCCCCTCGGCAGAGACAGGCAGGACCTGGTGCTGGTCCTGTGCCAAGGGGCCACCCCGGTGCCACCCTCAGTTCCTGGCCGCGATGACCACGGACAAGGCCACGCCGCCCAGCGCGATGGCTGTCGCGCCAAAGAGCCACTTCCAGGGGATGGACTGCGGAGCAGAGGACACATGAGAGGCTGTGTCCATGGCAGGGGACACGTGCCACCCTGCCTGCCCGCCCTGCCCCCTGCACAGGGCGTCCCAAAAAGGCAGTGCCGTGTCCCTCTGTCCGCGGGGACAGCGTGTGCCACCGGCTGACAGCGCTTCCCGATGGGCAGCTGGGAGCAAAGTCCGGACCCTGCAGCTGGCACGGCTGGGATCCGGTGGACACAGCCAGGAGCACAGGCTGTTATCGGTGTTTTCCGGGCACGGTTCCCGGAGCACAGCCCCCTGCTCCCAGCAGGATCGCTGTCCTGACACAGCCTGTCCATATCCTGCTCGGGAGCAGGGCTTTGTCCCTCCTTCGGGGAACACTGACACACCCTCTGTGGATCCCCACTCACTCAGCCACCCCCTGAGGTCTTACCCAGGGCAGTTTGTCTTTGCACTTCCTGGAGGTGCTGGCGGCGCTGGGATTCCCGAGCATCTTCCTGTACATCTCCGTCTCCACGTTCCTCTGGTCCGCGTGTTTCTTCACCAGCTTGGAGAGCTCAGCGTGGATGGTCTAGGGAGGACAAGGTGGTGTTATCAGCCCTGCACCACCCCTGCCTGCCAGGGAGGGGACGTGTCATCCACAGCAGGTTCCACCACCCCCTGGGATGTGCAGAAATGTCGTGGAAGAGCTTAGAAACAGCGGAGAGGGTGATCAGGCTTCACCCTGCCCCACGTCCCAACGCCATGGGGTTGCACCAGGCTGGCATGGAACACCCTGTGGGTCCAATGCCCCTCCGTCCTTCTTGGCTGCTCAAGCCACTCCCTGCCTGGCAGCAGGGAGCAGAGCCCAGGGCTGATGCCAGACATCACGAAAAGGATTTTATCCTTTAATCGAGACAGGAAAGTGTCTGCCTTGAGGACAGACATGTGCCAGCTCTCCCACTTTCTGTCTGGAAGCAGGCTGGGAAAGCAGGCTTAAAACTCAGTCTGGTGTAAAGTGGGATTGCAGCAAGACCCGCAGCGTGCCCACACCTGCCCTGCTGGGGCAGGAAAAGGCTCTGAGTCCTGCGTGGGGCCCACAGGCTCCCCAAAAGCAGCAGCAAGAGACAGGGAGCCGAGCAGGGCAGGGTGGCAGAAGGACGTTGTGGTGGCCCTGGTGGCACGGCCATGCTGTGCCCTCTGCTGGGGGACACATCCCGAGAACACCAACTCTGCCAGCCCGTGCCACACCGGGAAAAGCTGCCTCCAACACCAAAATTTGGATGTCTGGAGCATGGAACGCCCCTGCTCGCAGCTCAGCGGGGCTGTCACATCGGTGTAAGACAACCACCAGCATCCCACACTGCTCCTAGAACATTTCCCAGGGGTCAGGAGAAGGGATGTCTGTGACAGCCTGGCAGGAGGCAGGTGGAGCCCAGCATTTCTGGAGTGTTTTCAGCACCGGTAGCCGTGGCCCCTGAGTCACCCACGCCACGACTGGAGTGGCACCGCCACTTCCCCGGGCAGCAGCCAGGGAGGGCAGTAATTTGCTGTACTTGTGGTTTCACTGGACACGTCACTGCCGGGCATTTGGATTTTCCAGCCCTCTCCAATTAAAAGCTCCATCGGAACTGGGGAGCAGCCGCCCTGCTCAGGGACGTGCCAGGGGAATGGTTCCCAGTGCTGCTCCCTCTCCACCCTGACCTTGCTGGGAAAGGAAGGGTTTGGGGTCCTGCTCACCCTTCCAAGGGTGCTCAGACCACCCCTGAAGGTGCTGCGGGGTCACCAAGCACCTGTTTGTGCCACATCCCACCCGTGACCTTCAGGGATTGGATCATGACACAAATCCTGATGGTCTGGTGAAATCCCCATGGAAAAAAATGGATACAACAGATCCAGACAAAGATTAAAACCCATCTGGAGAGCCAAGACCCCCAGGACAACTCTGTGCAGGCAACACCTCCCTGTCTCCTCCCAGTCTCGCTCCTGCTGTGGTCATTTCCTGGCACTGGTTTTTGATTTCTCCCGAGGCTCCAGTCCTGCAGCTGATCATTAACTGACAGGAAATTCCTGACCCAGAGCTCGCCCTGCCCGGGCGCTGGACCGAGGTCTGGCTGCTCCCACCACCCAGTGATTCACTCTTGGGGCTGCTCAGCGAGTTTGTGGGGACTCAGCTCTGCTCCACTTCCCTCAACCACAGCACGAACTGCCCGAGCCACCTGGGGAACCTGGAACAGCCTGGACCATCCCCAAGGCATGGCTGGAGCACGGATGGGCTGCCAGGGAGTCCTGTCACTGTCAGGAGCAAAGGTCAATGTGGAGATAAGAGACTCCATGTGCTGCATCATTCCTCAGGCTCTGGGACCTATTCCCAGCCTCTCTTCATGGAGCTGGGGACAGCTCCAGGGGTTCTCAGCCTTCCAGAGGGGACACTGAGGTTTGTAGGGACACAGACAAGAGAGGAGCATCCAGGAGACCCCCAGCTCAGGTAGCACATACCTCCAGCCTACCTTGTTTGAAGGCTCCAGCTTCAATGCTGCCTTCAGGATGGGAATGGCCTCTCTGTATTCTCCCTGCTGAGCCAGCACCTGGAGGGTGGCACATGGATGGAGCAGGGCTGTCCCTCGTCCCCTGCCACGCCAAGGAGAAGGGACCCCTCCTCACCTTTCCCTTTCGGAACAGAGCCTTGATGTTCCCTGGCTGGTGCTCCAGCACGAGGTTACAGGACTTGAGAGCTGCCTTGAAATGGTCCAACTTCAGCTGCGAGGCCGCCAGGTTGTTGAGACACTTCACCTTCACGTCCAGCAGCTCAGCCTCCTCTTCTGGGCTGAAATCCACTGCACGGACCCCGAGGCCAGGTCACAGCAGGGCCAGGAGCCCAGGTGACCCTCTCTTGGTGGGGGGACAGGTACCTTTGGAGCTGGAGCCCACGATCCTGAGAGCAATGTCGTAGGAGTTGATGGCCAGCACGTAATCTGCCTGCTGGTAGAAGAAGTTGCCGCGCTCCCGTTTGCGGTTGGCCAGCTGGATCTTCTCCTTGCCACTGAGCAGCTCCAGGTCTGGAGCGTCCCGAGCTGCCAGCAGCTCCACCTCCAGCGTGAGGGACGCGTTGGGGGGGATGTCAGGGCTCCTGCACAAAGCCATGCAACCATTGTCACCTCTCAGATGCTGGGTTTAGCACCACGGCTCAGAAATCCGAGCCAGGGAATGAGGGGGATCTTTCCACTCGAGGACGTGCTGCTCATGGCAAGTGAGGAAGCAGAGGTTGGACAGCTGGGCTGTCACCAGGTGAGCAGGG
This sequence comes from Sturnus vulgaris, assembly GCF_052056855.1. Classification (NCBI taxonomy): domain Eukaryota; kingdom Metazoa; phylum Chordata; class Aves; order Passeriformes; family Sturnidae; genus Sturnus; species Sturnus vulgaris. The sequence goes on along the minus strand of NC_142268.1, from coordinate 569,602 downwards.
GACAGCTTCCCCAGCCCTGTGTGGGACTACCCTGCTCCACCTGATGTGCTGCCAGCTCACCTGCCCTGAGCTCCGTAGCAGTACTTGGCATCTGACACGATCAGAGCTGTTTCTCCCATCTCCAGAAGCTGCACACACAGGTCCAGAGCCTGCAGAAAACAACATGGGATCACTGTGGAGATTATCCAATTCCAACCTCTTGCCACGGGCAAGAACATCTTCCACAAGACCAGACTGCTCCAAGATCCCTCTAACTTGGTCAACATCATAAGAAGTGAGCACAAGAAAGGGCAGAGGGGTCATTTTAATGCACAAACGGGATGTTACTGACTCCAACCTTCCCCGTGACCCCTGAGGCAGTGATAAAGCCAGGTGAGCTCCCACCCAGTGTTCACCTGCATGACGTCGCAGTCCCCCAGCGTGAAGGTGAGGGCAGGCTCCTCTTCCACCACGGTGCCATCCTCCAGCGTGGCCTTCAGGCGGATTGTCACGTCCTGGCCTTTTTGGGGACGGCTGTCCACACCCTGGCCGGGCACCAGCGTCTTCTTCTTGAGCAATCCACTCCCTGGGCAGAGAAAAACCAGAGGGCATCGGGACACGCCGTGGAGGGAAAAACCCGACTGCTCCCCCCTTCTCTGGCTCCTGCCCGGCCTAAGTGGCACCTCTAGCCCCGGGGAAGCCCGAGAGGCCGCAGAACCGAGCGCTCTCCTGCCCTCACCCAAAACATCGAGCCACTCCTGAGGCTCCCCGGCCGCGTCCCCCGCTCCCTGCTCCGGGGGCTGCGCGTCCTCCCGCGGCGGGGCCGGTGGCCGGCCCACGTCCTCCAGCGGGGGCAGCTCGCTCAGGTCATCCTCATCCTCATCGCCTTCCTCTTCCAGGACCTCGAAATCCTCCGCCGTGTCCAGCTGAGCCGCGTCCGCCGCCGTCTCGGTGCCGGTGCCTGCCCGGCCCGGGGAGCCGCTCCTCGGTTCCTCCCCGCTGGACGCCATCGCGGCGGAGCAACCTGGAATGGGGACAGAGGGCAGGGATCGGGCCTGCTCTTACCGGCAGAGACGCTCCGCCGGCCCGGGGACCGCCGGGACCCTCTGGGGACGGAGGATGCGCAACGGGACAGCGGAGACACCGGAGCGCCGGGGAAGGATCGGGCCTGGCGGGGGCGCGGGGGCTCGGTCTGGGTGGGATGGGGGGAGGGAGGGGGGGGGGTCTGTCCCGGTAGGATCGGGGGGGGGTCGCGGTCCCGGCCCGGTACCGTGGGGAGGGGGGGGCGGCCCCGCGCCCTCCGCCCGCCCCACGTGACCGCCGCGCGCCCCCCGCCGCTCCCACCTGGCCCGCGAACGCGCGGGCAAAGGCCCCGCCCCCGCTGCTCCTATTGGCCCGGCCCCGCCCACCGCGCGACGCCATTGGGCGGGGAGCACGCTCGTCAGCCACGCGCCCGCGGCGCCCCCGACGCCTTAAAGGGGCCGCCACCAGCACGGCCGCCCTGGCGCGGGGGCAGCGGGGCCGGGGGTTGGCACCGGTACCGGAGAGGCTCCGTGATGCCTGTGGGGGTTGTGACCCTCTCGCCCCGCCGGTCTCCGACACTTCCGGCTCGGCGCGGTGACGCCGCGGGGTCGCGCCCCACGTGACTCCGCACCCGGAAGCGGCGCGGAGCGGCCGCCGGTGCCGCCCCCGGTACCGCTCTTACTCCCGTCATGTGAAGCGGCGGGACGGGCTCCCGCAGGTGCGCGGGCACTGCTGGTGGGAGTTCCCGGGGACGCCAGTGAGGGCTCAGGCCCGCATGTCCCCGAGGGAACCCGGGGCTGGCGGCGCTACCGGGGCCGGGGGGCGGCGGCGGGCGGTCAGGGGACTCCCGTTACCGGAGTGTGAGGCCACCCCGGAAGGGGGCACGGTGGGGGTGTTCCCGGTACTGGGTGCATGGCAGGGCGGAGGGAGACCCGCTATCACGGAGGGGAAGGGGTCTCCGTTACCGGCGCGGGGGGCTCGGGGCGCTCCGGTCCCGCCGGCTGAGCCACCCTCGCGGTCCCGCAGGTCACGATGGAGCCCACGGCCTCGCAAGTGTTCTGCGGGAGGGTGCTGGGCATGGTCAACGCCGAGGACGTGAACGCCATCATCCTGGCCCAGAAAAACATGTGAGTCCCCGGGGGAGAGGCCGGTGGGAAAGCCGGTACCGGCACCGGGATCCTCCCGGCATCTTTGCCGAGCTCCGTCTGCCTCCCCCGCGCAGGTTGGATCGGTTTGAGAAGACGAACGAGATGCTGCTCAACTTCAACAACCTGTCCAGCGTCCGCATGCAGCAGATGAACGAGCGCTTCCTGCACCACACCAGGACCCTGGTGGAGATGAAGAAGGACCTGGACAGCATCTTCCGGAGGATCCGGTGGGAAACGGGGTGGGAACGGGCACGGAGATGGCATGGGGGGACTGGGTGGGGTGTGAGGATGTTAAAGTGGGGCACGAGTCAGGGTTTGGGGGGTTGTAAGAAGGAAAATCTGTTGGGGAAGGGAAACTATGATGCTGGAGGGAGTGGAGGGTGGAGCTTTGGGTTTCCGTGATCCTGCACGGGATGGGCTGTGCTGCCTTGGGAGCTGCTCGAGGTGGTCACAAAATGTGGGATTTTGTGTGCTGGGAGGGTGGGATGGGGTGTTCCGGGGGGGTTGGGAAGGGAATCCCTCAGCCCTGGGATTTGTTTGTGTTGTCCATGACTGCTGTTGGGCAGCTCAGCTCCCCACGGACTTGGATTGTTCTCTCCTCCCCAGGACACTCAAAGGGAAGTTGGCAAAGCAGTACCCAGAGGCTTTCAGCAGTGAGTGATTCCTGACACGCGGATTCACGGAGTTGTGGAATGGTTTGGGTTGGAAGGGACCTTAAAGTTCATTCAGTGCCACCCCTGCCATGGCAGGGACACCTCCCACTGTCCCTGATTGCTCCAAGCTCTGTCCAGCCTGGCCTTGGACACTGCCAGGGATCCAGGGGCAGACACAGCTGCTCTGGGCACCCTGTGCCACCCTCCCAGGGAGGAATTCCTTCCCAATATCCCATCTATCCCTGCCCTTTGGCAGTGGAAGCCATTCCCCCTTGTGCTGGCACTCCACGCTCGGTTTTCCTCCTGTGGGAAGAGTCTCTGTTTCTCAGAACGCGTGAGGCATCTTTCAGAAATCAGGAGAAGTCCATGTGCTGGCCCATGGCTGCCTCCCTAAAAGTCCAGAAAACTCCTTAATTTCATTAAAACCAGTCACAAGAAATAGCAAACAACCACTAACTTGTGTGCTGGTGATTTAGGGGATATTTTAAATCCCTGCTCCAAGCAGAATTAGGGAATTGCTCTCCTGGTGTCCCACCACAAACACCACCTCCCTCTTCCCTCGCAGACATCCACGAATCCCCCATCCTGGAGGACGACGACGACTTCGACCCTGTCCCCAAGAGCACCACAACCACCATCGCTACCTCTGAGCAGAGCACGGAGTCCTGTGACACCAGTCCCGACGTCATCTCCCCCACCACCAGCCAGGATTTCGAGGATTTATCCCAAGGCCAGTACGACGGCCCAGCCATGAACGGACAGAGTCTCACAGACGAGGACACGGCCAACGGCCTGGACTAGGAGCCACGTGCTGCCCCTGGAGAACTTTCTATCCTGTATTTATATTTGTGTGTCGCTTTTTTTTTTTTTTTTTTTTTTTTTTTTTTTTTTTTTTTTTGCCTCGGGAAGAGGGAAGCCAAGGCTGGGAGAAGCTGAGGGGAGGAAGGTGCTGCCTTTCTGCCTTGAAACTGCCACTGAGGTGTAAGCCCACCGCTCGCTTCAGGGGGAATCAGTAAATCCTGGGTTGGAAATACCTCTTGTCCTCCCTCCTTCCTGCACTCAGGAGAGTGGCTAAACTCCATCGTCCGTGTAGATTTTTTTTTTTGGTGCAGAAAAGCCCTTTTTGGGGCACAGGTGTTTATATTTCGTAAGGAGTGTTGTCTCTGAGGCTCCGTGTGCCCACCAGCTCTGTCCCTGCTGCTGATGGATTTGTGCTGGCCGAGTTTTGCACTGCTGGGATGAGCCAGAGCTGTTGCTTCCCTTTGGTTCTGACACTTAGCCCCTCACATGGTGCTGCTGGTTGCTCCACAGGCAGCCTCTCAGGAACAGGACTTGTCCAGATCTTTCTTTTCCACCAGCGTTGTGGTGTGATGGAGGAACTGCTTGGGTTTGGGGGTCCTGGTGACCTGGGAGGGGATGACAGGAGAGTAGGGGGGGGCTGGGTTGTGGGGCTGATCCTGTGATCCTGGAACTGTGGGATCCGTCATGGGGATGGTTCTGGGACTGTGGGGTCCATGGGGTCAGTGCGGCCCTGGTCCTGGCCCTTTGGGGCCGCTCGTGGGTCCAGTCCTGTGGCCGTGGGGCCGGTCCCAGGGCCCTGTGGGCAGTGTCGGGTTTGGGGGGACGGTCCTGGGGCCATGGGGTCAGGGTCAGTCTGGTCCCAGGTCCGTGCAGACCCTCCCGTGCTCTGTCCCGCGGTGCCGGTGTCACCCCGGCAGCGATAGGACAGTGAGGGGACGGTCGCGGGGCGGTGCCGGTATCACCCCGACAGTGACGAGGCTGTAGCGGGGTGGTACCGGTGTCCCCGCCGGAAGTGACGTGTCTGTCGCGAGGCGGTACCTGTGTCCCCGTCGGAAGTGACGCACGCGCGGTTCCGGTCCCGCCTCCCTTTCCCTCAGCAGCGAGGCCGCGGGTGCGCGCGGTGCGGGACCGGAGCGGGCCCGGGGGCCGGGGTGGGGGCCCTGGATCCCGGGAGGGGCCGGTGGATCCCGGGATGGGGAGTGGAATGCGGGAGGAAGGCTTGGGACCCGAGGAGGGGGGGAGGCTGGATCCCCGAGTGGGGGCGGGAACCCCGGGAGGGGCCCTGGGTCCCCAGGGACGGGACTGGGTCCCGCGGGAGGGCCCCGAAACCCGGGATGGAGGCTGGATCCCGGGAGAGCGGGGCTGGATACCGGGAGGGATGCTCAGGAACGGGGCCCTGAAAGGGTTTGAGGGGTCGGGGAGTGGCGCGGCCCTGTCGGGGGCGGGACACGGCGACAACGGGGCCGGCCCGGGGTGACGCGGCCACCGCTCCCACAGGTGAGAAAGTGCCAAGATGCAGATCTTCGTGAAAACCCTGACGGGCAAAACCATCACCCTCGAGGTGGAGCCCAATGACACCATCGAGAACGTGAAAGCCAAGATCCAGGACAAGGAAGGTACTAGAGGGGCCAGGAGTAGCGGGGTGGCCCCATGGGGGTCCCCCGGTGTCCCCACCACGGTCATTCTGTCCTGCAGGGATCCCCCCCGACCAGCAGCGTCTGATCTTCGCGGGGAAGCAGCTGGAGGATGGCCGCACTCTCGCAGACTATAACATCCAGAAAGGTACTCCCCGGACCCCTGGGGTTTTTAGGGAGCGTTTTTGGGGTGCCAGCTGCTCCTTTCCCCCGGTGTGACACCGATCTCTCCTTGCAGAGTCCACACTCCACTTGGTGCTGCGCCTGCGAGGGGGAATCATCGAACCCTCCCTGCGCCAGCTGGCCCAGAAGTACAACTGCGACAAGATGATCTGCCGCAAGTACGTCCCTGTGTCCCCTCCCCTCCCTCCTGCCGCCCCCCAGCTCCCAGAGCCCCTCCCCGGGGACACCGGGCTCTGCTGACCTGTCCCTCTCCAGGTGTTACGCCCGCCTGCACCCCCGCGCCGTCAACTGCCGCAAGAAGAAGTGTGGACACACCAACAACCTGCGCCCCAAGAAGAAGGTCAAGTAAAGCCTCCAGCCCTGCCTGCACTGGCCAATAAAGTATTGCAACGCTCAGCCCTGTTTTTTGGTCTTTTTTTACCCAAATTGGTGTGGTTTTCAATAAATGGGGGCTGTGCTGGGTGAGGGAAACAGGGAGGGATGGAGGGGGTGGTGCTGGTGGTCAGTGCCTGCAGCAGTGTGTGCATGGACTGGGCCAGCACTGGGACCTGGCAAGGACTGGTTTGGCACCAGAACCATACACAACCTCTGCTGTTCATGCACTGGGACCCCCCAGGCACTGGGGCTGACTGTCACCTGGACCCCCTACCTGCCCCTGCTCATGCACTGGGAGCTCTGGCAGGGTCTGGACAGACACTGGGACCCCTGGCGCCGTGCACACAACAAAAGCGGGCACCGGGAGCCCTCCTGGCCACGCGTGCGTGGGACCCACTCAGTCCTGGGATCTCCCCGCTACGCTGCAAACTCACCGGGAGCCCCCGGCGCCGTGCCCAGGGACCAGCACCGGGACCCCCCCCGCCCCGTTCACGGAGCAGCCCGGAGACCCCACTGCACCCCCTACCCACCCAGCGGGACCCCCGGAGCGGGGACCCGGCACGGGGCACCGGCAGTGGCGGCGCTGCCGCTCGGTGCCTGCAGGTGGCGGCGGAACCGCGCTCCGCCCCGCGGGCCCCGGGCCTGCGCCGTGCGGCCGGGCCGGGCCGGGCCATGGTGAGCGGGACGGGAACGGGAACGGCCGCCGGGGGACGGGAAGGGCGTCCCGGGACCGAGCGGGTGGTCACGGAGTGTCCTGGGGCCGGGCCGGGGCGGGGCGGGGATGGGGGGGTCCCGGTGCTCGTCTGTGTTTTGTGCCGGGGGGATCCCGGTGCCGGTTCGTGGACACGTGGCCGGGGGGGTCCCGGTGCGTTTGTTGCGGGGTGAGGACATCCCGAGTCCGGGCCGGTCCGTGCACACGTGGACGGGGGTCCCGGTGCCCGTCAGGGTTGTGGGAGCATGGCCGGGATCCCGGTGCCGGTCCAGGCATACGAAGAGAGGGGTCCCGGTGCCCATCAGTATGGCGGGCACTTGTCCGGGGGTCCCGGTGTCAGTCCGGTTCGTGTATAAGTGGCCTGGGGTCCCGGTGGGTGGGCAGGGGGCTATGGGGGGGTCCCGGTGTCCGCCTGTGTTGTGTGCGCAAGGCCGGGGGCTCCCGGTACGTGGGTACCGGGATGGGCGGGTCCCGGTACCGGTGCTGGGCTCAGCTCAAGCACCGCGGCCAGAACCCACCTGGGACCCCCCAAGAACCGGTGCTGGACGAGGACGCGTTGCCCCAGCACTGGGGTGACCCCCCTGGGCGGCACCGGCTCTGCCCGGAGCCCGTTACCGGGTCACCGGTGCCACCGAGTCCCCCAGCGCCACCCTCCCCTTCTGTCCCGCAGACGGGCGAGACCGTGCGGGAGCTGCTGCAGCGGCTGCGGGCGCTGCAGAGCGAGCGGGTCGAGACTTACCGGCTCTTCGAGGAGTGAGTACCGGTACCGGGGCGGGCGGGACACGCGGCACCTCCCAACAGGGAAGCGGATCCCCCACCCCGTTTATTTTGCATCCTGTTGGGACGGGGCCGTGGGGGTGGCTGATGAGCTCCAGCTGGCAGCAGGGCTCTGCGCTGGACACCTGAATCCTATTTTAGTATCCAGCAGATGATGGACTTGCTGGGATGCAGGGTTAGGAGTGTAAAGGATGAAAAAAAAATCCAACCCCCCAAAAAAACTTTCCCTCCGAAAAAAGTGTTTTCTAACCCTGTTCCCTATGAAGCTGCCTGGTCATGCTGCCAAACCCAGGCAGGAACAGGCAGGAACACCCTCCTGGTACTGCCTGTGGCACATGCCAAAGGGGGCTCAGCTCTGGGCTGGGCACCCCAGGTGTGGTGACAGTGGCATTTCCCCCCGCTCACCTGTCCCCAGGGGCCACCAGGCATACCTGAGCAGTGCCCCCCACTATGACTTCCCCCGGTACCGGCAGCTGGTGCACGAGGTCACCGTGGCCTTCAGTGGCATCTCCCGGGAGGTGCTGGACATCGCCGGGCGCCTGCGGGACCAGCTCGGCCGCCCCGACCTGGCCCAGCACCTGGCCCGGCTCCAGGAGCGGGAGCAGGAGAAGCTGCAGCTGGTGGGTACGGGGCTGTAGGGGGGTCTCTGGGGCAGTGCTGGGGCTGTTTTGAGGGGGTCACAGCTCCCATGGTGTCCCCCCACAGACGGCGCAGCTGCAGCTGGCCCGGCAGCAGGCACAGGACCAGCCCGAGGTGGATGCCCATCAGCAGGAGGTGCAGGAGCTCAAGCACAAGTAGGTGGTGGCCTCGCTGTTGTCCCCTCTCATTTTGGGAAGGCAGCATCCCCTAGCCCAGGACCCCCACTGCCATCCCTATTTTGGGATGGCACCCCCTCCCCAGCCCGCAGAATCCTGGAGTGCCCTGAGTTGGAAGGGACGCGCACGGATCATGGAGTCCAGGCCAGGAGCCCCTTCCCTGTGTTTCCCCGCCCTCCCCCCGGCCCAGGGGGGCCCAGATGGTGCCTTCGGGGTCTGGCAGCGCTGCGTGGCCGCGTCCCCTCGGCCTCCCCGGGCTGAGTGTTTCATAAACAGCGCGGGGAAGGCGAGGCGGCCCACATAATACGCTCCATATGGGCTTTATTTATAGTTTCCATCCGCTCTCGTAGGCTAATTAAAACCATTGAGGCAATCAGCGAAATTCTCCAGGACCTTAAGTACGATTCGGAAGAAGTTGAGTGATGGGTGTCCCCGTGGGAACGGCTGGAGGGGCCGGGCTGGTGGAACGGGGGCCCCGCTCATCCCCCACCCGCTCCCAGTGCACCTTGGCAAGGTGGGCATTGTCCTCTGGGCCCCTTTTCTGGAGCACAGGCTGGAAGGGGTGGGGAAGCCTCCTCTGGGACAAGTGGGGTCCCCCGAAATCCCGAGTATCCCTCAGCAGAGGGGTCTGGCGTGGGGCTGGTTCCCCTCCCCGGCTGTGCCGGGGCTGTGCCAAAGGCAAACCCCACCCTGCAGTGCCAAGGGGCTGCCGTGCTTTGGCCCCCATCGAGGTGGGCACTGTCCCTGCTGCCAGCTGGAGTCCCGTGGGAGCAGTGCCCCCAAAACCACATCTTGGAGACCGGCTCTGCCCCCAGCCCCGCTGCAGCTCCGATGCTCCACAAGCACTTTTTCTTTGGTCACCCCAAATAAACCTGTCTCTACTGAGCTGGCCTGAGTGGTGTGATCTCAAGAGTTCATGTGGCCCCCGCTGCCCCAGTGCCACCCCCTCCACCTTGGCTGGGTCCCGTGGGAGCCCCGGGATGGGGTGACAGGGGCCACGGGCCCCATTTGGCTGCCCGCTGCATCCCCGTCCCCGCGCAGCACTGCCGCTCCGCTGACGCAGACCCCGGTGGGGTTTCAGAGGTTTATTGGCATTAAGCTTAAATCTGTTCCTAATTGACTGAAATGGAACCAAAATAAGGCTGGTTTGAATCAAAACTGGAGCAGGCACTGGGCAAACCCCAGCAGCCTCCAATCAGCCCGCGTGGCTCCCCGGGGACAGACCCCTTCCCGTGCGCTCGCACGTGGGATCCCGGCGAGAAAAGGGCCAAAATCGCTTCCCGGGGGGAACTGCGGCGAGGGTGGGGTCGCCCGGGAAGCCCCCGCCGCCCCTTTCATCCCACAGGCTGCTCCGGCTGGCGGAACAAAGCCCCCGTGCCCCTCCCGGCCGGGCAAGGCTGAGGGGTCCCCTCGTTGCCTCGTTCCACAGAGCCCCCGGGGCTGGGCCAGCCAGGCCCCCCAACCTCACCCCACCCCATCCCCCAGGGCTGCGGGGCCGCGCTGCGCCCCGGCCGCCTCCCAGCGCCCCCGCGGCGGGGCCGGGGCGGGCGCGGGCGGTCCCGGGTGGGCGCCGGGCGCCCCGTCCCATCCTGCCGGCGCTCGGTCCCCCGCGGGCTACAACTTATCGCCGGGAAGAACCTGCGGAGAGGAGCAGAGCCCCGCGTCGCCCCGGGGTCGGCGTCACCCCCCCAGCATCCCTGGGGTGGGGGGTTCACCCCTCGTCCCCCCCCCCCCCGTCCCCACCCAGCCGGTGGAGAAGAAGTGCGAAAGGCTCCTTACCTACCTGGTTGCGTGTTTTGTGCGATTTCTGCAGCCACACGCGCCACTGGTCGTAGAGTTTGATGCCGAGGTTGGAGCAGCCGTAGGCGTGTTTCTTCACCCACCCGAAAAACTGCTTCAGCTCCCGCCGCAGCGTCGTGTTCTGCTCCCCACCTTTGGGGTCGCAGCCCCCCGCCACTCGCTCTGCGGGGACAAAGGGGACGGTGTCGCATGGAGGGACTCGCCTCAACCCTGCCATCACCGCCGTGGCGTGAATAACGAGGGCCGAGAGGAACACGAGCAGGTTTTGGCTCCCAGCTGGGAAAGCCGAGCTCGGAATTGGCTCCTTTGCAAGAAATCCAGGTGCTGGGCATGGGGCGGGGAAGGGCCCCCCGCACGTCCCCGGTGTGCGGGGAGGGGAGCGCGGCACCGGCGGCACTCACCGCTGCGTGGGGTGGAGGCGGCCGTGGGGTTGCTCCAGTCACTCCAGATCCCGGCTTTCTTGGAGCCGTAGATGCTGAAGGGATTACAGCGCACCTGGACGAAGTAGACGGTGCCGGGGCGGAGGCCGGCCAGGCGACAGGAGGTCTGGTTGCCCACGTCATCCACCACCTGCGGAAGAAGGAGATGGGAGCACCTGGACCCTCGGCCACCCCGCCCTGTCCCCCGGCATGGCAGTGCCCACCCACCTTCCACTCGGAGCTGTCCTCTACCCGGTATTGGATCTGGTACTTGGCTTGGAAGAGGAAATCCTTGAGGGCCGGCGGGGAGCTCCAGCGCACGCTCAGCTGGTCCTCCAGGTCGCCCACCCTGCTGACGTGCACGTCCGACGGCGGGTCCGTGGTGACTGCGGGGACAGCGCAGGGCTGGCGGGGACAGCGGGGCAGCGCCGCGGGGCCGCGAGGGTTAAGGAGCCGCGGATGTAAAAGCGACTCGGAGCAAACAGCCTAATTCGATTAGGAGCAATTCTGCTCACATATCGCCCATTTCCTGCCGCCCCCCGCCCCCGCCCAGCGCCGCCCCTCCCCGCCAGGTCACCGGCACGGCGGTGACACCGTGGCGTGGCTCACCCACGTCGAGGATGTCCAGCATGACCACGTCGGACACGGCCACCCCCAGGCGGTTGGACGCCTCCACCCAGATCTCGTAGGGCGTGAACAGAGCCAGGTCCTTGGGGATGTGGCAGGAGTAGGTGCCGGCCGTGTGGTATTCCTGGCAGGTGTTGTCCTGGCCATACCACCTGCGGGCAGGTGATGGGTGAGGTACCAGCACTGCTCCCCCATTCCCTGGGATGCTCCCGTGGGTCGTTTTTTGGCCGTTCCACACCGCCAGAATTGGGGGACCGGCCCCGTGGTTCACCCAGCTCAACCAGGCCCGCTGCAGCTTCTCCTCACCCTCCCCAGCTCCGTGAGGAAACTCATCCCAGCAGCAACAGCCCCGAGCAGGGGCCAGCCAGGAGGCATCGAGCTGCCCGTTCCCTGTTCCCCGTTAAATCCCAGTCCAAAGTTTTTAACAATAACATGGAGTAAGGCGAGCACCCACCTGCGCTTGTACTTGAGGGTGTAGTTGGTGTGCAGGAAGGTCTCCCCTTCTGTCCCCGGCGCCCACTTGCAGGTCAGGTCTTTCATGTTTTTGGACCAGCAAGTGATGTTGACTGGTTTTTCTGGGGGTACTGGGAGAGACAAAAACCAAAAAACAAGAGGTTCCAGAGCTGGTTTTTTCCAGCCATGGAGACACAAACCCCAAATGCAAGCTGCATTCCCAGCTGAGCCTCTGTATTCCCAGGAATGCGTAGCGACCCAAAAAACAAACCCAGGCTGCATTCCCCGTTCCGATTCTGTATTCCTGGGATGTAGCATCGTCCTTAAAATAGCCCGAGATAAAATCTTACGATTATTGGTTCGGACAAGTGCATTTTAACCGAGGCTTTGCCGAAACGGCCTCTCAGCAGCGCGTGGGTTTGTGGTTCCACCAGAGCAGCTCCTGGCACGCCTTGGTGAGAACCAGGGCACTGATCCCCCCGAGGGGGTCCCCGGCTTCTCTCCCATGGGGGACGCACAGCCCGGTGCTGGCCAGACCCCGGTACAGAACGGCCGGACCCTGGCACAGAGTGTCCAGACCCTGACACCAGCTGGACCCTGGAACACAGTGGTCAAACCCTGGCACAGAGCAGCTGGACGTCAGCACAGAGTGGACCCAGCACACAGTGGCCAAACCTCAAAATTGAATGATCACACCCTGGCATCGAGTGGCTGGACCCTGGCACAGAGTGACCAGGCCCCAGCACAGTGACCAGAACCCAGCAGTGACCAGCAACCCTGGCAGAGAGTGACCACACCCCAATACAGAGTGACCAAACCCCGGCACAGAGTGACCAAACCCCAGCACAGAGTGACCAGACCCCAGCACAGAGTGACCAGACCCCAGCACAGAGTGACCAGACCCCAATACACAGTGACCAAACCCCGATACAGAGTGACCACACCCCGGCACAGAGTGACCAGACCCCGATACAGAGTGACCAGACCCCAGCACAGAGTGACCAGACCCCAGCACAGAGTGACCAGACCCCTGGCACAGTGACCAGACCCCAATACACAGTGACCACCCCCCGCTATGAACGGCAGCACCCACGTACATCCAACGTAAAGGCAGGAGCCGGCCAAGATGCCACCGTCTCTGCTGTGACACACCAGGTTGTCCCCCGACTGCTGCCTGGAGCCGTTGAGGCGAGCCAGGGCCACGCTGAGCGTGGAGGGGCCCAGGGCGGCGTAGGAGGCGGCCGGGAGGCGCCGCCCGTTCAGCGTCCAGTACAGGTCCTCGGCTTTCAGCGGAAAGTCCGGGCTGACCGTGCACGTGGCGACCAGCGAGGAGCCGATCAGCAGGGTGGGGTCTTGGGGGGAAATCACGGCGGGGTCTGCAGCCGGAGAGACAGAGAGCGGGGGAAAAAAATCAATTATGTACAGCTTAGAGCTGTCTAAGTCTGTCTTATGTCTATTTAAATATATTTTATATCTGTTTTACGTTGATTTTAACGCCTTTAAGTCTCTTCTGTAGTCATTTAAACACGTTTTATATCTATTTAAATACGTTGTTTTGCTATTTTACATCGATTTAAATCATCACGTCTATATCAATTGAAATAATCATTTATGTTTTATATTAATTTAAATACATTGTTTAGCTATTTTGCATCGATTTAAATCATCACAAGCCTATACTGATTTAAATCACACATCTATTTTATATAGATTGAAATCATCACATATCTATTTTCTATCAATCCAAACACACTGGTTTCTATTTTACGTCAATTTAAACAGACTGGTTTCTATTTTACATTGGTGTAAATGCGTTTCATATCTATTCTTTACTTCTACGCATTTTACATCCATTTAATGCCTAAAGACATTTTCTATCTTTTATATCTATTTAAATAGTTTTGTATCTATTCTATATCTCAGTACACACCTATTTTTATCTCTTTAAATACACCTTATACCTACTTTTATATCTACATATATTTTATATCTAGACATTTTAATATCTCTTTTTATATCTACGTCTATTTTAGAACTTAAAAAGTACTTTTTTGTATCTACTTTTCTTTTTTTTTTTTTTTTTTTTTGTCCCCAGGGGTGGGGCGGGGCTGGGTCGCGGCTTCGGAAGTTTTTCCGCGACAAAAGGATTTCAAAAAGGGAAAATTCGAGGGGATTTCCCCCCTCTTCCCTCCTTTTCCAAGGTCCGGCATTTCCCCCTGGACCGCTTCCCCGCCATGTGCTCCCAAATTTCCCAAATCCCATCGCTCTCCCCTCGCCATCCCGAGGTTTCTGCCGGCTGGGAGAGGGGAAATTCCCATCCCGGTTTATCCCGGGACCCCTCGGCCCCGCTCCGGGGTGTTCCGTGTCCGTCAAGCCCTTATCGGCTCCATCCGCACGCGCCGGGCTAATATCCCAAATTACCTCCCGGAAAGTGCCGCGACCTCCCCGCCCCTCCGACCTCCCGGCCCCGCTCGGCTTTCAGCGCCCGCCCGGCGTTCCCAAAATCCCCGTCACGCCGGGCAGATCCTAATTAGGGGTCCCCGCTGCCCGCTCCGCCTCCCTCCCTCCGCAATTAGCGCTCTGAGATCCTCGTTATGCCGGGGAGAATTAATTGGGAATTGCCGCCGCGTTTGGGGGATGCTGGGGGCGGGGAGGGGGTGACACAATCCAGCAGCCAAATATCCGTGGATCGGTGCCAGACACCCCAAAGTGCTCCGAGCATCCGTGGGTGGGTGCCAGGCACCCCGGGGTGCCCCCGGGCTGGTACGAGGCACCCCAAACATCCCCGGGACGGTGCTGGGTACCCCGGGACACCCCGAGCATCCACGGATGGCGATGGATCCGTCCCATCCCTCGGAACAAACCCTTCCCAAGGCCAGCCAGGCCTCTGGAAATCTCATCCCCCCTCTCTGCCAACCCCGCCACGAGCCGAGCCCGGAGCTGCTGCGGCTCTGCCGATAACAGAGCCAGCACTCCGAGCCCTGATTCTCCTCAATCTTAATCTAAACAGCCCCAGAAACTCACACGAGCTCCGTAAAACAGACACGTTTCCCATCCTCCGAGCAGGACCCTCTGGAGGAGCCAATTTTCTCTCTCTCTGTATTTTTTTTTTCCCTGCATTTTGGGTTTTTTTTCCCCTCCTCCAAGCAGGACCCTCTAGAGGGGCCAATTATATACATATATATATTATACTTTTTTTCCCCCTGGAATTATTTCCCTCCCCTCAGCGCGGCCGCAGCGCTGAACATGTGTTTTAAAAGGGAAAAGTGTGAAGTTTTCCGAAAGGAGAGGAAAGGGCCGGAGAGACGCAGGCGGGCTGTGGAATGTGCAAGTTGCAACGAAAATACCTGCTCGGGGGTTTTATGGCTTCTCTATTGCAAAAAAAAAAATGCTGATCAGGTGCTAAGTAATGCTATAAAGTAAAACCACATTTCCAAGGTGTCGGGAACGTTTATGCTTTTCTTCCGAAGGGCCGGATTTCATTTTAGTTTTATATCGGAGTTTTAAGAGGTTGGGAAAGAAAAGGGGGGAAGAGAAAAAAAAAAAAAAAAAAAAAGCTCCGATAAGTGTCAGAGATCACACAGTTAAAAAAGATTTATTGAGCTGTGCAGGGGGTTAAAGGAAAATAGAAATAATTGCCCTGAAGAACAAAAGGGAATTTGGGAAGCTCTGAATTCCACAGGAAAAATAAAATTAAATATATATGTGTAGTTAGAGCTCTTCTAAAACTCGAGCAGCGAGGTTTGCGGGCAGACACGGTACCCAAAAATCCTTTATCCCTCTTTTCTACTCTGCTCTCCAGCCTCTTTTTCTCTTTTCTCATCCCCGACTGGCATTTCTCGTGCCCATCCCTGGGCTCGAGGAGGGATTTATAAAAAGCCCAGGCATTCCAGCGCGGCCGAGCTGCACCGAGGGGAAACTTTCGCTCTCTAAAAGGAGATTTGGCTTCGCCTTCGCCAGCGCCGCACGTCGAGGGGCCGCGGGGCCAGCGCTGCCCCGGACCCCCGTGGGGAGGGGGAAAATGGGGGTCCAGGGGGGGATCTGGCTCTTTGGGAGGAGAAAAATTCGGGATCAGCCCCACCAAGGGTCCGGCTGTGGCCTCGTGTTGCTCCCAGCGGGATCAGCCACTCCAGGCACTGGGGTGGGCACCGGGGTGGCCACCGAGAGCCACCGGCACTGGCCGCTCTCGCTGACGGCCCCTAAAGGGATTTTTGGAGCGTTTCTTCTCCTCACCCTATTCCTCCAGCAATTCCTGCCCCAATGAACGCCCTGAGGGCTCCCCCGTTCAGGTTTGGGTCAGGGGTCCGCGGCGGTGGCCACGGGGAGGGGACGCGGGAGCCGCCGGGCGAGCGGTGCCGTTGGTGGCGGGTCCCGTTCGCGCGTCGGAGCGGAGAACATCCCGAGCCTCGAGAAATTCCCATCATAGGGAGGAAGCCAAACTTCCTGCTGCGGGGAGCGGGATCTCACCCTCCCCTGGCCCGGCCCGCGGGGGGGGCAGCGGGGCGGCGGCCGGGACGGGGGGTCCGTCGGGTTTGGGGCTCTGTGGGGACGGGGGGACCCCTCCTCCGTGTGTCCCCCCCCCCTCCCCATGGCCGGGGGGACCCCGATCCCCGCGGGGCTGGGGCCGCTCCACAGCTCAGCCCACAGGTGGCACCTCCCGAACCTGCCACCCCAAACTGGGCATCACTGCGGGGACCCCCAGGGGGATTTTTTTAATTTTTTTTTTTTTTGGAGGGGGTCGTCGTTCTCCGTAGGGCAGAGAGGGAGATCCCTTTTGTTCTGGGTGGGAAAAGGGGATTCATTGTTCTCTGGGACGGGGGGGCGGCTGCCCGGGGGGAAGGGGGGACCCCGTTGTTCTCGGCAGGGGGAGGGGGGGTCTCAGAGGCTCCGGGGGGGGCAGAGGGGGGCGGGGGCTCCCGGGGGTGCGAGGGGGTCGCGTGGGGAAGGGGTTCGCTATTGTTCTCCGGGCGGAGGCCGGGGGTTTCCATTGTCCTGGGTGGGGAATGGAGCCGCATTGTTCTGCGGGAGGGGGGGGCCGGACGGCGGGGAGGGGGGGACAAGGGGGGACCGGCCCTTCTCGGGGTCCCCCTTCTCCGTGGGGAGGGGGAGCACTCGCTGCTCCGAGGGGGGGGGGGGCTCTCCTCGCTTCTCTCGGGGATGGGGGGGCAGCACAAAAAAGGTTCCTCTATTGTTCTCTGCGGGGAAGGGGCGGGGGGGTCCCGGCTGGGCTGCGGGGACGGGGATGGGGGGTCCCGGCTGCCTGTCGGGAGCCGATGGGGGGTCCCGGCTGCCCTCCGCGGGGGGGTCTTCGTCCCCCTCCGCAGCAGGCGAAGCGCAGCCCCGAGGTGCGCCCGGCGGTGCCCCCGCCGCGCCCGGGACCGCTCCGCATCCCGGGACCGGGGGGGGGGGGGGACGCGACACACGGAGAGGACCGGGACAGCCCCGGGGGGCTCCGCATCCCGGCACCCGTGTTGGGAGGGGGGGCGGGACGGGACACGCGGAAAGGAGCGGGGGAGCCCCGGGGGGCTCCGCGTGCCGGCACCGGAGCCGGACCGGAGAGCCCCGGGGGGCTCCGCGCAGCGCCCGCGTGGCCCCGACGGGACCCCCGCCCGCCCCGCGCCCACCTTGCGGGAGCCGCCCGGTGCTGCCGGTACTCACAGGAGAGCGGATCGGCGCGGGGCAGGCGCGGGCACAGCAGGAGCAGCAGCGGCAGCATCGGGAGCAGCGGCGGCGGCGGCATGGCCTGCTCCGGTGCCCGTCGGTGCCCGGGGCGGCGGAGCGCACCGGCACGTCCGGGGAAGTCCCGAGCAAGTCTGAGCAACCCCCGGTTACCAAAGCCCCAACTGCCGCCCTGGCCCCGCCCCGGGACCGCCCCCGGGGGGGCAGAAAGCCACCGGCCCCGCCACCCCCCCCACGTCCCTCTCCGGTACCGGCCCCGGGACAAAACGCCGGGAGCGGCTCCGGGGCCGGCCCCCACTCGGTGCCCGCTGCCGCCGAGGGATGCTGGACCCCCCCAGCCCTCCCCGGGGCCGGTGTCCCGCTTCCCCCGACCCCCCCGGTAGGTGAGTAAGAGCCGCCCCGGGGCCGCCGGCCCACGGCTGAGTCACGCGCGGACCCTCCCGCGCCCCCGGGGCCGCTCTCGCCGCTGAACGAGCCCCCCCCGCCGCGGCTTCCCCACGCTCCGAGCGCCTTTAAGATCCAAACCCTTGTTATTACTTATTTTTGGGTTGAAAGCAGGAATATCATCCCATAAATCCCGATGTTTTCTATCGAATCCATCACCTCTGGGCTTTCCTCCTCAAAACCCCGAAGAAGTGGAAAAAACACCTCAAGTGGCTCCAAATCCCCCCAGACTGGGGCGGCGTTTGTCCCCAGGGGTGGTGGCACGTCCGGTTGTGCCACCAGCATCGGGACAAAGCGACTCACTTGGGCATCCCCCAGTGTCCCCACCTTGTGCCCCCGCCCGGGGTCTCGATGGCGCCGAGAGCTTTGCAGACCCCCAGACGGGTCACAGAACCCCGGGACAGCAAGTCCTGGTCGTGGCAAGGCCACTGTCCCCACGTGTGGCGTGTCCCCAGCTGTGAGGAGAGGGGACAGCATTTCCTGCCGGGAACGGAGCGTGGAGGGTGGCAGGGGACACCTGGGTGGCCCGGGGTGCCCCACGGACTCGGGGTGGGGGGAGCCGGGGGGTGACACTCCGAGGTGTTGGGCACCGGCAGGGATCGCAGAGATTAGAAAACACAATAAAAAACGAGAGGGGGAGGGAGCCCAAACAATGCCTTTTCCCATCGTCCTGTTTTTTGGAAGCTTCTGAACTGTTTTTGTTGAAATTTCCCAAAAATGTCAGGCTCCGGGAGCCACCCAGCCTGAGAAACTTCAGCCCCAGCGGCCGCAGTCTGGCCGAGTGAATCACGGCTGCCCTGGGGGCTGGGGCCGCCCGCGATCCCGACCCACCGCCCGCGTCCCCCCGGGAAGCCACCCGGGGACCGCAGCCAGCGCTGGGTGCTGCGGGAAAAGGAGAAATTCCCCCCGTGGAGCCGGAGCCGGGAGCAGCGGCCACCCCGGCTGCCCACCTGCACTGCCCAGACCCTTCCCCCATCTGTTTCCTCCATCCCGGGCCAGGCTCCTCAGCTTGCGCCCGGAATTTGTGGGATTTAGCGGAGCCAGGTACGGCTGGGATCCCCGGGAGGGGGTGACCCTCGCACTGGTGCTGGCAGAGGGGACACGGGTGGCTCTGGCAGAGCATCATCAGAAGGTGGCTTGAGGCTGTGCTTGGGGTACAGGGGAGGATGAGGGGGTGGCACCGAGAGGGGAGCGTCGGTCCCCACCGGGACGTGGCGTCACCCCAGCTGGCACAGGGACATTTGGGACATCCCAGCTGACAGCAGCACCTGCGGGATGGGGACAGGGTGAGGGGACAGAGCGGTTCCCAAGCCCGGGCTGTGCCAGGGTGGCGTCAGGACCCGTCCGGGAGCAGCCGGGGGTGACCGAGCCGCTCTGCCGCGCTCTGAGTCAGCGGCGGCCGCTCAGCGCTGCCCTTTGACTGTGACCTTTAAAGCCGCTCCCTCCGGCCCACGGAGCCGCCGCGCTCACAGGCACCGGCCCGCGGCAGGATCCATCCCGGACCCCCCCTCTGACCCCCGGCCCGGTTCTCGGCGTCAGCACCGGGGTCCCCCGAGGCCGCCGCGGTCCCGCTGCCCCCCCCCGGCGTGGCTCGGTTCCCAGGGCCTCTCTGCCCCGCTGCGGTGCAGGATCTGGCCATGGGGCCCAGCTCCCTGCCACGAACTCTCTGCTCTGCCCAGGCGGGATGTGACTCGCCCCAGATGGACGCGGGTGACCCTGGTGACACCCCCAAACCCGCTCTGAGCATCCTCGGTCCGGCTTCCCAGCGGCTGTCACCTCCCCGCCACCCTCTTTCACGTGTCACCAGGGCCCTGAATTAATCTAATTACTTGATTTCCCAGCCAGAGCTCACTCCATAAAATCCTTGGACGCAGACAGCATCTGGCTCAAGGGCCAGGGTGTAAAAAACAAACAAGAAAAAAAAAACAACCCAAACCCCGGGAAAAGCGGGAGGAGAGGCGCAAGCGGAGCTGCCTCGACTGCCTGCATCCTTTTAAAGTGACCTGGGGGAAAAATAAAGAGGCAAGAAATGCAAAGAATCCAGCAGGCAGAGTTTGCTTTCTATTCCTCTCAGTCACATTTCCACATCCATGGGTAATTTATAACCCACTTAACCCCTTCCCTGCCGCCCCCCCACCCTTTCCCTCCAGAGCATCCTCAGGGTGGCCGCACCTTCCCGCCTCTGTTTGCTTTGGGAAGCACAAACAGTCCCGTGACGGAATCTGAGGAGCTCTAGAGGAGGGGGAAAAAATGTCAAGAGGGTGCTTGAGCACGAGGGATGGGCTCTGCAGTGTTGGGACATGGAGCGAAGGGTCCCCTGCCCATGGAAGGGACCTTGGGGACACCCCAGGCAATGTGGGGAGAGCCTGAGGCTTCCCGAAAGGCTCCGGGATAAAAATGTAGGTCAGTAGTGATAAATGCGAAAGGCATCGAGTGTTTCTGGAGAGGGGAGGAGGGAAGGCAGCGAGCATTTGCCAGCTTGGATGTTTCTGCCTGGGAAAGGCTTTTTTTTTTTTTTTTTTTCCGTGGAAAGGTGAGCGGATGGAGCGCGGGCAGGTGCGGCGGCAGCGATGCCCACCGGAGGATCCCGGTGCCCCCGGGGGTCCGGGTCGGGCTCTGCCCGTGCCGCCGGTGGAAGCCCCACCTGCGGTGCCGTGATTTACGGTGACAGCCCCCAATCTACCCCATTTTCTCGGCCATTCGTCACCGGTGCCGGACCCGCGGCCGGGGCTGGCGGGGCTCCAGGAGGGGGAAGGGGAGAGCAGCGCCCTGGCAGCCCCGCCGGCCCGGCCGCAGCTCATTTTCTTGCCGGCCCTGCTTTGATTAATAAGATGAACAATCTGGCAGGGCGAGGAGAGGCCCCGCTCTCTGCTCCCGGGGGGTGGCACGGGCTGCCCCCCAGAGCACCCCCAACCCCTCTGTCCCTGCCCCAGGGCACGGAGCACCCCTCGGTCCTGAGCTGGGACAGGGAGACCCCCCCTCCTTCCCCGCGGCGGGGTCTTGCCATGTGTTCCCCATTAGGGCCGGAGGTTAGCGGAGCCCCCAGCCCCCCTCCTCCTCCTCCCCCCGGGCCCACTTTGGGGTGCTGCCATAAATAAGGGGAATGGGCAGGGCAGGGGTGAGGGGGGGCGTGGGGGGTGTCTTTGATGTCCTTTAAATCCTGGAAAATCACGGCTGTAAATCCGGGGTGTCAGGGAGAGCCCTGCATCGGCCGGGGGGCTCTGAGGAGTGAAGGTGAGGATGGGAGGGATGAAGGTGACTTGGGGAGTCCTCGAGGGTACAGTGGGGTCTAACACCGGCTGGGCACCCTGGCGACGAGGGTTGGTCCATGTGGGTGGCCCTGTCCCTCTGCGTGACACCGGTGCCAGTGTGACCCCTGTTCCCGCTCGTGCCCTCAGTCCCCCCGCTCTCCTCAGTCCTTCTGCCTCAGGGCGGCTCCCAGTCCTGCTGTGTCCCTGCACATCCCCCGGTCCCCCCGAACCCTTCTGATCCCCCACGGTCCCCCCGAGCCCCCATGAATCTCCTGGTTCCCACGTCCTCCTTGCATCCCCTGGTGTCCGTGCATCCCCTCATCCCCATGAATCCCTGGTCCTTGAACCCCCCAATTCTCCCGCATCCCGGGGTTCCCCTCATCCCCCTCTGCTCGAGCATCCCCCATCCTCCCGCACCCCTGTCTCATCATGCCCGCCCGGTGGTGCCGGTGCCGGTGCCGGTGCCGGTACCGGTGGATCTGCGGCAGGCTGCGGCGGCTCCCCCCGCCCCCGGCTCCCCCCGCCCGGCGCACGGCGCGTCACGGCGGGGCCGGCGGCGGCGGTGGCGGTGGCGGTGGGTGCGCTCTGCTCCGCTCCGCTCCGTTCCGTTCCGTTCCGCGCCCGCCATGGCGGCCCCGGCCCGCCGGCCCCGGGCCCTGCTCGCCCTCGGCCTGGCCCTTCTCGCCGCCGCCGCCGCCGTCGCCGCCACCGATCCCTTCTCGCCGCAGCTGGGAGACACCGGCGGGTGCCGCGGGCAGTGCGGCCGCAGCCTGCAGCGCCGGGCCGCCGCCGTGAGTTCGGGGCACCGGGGCCTCGGCGGCACCGGGGGCTGGGGGGGCACCGGGGGCATGGGGAGCATCAAGAGTATTGGGGGTACCAGGAGCATCGGGGGCACTGGGAGCACTGGGAGTACTGGGAAGCACCGGGGATATGGGGAGCATCAGGAGCATTGGGGTACTGGGAGTACTGGGAGGAATAAGGAGCATCAATAGCATTGGGGGTACCAGGAGCATTAGGGGCACTGGGAGTACTGGGAGTACTGGGGGTATTCGGGGCATGGAGACTGTCAGTAGGATTGGGGCTACCAGGAGCATCGGGGGCAGTGGGAGCACTGGGAGTACTGGGAGGCACCGGGGGCATGGGGAGCATCAATAACATTGATACCAGGAGCATTGGGGGTACTGGGAGCACTGGGAGGAACCAGGGGCTTGGGGAGCATCAGGAGCATTGGGGTCAGAGGGGTGCTGGGAGCATGGGGAGCACCAGTAACACCCGGTGCACTGGGAGTACCAGGAGCAGGGGGGGGCACCGGGGGGGACACTGGGGGCACTGGAGGGGACCGGGAGCACTGGAGCAACAGGGCCACTGGGAGCACTGGGGACACCCCTGACAGGAATCTCTGCCGTTGCACTGGGCCACCCCTCCCTGGGAACAACATGGGGGGCACCAGGCCACCCCCAAGCAGCTTTGGGGTGCCCCCAGTGAGGGCATCCCCGCTGGTTTGGGGTTCCCGCGGTGTGACTCTGAGCCCGCCCGTTCCCGGTGACCCCGGTGTAGGCTCTGTGTGCCCCCCACACCCTCTCAGTTTGTTCCCGGCCCCCCAAATCTGCACCCCTCCCCCAGAGCAGTGCACCCCCACCTCCTGCCAGCCCATGCCGGGGCCTGCCTGGTGCCAACAGAGATGGGGGGATCCTCCACGAGGATTCGGCCACCTTCAAATCCACCGTGGGGTGCACTCGGGGGGCTGCCGGACACCTCTCCCTCCTGTGGCATGGCCGGGTTTGGGGGTGCCAGCCCTCACCTCGGCCCCGGGCGGGGGCGGCACCGCCCGGTGCCCCCCAGCTGGGCTCGGGGGGCCGCGTGGGGGGTGTCCGACACAGCCACCGGGCTGAGCCCGGTGCCAGCTCCACGCTCTCCTCCTCCTCCTCGCCGCAGGATGCTGTTCTCAACGCCTGTTACCGGGGCTGCCGGCTGTTCTCCATCTGTCACTTCGTGGATGCGAGCGCCGAGCTCAACACGACCAGAGCCGAGTGCGAAGCAGGTGAGAGGAGCTGGTGGCCGAGTGTCCCCCGTGCCCCAAAAGCTGTCCCGGGGGGATCCCCACATCTCAGCAGGAGCAGCACGACCCCCGACACCCTCAGGAGCGTCCTGCCCGCTCAGATTGACCCGTCCCGGGTGTCAGTGGAGAGGGGGCCGGGGGTCCCGGGGGTTGAGCACCCCCCAAACCCTGACCCCTCCTCTCTCCCAGCCTGTGCTGAAGCCTACGGCAACGCAGAGGAGCAGTTTGGGTGCGTGACCGGGTGCCGCAAGCAGCTGCCCGAGGTGGAGGAGAGCAGGAAAGAGAAGGTGAAGGGAGATGGGGAAAACCTTCCTCCAACAGGAGCTCAGCACAGCCCCTCCCCTCCCTCGGCATGGGGGACACCCCACATGTGCAGCCCATCCATGGATCCATCCATCCATCCATGGATGTGCCAGGTTGATCCAAGCCACCACCGGCTGCTCTGTCACAAATATAAAAAGCAAATTAACTGGGCTGGGCTTGGCTTGGGCCAGGCAAGGAGACCACAGGGAATTCCCAGGGTGAGAGGATCTGATTTGGGATCCTGGCAGATTCCCCTAGTTTTGATTTGTTATCCTTCCCAGCAATTAGCAACGCTTTTCCCGCCTACATTTAATTAATTCAGCTTTTGCCCGATTAATTAAATTAGACTTTGGCCCAAGGAAGAGGCTTTTGGCTCCGTGCACGTGCAGGCAAAGATGAATCTGTGCCGTAAAAAGGGTGAAAAGCTCCTTTGAACAATCCTTCTTTGCTGGCCGGTTTTGAGACCTTCCCGGTGCCTGATCCCATTTCCCAGCCTCTCTCCAAGGCCAGGGATGAGCCTCTGGGAGTGACTGGGGGTGACAGGGAGGGCTCTCACCCCCTCCACCCACCCAAAGCATTTTTCCTCGGGTTCCCAGACGAGCAGGCAAAGCAGATTTAGCATAATAATTAGATACAGAATCTGACCTATTTATTTCCTGTTTGCTGGTTTGACCGTGCAAGGGGCTGTCGGAAAATGTTCGGAGCCAGTGGCAGGGAGCAGCCAAGCGGATTCCAGCAGGGATGCTTTAAAAATAACAAACTGCCGAGACGGCCAAGAATCCAGGGCACCGAGAGGCTGCCAGGAGAGGAACGCCCTCGGCATCGCGGCTGCTCCGCTCCCATTGTCCCCGCCACAGGAGGGTGATCCCGCCCCAAAGGGACGGTCCTGGCGCTGGGTGATGACCCCAGAGCTGGGTGGTCACCCCAGGGAGCACAGCTCCTCGTTTGGTGACCCTCTTGGGACTGGATCAGGTCCTGGCACATCCCAGGGGAGGAGCAGCTTGAGTCCAGACCTGAGCACTCGGCTCAACCTAGCCATGACCTCGGGGTGGGACGTGTCCTGCCGGGGTGGGTGACGAGGGGACAGCGGTGATGTGATGTCCCCGCTCCTTTGCAGAGCCTGGAGCTGCAAGCGCCGTCCTTTTCCGTGTTGGATTTGGTCTCCACCTTCTGCAACGACATCGTCAGCTCAGCCCAGAGCTTCATCTCCTCCACCTGGACCTTCTACCTGCAGGCAGATGATGGCAAAGTCGTGGTGTTTCAGGTGGGGGTGTCCCCAGGACGGTCTCTGTGGGTGCCCAGAGGGATGGGGACCCCGTTCCTCATCACCTTCCTCTTTCCCTGCCTCCCCAGTCCCAGCCTGAGATGGAGTATCCAGCACCCGAGGCACTGGAGATCCAGCCAGCACAGCCAGGATCGGGATTGGGATCCAGCCCTGGCATCCCCCAGCCCCACACAGGTTTGGGGGGGAGTTCGGGCTGCTGGGAGGGGACTGGGAGCCTCTGAGCCCTCCTGGCTCCCATCCGAGTTCTCCAGAGCTGAACAAATTTCCCTCTTCTCTGGTCTGATCAGCTTCCCACACCCCTACACCCGCTGGGGGGGCTCTGGATGGGGCCCTGCTGGGATCCTCTGTGCCCCCTTAGTGGGCAGAGGGTCCCGGGGGGAGAGGGGCACCCCCATCCCGTGCTGGCAAGGGGATGGGAGAGGGGAGGCTGTGCCCACATGGGTGCCCAGGTTCAGCATCGCCTCTGCCCTCCCAGGACCCCGGGCAAAGGGGGACAAGCCCCCCGTGAAGGAGCCACGGGGCAAAGCCAAGGCGCACCCCCCGGAACCCCCACAGCAGGAGCACGATTTCCTGGGCTGCATGTCCAAGTAGGTGCTCTGGGACGTGCTGGATGTGTCAGAGCAGATCCCCCCCAGCCCCAATTCCCAGCCCGTGCCCTGCCATAAACTCGTCCCCTCTCTTTGGCGGGGGGTGGTGGGGTGCTACAGGCGCTCGGGCCTTCCTCGCTGGATCCTGGCCGCCTGCCTCTTCCTCTCCATCATGGTGATGCTGTGGCTCAGCTGTGCCAGCCTGGTGACCGCCCCCGAGCAGCACGTCAAGACCCAGGTATGGGGTGAGCACAGCCCCCGGGGTGTCAGGGACAGCCGCTGTGACTGGCTGCGACATTGCTGCGCTCTGCTTGTGGTCCCCGGTCACCGTGTGGGCTCTGAGGTGCATCCACTGGAGGGATGAGGGGGTTCTGCACCCCCCGCACTGTTGTTTCTGCCTCTCTTCCAGCCTCTGAGCATCAACGGGGACAAGGAATACCTGGAGGACCTGGATGGCCCCGGCACCTTCCCCCTGCCGCCCGTCATCACTGTCACCCTGTGCCCCGCCGAGGACGCGGGGCCGCTGCCCCTCAAAGTCGACCTGGACAAGACCATCCTGTAGCGCTCCCACCCCTTCCCAGCACCTCCACCTCCCTCTCACCATCCCCATGGCATCGCCCCGACCCCGCTGCGCTGCCCCTCGGGCTGTGCCAGCTCCCAGAGGGGCATCTCTGGCTCCGGCCGGGTCCCGCTCTCCTCCCCAGGCACGGCCGCTCTGGGGAGGCTCCAGGAGCGGCTCTGGCTCCTCCAGGGATGTGCTGTGAGCTGGGATCCTGGCTCACAGAGCCCAGAGGGGAGCTGCCAGAGCGGGGAGGCCGGAGGGAGCCCGTCCCCGGAGCGGGACTCTCTGTCTCCTCCCGCCCGGAGCCGCCGGGGCCCCGCAGCCCTCCGGGCATGGGTCCAGCGCTGGGCAGGAGGGAGCCGGCTGCGGTGGGGGATGGAGAATGTCTGCAGCCTTCTGAGCTTTGGCTCGGCACATCCCCGGCCTCCCACCTTGGGCTGAGCCTCCGAGGCGCCGGCCCCGGCCCTGGGAACTCCCTTCCGCCGGCCGGAGCCGATTGCCTCGAGGAGCCGAAACGTGGCGAATGGATTTGGCGTTGGCAGCCGCAGACAGGAGCGGATCCCGCCGCTTCCGTGCCCACGCGAGCACCCAGCCAGCCCCTTCCCGGAGCTGCCGAGGGGCCCTGGGACGGCTCCTTCCCCTCCCTGCTCCGTGATGCCCTTTGGGGAGCTGGCCCCGGTGCCAACAAGTTGCTGGTGGCACCAAGCAAGGGATGATGAGGCGGCGTTTCCCTGACTTCAAGCTCGGACAGGAGGTGGGAGCTGCTGGGACGGCTCCATCCTGGGCTCGGCGTCCTGTAGGGATGGCTCCATCCTGGGCTGGGCATCCCTGCCCGATGCTGGGAGCAGCCTGCGGGGCTGTAGCTGACGGCAGGACCCGGTCTCGGTGTCCCTGGGCTCAAAGCTGGCCCTGGGACCACGCACGGCTCCCTTTGGCTCACCCTGGCACAGCCCCTGGGCATGGAGGTGTCTCTCCTCTCCCCATCTCCCCTCCATCCTCCACCACTCGATTTCAAGCGTCGTTTCGTGGTTTGATTTGCACCGGCATGTGGCTCCTCCAGCGCCCCACGGGGACACCCGTGTGCCGGGAGGATGCGGGTGCCACCACCCCCGCGTCACCTAACACGTCTGTACAGATTAACTTATTGCCCCCCACCCCCTCCCTGGGTTTTTGGGCTCTCTCCGTGTGCCGGCGGCTCCCGGGGGGCCGTGGCGTGGTGGGACGGGGGGGTCTCATCCCCGTCCCCACCGGTTTTGTGCTGCTCCGTGTCACTTCCACCCATCCAACATATCTGGGTTTGGGGAACCGGGTTGGGGGGAGGCGTGGGGAGGGTCTCGTGTCCGTTTTGGGGTCCAATTTTCGTTGTTGGTTTTGGGCCGCGTGGAGTCTGTGATGTTCCCCCGATTCCCGGGCAGGAGCTCCAGGGAAAGGACGGCCCTGGAGCCCTCCCGGCCTCACAAACCCAGCCTCGAGCTGGGAGGGGGAATAGAATAAAAGGTTTGTACCAGAGCTGGGCGAGTCGGTGGCTTCATGGGGGTCTCAGGATGGGAGCAGGTTTGATCCCCCCCAGATGAGGCCGGCAGGAGGGCACGGAGCTGTTCCCGTTCGGGAAACCGAGCCGGGATGAAAACTCTGGCAAAGCGGAGAGAAATCCCCGCTGGGCTGTTTGGCACGGACACGGAGCAAAGCTCCTCTCCGCTGCTGGGTTCTGAGATTCGGCATCGAGTGAGGGAGGAGATGGGGGGCAAGCACCCCAAAACATCCCCGGGAGAGCTGCGAGGAGGGGGAAACCAGGATGCAGCGTCAGGGAGGGCTCTGAGCACGTGGAGGGTTGGGAAAGGAGGGCTTTTCCCACTGGAAACAACTGGAAACTCGGCAGCATTTCGAGGAGGGAAAGTGTCACACAGCAGAGTCACACTCAGTGTCACACTCGGTGTCACACACCAATGTCACACTCAGTGTCACACTCAGTGTCACACTCAGTGTCACAGCTCCCTGGGCCGTGTGTTTGTCCTGGCGCTCCGCCCGTGCCCACGGCCCCGCCGAGCTCTGCCCGTGCCAGGCACGGCAGGACGGCTCACGCGAGGGGCTGGAGCCTCTCCGCAGTGTCTGCAGCACTTCAGTAGCCCAGCAGGGTCCCGAGCTCCGAGCCAGCCCCGCGGGGGCCCCGAGCGCCGCCTGCGCCGCCCTCTCGCCCCGGGATGCGGAGCCAGGGATGCGGAGGTGCCGGGGATGGATGCCGGGGCGCTTGGCAGGAGTCACGGCCAAAGAACGATCTCCAAAAGCCTGGTCTGCTCCCTGCCAGCAGGCTCTGCTGCTGGAGCACGTCCCCTGCCTGTCCCTCCATGGGGGGTGAGATGTCACCTCCTCACTGGTGCTCGCCATGGGGACAGGAGGGGTTTTCCCTAAATGGAGGGACAGGGATGGTGTTCCCAGCTCGCTGCCTGTGCAGGGGGATGCTCCGGGCAGCCTTGGCCGTGTGGGTGTCACAGCCACATTTCCCAGCCCACAGGGGGATGTGGAGGCTTGCATGGCATCCTCAGCTGTGCCTCGGGGTGGGCAGAGGGGTGGCAGGAGGAGACGGAGCCCAGCACGCAGCAGCTTTGGGGGTGAGCACAATTGGAGGGCAAGAACCCCCCCGGCCAGGAACAGGCCACTGAATGCCCCTCAGAGGGCAGGGACACCCCTCAGGGGCTTCTTTCTGCAGAATTTTCACAGGGGCTGGTGCTGGGGGAGGTGGGAAGGCCCCAGATCGGTGCAGACAGCTGGTAAACCCTGCCCAGGGTGGGCAGTGGCTCTGAGTGTGTCCCCTCCTGGGATGGGAGCCGGGCTGCAGACCGTGGACAAGCTCCTCGTCTTTAAACTGGAGTCAGATTCCTCACTGCTGGCTCGGGGTGCAGGAAACTGTGCCCAGGAGCAGGTGAGGAGGGACCCCACTCTAACAAGAAGGAGATGCATGAAATCTGCTGGTTCCACTCCCCCCAGCAGGCAGCCGGGGCTTTTTCCACCCGACGCCTTTTCCTTCTCGCTACCTCTTTTATTTTTTCACAGGGGAAGGAAAATTCGTGGTGTGTGGCCCCATGAGCCAGGGACAAACCAGGCTGTGGTGGAATCATCCCCCAGCCCATGGTGGTGGTGAGGGCATGGGGGCACCCTGAGCTCACGGTGGGGCACGTCCTTGGGGTGAGCATTTGTGTGCCCACATTCACATCCATGTGTCAATCATCATGTCCCCGTGTCCATCCTGATGTCCCCGTGTCCATCCTGATGTCCTCGTGTCCATCCTCACATCCTCATGCTCATCCTGACGCCCTTGTGTCCACATTCATCTTTATGTCCACATGTCCACACTCACCCTCGTGTCCACACGTCCAAACTCACCTCTGTGTGTCCACGTGTGCAGCCACAGCTCCATAATTAATCCCAGATGGGTCTGCAGCAAGAAGAAGCCTCAAAAAGTGGGAAAACTCCAGCAAGTTTTCCCCCTACACTTCCACCACAGACCCCTGTGGCATCTCTCCCCTTGGCTGTGGCTGGGTCTCCGTGCCAGCAGTGGGTGCTGAGGGTTGTGGGGGTCTCACCAGGGGCCAACAGCCCCCCTGGCTGCTCTTGGTGGCTGCTGTTGTCCCCTCCAGAAAATCTCAGCTGCTGGGAGCTGGCCTGGCTCCACCAGGCTCACACAATGCCTGGAGGAGCTGGGCCAGGCACGGATTTCCCTCCCCTCCTGCCATCTGCTCCCAACCGTGCCTTTGTCCCTGTTTCTCACCCCATTCCCCTCAGGAACACTTCTCCTGGAGCCCTGGGCCTGTTCTTCCAGGATGTCTCTGCTTGGGAAGAGCACTTGGGATGCCCCAGAGGGCAGAAATCCCAGGACTGGGTCAGCAGGGAGGAGAAGGACTCTGAGAAGTCCAGGTGCCAATCCCCCTTTTGATGATTTGGGACCGATTATCCCCTTCCCACTCTCATCCCAGGGAGATGCTGCAGGGCACCAAGAGGTCAGGGGAGGTTTCTTATTCCTGTCTTGTAGGAGGAAGGAGGTGACGATTCTCATTCTTCTGTGAGAATCCCCGGTCTGGGTGGAGCAGAGGGTTTGGAGCTGCAGGGCTCCTGGAGGTGATGGAGCAGAGCCTGGGCTCCTCTCTCAGCTAGGAAAGGAAATTTTCCAGCAGCTCCAGCTGCCTTTCCCTGCTCCTGCCAGCACGAAGCTGCGATCCTGAGTTCCTGACCAACACTCAGAGCTGTAAATTCACTTTTAACCCCAATGGAGGTAAATCCCCATCCAGGGATGGAGTGAGGATGAACTGGACAAGGGCTCAAAGCACCTTCCTGACCCCACGTGTGGAGCTGAGCCCTTTCCCTTACAAATTCTCCTTTGAGTGGTGCCTGGAGCCACCACAAAGCCCACGAGGCCTTCAAAGATGGAAACGCCATGGCGCTGCTGGAACTGGGCAGGGCAGCACCGTGCCAAGGAGGGGAAAACACATCCATGGGTTTCCTCTCCCCGTCCTCCTTCCTACGACCGACCCCACCGAGCCGGAGCCACGGGCGATTCAACAACAACAAAACCAAAGGAAAAACAATCTCCTGGTGCTAATGGGATTGGTTCTGTCCCTACCACGCACATTCCAGCCCGGCTCGAGGGAGCGCTCGGGGGGCGGGGGGGAAGGGGGGGGATAATGAAGCCAAATTATTCCTCTGTCTTCAAATGTCAGAGTTGAGCTCGGTGCCGCTGGCCGGGCCTGGCGCAGCTGCTGGGTCCTGGCAGTGCCGTGGGGAAGGGGAGCACCCCCGGAGCAGAGCCAGGGACAGGCATTTTCCATTCCCTGGCTTTCGTTGCTTCTTGGAATTACTCGTCGGGGCGGCGAGGGGCTTCGCTTGGCTGCGTGTGCACTCGTGTGTTCTCCTGCCAGGTGAGGAGAGCAGCCAAGCTGGGTGGGGGGAAGCTGGGGTTTGACTGGGTGGGTGGGGACCAGGCTCCCCGATGGGCTGGGGTGGTGCTGCAGCACCTGGTGCCCTCTGGAGACACCCCTGGTTTTGGGGGTTTTGAGGGATTGTGGCTTTGCCACGGTGCCAAACGGTTCTGGGAATGGCCAAGCTGAGTGGGAGCCAGCTCCTGAGGGAGTCAGGAGTGGAAGGAGACCAAAATTCCTGCAAGAAGGTGTTGATCCTTCCCCCAGGCCAGACCCCACGTGGTTCTGTGCTCCATGTCCTGCTCATTCCCAGCACAGGGCACAGCATTCCCACACTCTGTGTTTTATCCGTGCTGGACAAGGCAGAGCTGCTGCTCCACAGGGTGGGGGGCACAGCCTGGGGGTGGCACCGAAGGGGTGCTGCTCTGCCAGTGCTCCGTGCCAGAGCTGAGCTGGTTGTGTTGGATTGTCGCTGGAATTGGGGGATTTGGGATCTGCACCTCAGGATGGTGGGAGCCTATAGAGCTGATCCTGAGGGTATCCCACATCCCTGGGGGTCCCACATCCCTGGGGGGTCTCGTATCCCTGGGGGGTCCCACATCCCTGGGGGGTCTCATATCCCTGGGGGGTGTCATATCCCTGGGGGTCCCACATCCCTGGGGGTCCCACATCCCTGGGGGGTCTCATATCCCTGAGGGTCCCACATCCCTGGGGTCGGTGGCTGCTCTCCACCCTGGAATTCTCTGCCATAGGACCTGGCCGTGGCAGGGGAAGGAGAGGATGCTCCACCTCCACCAGCCTGCAGCAGATCCAACCCTGAGAGGAGCTCAGCTGGTCAGAGCCTTGTGATGAAATCACCAGAATTGTATGTTCAATCCCTGTGTGGGTCATTCCCACATTGGACTCGATGATTTTTGTGGGTCCCTTCCAACTCAGAATATTCTGTAATTCTATGAAACATCTCCAAGGGGAAATGCATCCAAAGGGGCAGGATAAAAGGAGAAAGGTTGGTCCATCCTCCTGGCACAGCAGACACACTCCAGCCTGTGCTCCCGACCTTCCCCGGGCTCAGGCTCCGGCCAGGATTACACAGGGATTAGAAGGGAGCAGAGGAACAGAAATCCAGAGGGAATAAAACCAGGGAGAAGCACTGGCACTGAGAAACCCCATCACACCCTCTGGGCAGGCAGAGATGGAGCTGGGAAATCACCAAGGGAGAGAAAGGGAGATCATCACAACCTCCTCCACAGCAAGGGAAAATAAAGCAGCCAAAAATGTAACAAGAATTGGGGAAAAAAACCCAAACCCTGTGCTGGGAAAAATCTAACAAAAATTGGAAAAAAAAAAAAATCCCCTGGATGCTGGTGCTGGGAGCTGTGAGGAATTCCTGCTCCTGAGCAGGATGAAATGAGGAGGTCTGAGGGAAAGGCAGAGCTGCCAGCTCATGATTTTGTCATTACTCTCCCAGTGCTGGCTGTGGATTTTAAAGCCCAGCTGTGGGAGCCGTGGGATTCACAAGAGCTTGGCTTGCAGCAAAAGGTACATGGAGAGACCTCATGTTTTGCAAGGGGAAAAACAAACCAAAAAAAAAAAAAAGGTGAAAATATGACTCCAATAGATCCCGAAGTCTTGAAGTCCGGATCAGAAAGAAGAATAACATAAATAGTTTAGGTTTATTCCTTTTTGATTTTTTTTTAACCCAGTCCAGTTAGAGTTGGGATTTTCCAGGCAGACCACTGCTCTCCACAGTAGGAATTCCAGGCCTGCCTGGATATACTGAGTGCACAGGATAAATATATTACAGTTGTGTGGGTTGCTCAGACTGCTGTGCTAACACTGGTCATAAAATTCACCTTAGATATAAGGCAGGCTGCTCAGGAAAGGGGGCTAAGTGCACTCAACAAATAATGAAGAGAAATAAAAATAAATATCAAATGGCCCATAAAATCAAACAATAATGGTAACTAAAAAGTTCCTGGATTTGCTGCCAGAGGTAAAATCCCATCAGCAATATGAAATAACAAGAAATACCCCCCTTGGTTCCTTCTCCACATGACACAAGTCAGCACGCCTGGTCACCAGAGTCGTTATGGAATACATCTTCCTTCCAGGGTCTTATAAATGCATTTTTTCCTGCTTTGAGAGACCTTCTGGGGTTCAATTTAACTGGGATCTGGGGAACATGTGAAAGGCATTTACAGTATCCAGCCCGGCCTTGCTTTTCCTGCAGGGGAAGCAGAGGTGTAACATTCACAGCTCCCATTGCTGCCCACCTGGGATGGAGACAATCCTGTCCCTTGGTGGGACAGAAATAGCTGCACTTCAAATATCAGGGTGGACCTAAAAATAACAGAGGGAAAGTTTGTTTTAAGTCTTTCACGGATCAGGGTGTCATGATCAGGTGAGGGAGCTGGGAAGGGGCTCAGGAGGAGAAAAGGAGGCTCGGGGGGGTCATTTGGGCTCTGCACAACTCCCAGACAGGAGGGGACAGCCGGGGAGGGTCGGGCTGTGCCCCCAGGGGACAGCAGGACAAGAGGGAACAGCCTCAGGCTGGGCCAGGGTGGATATTTGGGAAAATTCCCTCATGGAAAGGGTGGTCAGGAATTGGGAAAGGCTGCCCAGGGAGGTGTCCAAGGAATTCCTGGACACGGCACTCGGTGCTCTGGGATGGGGACAAGGTGGGGGATCAGCCACAGCTTGGACTCGATGCTCTTGGAGGTCTTTTCCAACTGAAACAACTCCGTGATTCCATAAAGTGACCCCCAGAGAAAGGGGAAGGTGTCAAATGAAGCCGAGCTGGACGTGAGACAACCACGAGGTGTTGGGAAGGAGGGGCAGGAGCCCCCCTAAAACACCAGAACAATGAAAAGAACATCCCTGGAGAGGGGGGAGAGCTGGGTGGGAGCTCCTGCAGCTCCGATTTCCACACGGGGCAGGGGAAGGAACACCAGGAGGGTCCATCCGTGACCTCTTCCCGTGCTGACATCTCCTCCTCCTTGCAGGTCGTGTCTAAAATAACAAAGCCCCGAGGTCCTGGCCGGGGTCTCGGTGTGCTGCAGCAACACAAATAGCAAATTAATAAGTACTGCTTCCCTTTCTCCCCAAGGTTTTGCGAGGCTTAATTAATGAATGTCTGTAAAACGCATTTGGAGCTGGGAATGAAATGTGCTGTGGAAATGCCAAATATTTTTAATGCTCCAGCAGATTTAGGAGGTTTAAATAAGAAAAATACACAGCTTTTCCTCTTCGAAACAGATTGCTCCCCTTGAAGCAAAGAGCTCCAGAACATGAAGTTTTCATCAGGCTGACTTGAAAGCGAGTTTTCACGGCTTTCCAAGCGCGTTTATTCTCATGTACGAATTCCCTCCTTTTCCTTCTACAGATGTGGACACCGAGCCTGGGAAATCAAAGAAATTTACCCGGGGCCGTTGGCAGGGCCA
Organism: Sturnus vulgaris; assembly: GCF_052056855.1. Taxonomy (NCBI): domain Eukaryota; kingdom Metazoa; phylum Chordata; class Aves; order Passeriformes; family Sturnidae; genus Sturnus; species Sturnus vulgaris. Next base: position 535,683 of record NC_142268.1, on the reverse strand, counting down.
GCGCTATGAATAATTTCCTGATTCCCACTGATGCCTGGAATGCCCCCTGGAGCAGATGCGCGCCGGCTTTAGGAATTACACGGACCCCGCGTGGCCTCGGTGGCTCTGGGGAGAGCTGGGAGGGCTCTGATGCCGAACATGTGTGGGGACCGAGGCGGTTTTGGCACCGGGACTCGCGGGGATCTCCGGCGACAGGACTGCACCCTCTGGAGGGAACTGCTGCTCCTGCACGGGCAGCCTCTGGCCGAAAAATCCCCTCCGGAGCGGCCCAGGTGGCCCGGCACGAGGTTTTGTCGCCAGCACGGCTGTCCCTGCAGTGCTGGCTGGGCGCAGACGCGATGGGACCCGCAGGTGACATTGACTGAGTGACCTACAGGTGATACTGAGTGACCTGCAGATGATATCGAGGAACCCGCAGGTGACATTCAGTGATTCACAAGTGACATTGACTGAGTGACCCGCAGGTGATATTGAGGGACCCGCAGGTGACATTCAGTGATCCGCAGGTGACATCGAGTGACCCGCAGGTGGAATCCCGGGGGAAGTGTTGGGATTTCCAGCGCAGGACATGGGCTGGACAATGCCGGGATGGAAGGAGCTGGTCACCTGTGGGGTGGGGACAGACCCCCGGGACCCCTCAGCTGTAGGGTGGTGACATCTCCTGGGACATCTCTCGGGACAGACCCCCAGGTCCTCAGTCTGGGGGGTGACAAAGTCCTGGTCCCCTCAGTCTGGGGGGTGACAGCTCCCGGTCCCTCGGCCCCAGGGGGAGGTGACAGTCCCCGATCCTCCAATCCCCAGGGGCAGGTGACAGCCCCGGTCCCCGTGGGGAGGTGACAGCTCCGGTCCCCAGGGGGAGGTGACAGCTCCCGGTCCCTCAGCCCCAGGGGGAGGTGACAGTCCCCGGTCCCCAGGGGAGGTGACAGCCCCGGTCCCCCAATCCCCAGGGGGAGGTGACAGCCCCGGTCCCCGTGGGGAGGTGACAGTCCCGGTCCCCGGGGGGAGGTGACAGTCCCGGTCCCCGGGGGGAGGTGACAGCCCCGGTCCCCAGGGGGAGGTGACAGTCCCGGTCCCCAGGGGGAGGTGACAGTCCCGGTCCCCAGGGGGAGGTGACAGCCCGCACTCCCGCGGGGCGGTGGCGGTGGCGGCGGGGCGGCGCCAGGCCCGGCGGGCGCGGAGCGGAGCCGGCGGCTCCCGGTCCCCGCCGCTGCTGCGCCTTTAACGCGGCGGCCCCGCCGCCTCCCCCGCGGCACCGGCGGCACCGGCGGCGGCACCGGCGGCGGCTCTGGGCCATGGCGGAGTCCGGCGGGGCCGAGTTCGGCGCGGAGCGGCCGAGCAGGTGAGCGGGGCCGGCGCGGCCTAGGCCGGGCAGCGGGGCCGGGCCCCGGCGGGGCTGCGAGCCTTGCCCCGGGCCCGCGGGCCCCGAGCGCGGCCTGGCCGCACGGACAGCGCTGCCCGGGGGCGCTGGTGCCCGGTGCTCGGTGCTCGGTGCCCGGTGCTCCGTGTCCGGTACTCGGTGCTCGGTGCTCGGTGCTCAATACCGGGTACTCTGTGCTCGGTGCTCAGTGCCCGGTACTCGGTGCTCAGAAACGGGTACTCTGTGCTCAGTACCGGGTACTCTGTGCCCGGTGCTCAGTGCCCGGTACTCGGTGCTCAGTGCTCGGTGCTCAATACCGGGTACTCTGTGCTCGGTGCTCAGTGCCCGGTACTCGGTGCTCAATACCGGGTACTCTGTGCCCGGTGCTCAGTACCCGGTGCTCGGTGCTCAATACCGGGTACTCTGTGCCCGGTGCTCAGTACCCGGTGCTCGGTGCCCGGTACTCAGTACGCGGTGCTCGGTGCTCAGTACCGGGTACTCTGTGCCCGGTGCCCGATGTCCCCAGGGCCGGGGATTGCCCTGAGCGGGGCCCGCGGGAAGGGAACGATGGCGATGAGCAGACGCTGTTGCTCATGGGGTGTGTGAGGAGGAAGGCTGAGGTTTGGGGGAGTCTCTAAAGCAGAGAATAGTGGGAATCCTACAGTGAGCCCTGTAGGGAATCCGCACAGTGAATCCCCCAGTGAGTCCCACCCTGGGGCAGCTCCGTGGAGCCACCAGCCCTGCGGGTCTGCAGAGCTGTAGCAGTTCCAGACACTCCCAATTTTTGGTGTTTCAGGCCCATTCTGCTGCCCCCCATCCCCTCTGCTGTGCCTGCAGACCCCCCAGTCCCTCATTTTGGGTGGGGTCACTCAGACTTTGAAGGCAGCATAGGGCAGGTGGTACCTGGTGGAGTGATGTGGTACCTGATTTTGGGGTGATGTGGTACTTGATTTTGGGATGATGTGGTACCTGGGTGTTTCAGGTGGTACCTGTCCAAGTGATGCTCTGGGTGTTGCAGGTACCACCTGCTCATGGAGGAGTTTCTGTTCCCAGGGATTTTTTTTATCTGTGGCCATCCCGAGTTGGTGTTGGATGGTGCTGGGGGAGTTGTGGTGTCTGTGTCTGTGCTGGGGCAGTTGTGGTGTCTGTCTCGGAGCTGTGGTGTCTGTCTGGGTGCTCAGGGACTTGTGTTTGTCTCAGGGATGTTTCCCTGGCACTGTCAGGCTGTCACTTCCCTTCACAGCATCGTTTATCCTCAGTGCTGCCTCTGAAATAACCCCCCGTGTGTGTCACACCGTGCTGGGGAAGCTGTCCCGGGCATTGTAGGGTCTGGAGAAGCCTCTCTGAATCCTCACCTATGGAGATATCCCATTTTTCCCCCTTAATGACCATCTGTGTGAAGCTCCGTGCCGTGTCACCTGTGGCATCTCATTTTTCTCATTCTGTTTTATCCCTCTGTGCCTCCTTTTCCTTCCTCAGACAGGAATTCCAGCACTTCTCACTCCAGGTGTTGGTAGCGCTGCTCCCCTGGCACTTGGGAGTTCACTGGGTGTGCAGCAGTGAGAAATGGAAGTAATTTGTTTCAGGGCTGTGATAAATCACCCAGGCTGGAGCTGCAGCAGTTTTATTCCCCCGAGCTGCAGCTCTGTCATGTTCCCTATCGCTGCCTGTTTATTTTCTTTGTTAATTTTGAAGCAAAGCCCGTTGAAGTTTGGATCCTGCTTCTTGTTGGTCGGCAGTTTGAAGGGTTTTTTTTTTCACTTGTTTGAAGGTGGATTTATTGGGGAATACGAGGAGAAACCTGACGGAGGGCTTTGGATGTGCTGCAGAGCGTGAGGAGGATTCCAAGGGCATTCCCTGTCGGCAGTGATTCCTTGTTAGGTGCTTGCACTTGTGACTTTTCTGCACTTCTCATTTGCTCTGTGAGGCAGGAGGACAGATGCTCCGGGGCTGTTTCACACATGCCATTTGGATGGTGCACTGCAGCTCCAACACCACGGGCAGAATTTCCATCTTTGGAATTGCTACTGCTTGCCCCGGAGCTGTGACTGCCCCGGAGCAGGAAAATTCACTTCTCTGCTGGGATCCTGCTCTTTCCTTCACCCCTGAACAGGCGACCATGGGGACAAAAGGGTCTGGACGTGCTGGTGGCACGAGATGAAGCTGCTCCTGGACATTGAAAAGCAAACGGCCCCAATCATCTATTTTGAAGTAAACTTAGGGTTTGTGTGGTTTTTTGGGTTTTTTTTCCTCTCTTCCTCCTTGGGTAGAATTTCATGACTTACAAAGAGGTTTCATATTTTACTCCCAGCCCTCTTTATCACGTAGAGGGGAGAGTTTCAGGCTGCAGAATTCACTGTGTAGCACTGGGGATGTGCTTTGGGATTGGGGACAGGAAACGTGGAGCCCTCCAGGACCCTGAGCAGGAGAAGCTGCTGTGCTTGAGCCATTCCTGCAGCCTTGCTTGAGGTGAGGTTGTGCAAAGCAAGGTCACAAAAATCTGGGTAAAACATCATCCCAGATGCTGGAGAGAATGTCCCCATGCAGGCTTTTCCGTGGGAATTAATTGAGGTGTCCAGACAAGCTGCTGAGGAATTAATTGGGAATAATCCCTTGAAGGACACAGTGGAGTGTTTGCTGTGAAAACCAGGATGAGCAGGCAAGGCCTTCTCACAAATTATCTTGGTTCCCATCAGGGGAGTGCTGACCTGAGCTTCCCAAACTTTATTCCTTTTGAGAAAGTGGTGGGAAGGAGAGAAATATCCAGGGGAAAGGAATAAAACCACCAAGGGGGGAAGATAAGAGCTGTGAGCCTGCCTTGCTCTGGTGTTCCTGTCATCTCCTACAGCTTCACCCTTCAATCAGCCTTGGTATTTTTTTTCCCTTTTGGAGCTGAAGTGGAGTTTTTGTGGGGTTTCTATGATCCATCCTCTGCCACATGGCAAGTTTCAGACAGATTTAGTTGTTAGATCTGGTAGACGTGGTGTAAATGTTTATGCTCGAACTGAATCACTGTAAAAATAACTGCTGCCTTCTCTTGCAGTGTGGGGAGAGTCCCGAGCTGGGGGTTTTATTTAGATCAAAAATAAACTTGGAGGATGCTTTACAGCTTCCTGTCCTACCTCCAAGGTGTGGCTTTGTAAGGAGGAGCCTTGCACAGCAGGATGGTTAAAGTGTCTCTCCCACTTTGTCATTTGTTGAGAAATGCTGGAGTTTTTGCACAGAAATTTGGGACCTTTAAGAAAAGCTGTTCAGGGCAGGGTGGCACAAAGAAGATAGAGCTTCTCATGGAGCTGGGAAAGAAAAGAATGTTGTGATGGGGGCAAACCTGAGTGCAGAGGTTTGGGATTGGGGAGAGGAAACGTGGAGCCCTTCAGGACCCTCAGCAGGAGAAGTTTCTGTGCTTGAGCCGTTCCTGCAGCCGTGGTGAGGTGGGGTTGTACAAAGCAGGGTCACAAAAACCTGGGGAAAAATCATCCCAGAGGGTTCAGGTGAGGAGAGGAAAGGGCTGCAAGCAGGTTTGAGCTGGGATTTGATGCTGAGGGCCGGGGCAGCTGCTCCCACCTGCTGGAAAAGACCAAATCCTTCATTTCCACGGGAGGGTTTGCTGCTGCTCTCTGCTGTTCCATGGCTTTGTGCTGGTTTTCCCTGAGCTCCCAGGCTGTAATCTGGAGGGTGGAGGTGCAGGGTGGGGAGAGGAGCACCTGTCCTGCAGGTAACTGCTCCTGTTGTTGTATTGCCACAGTGCCCAGCCCGTGCAATCCGTGCTGCACCAACAGCCTGGCACAAGCACAGCTCCCAGGACCTCTGGAAAAACTGGAAATTTTCCTGCATTCTTCCCAGGTGTGGAGCACAGCTGGTGTGGGACAAGGTGGGGAGGGATTTCCTGGCAGAGGTGCTGGCAGAGGTGGCACAGATTGTCCCCAAGGGAAGGTGACCTGTGTCAGGACAGGTCCCGGCAGATTTTCGGATGGACATAACGCCACGGATCAGCTGTGCTGGGCCCCCACCGGTGCCAAGGTGACACGGGGCAGGTGGGCAGCGTCCAGCAGCGCCTGTGTGTGGCCCGGGTGACACTTTTGGGGTGGCCTTGGTGGCTCTGCTGTGCTCCCCGACACCACTAGGTGCCTCCCGGCCTTTGCACAGCTGGGAGAGGCTCAGCAGCACCCGCTGCTCCCTGGGGCTGCTCCGGCCGCAGGGCACAGCTCTGAATTTCGGGTTATTTTGGACGTGGCACCGCTGCAGTTCGGCTTTTTGCACAGAGAGGTTCGACCCCAAGCCCTCCCTGACCGTGGAGCGTTTAATGCAGAGCTGTCAGGGGGTGCTGAGTGTGGAACCAGCCCGGTCTTGGGGTGTACATGGATTTTATGGGATGTGAACTCCACGCTCTGAGCGTGCCCGGCTCTGTCACTGCTGTCACACTCACGGACACGCTGCCAGTGATTTTTGTGTTTGCTCTGTTTGCTCCTGGCTCAGCGGGATTAGGTTTGGGGCTGATAGAAAATAATGAGGTTTGTGGGGTGGGGGAGCATCTTTGTGTTTTCAGGCATTGTGACAAGAGGTGGTGGCAGTGGTGGCTGGTGAGGAGTGTCACCTCTCCTGCTGTCACCTCTCTGCTGGGACCAGCTTAGGGCAGGACTGAGGAAAACCCCAGTACAGGACAAAACCCTCTGTGGCAGCTCTAAATGTGAAAAAAGAGAAATGGCAAATCCTTCTAATTCATCTCCCTGTGACATTTTTGCCTTTCCAAGCCCTGCTACCCAAACCCGGGCTCGTGGTCCTCTCACCTGGGACTCCCCTGCTCCTTTTGGCTCCTCAAGAACCAGCCCCAAACTTCTCCCACTACACCAGCCCAAAGACACCTCTGCCTCTGTGACAGAAACATGTAAAAAATCTGATTCTGGGGTTTTTTTTCTGCTGTTTTTCTTTTCCCCCCCCACAATTTATCCTGGGTACAGCATGTCCTGCCCAGAAACCCCGGGCAGTGGCAGAGTTGAATGTGTTCACATCTTTCACCCTCCACTTTTTTTTTTTTTTCTGCTCTGGTTTACCAGGCCAGCCAGTTTTTTGACAGCCATCCAGTTTTATTAGTGCAGAAACCAAAATCCCACCTCCTTTGGCTTGCAAACAACCTCCTGATTGATGCCTGGGAGCAGAATAAATTCGTGTGTGTCTGCTGGGCCCCGAGCGAGCCCTGCTCAGAAGAAAAGAAAAACAGAGATTTTGGAAATGTCTCAGACTTCTAAAGGCATTAAAAAAAAATAATATTTAGCAAATAAATAAATTTAAAAGCTTCTGGCTGCTTTACCTTTGGGCTCCAGGGTGTCCTTGGTTCCAGCTTGGGGGAAATGGGAAGCAGATAAGGAAATTGGGATCAGCAGGACCCGAGACTGGAAAATGCACCAGGTGCCTCCTGGCTTCTGTAAAATCCGGCTTTAATTGGTGTTTTCAGGGAGTTGCAGGGCTGGCTCAGGCCGGGCTTGGCCGGCAGTGGTCAGTGTGGGAGCACAGCAGTGCCCAGCCCCATCCCAGTGCTGACCAGTCCGGCTGCTGGAAAAAGGAAAAAAAAACCTTTGGGGCCCTGAAACAGAGCTAAAAAAAGGCTTTGTTTGCTGGGCTTTTTCCTTTTTCTTTATTAAATAACGAGTGTTTCTTTGCTCTCTCTTTGCCAAACGTTAAATTCCCTCAAATTTGGAGGCTGGAGACTTTTCAAACTTTCCTGTTGCACTCGAGGCGTTTTCCAGAGGTCAATTATTGTCACACTCCTGAAACTCAGCCCCATTTACAACCTCTTTATTCGAGCCCTGCTAATTGCCAGTCACTTTTAAATAGCAATATTAGTCCCGGGCTCTCTCCTTTTATTTATTGCTTTCATGAAAGAAATGGTGTCAGGAGTGGAAAATGAGTGGAGGCAGAGGAGGGAAATGGGAGAAATTAAGAGAAGGAGTTGGAAAAGGGAACAAAGAAATCGATTAAACGTTTTTTTTTTTTATTCCCATATCTTCCTTGAGGATGATTGTGTTTCGCTGGAAAACATCCCCTTCATTCAGAGTGTTAATATTTAATTAGTTGCTGATCATTAAGTGCTTATCGTGGTTGCTGATTTGGCTGGGAAATGCTGTAAATGCTGCTGGGAGCAGAAGTAGGTTAACAGGGCAGGTATTTCTGTGCCTCCTCTTCCTGGCCCCCAAACTTCCAAGGAAAATCCCAAATCCTCGCTGTGTCTTCCTAGAGGGATGCAAAGGCCATGGGGACAGCATCAAAAATCCCAAATGAGAGTCTGGGAAGCAGCAGATCCTCAGTGAAGGGCTCAGCCTTTCTGCCCTACCGTAGATTTGTGAGAGTGAAGTGCTGAAAACTCATTTTCATCGTTTGGGCATGTGATATAAAGGCTCAGGATCTGAAATATTGCAGTCACCATGGCTACCAGTGACTTATCTGAGGGAGTTTGACTTTTGTTTTGATTTTAAGTGTCTTAATTGTAGTTTAAAAATCAGAATCTAAATGTGTTTTTTTTTTTTTTTACTTAGGCATGAAACTAAATGCATTAAATGATTTGCATTATTGAAATATCTATAATGCTGCCTGTCAAAGGTTCCTAAAGAAGGTCCTTAATATTCCTACCTTATGTTCTAAATAAAGTTCCTCTCCAGCTTTATGGGAGTTCTGCTTCTCTTCCCCACAAAAAATTCCTCTCAGGTGCCTCTCTGGCCATTTTGCAATCCCCATCCCTTTTTGTTAATGCTTGGAAAAGCTCCACACCTGCAGCTTTTCCACACACTCTGCTGCTTTTCCTCCTTTTCCTCCTTCCCCTCCCGTTCCCCACCTCTGGAGCTGGTGTTTATGGAAGAGTTTTGGCTGCTGGGAGTTTGCCCTGCTCAGGAATTCTGCCAAAACCTTCCCCCACCACCACCACCACCTCCACCTCCTCCACCTCGAGTTTTCTCCTGGATGAAAAATTACCCGGCCAAAAAGTGGGAAAATGGGAAAACGTGGGGACGCTGAGCTGGGCTGGAGAGCACCAAACCTCCCCTCCTTCCATGCTGTAAAAGAAGAGGAGGAACACCACGGCCAAAAAAAAGATTTTTTTTTTATTTTTAATTTTAATTTTTATTTTTTCACCCTTAATTCAATCACTAAAATGTTACAATTCTGCCCCTGCTGCGATTCCCTGCACTTTGGTGCAGTGGTTGCAAACATGCCCGGTAAGCCTTTAATTCCAGCTTTGATGTTTTTTAATCATCAGCACAGATTGGGCAGGGATGATTCATTAGCTCCCAACTCATCTGGGGCTGCACGTGACGGGGGAGGCAGCCCCGGCGTTTTTTGGGATGTTCTTGCAGCGTGACCCCCAGCAGCTCCTCGGGTTTTTGGGACCCTCTGGGGTGTCCAGGTGTCTCCTCCTGCACCTGCTCCAGCTCCAGAGCCTTCCCTGAGCACTCCTGGCTTTTTTGGGGGAGTTTGGGGGTTTTTTTGGGTTTTTTGGGGGGTTTTTTTGGTGGTTTTTTTTTTTTTTTTTTTTTTTTTTTTTGGCGGGGGGTGGGGTTTTTTTGGTTTTTTTCGTGTTGATTTTTTTGGGGAGATTGGGTTTTTTTAGGGTTGTTTTTTTTCTTTTGGGGTTGGTTTTTTTGGAGTTGGTTTTTTGGGGGATTTTTTTGGGTTTTTTTTTTTTTGGGATTGGGGTTGGGTTTTTTTTATTTGTTTTTTCGGGTTGGTTTTTTTTGGGGTTGATTTTTTGGGTTTTTTTTGCGGGGGGGGTTGGTTTTCTTGGGGATTGGTTTCTTTTGGGATTTTTTTTTGTTTTTTTCGCGTTGTTTTTTTGGGGGGTTGATTTTTTGGGGGGGTTGATTTCTTTTGGGATTGGGTTTTTTTGGGATTGGTGGGGTTTTTTTATTTTTTGGGGGGGTTGGTTCTTTTGGGGTTGGTTTTTTTGGGGGGGTTAGTTTTTCTTTTGGAGGTTGATTTTTTTGGGGTTGGTTTCTTTTGGGACAGTTTTTTTTCGGGGGTTGGGGTTTTTTGAGTTGGTTTCTTTTGGGATTGGTTTCTTTGGGATTTTTTTTTTAGTTGGTTTTTCTTTTGGGGTTAGTTTCTTTCGGGATTGTTTTTTTTGGGATTGGTTTTTTTTTGGGGGGTCGCTTTTTTTTGGGTTGCTTTTTTTGGGGGGATTGGGGTTTTTTGGGGGGGGTTTGGTTTCCCCCACGCTGATTTCCAGCCTGCAGTGACTGCAGAGGATTGAAAACAATCTGTGACTCCAGAGCAGCAGCTCGGGGACAAATCCTCAATCCCATTAATTATTCCCTGCCTGGATCTGGGCTCCCAGGGACGTTTCCTTGTGGCTCAGCCTGGCCATGGAGATAAAAATCCCTTTCCCAGCCGTTTCCACGTGGAAAATGGGATTCCTGTTCCTCCCATGCCGTGCCAGAGGCCCTGCTGCTGTTGGCATCTTGCTGTGGGTGTGATTTTTGCGTTTTCCCCCATGGGGAAATTCGGGAAATAATATTTAGGACCTAAATTCGAGCAGCCCCTCCCCAACACACACCTGACCCTGCTGCAAGCCGAGGTGATGGAGGAACTCTCTGCCCACAGAAACTCCAGCTTTTCCAGCACATCCCGAGGAAAATTCCAGCAGCTCTGCCTCCCAAGGGAAGGTTTTTATCTCCCGGGCACGTTCGGAGCTGCGAGGAGGAGCCACCGACTCGTGGCAGGTTTTGTCTGCCGGGCTCCTCCTGCTCTAACAAACCGTGGAGCAGGGAGCACACGGCGTTTGGGGATGGGGGCTGTGATAGTGGCAGCCTCACAAAGGAGCTCCCCCGTCTTCAAGGCTTCCTTTCGTGCTCGGGGCTTTCAGATATTTATTTTTCACTCTCTGGCATCCAGCTGCTGGAGTGGGAGCCAAGGCCGTGGGTTCAGGAGTGCTCCCGTGCCCAGCCGAGCCTGCTCTCATCACTAATCCCTTTTTTTTTCTTCCCGTGCTGTTCCCTCACCTCTCCTCCTCCTGCTTTGTTTTCCAGAAATCCCTTATTTCATTTCTCATGTTTTGTTTCCAGCTTATTTTTGGTTTTGTTTTGTTGTTTTGTTTTTTTTCTGGACCGTTAGCGATGCTTTTGTTTTGTTTTGTTTTGTTTTTTTTTTTACCCCCCTCCTCAGGGTATTGTGTAATCATTGGATCCTATTATTCTAACCCTGTAAATAGACAAAACAACCAGAACATGAAGTTTTTCCTGGTAGTAGCTGTTCCATTACCTGTTGAAATGAATCCCACATAAAAACACCTTTATTCCACACAGATGGACCAAACCCGCCCTGAGCTAATCCTGTGAAAAAAAAAAAAAAAGTGAATTGAGGAAAAGGAAAAGAAAATAAATATTTGTGCAGGTGATGATGTTTGAAGCTGTGCATCCAGGGCCAGCATTCCCATAGGGCTGAACCCCAAGGCTGGGAAGAGGAATGTTTGAAATTAGTACAAAAAAAGGAGAATTCCCATGAGTAACTCCTGCAGGTGTAGTCACAGCAAACTCGGGGATGGTGGCTCCCACCGGCTCTGTCCCTGTGGATTTTACCTGGATTTTTTCCTGGATTTTTCCTGGATTTTTCCTGGATTTTTCCTGGATTTTTTCCTGGATTTTTCCTGGATTTTTCCTGGAGCTGTGGCTTTGCTGCTGTGTGCAGAGGGAGCATCACTCCCCTGGACATTTCCTCCTTCCTCCCCCATCAAATCCAAGTTCCAGAGAGGAGAGGGAAGGCTTTGACGTGGTGAGGATCCCAGCCTCGCTCCCTCCCTCCCTTCTCTTCCCTGTTTTTCCTCGGGGAGAGCTGGAGTGGGCAGGCACCCCTTGCCTTGCAGGCTGTGGATGAAGGTCCCGTCAGCAGCTGAATTTTTGTTAATCCTGTTGATCCCAGCGATTTTCGGGGTGGGGATTTCAGAGCACCCAGCCCCAGCTGAGCAGCCCCTTCCATCCCGTGGATTTTGGGGCACATTCCCATCCTGAGCAGCTCGGGCCAAGCTTTGCTTTGTGCACCCCGAGCCTCCCTCGCAGCGCCCTGATGGACATCCCAGATTTCCCCTCTCCCTAAAGCTTGCAGGAAATTGCAGCCCGATAGGAGCAGAGCCCTGTCCCTTGTCCCTCATTGTCTGGGGGTTGTTTACATCCCCTTTTTTTGTTATCCCATCTCCCTGACTCTGCCCTGACCTCTTTGGTCCATTGTGTGTGGCTGTTGTTGTTCCAGGGAGTTTTTAGGGAGGAGGGTTGGAGCAAACCCTGGGATTACTCAGCCCCAGCCTACTCCTTTTTGGCTCCCTTGCTTTATTCCACCTAAATAATAATAATAATAATAACAATAATAATAATAATAATAATTCCCTCTAAGTGCAGTCCTAAGTGCACTCTCCCACTGTGGATTTAGGAGCAACTCCCAGACTCGGGATAATCTCCTTGGGGTTTTTTTTTTTTTGGATGTCACGTTTCCATAAAACATTCCTCAAAAACTCAGAGACCAAGCAGCAGGATGCTCCTGGAGCCCCATCCTGAATATTGATCCCTGTGTTTTCTCCCCAGGATCTTGATCCTGCAAAGTCGATCAGAGCTGGATCAATTTCTCAAAGGAATTTGGGATTTCCCAGGGGCGGGCTCAGGCAATCCTGCAGTTTTTTGTTGTTTTTTTTTTCCAGAGCATCCCCCAGGCTGTTCCCCTGGAGCAGGGCTCGTGCTGTTGCCACTGACAAGTGCAAGTGAGGGCAGGCAGGTCCCGGGATGCTGCTGGGGACACGTGCGAGAGGCATTGGGAAGAGCAGGGAAATGTTTATGCTGGGAGGGGACTGCTGACAGCGCAGCTCAAACAGCTGACGTGATTCAGGGCAGCCAGTGCCGTGCAATATTTTGCTTTTTCGCTCCTCTCCTGGGGGGTCAGGCACAAGGGAAGGATCAAATGGGGCTGGCAGGGGCTGTGCTTGGCCAGAGCAGGGATTCAGCAGCTGCAGGCAGGAAGCAGCACCTGGGACTCGGTGTCAGTGGAGACACCAACATTCCTTGGAGATTGTGGCCCCAGGAGGTGTTTGGGTGGTGTCTGGAGCCCCGTGTGTGCTGCAGGGCTGTCAGCAGTGCCAGGGGAATAGCTGGAAAACGTGGAAGTGTTTTGTGCTGGGAGAAGGGAACTCGAGGTGCTGATGTTCTCCTGGGTGGCTGTCGAGGTGGGAATTTGCCTTCCCACGTGTCCCCATCTGGCTGGGTGGGTTCCTGACATTGTGTGCTCATCTCAAACCAGGCTGTCTCTCTTGTTCTGTTTTTAGCATGGCTGACAAGAACAGCACCCTGAAATGCACGTTCTCTGCTCCTGGCCACAGCACCACGCTGCTGCAGGGACTGGCCTCGCTCCGAGCCCAGGCTCAGCTGCTTGATGTCATCCTCACTATAAATAATGAAGTGTTTCAGGTTCATAAAGTTGTCTTGGCTGCCTGCAGTGACTATTTCAGGTGAGAATCCCGTAGGGAAGCAGGCACTTTCACCTTTCCCGTGGGTTTGCTGCCTCCCCGTCCTCCCCCGCCCCGACCTCCCCACCACACCCCAAAAGTCCAACCCCACAGAAGCCTTTGGAGGTTTGGATTGCTCCACAGTGTCCTGCAGGCAGGTACAGGTTCAGGATCAGTCTCTGCACTCACATTTGTTCAACTGCAGCTGCTGGGCCAAGGCAGGAGTCCAAGCTCAGGTTTTGGCCTCACCTGGGCAGGTGTTGGTGCTGCTTTTGCTGTTGGAGCCGCTTGAGCCGGTTTGGGAGTGGCAGTGGGGGCTCCCAGATGAGGCATCCCATCCTCCTGGTCCCTTCAACCAGCACTGCTCTGTCTGCAGGGCTCCTGCCCTGGGCTGGGAGCACCAAGGTCCTCGTGTGATCCCAGAAGATCTGGGAGAATTGTTCCAGCCAGTGTGGGCGGAAAGCACCACGAGGAGTTCCTGCAGCCAGAGTAATGCAGAGGAACACAACTGCAGGCAATTCAGCCCTGAGTGAAAATAGGTGTTGGATCCATCTTGCCTCTGTCACAAAATCTCCCAATTGTGGTTGAGGTTGGGAAAGATCTCCAAGGTCATCAAGTTCAAGCTTGTCCCCATCCCAGAGCACCGAGTGCCACGTCCAGGAATCCCTTGGACACCTCCAGGGTGACTCCAAACCTCCCTGGGCAGCCTTTCCCAATTCCTGACCACCCTTTCCATGAGGAAATTTTCCCAAATATCCACCCTGGCCCAGCCTGAGGCTGTTCCCTCCTGTCCTGTTGTCCCCTGGGGGCACAGCCCGACCCTCCCCAGCTGTCCCCTCCTGTCTGGGAGTTGTGCAGAGCCCAAATGTCCCCCCCGAGCCTCCTTTTCTCCTCCTGAGCCCCTTCCCAGCTCCCTCAGCTGCTCCTCAGGACTGACTCTCTCTGTCAAACCCTCTTGGAACAGCTCTGAGTGGGAATCTTGGAGTCTGGGATGTTTTTGGGGCAGCACCAGTGGCAGAGTGAATTGAGGGAGACACCGGGAGCAGGGAAGGCTCAGACTCGCAGAGAACTCGAGCTGGGAGTTGTTCCAGACTCTGGCAGGGATGGAAAGGGGGCTCTTGGTGGGATTTGCAGTCCCTCGATGTGCAGGTCCCTCCCAGCAGGAGAACAGGACCAAGGAGCTTCGCTGGGATGTCTCTGCTGTCCCTCTGCCCATCCTTCAGCAGCTCCCTGCTCATTTTCCAGGCTCTTCCCTCCTCTCTCCCTGGGCTAACACAAACCTTCCTAAACAAAAGCACGACGAATCCTGGAGCTGCTCTCCCCCCAAATGCTGACGGCTCTGTTTTATTCCTCTCTGCTGGCTGCCAGGGTGGTTTCACTGTCAGAATCTGATTTCTGGGTAGGTTCCTCCTCAGAACTTCAGTGGTGCTAAGGAAGGTTGTCCTGGGGAACAATGGCAGAATAATCCAGCTTTTGAAAACACTCTGTGTTGTTTTGTTTTGTTTTGTTTTGTTTTTTTTCTGTGAGAAGGGGGAGGGAAAAGAGTGAAATTGAGGCATTTATATAATCAGCACTTTAGAACCTTAACGCTTTTGGAAGGGAATTGCATTCTAGTTGATGATTTGTCTTCAGCATGGCAACAATAAACGCTTTCCTCCCTCCCTGCTCAGCTGGTGCAGGAGCACACACGTGGCCGGGTGTCCTCTGGGCTGGGGGGTCAGGGCTGGGACCTGGCATGTGCAGGGATTTCAGCAGAATTCTCTCATCTGCTGCACGGACAAATAATTGGGAACAGCGTTGCTGGTCACTGGGTTACAGCAGGCTGATCTCACATGCAGATATTTCCTTGTTTAGGTCATTTAGGATTTCTTGGGTTTATGCTGGACGGCAGCAGGTTTTCTAGCCTGGTTTGGACAGGAAACTTGGAACTCCTGTCTTCTGACAGTGCTCCCAAGATATTCCTTTATTCCTGCAGGGTCTGGTCAGCATTTTTTGGGGCTGACTCGCACCTTGGAGTCGGCACAGGCAGCTCTGGTGACACCACGGATTTACCTTTCCCATGGAAAAGAGCAGGTGGAAAAAAAAACCAGCCCAAAATGTGCAATTTTAAGAACTTTCGTGTGACAGCTCAGGGGCTTGCTGGGGGGTGTGTGCAGTGGCAGGGGGTGGTGACACTCCACATCACCCCCTTGTCACCCCATGTCACCTACTCTGACCTTTCCTGACCCACAGCTGCTCTGCCACTGCTCCTTGAGGTGCTGCCAGCCAGCCCTGGGCAACAAAACCCTGTGGAACGGGCTGGGAGTGGCCCAAAGGGCTGGGAATGGCCCAAAGGGCTGGTAATGGCCCAAACCCCACCAGTGCAGCCCTGGCCTCCCAGCCCTCGGTGTGGAATGTTCTTCCTGTGCAATTGAGGAGCCTCCCAAGGAGGTGATCCAGGCAGGGCCTGGGCGAGGGATGTGCTCACAGCTGTGCTGTAACTGAGCCTTTCCCCCCCATTTTTGTTTAATTGCCTGTCAGCCCCCTGCTGCTGGCCCTGCTGGAGGGGCTGCAGCTCCCATTTTTTCAGGAAGGAGCCTGGGAGGGGAGGTTCTGCTGGAAGACCAAAGCTGTTCATGAGATGTGTTTGCACCTGCAATTTTTTGAGCCATTTCCTACCTCCCTGCGAGGTAACAGGATGACAGGGCCAGGGATCACTGGCCTGCTAGCACAGGTGTGTTCCTTCCCTGTGCTCCCAAATCCTAAACCTGAAACCCTTCAGGGTGCAGCTCCCAATCTCTGCTGGTGCAGATCCTGTGAGATCCCTTTTTTGTTGCATTCATTGGTGTCCAGAATCGTTCACTCCCTGCTCTGGCAGCTCTGCCTCTTCCTGGAGCTTGGTCCTGTGGTCTGCTCTTATTCCTGCTGCCAGTGGGATTGAAAAACTTCTCCAGTTGCTGAATATTCCTCCTCAGTGCACTGTTTATGCAAGCCTTATGTAAGTCATTGCACACACTCTCATTCCTCCTGGCTCGTAGAGATTTAGCCTTGATTTATTCCCCCCTTCCCCACCCTAAGAGAATCAGAGTGTTAAATAAAACCCAACCCCGAGGTGCTGCACCTTTTGCTTAAACGGGGGGAGGATTTTTTTTTGGTTGTATTGCTGACCTGCAGGGTGATCTTTTGCCTAAACAAAAGGGGATTTTTTTTTGGTTGTATTGCTGACCTGCAGGGTGATCTTTTGCCTAAACAGAAGGGAATTTTTTTTGGTTGTATTGCTGACCTGCAGGGTGATCTTTTGCCTAAACAGAAGGGAATTTTTTTTGGTTGTGTCCTGACCTGCAGGGCCATGTTCACGGGCGGGATGAGAGAAGCCAGCCAGGACGTGATCGAGCTCAAAGGTGTGTCTGCCAAGGGCCTGAAGCACATCATCGACTTCGCCTACAGCGCCGAGGTCACCCTGGACCTCGACTGCATCCAGGACGTGCTGGGAGCCGCCGTCTTCCTGCAGATGGTGCCGGTGGTGGAGCTGTGTGAGGAGTTCCTCAAGTCAGCCATGAGCGTGGAGACGTGCCTCAACATCGGCCAGATGGCCACCACCTTCAGCCTGGCCTCGCTCAAGGAATCCGTGGACGCCTTCACCTTCAGGCACTTCCTGCAGATCTCCGAGGAGGAGGATTTCCTCCACCTGCCCCTGGAGCGCCTGGTGTTCTTCCTGCAGAGCAACAAGCTCAAGAGCTGCAGCGAGATCGAGCTGTTCCGCGCCGCCGTGCGCTGGCTGCAGTTCGAGCCCGAGCGCCGCGCCAGCGCCAGCCGCGTGCTGTGCCACATCCGCTTCCCTCTCATGAAATCCTCGGAGCTGGTGGACAGCGTGCAGACCCTGGACATCATGGTGGAGGACGTGCTGTGCCGCCAGTACCTGCTGGAGGCTTTCAACTACCAGATCCTGCCCTTCCGGCAGCACGAGATGCAGTCTCCGCGCACGGCCGTGCGCTCGGACGTGCTGTCGCTCGTCACCTTCGGGGGCACCCCGTACACCGACAACGACCGCAGCGTCAGCTCCAGGGTGTTCTGCCTGCCCGACGCCGCCGGCCGCCAGTTCCGCGAGCTCACCCGCATGGAGGTGGGCAGCAGCCACTCGTGCGTGGCCGTGCTGGACAACTTCGTGTACCTGGTGGGAGGGCAGCAGCTGCAGTACCGCAGCGGGGAGGGCGCCGTGGACGTCTCCTACCGCTACGACCCTCACCTCAACCAGTGGCTGCGCATCCAGGCCATGCAGGAGAGCAGGATCCAGTTCCAGCTCAACGTCCTGCGGGGCATGGTTTACGCCACGGGCGGCCGGAACCGCTCGGGCAGCCTGGCCTCGGTGGAGAAATACTGCCCCAAGGACAACGAGTGGAGCTACGTGTGCTCCCTGAAGCGCAGGACCTGGGGCCACGCCGGGGCCACGGCGGGGGACAGGCTCTACATCTCGGGAGGCTACGGCATCTCCGTGGAGGACAAGAAAGCCTTGCACTGTTACGACCCCGCCGCTGATCAGTGGGAGTTCAAAAGCCCCATGAACGAGCCCAGGGTGCTGCACGCTATGGTCAGTGCCAACAGCAGGATTTACGCCCTGGGAGGCCGCATGGACCACGTGGATCGGTGCTTTGATGTCCTGGCCGTGGAATATTACGTCCCCGAGACGGACCAGTGGACCACGGTGAGCCCCATGCGGGCCGGGCAGTCGGAGGCCGGCTGCTGCCTCCTGGAAAAAAAGATTTACATCGTGGGGGGCTACAACTGGCACCTCAACAACGTCACCAGCATCGTGCAGGTCTACAACACCGAGACAGACGAGTGGGAGAGGGATTTGCACTTCCCCGAGTCCTTTGCTGGCATCGCCTGTGCCCCCGTCGTCCTCCCGCAGGTGACGAGCCAGAGGTGACTCCGGGGGCGGCTCTGGGGTTGTGGGAGAGGAAAAAAGGGAAAAAGGGAAAAAATCAGCTCCAGTTCCCTGCTCCAGAAAGTCCCTCCTGCTGCTGGGGAGTGCTGGCAAGGCAGTTCCATCAGCAGCACTTGTCAGCCAGGCAGACTGAACAGATGTTACAGCTGGGAAAAGCTTTTCTCTCCTCTCTCTCTCTCTCTTTTTCTCTCCTCTCTCTCTCCTTTTCTCTCTGTCTCTCTTTTTCTTTTTTGTTTCTCTCTTTTTTTTTTTTGTTGTTTTGTTTGTGGGGGGTGAATTTTGCCAACTTTTCGTATTTTTAACAGCGTCACTCACTGCAAACATTGGCAGCTCAGGAGTCACTCAGCACTGGGGTTTTGTTTCCAAGAGATCAGGTGGGGGTTTTTTTATCAATAGCTCCAAAAATTAAAAAATCGTCGCCTGTCGCTTTGTCGGTTTTTTAGCAAACAAAAAAAAAAAAAAAAAGAAAATACCAAAACCTGTGTAACACAGTAACACACCGACCTCCAGAAGCAATAAAAGGACAGTGGGAGCTACAAGAGCTCAGGTGCTTGGATTGGGAAAGCAGATCCCTGTTTTTCAAAGGTGACTTTTCCTCTTTTTCCCCTTCCTGAAAAAGGGAACATTTATCCCTGCACACCTCTGGTCTTCAGTGCTTGGATCACGCTGCAATTCCTCACCCCCTCCATCTCCTCTAGTGCAGAAATTCTCCCTTAATTGGGGCGTGCAGAGTTTGCAGCACTAAAGCCATGGTGAAAGCTTGATTATATATAAACAGGCATGATTATTTGGGTTTAGAAGTGCCAAAAAAATTTGGCTGCCCTGGCAATAAGAGCTCTGCAGCCGTCCATCAGTGAAGCCAAGAGCTCCTGCAGATTCTGGGTCAGGATTTTCACCTTTCCCAGCTCTTCCTCCAGGAAAGGAGGTGGGTGCTACTCCTCCAGCAGCTGGGAGGTTTTTTCTTCCCTGCCACGTGAATGAGCTGCTTGGCATCCCAAAGTGATGGGAGCCCCAGTGGAATGTGGTTTTTGTTGTTGTGGTGATATTTTACACGAAGAGATGGGTTTAAGATGGCTCTGTCATTTTTGTGGAACCTTCACTGCACAGAACACTTCCTGAACTTTCCTCTCCTCCAAGCCATTTTCCTTATTTAATTTGATGAATGAATTGCAAAGATCTCTTGCTTTTATCAGGAATTCTGTTTCCAAGGGCTTTGTTTTGTATCTGTGTCAGCTTGATTTGGATGCACACGGTCTCCTTTTGTAGAGAAGCTGTTGCATTCTGCTGTGAAATAAATCCTGGGCTGCAACCTTTAGTGACAACTCGTAATGTCTGGTGAATGCTGCTGAATCCTTGAGAGCTCTGTGCAAAGCAGGAACTCCACACCTCAGAGATTTTTCTGGAATTCAGGGGATCAGGGCAGCTCTGGGTAAGGATGCAGGGCGCTGGCATTCTGAATTTCAGATAAAAGCCATGCAGAATTTCCTCTGTTCCTCTCCATTTGCTGCCTTGCCAATAATAAATCGATGGGGAGGACGTGCTGCTGTGTGGAATGCTGCACTTGGAGGGCTCTCAGGCCTTTAATTGACTCCTTTTCTCTGTTCCTTTGGCCTGGCCTGGCTGCCAGAAACGCCCAGGACGGGCTTGGCAGGGACAGGAGATGCTGGGAGGATGAACTGGAAGCTTCACAGTTATTAAAGAATGGATTTTGAACGCTTGCACATGTTTATTTATTAAAATGTTATTTCTCAGGGGCTGTTCCCCCCTGCCCTGTGTGCAGGATCTGCTGAAGGTGTCATTGCTTCATCAGAGAGGGGGGTTAGGGGATAAATCCATCCCTGGCAGGGTGGGCAGGGTGGCACAGGGCGCCCAGAGCTGCTGTGGGTGCCCCTGGATCCCTGGCAGTGCCCGAGGCCAGGCTGGACCCGGGGACAGTGGAGGTGTCCCCATGGCAGGGCTGGCCCTGGATGGGCTTTAAGGCCCTTCCCAACCCACAGCACTCTGGAATTCCATGATTCTGCAGCACTCAGATGTTGGTCCCTGCTCTGTTTTAAATTTCCCCCCGTTCCTGTGGCAGCAGGGGGTGGTTTGGGTGCTCTGTAATCCCTGATTTTTTGGGGGGATGTGCAGCCGTGGTTCCCATCCCTCACACTCCTGGAGATCCATCCCTGGAATCCCTTCCTGAGGAAACCAAACTTTGTTTTTCCCTGCAGGCTCTCAGGTAGGTGTGTGTGTGTGTGTGTGTTAGGGGGAAGGAGAAAATCCTTGGAGAAAAATGGAAAAGCCTGTTTGGTCTCACTTTTAAGGACAACCTTGCAAAAAATAAATGTAATCCAGGTTTTCATTCCTGTTGGAAGCGTTGTTTTGCAGACTGGAGGATGCACAAAACCCTTGTGGAATTCTCTTTATTAAACAATTGCCTGCCATGAAGCAGAGCTAACCTGGGATTCCCATTCCTGTTCCCTGCCCACTGAGGAGGAGCAGGAGCTGGGAAAAAATCTGGAGGTCTCTGGATCAGAGCATGGCAGCTCTTTGTTGCTGGAATGTTCTTTTTATAGCAATGTAAATAATTATTTCTCATCAAGAGAGCTGGAAATCTTCTGGCCGCTCTAAATTTAGGAGAGACTCAAATATTTGTGAACCATAAATATTTTGGATGACAAATTTTGCTTGACCCCTGTGCAGGGCATGGAGTTGTGGCTCTGGGCTGGGCTGGGCACAAACTCTCTGATATTCTGACAAGAAATGGGTTTGGTGCTTTTGGTGGAGTCAACAATTGATGGTTCCAGGAGGATTTTCCCATAAATCCAGACGGGATTGTGTGGAAAGAATTCCCAGGATGGAAAGGAGGTGGATCAGGCTCCTCTTCTTTTTTCCTCTTTTCCCGAGGAATGAGCAAAGCCAGACCAATATTTGATTGAGCTTGGAGTCATTGATGGGTCTTGGAGCAGCCACAGAAATTCTGGGGGTGAATTTGGGTGAGTTTGGAAATGCCCCTGGGCAGATGGGGGAGCAGGAGAAGCTGCAGCATGGTCAGCACAGAGCCCGCGTGTCCCTGCAGGGCTGGGACAGCAATCCCTGTCTCCTCTGATGTTTTATGGGCCCGAAATTGTGCTTAAAACTAAAAAGGCAGCCCCGGGAGTCTTGGCAGGGTGGAGAGCAGGGAGATTGGGAATGCCTGCATCCCATTAATGGTGTCACTGACCCTTTTCCAGAGGCTCCCAATCCCACTGTCACTTCTCCCTAGCCCAGAGCCCGGATAATTCACACAGACGTGGCTGCAGCCCTGGAAGCTTTTTAGCAGCAGTGGAAAAATTCAAATTTCTTTGATTCAGACAGAAGGAAGACACTCCCAGCAGCTCCCAGTTAGCCTGGTGCTGGTTTGGAGTGCTGCTGTGGGAGCCACATCAAACCCAGGCAGCAATTCCCACTTCCATGGCTGTGATAAGGGCTGGAGCTGCTGAAACTCCACAAACTTTCGGGACATTTATCACAGCAGGATTATTGGAGCCAGACTACTGTCAGGATAAATAAAACATGTTCCCCAGTGCAGCTCTAATTATGATTTTTAGCCAGTTGTGTAATGTGCAGAACTTTATTTACAATAAATCTTCCAGTTGCTCGCACAAATGAATGGGATTTCATCACTCGTGACTGAAGGAGCAGGAAAAGGGGATGTGGCTGCAGAAATTCAGAATCTGGGAGGACTGAAGGAGCAGGAGCAGGGGATGTGGCTGCAGAAATTCAGAATCTGGGAGGACTGAAGGAGCAGGAACAGGGGATGTGGCTGCAGAAATTCAGAACCTGGGGGTGTTGGCACATCAGGGGGATGCTCTGTCCTTCCAAGGAGGGCTCAGCTCTCCTGGGTTCCACCTGGGAGCACAGAAATTTCCCCCAGGCCTCTCCCCGAGGTGTTTTGTGCAGAGACAGCTCTGATTCCTCTCTGCATGTTAATGCTGAGTGGGCACAGCAGCATCCCACAGCCTCCAGAACTTTTTGTTTCTCGTTCCCAGCTCCTCACTGAGCTCCAGGAACAGGCACTTCTCTGTTTGATAGCTCAGCTCCAGGGAGAAGTTTCAGCTTTTATTTGTGGGGCAGGGACATTTCTGACTGCTGCAACACTGAGGGTTCCAGAAAATGAACACAAAATGGGTTTTTCTGCTGGGAAACAGCTGCTGGTTGAGCTGTGCCTCCCCAAATCAGCCTCAGGAAATCAGGGGAAGGGTGAGGAGGAAGAGGAGGGTGACAGTTCCCACCCCTGGGAGCGTCCAAGGCCAGGTTGGGGTGCTTGGAGCAACTTGGGGTAGTGGAAGGTGCCCCCTTGGATAATCTTTATCCAGCCCACACCACTCTGGGATTCTCTGAAAGCAGAAAAAGCTGCTGGGGCAAAAGTTTTCAGAAGGTTTTATAAGGCTGGAGAGAGAAATCAAAGCTTCTTGGCTGGGTCCCTGAGGCTTTGCAGCTGCTCTTTCACACCCAGGCCCCTGTAATTAGCTAGAACTGGGTTTTATGTCTTCTTAAGAAATGAAAATCTCTTTTTTTGGGGGGTTGTTTGTGCAGGCCACCAGCCTGGGCTGCTGCTGGCTGCTCCTCAGCCTTTGAAGTCACTGGGCTTGCACCACATCAGGAGCACCTAAAGCAGAATGGATCCTTTAATATATTTCATTTTTTTTTTTGATCAGCCGGGTCCCAGCTGCACTAAAAGCCATTTTCCATGTGGTTAAATGATGTTTGTAATCAGGCTGCTAATCTGGGCCTGCCCACAGAGCTGGCAATTATTTAGCTTTAAATGCAAAGTTCTTTTTTCCCCATTCCCTGCTGTGGCCTGGGGTGGTGTTTGATCCTCCTTGGGATGCAGAGTGACTTTGTGGCAGGATCAATGCTGGCATACAGTGCCAGCCCTCCAGGACAGCGGTTCACAGCTGGATTTCACAGGAATGTTTGAATTTCAGGGACGTTTGGAAGGGAGAAGTTTGCCCCAGGGTGCAGGTAACGTGCCTGGGCTGTTCCTTTTTGCAGGATTTGGGGTTTGCACGACAGGGGAGGCTGCCAAAAGCCTGGGCTGGGTGTTCCTGAGGGAGAAAAATCAGAGTTTTCCCCATGGAAAAGGGGCAGAGGTGCCCTCAGGGTGTCAGCCCTGAGTGCTGCAGCTCCGGGGATAATCCCTGGGCTAAGAGGGACCTTGACAGGTGATTGAAATGGGATTTTGGGGGGAAATGGGAATGGTCCCTGAGACCCGGGAATGATCCCAGGAATGATTTCCACATCCTGGGAATGATCCCAGAGTCTTGGGGATGATCCCCGTGTCCCAGGAATGATCCCGGGAATGATTTCTGTATCCCAGGAATGATTTCTGCATCCCAGGAACGATCCCTGCATCCCGTGTGGAACAAAGCCAAGCCCCGATTCTGGGAAAAGGGGCGGGGAACGGAGCCCTCGACGTGGCTGCCAAAACCTCTCGAAGCAGCAGAAAGCTCCGAGGTGTGGAAATGAGAATGAATTTCTCTCAGCAGTCGCTGTTTGCTTGGATTTCTGTAATTGTAGAATTTACAGGGAATGGTAAAGGAGCGAAGCTGGAAGGGTGACAAGGGAATATTGGTGCAGGGAGCCGAGCCAAGCCTCAGTGCGAGTGGATTTGCTGGGCTGCTGGAGGGGAGAGTGCTTCAGGTGCTTTTATTTGCCCTCTGGAAACAAGGACATCTCAAATTAAAGACATTTTCACCAGTTCCAAGTGAAACAGGAGAATGTTTTCCTACTCCGAGCACGGTTTGGAGCCCGGTTCAGAATAACTGGGGACTCTGAGGATATTCTTCTGCGAGGATAATGGGAATGTCAACAGGAACATTAAGTAGGAAGTGTGAAAGATCAAAATCTTTGTGTCTGCAGGCAAAAAAAAATAAATAAAAGGAACTGCCAGCTCATTTGAGGATCACAGCACAGCCTCGAGTGCTGCTCTGGTGCTGTGCGAGTCCCTCAAGCTCCCACCTTCCTGGGACAGCCCCGAGGGACAGCAAGGAGCTGGATTTTGTGTGCCAGGGAGGTTCTGAAGGATGAAACCCAAACGGCAGCTCCTCCCTGCAGCACGGCTGCTCCAGGAGGCCGCAGGTTGCTCCGGGAGGGATTTTGGCAGATGTGGCCACAGCAGCCCCGGCCCCGGGGGTTCTTTGTTTGCTCCGGAGTCTCAGTTACCAAAATCTCTCCCCAAACACGTCTGGAAGGAGCCGGGGGCGCTGCTCTGGGGGGGTCCAGTGTGGCTTTCTGGTGAGATGAGGGGGGTTCAGGTGAGATGGGGGGGTTCAGGTGAGGTGGAGCAGTTCAGGTGAGGTGGGGCAGTTCAGGTGAGGTGGGGCAGTTCAGGTGAGGTGGAGCAGTTCTGTGAGATGGAGCTCAGAGATGGCCCCAGGTGTGCTCCAGGTGAGGCAGGAGACAGAAATGGGGCAGGAGTTCATGGCTCTGTCCAAGGAATGTCACAATTCCCCGGGCAAAGGAGCAGACCTGGAGCCCACCACAGCCTCTCCCTGCAGCCCCCAGAGCCACCCCAAACCCGGGGCTCTGAGTGCCTGGGGTGTTCCAGCAGCCCCAAATGTGATTGAGAGGAGCTTGTGCTGCAGACCCGGCTAAAACGTGGGGATTTCAGGTCCAAGCTGGAATTCGATCTGATAAAGCTGCACAGGGAAACAATGAGAATTAAATGAGAATTAAGGGAGGTTTTTAGCGGAGGAAGCTGCACCCCCCCTCCTCTTTGCCTCCCTGGCCATCTGCATTCCTTCCCCTCGAAGCAGGAGTGGAGATCCCATCCCAGGAGACCCAAAAGGGGAGAATTTATCAAGCTCCATCTCAGGCACTTCATCCCGCGGTGCTGCAGGAGAGGCAGAGTGGCAGCTGGGGCTGGAGATGTTTGATATCAGCCCCTTCGGGATGAAATCCAGGACAACTCCACCAATTATTTATCATTGTCTCGCTCCTCGAGCGAAAACAATGTGGATAATCAGTATCTCCCCGTTAAATCTCGGTGATGGATGTGCTTTTAGCATGACAGGCCAATTTCGCAGGTCATGTGCTGTTCGTGTACACAGCCGCAGGGATTTTAGGGAGAATGGTGTTTATTCCTGGTGGGAGAGGCGAGGAAGGGGCTGGAGCAGCATCTGCCAGCAGCGAGGGAGGAAGGGCTGGTCCTGCCAGGGGCTGGATGAGCCTTGCCGAGATGGTATCTCAGCTCCTGGTGGAAACGTTAAGTGCAAGTTGGCAGCCAGGATTTAGGGCAGGACGTGACTTTGTGGCTAATCCCGAGGCTGGAATGAGCGTTCATCCATCCATCAGCGGGATAACTGTGGGAAATCACAGGAAAACGGGTGGGAAATGCTGAGAAATAAGTGTTAAACTGGGGTCTGCTCGGTGGGGACAATTCAGGGACTTTCTAAACACGGGGACCAGTTTAGGAAGGAGTTTATTCTGCACAGGCTGCAGAACTTTTCCACAAATCAAACCCGAGGAGTTTCAAACCTCCACACTGCGAGTAATTTTAGCAAACCAAGAAATCGCAGTTCCCTGGCTACAAGTTACCCGATTCTTTATTAATTAATGTTCTGCCTTGCGCCGGTTAATCGATCCTCTCTATTCTCATGTTAATTAGAACGGGCTCAGCCTTTCTCCTCACCCGGCTGCGTTTCTCGTGGTGCCCTGGCATGACAAAGGGCACGGGACCCGTGTGACCCACAGGGGACAGGAGACAACCAGGTGACAACAGCAGGAGGTGACAACAGCAAGAGCCCCGAGGAGGCCACAGAAGCCGGGTTGGTCCTTTTGAAGCTCCTTTTCACTTTTTTTTTTTTTTTTTTTTTTTAAGCTCTTTTTCACTGATAAGGCAGGACCCCGTTCCCAACCTCTGCTCATTATCTGGGAGAATTGTTAATTATTCCTGGCTCTTGATGAAGCAGCAGCCACGCTCCCACGATCCTGCTCTGGTCACATCCCAGTGCAAATCCGAGTTCTGCTGTGTCCATCTCTTAGGGCAGACGGACAACTACGAATCAAAGCCCGATTTTCACGCTGAAGGTATTAAAAGTAAATAAATAAAAGCGTGGAGGAGAGCTCTGGGTGATTTTTTGCAGTTACAGGTGATTTTTGCGTGAAATCCTGATAAACCAAGTCGGGCATCTCCTGTGTGATTTCAGTGAAGTGGGAGAATCGCTGAAGTCGATTTTTCAGGAGGAGACTGAGCAGCCACCACAGAGGGACCGGGACAGGGACAGGGAGAAGGAAAAGGGTGGGGATGGGGACTGGGACTGGGATGGGGACAGACAGGGACTGGAACCGGGATAGGAATAGGGATGGGAACAGGGACGGAGACAGGAATAAGGTCCGGGATCGGGATTAGGATAGACAGAAAAATAGGGGCAGGAACTGGGATAGGGACTGCGACAGGGACTGGAATAGAGATGGGGACAAGGACAGGGACGGGTATAAGGATGGGAGCAGGAATCGGGACATGAATAAGGTCCGGGATCGGGATTAAGACAGACACAAGAATAGGGACAGGAACGGGGAGAGGGATGAGGACAGGGACTGGAAGCGGGACACGGATGGGACAGACACAAGAATAAGAGCAGGGACCGGGAGCGGGACGCCGGCAGGGGCAGGGATGGGGGATAGGGACGGGGACAGGGATGGGGACAGGGATGGGGACGGGGACGGGGACGGGGGGACAAGAACCAGAACCGGGTGCGAGCCCCGGGCCCCGCGCGCGCCCCCGCCCCGGGGGAAGCCCCGGCCCCGCGCACGCGCGCGCGCCCCCGCCCTCGCCGTCCCTCCCGCGCGCGCCCGGCCCCGCGCATGCGCAACCTCCGCCCCCTCACCGCCCCCTCCCGCCCCGCCGCCGCCGCCGCGCACGCGCCCTGCGGCCGCCCCCCCCTCCCCTCCCTGGGCCGGCGCATGCGCCTCGCCCCCCCTCGGCCGCGGGGAGGGGGATGCGGACGGGGGAAGATGGCGGCCTCGAACAACCCGCGGAAATTCAGCGAGAAGATCGCGCTGCACAACCAGAAGCAGGCGGAGGAGACGGCGGCCTTCGAGGAGGTCATGAAGGACCTGAGCCTGACCCGCGCGCACCGGGTGAGAGTCGGCGCCGCCGCCCCCGGGCCGAGGCGGGCGGGGGGGAGGGTGTGAGGGGCGGCGCCCCCCCCGCAGAGCCCCTCGGGCCGGGGGCAGTGGCGGCGCGCGGCGGGCGGGGCGGGCAGCGCCCCCTGGCGGGGGCGGGCGGCTGCCGCGGTATGGGGGGGGGGGGGTAAAGGCCCCCTCAGCCCCCCCCTCACGGCTCCCGGTCCCCCCCACCCCCGGTTTGGCGGCACCGGGCCCGGCCCGCGCCGCCCACCGGGCCCGCAGCATCCTCCGGTGACCGGCACCTGCCGCGGGGGGAGGCCGCGGTGCCGCCCGCTGGAGGGTCGGGACAGCGGCATCACGGAACGGGCCCGGCGGGGAGGGGGCTGCGCTGCGCTGGGCTGGGCTGGGCTGCGGCGGGGCCACCCCCGTGTCCCCTACGAGAGGGCTGAGGAGGCTCCCGGTTTGTCACACCGGGACACGGGATGCCGGATGCTTTGCCGGTGTCTGAGGGGAGATCCCAACTGCATCACCCCGGGACAGGCCCGGCTCTGAGGGGGGATCCCGGCTCCATCACTTCTGGCCAGGCCCCGGCTCTGAAGCGATCTCAGTTCCTTCAGCGCGCTCTGAGGAGGTGCTGGCTCCATCCCCCCGCTCTGAGCGGCTCCCCTGTCCCTCATCCCGGGACAGTCCCGGCTCTGAGGGGACCCCGGTGCCTCCAGCCTGGCCTGGAGGGTTCCCCAGCTCCATCCCGGCACAGGCCGG
Source organism: Sturnus vulgaris (assembly GCF_052056855.1). Taxonomy (NCBI): domain Eukaryota; kingdom Metazoa; phylum Chordata; class Aves; order Passeriformes; family Sturnidae; genus Sturnus; species Sturnus vulgaris. The sequence goes on along the minus strand of NC_142268.1, from coordinate 508,077 downwards.
GCTGGGCTCGCCGCTCCGAGCAGGTGTCTCGGATTCTTCGCTGCAGGCTGCCCGTGGCGGGCTGGGGTCCCTCAGAGCCCCCCGGAGCATCCCCGGCTTCAGGCGGGCGCTGCCGGGCTCGCTGTGGCCGGTGTTGTTGCCGTTCCACTCCGGTTGTCGTAGGTGCAAATTGCTGCACTTCCAAAGGCTCCCTTGGCTGGTGCTGTCTCTGCAAAGCCCATCAGCAGAAATTCCCGGCATCACCAATGCGCTTTCCGGGCACGAGATGCCTTTTCTGGTCCACGTTCTGGGATGTCAGGGCTGTTCTTGTTCTCGTCCCACCTGCTTGTGTCAGTGTTTTGTTTTTAACTGTTTCAAGAAAATTTACGAGCCTGTTTGCGACGGAAGCTTTGCAGGAACAGCAGGACACACGGTTGGATTTGCAGTCAAAGGTTCCCTTTTATTCCTCTGTGTCAGGAGAGGGTAAATATTGCTTTGGAATTGGTGGTGCTGCTGGTTGGATGTAAAGGAAAGGCACCTGCCTGGGAAGGTGTGAGGCTGGAGCTCACCTGGGTGTTGGATGTTCCTGCTGGAGTTAGTTGGGAGCAGAGTGAGGATAATCTGGAGGTGTTTGTAGTCACTGGAATCATCGTGTGTGGCTCAGTTCCCTGGGATTTTGCCTTCAGTGGTCAGTGCTTGCTGCCACTCCAGAGCTGGCTGTTCCTGAGGGACTTCTTGGAATCTGCAATTACAGCTTGTCCCTCAATTAACTCACATGCTGAGCTCCCACCTTCTGCAAGAGAAGGCAGAATCCACATTCATTTCTCCTGAAGCCCATTTCAGTTTCTCCCAAATCCAAGCGCTCCTAACCCAGGTTTTGCCCTTGGAAAGCCATCACACTTTGAAGAACCTGGTTTTGAAGAAAGAACCCAAGATGAATAACTTTTCTGAGCATTCTGGGTACTGAAGTGATGGAAACACTGACCAGAGAGCTGAGTAAAATGTCTCCTTTGTAGACTTTTTCTTTCAAATTCCATGATTTCATCGGGGTTTAAAATGCAGCATAAAAGCAAAAAGGGGTTAAGCACAACTTTGCTGTTTGCTCTCATTTTCATTTGGCAAGCAGCACGTTGCTGTCAGTTTGAAAACGCCTTACTCAGTTGGTGGAAGCAGCCCAGAATTTCTGTTGCCTTTTCATTATTAGTAATTGTCTTTTTGCAATGTTTACCATCTTGTCTGCTTTATTGTTGGTTACTGCTCAGAGCAGAGGCAGAAATCCTGAACTTCCTCTCTCTCATGGTCACCCTCCACCTATTTATGATGTTGGATCCCTGTGGGATTTAGAAGTTCTGATCCGTTGTGATATCAACCCCTCCTTTACCGCCCTCACCAAAAAAAAAAAAAAAAAAACAAAACCCAAAATCATTTGAGAAAGAATAAACTTTGTTTTCCCCAGGGTTTCCCGGTAGTGTGGAGCTGTTTTTCAGCTGGCACGGTGCATTTTTGGCATTTCAGCTGTGCTGGGAGGGAGTGGAGGTGGGTGGTCGATGGAAGCTCTGGAGCTGCTTAATTGTCTTGTGAGTGGGACCTTGGTGTTCATAATCCAGAGCTTTCTGCCAGTCCCATAGTAACAAAGTGGGTGAGGAGAGGAGAGGGGGAGTTGTTTTGGTTTGTTTTTTTTTTTTTTTTTCTCTGTGACATTGACTCCTGTGTTTTGTTTGTGGCTCTTCTCCTTCCCTTTTTAATTTTTTTTTTTTCTGTGAGGTTGGGAATTTCAGGACTGCACTGATTTTTCTGGGCTTGTTTACCAGGGCTTGTTTCAATTTCTCAGCCCAGGGATGCTTTGATGCAGCAATTTACTCATCCAAGGATGTTGCTGCCCTTTCAAATTGTAATTAACCAAAAAATGAACGTGCAGATACTGCTGAGCCCTTCAATATGCGACTCTTGAAATGTAAGATTTTTATAGACAATCTGTGACCTGCATTTTAAGGGTGGTTCTTGATGGAGATTTTCTCAGGTTTCCAGGATTGCTTTTTTTCTTTAATATTCACTTAAAGTCATTTAATTTTGAGGGTGTTTAGGCAGAGCTGTGTTTGAGCTCCCTCTGATGGGCCTTACAGTCTTACCTTGGAAAAAAAGAGACCCCCCCCAAACGCCAAAAAGCTGCCAGTGGGTGCTGTCTCCCAGCCCCACCTGCCCTGGAATAAACCCAGGGAATTAAACCCAGGTTAATGGTGATGTTTGGAAACATTGTGCAAAATTTCATCACCTCGGCTTGTGTATTTTTAGGTGTTATCCAAAGTTCTGCGTGGCTTTTGTTGAGTTCCTGAAAACTGTGTGAAGTAAAAAGTCGGTGTTTACATTTTAAACCTGGCTGATTTGAATACAAAATCCTGTTGTGGTTGAATTTTGTCAGGTGGAATATGTCATAATAGCATAAATTTGATTTTTATTTGAAATAAAAATGAAGTAAAACCTCACAGTTTGTTACGGAGTGTGTGTAAAACCCACACAAAATTTGTACTTAAAAATGAGACACTCGGTGGTTTCCTGGTTCCTGTTGCCTGTGGAAGAGATCAAAATGTCTCTGTACATCCCCAGCTCAGCACTGGATGTAGATAATATGCAAAACAGTATTTAAAAGCTTAGTTAAATCAGGAATGCTAATCTGCTTTTAAAAATGAGAAACACTGATGATGATGATGATGGTGATAACACAGAGCTGCAGTGGTTCCTGATGTCTTCAGCAGGTTTTTATTCAATAATGTGATACAAAAGAAATTCCCGATGACGTAAGGGTGGTTTTGAATGTGTGAGAGATATTAAAGAAATGCATCAAAATGAGGACTGAGCCCTCCTAGCAGAGATTGATGCCTCCAGCTGGCAGCTCAGGCTGGAAGTGACTTTCTCTCCAAACGCAAATGGGAATTTTTCAGTCTTTAAAGGGTATTTTTTTTCTTCATGAACTTTCCCAAAGTCTGGAGCCTGAGTTTGCACATTTCCAGGAAATGGTGATTTGGGCTTTATCTGTTCTCACCCACCGGGTGATGAATTTCATTCTGTGATGGATCCCAGCACGGCTGAGGTTGGAAGAGCCCTCCCAGCCCAGCCTGTGTCCCATGCCCAGCTTGTCCCCCCCGAGCGCCACCTCCAGCCCCTCCCGGGCACCCCCTCCAGTACCTGAGCACCCTTTCCACGCCGAAATTCCTGCAGCTGCCCAGCCTGCAAAGCTCGAGGCTGTGTCCTCCTGTCCCGGGGGCTTTGTGGCCGTCCTGGAGCAGGACCCCAGGGAAAACCCCCGGAGACGCTCCAGGTGCTGCCACCACCGCGGGCTGGCCGAGCCGGCCGAGCCCTTAATTCTTTGAAAGAATGTTTGTAAAGGAGCAGGGTGAGAGAGGCAGAGGGACCCGCCAGGGCACAAAGAATCTCTGTTCTTGTGCAAGCCTTGGCTTCCCTCAGCCCGCCTGAGCTGTCCAAGGTAAACACCGAGCTCTGCTCTGCCATCCTGGGAACCTGCAGCGAGCAGGGCAAGGCTTCTTCTGCCAAACCCAAGCAGCTTTTGTTGGATTTTTACTACTTTTTTTTTTTAATTTTTAAGGAGGCAATGCCTTTTTTTTTTTTTTTTACTGATTGTCCCATCACTCCCACACAGCACAGCTGCTGCTGGACAAAATCTTTGTGTGTGCAGTGGCCAAATCCCTCGGTGTTAATGGTGTAGCAAAGCTGGGAAGGCTCTGGGAGCACGTGAGGCTGAATTGTACAACTGCTGCATTTTGGGTGTTTGGTTGTAATTCTCAGGGTGAACATGTGGGACTCAGCTCCGGCTGCTGAGCTCGGGTTTTATTTAGCATCAGCACTGGGTGGTAATTTGCATTTATAGAAGGTGCTCATTTAGGAAGAGAATTTGTTCTCAAGGTGAGGTTCAGTCAGTTCTTCCAGTTCTTTGGGGTTGATTTGGGGTTTTCCCCTCCAGGCAAGCTGCAGAGGGGAGCTGAGCCTGTGGTTACACTGAAAAGGAGGAGGTGTGGACACCGATGCTCTTGATTCACCAGGCAGAAATTGAAATTTGTGGTGCTGCTCTTTGAGTTCCAGCTGGGACTGTGAAGTGACAGAGGTGCCAAAGGCCTCGGGGACAGGAGGGGCTGATGTTGTGTTCATCGAGTTCTGTGCTGGCCAGGGCTCAGACATCACCCCACAAAACACGGGAATTGTGCCTCCGAGTCCTTCTCAAGAATACCTGGTACTGAAAAATGATTGTAGTGGCAGTGTGGCCTGAGGGCGAGCTATCTGCAGGATCTGTGAGATGGAATGGAAAAAGAGCTGTTCCTCCAGCACACAGGAGCAGGAGGGGAAAGCCCAGGGCCTGGAAAGCCCAGAGTGAGGCTGTGGCTGGGTGAGGACGTGGGCTTGGCTTTCTCCATCAGATTAGTGCTTATCGGATTTTTTATCGAGTACGCTGCATTTTTATTTTTCTAACTATCTCAGGAACAAGGTTTATTGAAATCTGCTGCCCATCAACCCCCTGCTCCTCTCACTAACGCTTTTTTCTCCATTTTATAATCAATTTATCAATGCTATTGATCTGGCTTGGGAAGCACTTCCTGCACTTTAGGAATATCAAAGTCCTGGCTCTGCTGAGGGAGCAGCAGCAGCACATTTCAGTGAGGATTTTCACTCCACGTGTGGGTACAGCAGGGATGGACCACACGAAACCAAACCCATGGCTTTGGGCCTTTTGGGGGGAGTTTTAACCCACATTTCCTGCACTGGGTGAATTTTCTGTAAGAAACTCCTCCCTGTGAGGGTGGGGAGGCCCTGGCAGGGGTTGCTCAGTTAAATTGTGGATTTCCCATCCCTGGAAATATCCAAGGCCAGGGGCTTGGAGCAGCCTGGGGTAGTGGAAGGTGTCCCTGCCTGTGGCCTGGGGTGGAATTTGATGATTTAGGATCCTTCCAACCCAAACCAGGCTGGGATTCTGTGAAATTATCAAGCACTTTCATTGTCGTGGTAATCAAACACTAATTTGGCAAAAAACAAACATCCTCTCAAAAATGATCAATAGGGATTTAACCAAAATGTATTTAAGGCTAAATATTTATCTCTGTTCTCCATTTTCCATCTGTGATTGCAAAGGAACATTTTCTTGAGCAGTGGAAGGGCAGTTTGGTGCATGGCCCTGCAGCATTGATCACTCCCTAATGCTCTGTTCCACACTGGCATCGATATTTTTGTGCCCAAGGCAGGATCTGAAACCCGAGCAGACTTCCAGGCACTTTTCAGCAAATGTGAGGCTGTCTCTTAAAAAAAAAAAAAAAAAAAAAAGTAAAGAAAATAATCTTTTCTGGGTTAAAACCATTCGTGGTTGTGCTGGCTGCAATTCTACCCCCGTGTTTTTGTAGCTGTGCTGGAGGAGCTGTTGGTGAGGGGTTCCAGAGAGGGAGGGAAAAGCAGCAAATTCAAAATCAGGTGGATTTTTTTGGGAGCATGGTTCATTTTGTGACAGTGACCAGCTGTGACCTCGCTGCTGCTTCACTTGTTTGTTTCTTTTGCTCTCAGCTCCTCGCATTTTGTTAAACAAACGTGGCCCAAAGGCTTTGGTGGCCCTGAATCCCTGGGAGTGCCCAAGGCCAGGCTGGGCAGGGTTGGAGCAGCCTGGGATGGTGAGAGGTGTCCCTTGGGTGATCCTCAATGTTCCAACCCAAATGATTCTGGAATTCTGGGAGCTCGAGGTGGCAGCTGGATGTGTGAGTTCATTATCAGCATGTCTGGAGTTAATATTTGCAATGTTGCTTTGATTTGTTTGAAATTATTTTAATTTTGTGCTGTTGGAAGTGATATCCAGGAATGGGGATCTCCAGCACTGAGCAGCCCCTCTTGATCATTTCATGTTTTATGTTTTGGCCTGAGCTCCTTGGGGCTTTACAAAGTTGTAACCCAGTGTTGATAACAGCCTTGTTTTGCAAATTATTTCTCAGGAATTGAAAATTCTTGCTCTCGTACCAGAACAATCCTTTGCAATCCAACAACAGCACCACACACCCACAAAGAGCAGCTCTTGAATAATGAAGTGGAGGAGGCTGAAATGCTGCAGCAGGAATTCCACAGCCCTGGCTCCAAGTCTCTGCTTCACAGGCTGATTTTCTCCAAGTGTCTTTTCCTTCCTTTTCCTGCTCTATCACTTTTCCTGATGATTGGGAAAATCTCCTCTGTGCTCTCCCTGCTGAGCTGCTCGCTGCTGCTTTTACTCTGGTTACTTATCACTCCAGAGCAGTAAAGATGTGTTAACTGCACACTGCAGCTCTGGCAGATGAATTTTCAATTAATTTCGGTACCCAGCTATTACTATTTATGTGGATATTATTTTCCTTGGACGGCTGAGGTCTCTGAGGGGAGGGAATTGGAGTTGATATCCCAAAATATATGAATTTCCAGGCAGATGCTGATAGCTCCCACCTCAGCCAGAGGAGCAGTTGTTGGTGACAGGATGGGGCCTGGTGGAGGAGCAGTTTGTGAAGCTGTGCAGGAGATTTTTGGAGCCTCAAAGTGAGATTTCAACATCTGTAAGCTGGATTAAAGGAATAAAAAAAACCTCAGTGGGAGAAGGGAAGGCAGAGATTTTGTTTCATATCCTGACTTCTGACTCCTTGATTCCTTGCAGAGTCTCAGTGTAGATTGTATTCCTGGCAGCAAGAGGGATAGAGAGTATCTGATTTAATATTTATTTAATATCTTAAATATTGCACAAGTTTCCAGCAGCCAGCTCACATTCAAATGTCTGATCGACCTTCTCCTTGTAATTAGATTTGCCTCTGGTTCAGGGAGATGATTGTGCTGAATGAGCCTTTAGCATTCGAAGAATTTGGACTCTGATGATATTTGGGATATTTTTGATACCTGAAGGCTTGGCTGATGCCACGTTTTCAAGCCACAAACAATTTTCTGTAGCTTTTGGTCACTCTGAGGGCAGAGTGAGGTGCCCCTGAACCCCAAAGAGTGCAAACATGCCCTGCTTGGCTCCTCATTTATGAAACTTGTAGGGTTACATAACTGAATTTTCATTCTTTAGCTAAAAATAAAAAATGGAACATAAAAGCTATTTTTATCTTACTTAATGAGGGCATCTCTGCTTTTATTTCAGCTTTTCTGAGGCATTTCAATAGGAGGAATGGGGATGGTTGAGGAACTTTTTATTGAAGCTGGATGATTGTTCTCCAGCAGATCCCTGCTCAGAAGGAATATTTGCTTTAAGAAAAGAAGGTCCCTTCAAACTCAGCCTTTTCTGTGCTAAATTTATTTTAGGTTAGTTGGTAGTAATTAGTGCTGTGTTGCACCTCAGTTGTGTAGGGCAGGGCTGTGTCTCTGATTTTTGGTTTGGTTTTTTTTGAGGTTCCTTTCTGGCTTTACTTTGTCTCCTGTTCTCCACGAGCCACCCAAGTGCCCAAAATTCGATGATAACAAAAGAAAAAAAAAACAATCCTTGCCTCCCAACCCTCTGCACAATTCATTGCCAGCTAATAACACTCCCCAAAATAAACAAGATTTTGAGAGTGCTGAGCTCCATCTAAAAGACAACCAAAAGAATTCTTCTTTGCCTTCTGGATATCAAATAATAAACGAGCTTCGGGCAGGAGCTTTCTGCTGAATTATCAGCAGCATCCACGCCTGGGAAGCTGCAGGGAAGGAGCTGAGCTGAGCTGCCACGGGCTGGGGTTTGTTTTTCAGAGCTCTCAAATCAGGTTCGGTGCCTGTTGTAGCTTTGCTTGGCTCCCTGCCCAGTGATAGAGCACAACTCGGAAGAATAGTCACTATTTTAAGGCTCCAGTTTGCTGTATCCTGTTTTTTTTTTTTTTTGCTGCTCAGTTGTGACTGTGAAGTTTTAAACAGTAAACCTTTGTTTCACCAGAAATAGCTAAAGTGTTTTTAAACACCGAGTCGCAGGCTGTGCATTAAGATTTATTCTTTATTATGATGGTTTTGTTTGTTTATTCTGATCCTGCAAGGTGTGTTCCTAATGATTCTTTGCCCTCGACCCCCCCCCCAATGATTCATATTCATTTATTTTGGGGAGAGAAATGTAGTTTTTCTCTTGTTTTCACTGTTCAGAGATTAGAAAAGAAATAAAACAGAAATAAAGAATAAAAAGTAATCACAGCATTAAATGCTGTTGCCTCCTCTCTGCCCTCTTTTTTCTAGTTTGTTGTTCACAAGAAAAAACTAAACAAGAAAAAAAAAATTATTTAAAAAACCAGTATTAGAGTGCACAGTGGATTTTCGGGTTGTAAATAGTGTTGGGGTGTGAGATCTCTTCCACTTTCACAGGAATTGCAGGAGGCAGCTGGGGCAGAGCTCCGGGCCTGGGTGATTTTTACAACCCCATTTCCTCAGGCTTTTCCAGCTCAGGCAACCTGGGGAGCTCCTGGAGGAGAATCTAATGGGGCCTTGGAATTTGGAGATGACTCATAAGAGCACAAAACAATCCAGTTAAGTGATTTGAGGTCTTAAATAATCTCCTCAACAGGAAGGTGAAGAAAACATGAACTCATGAGTAATAATTGGCTTTCTTGGAGTGTTAAAAGTGCAGAGCTGGGGCTTGGCCAGGGCTCAGCTGATCAATAACATTCAGCTCTTATCGATGGCATTGATTGGGCTGGACTCTAATACTTAGCAGAGCATTTATTTGGATTATTTTGTGGTTCTGAGCTGGGGTTCTTGGGGTGTCCTGTGCATGGCTGGAGTTGGGCTTGGTCCTGATGGGTCCCTTTTAACTCAGTGTATTCTGTGATAAATTTATTTTAGATTGGTCCTGATGGATCCCTTCTAATTCAGCCTTTTCTGTGATAAGTTTATTTTAGGTTGTTTTTTACTGAGTGCTGTGTTGCACCTCAGCTGTGTGGGGTAGGGCTGTGTCTGTGCTTTTTGGGGTTCCTCTCTGGGGTTGTTTTTGGGGTTCCTCTCTGGGGTTGTTTTGTTTTTTGGGGTTCCTCTCTGGGGTTGCTTTGTCTCCTGTTCTCCAGGAGTCACCCAAGTGCCCCAAGTTTGATGATCACAAAGAATTGAACCTTTTCTCCCAATTTTCTGCTTCCTGGACATGCAGCCTGCAAAAATGAGTGTTTTTAGTCCCAGATGCAAAGGGTGGGAGTGCCTCCCTCAGCTTATCACAGACTGGAGATAAGAACTTTTACTCCATGCCCTGCTTCCCGTGTGTCAGAGCCCAGAATCTGAGATTCTGCTGTAATGTTGGAGAGGTTTTTCAGCAGCTGCAGGGGCCTCCTGCAGCCTTTGAGAGCTCAGGATTTTCCTGGCAGGGCCCTGGAAGTGCAGGATCGAAGCAATGCTGTCAGGTAACCTTAAAAATAATCAGGTTTAGGAAGGCTGCAGTCGGCTGCCTCGCTGTGCCCTTCCCTGTGCCTGGCAATTCTCAATAATAAAAACACCTTTTCCTAAATCCCAGTTTGTTTTTTCACGGAGCTCCCGTTTCCAGGAGGTGGAAAAGGAGAATTTTGCTTTTCCTTTGCTCTGTGCTGAGCTGATGGGAGCTTGGACAATCCTCCTTGGAGGTGTCCCCTCCCGTTTTGTTGTTAATTTTTGAAGAAAATTTGAGTGTTTTAGTGCATTGGGGGTGAAAATTAAAATCCCTGACAATCAAGGCTGGTCTTGTGTTCTCAGCTCAGCTCTGAGCAAGGAGTTGCTTGGGAAGTGTCTCAGTGGCAGAAACAAAACTGCTGCTAAATTCCAAGATATTACAACAGCTTCCTTCCCTTCAAAAAAAAAAAAAAAAAAAAGGCAACAAAAATGCTTTTTTTTTTTGGCCTTTTCCTGCATTTTTGTTCTTCCTGGCTGCATTTACTTGGCCTGAGAGCTGTGTTTGTGTCCTGCCACGGGGATGGGATAATGGAACAAATCCTTAAAAGTGACTGGAGTGACACTTGTGGTGCTGGAGGAGTAAACAATGATGTAGCAGTTCCACGAGCCTGGGGTCACGTCCAGTTCATCCCATATGTCTGCAGGTTTTTTTGGGGTAATTTTCACTTCGTTTCTAGTAGACATTTGGCTTCCTGTTTTGGCTTTGCTCGTCCCATTCCCTGCAAAATCCATCTCTGCACGACACCGAGGTCCCTGGGAGGCCAGCAAGGATTGGCACAGGGGAAACTTGTGCTGGGCTTGTCCTCACTCCTCTCTGCAGAGCCAGCCTTCAAATCTTCACTTTTATGACACTAAAAACACCCTGAAAATTCAAAAAAACCTCCAAACTGTTGCAAAACATTTTGTTCCAAGCTGCTGCTGGAATCCCTGAGGTCCCAGGCGAGGCAGCAGAGCAGCTGCTCTCGCTGTGGATTATCCCTTTCCTCTCAACCTCAGCCTTCATTTCCTTTCCCCTCCTTCCTGGGAGGAACAGCTGCGCCTTTGGAGCCTCTGCTGCTCTTGGAGCAGGGCTGGGAACTGCAGGAAATCGGTGACTTTGGAACTCTGCCCCTTCCTGAGTGTGACAGCCCAGGCACAGAGAGCCACAGCTCCTCTGCTCCTCTCCTGCCACGGGAGCCAGGGGAGAGTGAGGGAGCTGCTCTGCATCCCAACCCCAAACCCCATTCCCCAAACCCCATTCCCTATTCCCCATTCCCATTCCCTATTCCCATTCCCTATTGCCCATCCCCTTCCCCATTCCCCAAACCCCATTCCCCAAACCCCATTCCCCAAACCCCATTCCCCAAACCCCATTGCCCAAACCCCATTCCCTATTCCCTATTCCCTATTCCCATTCCCTATTGCCCATCCCCTTCCCCATCCCCATTCCTCAAACCCCATTCCCTTTCCCCATTCCCTATTCCCCATTCCTATTTCCAGTCCCATTCCCCAAACCCCATTGCCCATTCCCTATTCCCTTTTCCCTTTCCCCATTCCTATTTCCAGTCCCATTCCCCATCCCCATTCCCCAATTCCCATTCCCATTCCCATCCCCATTCCCCAGTTTCCCATCCCCATTCCCATTTCCCATCCTCATTCCCATTTCCTCTGAAATTCAGATTATTCCCAAGGAAAGCCCTGCTGTCCAGGCTGTTCCCACTGGGATTTCAGAGCCCCCTTTTTTATCTCTCAGTGCCAGCAGCCTGCTCACCTGGCTGGGATTGCTGATATTTTTTATCTCCCTCAGTCTCAAGCCCTTTTGGGTGTTTTATCTCAGAGTTTGAGCTGTGCTTTGCTCTTATCACACCTTGTTTTTTCTCTGAGGTGCTCCAAAAGACACTTTCAAACATGAGCCTTTGCACCACAGAATTTATTTCCCTCATTTATCAGTGCATGCAAGATAAACTCCATTATTTACATATTACAGGTGCCTGCTGAGGTGAAAATATTGCTGTTGTTCGATTTCATAATATTAATTTTTAATTACATGGGAAATTAAAATAAAAAGCTCACCTTGCAAATCCATCTCTTCAGCCACCTATTGAACTATCTGATAACAGCATGGGTGAATTTATATCAGTAACACGTAAATAATGGAAGTATTTGTAATTATTTACAATAAATTACCCAAACCATGATAAAATTATAAAAACAATCAGTATTTTCCCAAGATTATAGAGATTAAAAAGTCCAAAAGTCTTCCCAACCTTCATTCATTTGTGTCTGCTCATTATTGGTTTTAATTGTCAGGTTGGGGATGTGGAAAGGCACCAGGAGCTGCTGGAATTAAAATTGTGGCCAGCACAGAAATTCCTTTTCCTTGGTTTACCTGGATTTTCTCTTATTCAGTTGTGATTCCTTCCTCACTGAATTAAAGAAATCTCAGGCAGTTTTCAGGGTGGGTTCATAAACCAGCAGTTACTTGAACGTGTGTTCATTTTAGGAATTATTGGAGTAGCAAGTGTTTAAAATTCTAATTCTAGTGTGAATTTTGGATTATTAAAAGGGTTCCCTTGAGGAGCCAAGGTCTGGGCGTTTGGAAAGTTTTTGGCACCTTAAAGAACTTTTTAAATAATTAAAGGGTTAATGAGGTGATTTGCAGCTCGTGGCAGCGCTGCCACTAAATCTAAACTGGAATCATTAAATCGCTGTTAAGGTCTCTTTCTTTCTAAGCTTTTATTTGCTTTTCTTATCAACACGAGGGTTGTGAATGGGCAGAAATGTCCCTTTGAAGGCACCAATTCCGCCGGGATGGCAGCAGGAACTGCAGCTTTTGTTTGACTTCTCTTTAATTCCCTCTGCAGACACAAAGCAGAGCAGCGAGCAGGGAGCTTCTCCTTCTTTCTTTTCCTTCTTCTCCTTCTTTCCCTTCTTCTCCTTTTCCTCCTTCTTCCTCTCAGCACAGGCACTGACAACTTCCTCCCGTCCAAAATCCAAAAATCTCTAAATCCTGCAGCAGGCCTGGGGTGCTCCAGGTGAAAATTCCTGGGGGGGGGGGATTTTCTAAATTTTCTAAAACCCTCACTCAAATCCCACGGGCAGAACTGAACTCCCAATTAAGATTTAATAATTCTTTTCTCATTTTAATCCGTGCTGGTTTTGCTGCTTATTAGGCTGGAGGTGCTAAAGAGGAAGGTTTTTGGTTTTTTTTTAAAAGGGGGAAAAAAATGAAATTATAAGAAAGGTGTGGAAACTGCAAGGCAGTGAAAAAGTTGTTATCACCAAATCTTTGCTTCCTGTAGTCATCAGATATCTGGGGTTTTATCAAACGGACACTCCACCCTTTTATTATCGTTCTGGCAGTCCAAATTTCATCTGTTAAAAAAGCCATTTTAAGAAAAACCTTTACAGTGCATTTAGGTTGATTTACAGTGCCAAAATCGCCAAACTTCCCAGTAAGTTCTGCCCAGAAATCTGTAATTTATTCAGAATTTTTCAGGGAAGAATTTCAATAACTTAAAGTATTGAATTCTTAATAAGTGTTTCATTTAATTCCCATCTGCTTATTAGAAAGTCTGTAAGAAAACTGGGTTTGTATTTAGGGTTTTGTTTCTGTCTTTATTTATTATTTTTTTTAATTGTGGAGCTTCAATCTCTCCCTACAAACACAGCTGTGTGTCCAGCAAATGGTAACCCAAATGGAAAAATCGATCTGTTTCGTAGAAATGTTCACATAAATTATACTTTTCATTAATAAAATCGATTTTAAAGAAAAAAAAAAGCGCGAAGATTTGAAGTTAAGAGGAGGAAGAGAAAGGCTGGTGGAAGGAAAATTACAGATTCCATTTGGAATCTTCAGAACAAGAAAACCAGGCAGGAATGAAGGGGCTTTACAAGCAGAAGCTGTTTCTTTAGCAGAAGCTTTCTTGGGAAGGATATTTTGCAATATTTTCAGCTGCCAGGGAGCTGCTCTTGGCCACCTCACAGAGAAATGGAGAAGCTGCAGTCACTGAGTTCTCGTGCTTGATGAAATTAATAAATCTGGGGAGCACTCAGTAATTCCTTATCATCCTTCCCTGGCTAAATTCATCCCGAATCCAAATTGCATTAATTGAATCCAAGCCCAGGAGATAACCCTGGGGCTGCCCTGAGACTTGTTAACATTTCCAGAGTAATGGGGATTTTTCTATTAAGAAAAGGCTTTTGCTTTTTGTTGCTTCCTTTTAAAATCGAGCCCTTCTGAGAACCTCATCCCCAGTGGTGCCGTGTGCCTGCTCCACCTCGCAGGGTGGATGGAGAGGAAAATGAAATTTCATTTTAGGCACAGCATCTGTTTTCCTAAAGGGTGGGGACAAATTGCCCGGAGAAATTGTGGATTTCCCATCCCTGCAAGTGTCCATGGCCAAGCTGGAGCAACCTGGGATAGTGGAAGGTGTGGAGTGGAATTAAATAATATTCCCAAACTTTTATTCTGGATTTTGGTGCGCTGAGAGAAATTTGCAGCTTTTTTTGTTGTTGTTGTTTTTCTGAGAAGGAAAAAACCCAGAGCTGATTTCACTCCTGATTTCCTGCTTCAATGACAACAAGCTCCTAAAATTCAACCCAATTTTCTTTTCCAGCTCAAAAAGCAGAGCTGGGAGGCGCTCAGGACACAAATCCTGCTCTGCTTCCACTTGATCTTCCCAGATTGCAAGTGGCAGTTGTTGATGGGCTCCAATAAATGTGGAGTCTGGGGGCCACTCTGTCCTGAAAGGCAGGAGCCGAGCAGAGCAGCCAGCCCAGCTCTCCCTGCTGTGCTGATGGATGGGAGCAAGGAGCAGCAATCACTGCTCTCGTTTTTGGCACAGCTCTCCACCAGTGTTTATCCTCGCTCAAATTAATGATGCAGCCAAAGGCGAGGAGCAGCCTGAGCTCCCCATTTCCATGGGGGAGCAGCACAGAGACAAATCTTCCTGAGCTCCCTGTGCTCTGCTGCTTTGAGGTGGGAATATCCTGAGAGAAAAAAAACAAAAAAACCAAAAAAAACTCCAAAATCCTTAAAAAAAACACCCAAGCCACCCCCTCCTCCCTGGGTGCTTTTTGGAGGTTCTTGAAAGGAAACCAACACCTGTTGAAATAGTTACTTCAATGTTTGGCCCAAATCCCAAACAAGGCTTTTTTTTTTTTTTTTTTTTTAATTTTTTTTTTTAAACAACAAAAACATATGCAGGGGCCAGGGAAAAAGCACAGCTAGTTCTGATATTGTGCTTTTTGTGCTGTGAGTTGGGAGGGCTGTGACTCATTAAGTGATACCAGCACAAGGTTTCTCTAATTTCACGTCTTGCCTCAGGAATTGCGTGGCAAAATATTGCACAAGAAAAGCAAAAAGGCCTTTCCTGCTCCTTACATGGGATCTTTCCAAGCCATTTGATAGGGAAATCTGGGAATATTTTATAAATCTTCAGCCTGAAGGGATTATCTGACCTTTTTTTAAGGAAATAAAAAACCTTCCAGCAGCCTTTGTGGGTGGTGTTTTGCCCTTGCACTCTGGCAAATCTTGGAGCTGTTTTCCCACCTCAGTGATCCTGGGATTCTGTTCTTCATGGAAAAGTTTCATCTCCTAAATCAGGGATTAGTTTGGTCCCTCAGCTCAAGCACAGAGATTTTTAACTGTCTGTGCTGGTGGAAATTGGTGGCTTCTGGGGGAAATTCTGGGAATAAAAAGTATTTGAGTTTTCTAGGAATTGTTTGGATGTCAGGAAAATGCGTGAGCTGTCCTCAGGGTGAGCTTTTATTCAGGGACTATTTGGATATGAAATTCCTGCCTGGCCTGGAATTCCCAGAGCAGCTGTGGCTGCCCCTGCATCCCTGGGATGTGCAAGGCCAGGCTGGAGCAGCCTGGGGTGGTGGCAGGGGTGACATGAGATGATCCTTGAGGTCACTTCCAGCCCAGATCATTCTGGAATTCTGTGATCCTGCGTGGATACTCCCCAGAGTGTTGGCATGGAATGAACAGGCTGGGCTTGTTCTCTGTGTCCTGTCTGAGTGCTGGCAGTGTGGTCAGGGCACTCTGAGCATCCCTGAATATCCCTGAACATTCCTGAACATCTGTGAACATTCCTGAAAATCCCTGAGCATCCCAGAATATCCCTGAGCATCCCTGAACATTCCTCAGCACCACTGAGCTCACCTGGGCATCCCTGAGCATCCCTGAACATTCCTGAAAATCCCTGAGCATCTCTGAGCATTTCTGAATGTCCCTGAGCATCCCTGAACATCCCAGAACATCCCTGAGGTCCCCTCAGCATCCCGTGTAAACATCCAGAAACGTCTCCAACTCTGGGCAAACCCCTGGAATGTTTTCCTGGAGAGCCACCCCTGGATTTGAGTGAAGCTTTGCAGATCATCCCCTTCATTTCCACGTGTCCCTGTCCCCCAGGGAGTTCTCGTGGGGGTTTCATTCTTCCTTGGCTGAAGGGGTTTTCTGTGGAAACCTCTGTGTCCTTTGTTTGCAAACCTGGCTCTGCCTTGTCCCTGGAAATCTCTCCCTGCCCTTTCTCCAGGGCTTTTCCTGCTGCAAGAAACTCGTGGAGAAGGTGGAGGCTCCTTTGTCAGAGTTGGATTGATGCCCTTTAATGCTTCCCATTCTCAGTGATCACAGTGTCAGCTTGTGCTGGTTAGAACACTTGAAATTGCATTTTCCTCCTCCTTTTCTTTCAGCTACAGCTGCAGAAAACCCAATATTTGCAACTGGGGCAGAGTCGTGGCCAGTACTACGGGGGGTCATTGCCAAATGTGAATCAGATTGGGAACAGTGCCATGGATCTCCCTTTCCAGGTGAGTTCACAGGGCTTTTCCTGCATTTTCTGATCCATTCTGTGCTGGCATGCTGCTGTGTCCTCACAGGCAGCTGCTGGTCCAGAAGTCAGCAGCCTGGTTTAAAAATTTGGGATGTGTGGGTATTATTATTATTATTATTTTTAATATTGATTGTGGTAAATTTTAGCTCTCCTGTCCCTGGTTTTGAGGCTTTGGGGTCAGGAATAGTCTGAGAGATGCAATTCCTAATGAAATTTGGGAAGATGCTGTCAATTCAAAGGAAATGGGAGGAAATAAAGGTGATGTTGGGAGCTGGAGAGTGCAGGAATTGATGTGCATGTTCTGTGGGAGGAATTTTGGGAGAGGAGAAGAGCAGTGGAACACAAAGTGGTATCAGAATAATCCCTTTTTTTTTTGGTCTGGTTGGAAAGGAAATGTAAGAATGTCCTGGCTGGGTTTTGTAATTCCAGGGATGATGCACCTTAAACAGAAAATCAGAATTTCAGGTGAATATTTTGCTGTTTGAAGCATATTTGGACAGAGGATATTGTAAAATAAGTGTTGTATAAATAAAAGACAGGATTAGTTGGTGGATCCTTTGTGGACTCCTGATTTTTCACATTTAATTGATTTAGAGTGCTCCAAATAATGAACATTTCTGCAATGATTTTCCTTTTTTGAGCAGTCACAGTTACAGCTGAACTCTGGAGGATGTGGTGGGAAGGAAATTTTGCAGTTTGTGGTTTTCTGATGGAGGCTGCTTAATAAAAATGGAGAAACTCTCGCTGACCTCCTCTAACTGCTTCTTCAAATAGGTGCAGACAGCTGAATTTGGGCAGGTTAAAGGCTTGAATCTTGTGCAGGAGGAGAGGCAAAATCTATTTTAATCTTGAATTCTTTGGGGAATCCAGAGCAGAGGTTTGTAGAGGATTGAAGTCCTCAGTGTCACTCCACTCTGTCCAGGTTTTTCTCCTTAGCTGTTTGTTAAGGAGGTGAAGAATTCCTTTTAAACAATAATATTTCTGTGCTTGCTTGATGGTGGTTTTTTTACCTGGACTCTTTTAATCCTGACTGCTGAAAAGGGAATATTGAAAAATTTATGAATGACTGGAAGAGGAGACGGAAACAAACTCAACCTTAAACCCTGGGGTTTTCTGTATTTTTTCACACACGCGCTAAAAAAAAAAAAAAAACCAACTTAAAAAACCCAAATCGATGTTGCTGACAATCAACCAAACCATCCTGAGTGTTTGTAGCAGGGAGGGGGAGAAGCTTTCCAGGTTTTTGCAGCTCAAAGCAGCTCTGGGCTGGTGTGAAGGCAGAGCCTTGGTGTCTGAGCATCTTCTGCTTCTTTGATTTGCAGCACAACGGAGCTGTGGCTGAAGCCTTTGGAGCAGTTCCTGTCTCTTTGGTAAACAAGTTTTTAGGTTTGTGCAAATACGTATTTAGGACTGGTCCCGTTTGCCCAGGTGGATACGTATTTCTGCACACCCTGTGCCCTGCTCTGCACTGATCTGGTTCACCCCCAGCTCCTCAGGGCTGCCACACTAAGCCAGGTTTTGGCCCTGCATCCCGGTCTGGAACATGCAAAGAATTCCTGTGCAGACTCCCCTGGACTTGCTGTCATGTGGTTATTTCTGGGGTTTTTTGGGGGGGTTTCCACTGTCTAGTGGATTATTCAGTCTTGGCCTGTGGTTTCAGCAATCTCTGAGCATGTGCACTCAGCCTGCATGTTTCAATCCATGGGGAAGGGCAGAATGAATTCCCAAATCCTGCTTGGCACCAGGAGGCACCAAAATACCAACCAGCAGTGGGTACCACTCCTCCTTCCCCCTGAGCAATCCTAAAAGGACACTTGGAGAGCTTTTTCCTTCCTGTCTGCATTGAGCTGCTTTTTCCATGCTTTGAGGGCTTTGGGGTCTGCTCTCAAACCCTTGAATGCTTTTCAGGGGAGTGAAACCTTTTCAATTCTTCATTTTCCCCAAATAAAATCGATGCTCAGATCTGTTCCTTTTTTTTTTTTTTAAAATCCATTTTTCCCCCTATAGTTAAAAATCTCATGCCATGCAGAGATGGGGAATTTTAATCCAGGAACATTGTTCTGGTGTTTAGCCCTAAATAAATTTGACAGGAAGGTTGCTGGGAGAAGCCAAGCCAGACCTGTTGGAAGTGATAACCATTTCCTCAGGTGTTTTTTATTTCCCTAAATCCAGGATTCTTTTGGGATCTTGGTTCCTGGAAAACCAGGAGCAGCCTTGCCCCAAAAATCCCCTTTTCTAGAAACTGCAGCCCTGAGCTGGGACACATTCCTGGGTCATTTGTGCCACTGCTGCACTCAAATGAGATTTTTATTTTGTTTTTAATAAGGAAATTACGCCCCCCCCCCGCCAAAAAAAAAAGATAAAAACCTAAAAAATATCTGTTTTTACACGGAACTTTTTGTCTTTATAGTTTTATGGTTTGGTCTCCCTTTAAATTCCAGGTGAGCTCTGCACTCCCTGTGCTCTGGGCTGGCTGCTCCTTTTTTAGCAGCACTGTGCTGACACCACTGACATAGGAAATTGCTTTTCCTGTTGACCTTCCAAGCACGTATTTGCAAATTTTGCTGCCTTTTGGGCTGTAACAACAGAAAAAAAGGAGGAGTTTGAGACCTTTTGTGGCTTTGGAATGATGAATATTCCCACTTGTGTGGATTAAAGCACCGTGTTTGAATTTAAAAGCCTTAAAATTGAGATTCTATTTGAGATTTCTCAGCCAAGTGAGGAAGTGAAGCACAAACCCCATGAACTGAAGTGCTGAGAGTCCTGTGAAAAGTCACTGTGCTCCTTTCTAGTCCCCTGTTGCCTTAAATATTCTGCTGCATATAAAATGTTGGCCCTGAAATGAGAAAATAAACACCAGAGCCCCTCTGCAGCTCTGTTAGCACAGCCTGTGTGTGCAGAGAGGGTGAGGAGCCCAATATTTGCTGAAGAGAAAAGAGTTTAAAATAGTAGAAAGGCTCTTTAAAAAGTTCATACAAACAAAGCCTTTCAAAATAAATGCAAAGCTTTATAGAAATAATCTTTTCAACAGCCGAAGCTGACACTTGGAAACAAAAAAAGCCAAAAAAAAAAAAGAAAAAAGGGATGAATGTGGAAGCCAGATGGTTTCATGGCTTGGCAGACAGGACAGTGCATTTGCCACGTGCAGCACCTGAATGGAGGAGGAAATTTTGGATTTCCAAACAGATGGTGTTGAGGGACTCGGCAAAGCTGTTCACATTGGCAGGGAGTGCAAGGCTGGGGAGGATTTTTCTCCCTGGAGACCCATAAATTGCTGCTGGAGTACGAGCACAGATTGACCCCTCGGTACTTCCTCTGTCCCCCCCCCAGGTACACGCTGGGAAGGGCTGTGGAAAATGTGAAAGTTTTCCAGTTTAGCCTGGGAATGCATCTTCCCTGTCCTTCCTTCCCCTGCCATCCTCCTGCTCTGAAATCATCTGCTCAGGATGTCAGTGCTGATAAGAGTCCAGGTGGGATCATCCCACCTCGGCTCACTGAAGGAGCTGGAAATCACTTCCAAACCGTCAGACAGAAGAGGAAGGAAACTGCTTTTCTTTTTCTTGTCATTCTCTGGGTGTCCCCTTACAGTAACTCAGCCGCAGGGAGGGGTGAGGGGCAGGCTCCGTGTCCTGGGCAGCGCTGGGCTCAGCTCTGGATGCAGCATGTTCGTGCTGGCTGTGCCCTGCATGCTGCAGCGAGGGCATGTGCACAGCAGCCGCCAGCTCCTGCCACCTCGGCCGGGGCTCAGGGCAGCTCCAGCATGGCCCCTCCTGGAGGAGGCAGCTGCCCAAAAACCTTATCCGAGGGGAAAAGCGAAATGACACACCACCGGCGTCCTGAGAGCGATTCCCGAGAGCGGCCCAGCCTGGCACAGGAGCTGGAGGAGGCCCTGGCAGGCTCGGGCTCTTTCCCTGGGGGTAATTCCTGTGTCTCTCCCAGACCCCGTTCCAGTCGTCGGCGCTGGACACGAGCAGGACCACGCGGCACCACGGGCTGGTGGACAGAGTGTACCGGGACCGGAACCGCCTGGGCTCGCCGCACCGGCGCCCCCTGTCCGTGGACAAACACGGCAGGCAGATATCCTTGGCACCAGGGCTGGCACCTCTGTGCCCTCTGAACCCATCCTTGGCACCAGGGCTGGCACCTCTGTGCCCTCTGAACCCATCCTTGGCACCACTGTCCCCTCTGAACCCATCCTTGGCACCAGGGCTGGCACCTCTGTGCCCTCTGAACCCATCCTTGGCACCTCTGTCCCCTCTGAACCCATCCTTGGCACCACAGCTGGCACCTCTGTCCCCTCTGAACCCATCCTTGGCACCTCTGTCCCCTCTGAACCCATCCTTGGCACCACAGCTGGCACCACTGTCCCCTCTGAACCCATCCTTGGCACCACTGTCCCCTCTGAACCCATCCTTGGCACCTCTGTCCCCTCTGAACCCATCCTTGGCACCACTGTCCCCTCTGAACCCATCCTTGGCACCTCTGTGCCCTCTGAACCCATCCTTGGCACCAGGGCTGGCACCACTGTCCCCTCTGAACCCATCCTTGGCACCACAGCTGGCACCACTGTCCCCCCCTGAACCCATCCTTGGCACCACGGCTGGCACCTCTGTCCCCTTCCCCTCCTGAACCCATCCTTGGCACCACTGTCCCACCTCAGCCCTGCCTGCAGTGGGCTCAGTTCCCTTTTCCTCCTGTCCTCACCCAGCTGGAGTCACCTCCCAGCTCTGTGTCACTGCCTTTCCCAAGCTGTGAAAATCCTGTTTCTAATCCAAAACCTCCTGTTTGTGAGTGGGAGTTGAGCTTTCCCTGGGGATGCTTGGGTGGGCTGGGGACACCCAGCAGGTGTCACTCAGGCCAGAGGTGCCCTGGAAGTTTGGTGGCCCTCTCTGATGGGGCTGCTGTGAGCTCTTGGCTCTGTCCATGGGACATCCTCGTGTCCCAACTGGATCAGCAGTTGGCTGCATGGATTGTCCAAAGGGTCAGTGTCCAGGTGGACCCCAGGGACAGGTGGTGTTGGTTTGGGGACACTCAGTGGTGACACGGGCATGGCACTGGGTGCAGCCTGACTGCCAGCTCTGGATCCTGGATTCCATTCCAGCCCAAACCATCCCGTGGTTCCCTGGGGAAATGGAGTTTCCCTTCAGGGCTGAGCAGAGCCAGGGCAGGATCATCATTTCAGTGCAGGTTGGTTCATCCTTGTGGCATTTGGGGATGGAATGAGCTGATCATTGCTGACAGGAAATCTGAAATCTGCTGGCATTGATGGGGCTGGAGGGGACCCCAGGAGTGAAATCCTTGCAAAAGGAGGAAAGGATTTTTCCTGCTCACTTATTCCAACAATCACAGAATACTTTGGGTCGAGATCCCTTTACACTTCCCCATAGAAAATCTGTGAGCTCAGTGCTTCTGACAGGATAATTGGAATTCTTCTGGGGAAAGATTCCCTGCTGGAGTGGGAAGTGTTGCTGCCTTAACCCTGCCTCACGTGGACAGCTGTCCCTATGGCACCGTGTACCTGTCACCACCATCAGACACCAGCTGGAGGAGGTGGGTGCCACCCTGGGGGGTTTGGGTGCCACCCTGGGGGGTTTGGGTGCTGCCCTGGGGGGTTTGGGTGCCACTCTGGGGGGTTTGGGTGCTGCCCTGGGGGGTTTGGGTGCCACTCTGGGGGTTTGGGTGCTGCCCTGGGGGGTTTGGGTGCTGCCCTGGGGGGTTTGAGTGCCACCCTGGGGGGTTTGGGTGCCATCCTGGAGGGTTTGGGTGCCATTCTGAGGATTTGGGTACCATCCTGGGGGGTTTGGGTGCCATCCTGAGGGGTTTGGGTGCCAGCACCCTGAGGTGTTTGGGCTGTTCTGTGGCACTGCAGCACCTCCAGCTGCAGCAGGTTGGAATTGTGCCTTTTGAAATTCAGAAATGGAGTTTTTAATTCAGTTGTGCTCATTTTAAATGAGCTTTGAAGGTAAGGTGTCTGCAAGTGATACTTGAATTGAATGGTGCTTTTTTAAAGGTAAATCCTTAAAGTTTCATCTTTCAATATCCTTAAAAATCTTTACAAATCCAGCAGTTGCCAGGCCTGGATAATTCCCAAGACTTGGATATTTCTGTGGGTGCAGAAATTGGACTGGGGATGTTCCAGTGGGAAGGAACACAAGAGTTTCACTTTTTGGGAGTGGTCACAATCTCAAAGTTCATCCTGAAATGTTTTGGCCTCGAAAATTCCCATCTCCACAAGATCCTGAACCATTCCTCTTCCTCCTCCCAGCCAGGAATGTTTGGGAATAATAACCAAACAATAACTAAAGTATGGCTAAACAGCTTAAAAAGGGCATTTTTGGATCATGTTTAATCTGAACCAAGCAGATCAAACTCTGTTCTAACAGGGGCACCCAGTTCATCCTGTGTTCCTCTCAATCCCATTATTGAAACAATTGTTCCTCAAACTTGAACTGATTTGTTCTGCAAATTGCTTTTCACCAGGAAATCCTGCCTGGTTTCTGCCATGTAGAGATTTTGGGGTTTTAATGCACAATATTGAGGTTTTACCGAGTGGTTGCTTTTTATCTGAGAGGGAAATTTTTATTTAGTGATGCTGACAATAAAAATAATTGTGGGTTTTGCTTTCTCTCAGGACAAATTCTGATTCTGCCTTGCACCAGAGCACCATGACTCCAGCTCAGCAGGAATCCTTTTCTGGAGGGTCACAGGACATGCAGCAGAAAAGAGGTGAGCAGGAAAAAAAAAAAGATAAAAAGATTTCTGACAATGGAATCGCCATGGATTGGGCCCCATGTGTTTGTAAAATTGTAAAATTGAACAGAATTGGATCACATTCAGCTTTCTGGGGGCTGAAATCCAGGAAAAAGGACACAAACCAAAGGGGGGACATTTTGCTGAGCCCCCAGATTTTGTCATTGGTGCCCTGGGGAGATCCCCTGGGCTGCTGCTGAGTTCTCAGCTGGAGCAGCCTGGAATCCCCAGGGCTTCAGTCAGGGACACCCCGGGAGGAGCAGAGGCTGGAGCCCAGGGTTTATGGCTGGGAGTGTACCCAGGAAATATCCCCAACATTCAGAAAAATACCAGAACAATCCCAGAAAAAATCCCAGAACAATCCCAGAAAAAATCCCAGAAAAAATCCCAGAACAATCCCAGAAAAAATCCCAGAAAAAATCCCAGAACAATCCCAGAACAATCCCAGAACAATCCCAGAACAAATCCCAGAACAATCCCAGAACAAATCTCTGCCCCTCCTTTCTGGAGCCTCTGTTGGCCCTGGTCCTGCTCCAGCTCAGCAAAATCAGGAATTTTCATCCTCGAGGTCTTTTCCAACCTTAAAATTCCCTCATCCTGAGGAAAATTCCTAAATTTAATCCTTCAGGCAGGTTCAGGATTCCAGAAATCTGGATTTACACTCATGGCTGTGAGAGGTTTTTATTAATTCATCTCTCTCTGGCTGGGCTTTGAAAAGGTTTCTAAATTTTTATTTATTTATTATTTTTTTATTTTGTTGGGGGTTTTTTTCTTGTTTGTTTGGGGTTTTTTTGTTTGTTTCTTTGCCACCTTAAGCAAGAAAAAAAAATATCCTTGGCATGTGGAGAATGAAATTCCAGCTTTGTGCTGTTTCTCCATCCCAGGAGGAGGAATTTGGATTTTCCCCACTGGAATTGGCCCCTTGGAAGCCCTTTGGATATTCAGGGTCCTCATCATTTGTGCAAATTGCAAAAAATGGGAAACAGCAGCTGCCAAAGAAACCCTTCCATGGGCATCTAAACACAATGAATTGGAAGCCAAAACATTTTTAAATATTATTTGGGTGGCTTTTTTTAAAAGTCTCACTTATTTAATAATTGAATTGAATTGTATTGTATTGTATTGTATTGTATTGCATTTTATTTTATTTTATTGTATTGTATTGTATTTTACATTTTTATTAATTTTTTTATCTAGTTTCAGGAATCTTTGGGTTTTTGAACCAACAGAAACTCTTTCATCCTTTTTGACAATTTAAACTTTGTAACATTTTCCCAAAGGTTAAACTTCCAATCCAAGAATGTCTCAGTGAGAAGCTGAATATTATTGATTATTAATTATTGATTATTAATGATCCCTTATTTTGTTTTTTGGGTTTTTTTTTTTTTTAGTTTTATTGCTGACTGTCCCTGGAATGGAGGAAACCTCCTCTGATGCAGACAAAACCCTCTCCAAGCAAGGCTGGGACACTAAAAAGGTGAGAATTGCTCCTTTCAAAGCACAGAAAATTTTATTTTCTGAACATATTTAAAGAAATGAGTGCTTTAGTCACTGTCAAGATTGATCAGCTGCTGTGATTAAAAACGAAAAATAAACTTTGAATAGAAATTCTTTCATAATTTCATCATTTCATGTGTGTGAATGCCCAGGCTTGGTCACATGAGAAACTTGAAATTTAAGATTTATTGAGCCAATAAAGCAAAAAAAAAAAGAAAAATTGATAAATATCTTGTAAAAGCTGCCAGATCTTGCACAGAAATGATGAAATTCAATTTATTCATTGAAATATCTCTGAGACAATTCCCTCCAAGCAGAATCTTTGCATTTAAATCTTTCTCCCCTTTTTTTTTTTTTTGTTTTTTTTCCAGACTGGGTCATCGAGACCCAAATCCTGTGAAGTTCCAGGAATCAAGTGAGTTCCCAGCAATAATTTATTCTGAGAGCACTGAGATCTTGAAGGAAAATTGTGGATTAAAAATCCTTAAATATCCTAAAATATCCTGGTGCTTTTATATTTTCTGGACAGGTTCTAGGGATGGAACAGGAGCCTCTGAGGGTCAGAAATACAAAAAAAAAATCTTATTGATGGAATTTCTCCTTAAAAATATTTTTTAAAATATCTTTTGTATGGAATTCCTCATTAAATCCATTTTTTTTAAAGCTCAGAAATATCTCCTTTATGGAATTTTCATGTTAAAAAAAACATTTTAAAAGCTCAAAACCACCTTTTGTATGGAATCCCTTGTTGAAAATAATTTTAAAAGCTCAAAAAATCTTCTTGATGAAATTTTCTTGTTAAAAAGCTCAAAAATATCTTCTTTATAGAATTCCTTGATAAAAACATTTTTAAAAGCTCAAAAAAAATCTTCTTTATGGAATTCCTCGTTAAATACATTAAGAAAATCTCAAAAATATCTTCTTACTGAAATTTTCTTGTTAAATAAATTTTAAAAAGCTCAAAAATCTGAATGAAATTCTTCGGAATGAGATTTTCATGTTAAATACGCTTCTAAAACCTCAAAAAAATTGTCTTAATGAAATTTTCTTGTTAATGAAATTTTTAAAAGCTAAAAAATCTTAATGAAATTTTCTCACTAAACACATTGTAAAAAGCTCTAAATTGCCTTCTTAATGACATTTTCTTGTCAAATACTTTTTTAAACTCTCAAAAAACCTCCTTTACGGAATCTCTCGTCAAATAAATTTTACAAATCTCAGGAACCTGATAGAAATTTTCTGATTAAACCCATTCTGAGAAGCTTTTTCCCACGTGAACCATGCATTAATTCTGTTTATTTTTCTTTGTTTCCCCCCCTTTCCTGCAGCATCTTCCCCTCGGCAGAGCAGGAGAGCAGCTCGGCCCTGATCCCCGGGGCTCACAGCACGGGGGGCTCCCTGCCCGACCTCACCAACATCCACTTCCCATCCCCCCTGCCCACGCCCCTGGACCCCGAGGAGTCTCCCTTCCCTGCCCTGAGCAGCTCCAGCAGCACGGGCAACCTGGCTGCCAACCTGGGCCACCTGGGCATCGGTGCTGCAGGCCAGGGTGAGCACACTGGGACACCTCCAGGGCATTTATCTCATGGGCTTGGTGCCCAAAGCTGATTTTTGGGGGTATGGATATACATTTGTGTTGTGTTCTTGGTGCCCAAATCTGCTTTTTTGGGATTTGCTGCCAACCTGGGCCACCTGGGCATTGGCACTGCCAGCCAGGCTGAGCACACTGGGACACTTCCAGGGCTTATGGCACATTGTTAGTGCTCAAAGCTGATTTTTTGGGATTTATTTGGGGTATAGATATATCTGTATATAGTGTTCTTGGTGCCCAAATCTGCTTTTTTGGGATTTATTTTGGGGTATATACATATATTTATGTACACACTTACATATACACATATATCTGGATATACATATGTACATGTGTATATATATGGTTTTTTTTAATGTATGAGATTGGAGTTCTCCTCTCTTGGAATTCCCCAGCATCCCTTGTCTAATGGGAATATTTCCAGCAACCCTTTTATTTCCATTCCTTTAGAACTGCATTTATTTTTATGTGAGGATCCTTTTGGAGTCTATTATTGGTAAATATTTTAATTCTTATTTTCTATTTTTTAACTGATTTCACTGATACTCAAATAGTTATGAAGAAGATTGATTTATTTTATTATTACCAGCGACAGTTGCAAGTCTGTTGGTTCCTAGAATAGAAATGAGGAGTTGTATCCAAAAATACAAATCTATTTCCTGTGCTGGGCAGGATTCCCTTTCTCCTGGATTGGGAGAAGGAAATGAAATCAGGTTGTGGCTGCAGGTGAGTTTGGGAAAAAGAAAAGGATTTAACCATTGAAAGGATTTTTTTTTTCCAGCATCCTTGGAAAAGTTTTTTTGTAAGAGCCAAAAACGGGGGGTGCAGGGCTCCAGGGGGCTCTTTGGAATGCTCTTTATTAAATCCAAATGATACAGCAATTTATTTATTATTTAAAATGCTGATTGTTATATCCAAATGATACAACAATTTATTTATTATTTAAAATGCTGATTGTTGTATCCAAAGGATATAACAATTTATTGATTATTTAAAATGCTGATTGTTATATCCAAAGGATATATCAGTTCACAGTTGTGGTGGCAGAGCCCAGCCCACAGCCTTTTCAGCTGTGGGTTTATTTGAAGCTGACTCTAGTTCTGATTACAGTGCATTATTTACTTTTTATTACAGAGCATTTTGATACATGACAACCAATCAATACTTTTACTATTACCTATAGCCTGTCCTAACTGCTGACATTTCCATTTTCATGTTCCTGGTTTTTTAATCACAAAAGGTCAGTGTGTCACAGTTTAAGCCAGAAGTTGTTTTTTAGTTTTTTTTGCAGTGGAGAATTCTGAGATCTTTACTTGCACCATTGGCTTTCTTGTTTGTCTGTGAAAATCTTTTTGCTTGGTAAAAACATCTTTTGTTTGAGGTGGATTTATCCTTTGCTTTGAGCTATAAAAACTTCCAGCTCACTTTGCTTTCTAGTTACCCAGAGTGGCTCAGCAGTTTTTTTCTGCTGTATCAAAACTTGTTATCATTTCCATTCCCCGTTCAGGTTTCACATTCTGAGATTTTCCTGTCACACTGACAGGACATGTGTGAGACCTCCCTGTCAAAGCTTCCCCTCCCCAGCTCTCCTGGCCTCACATCCCTGCCCAGGGCCACTCTGGGAGCACCTTTCTAAGCTCCCACATTTTGTGCCTTGATCTGAACAAAAAATGTCAAGGTTGGGGTTGTTTGTGCTCGTGGCTCTGGGAGTGTGGTGGGAATTTCGTGCCCTGGTTTTGCCATCAGGAACGGGGCTCTTCCTGTGGAACCACTTTAGCTGCAGCTTTGGCCATTAAAAAGGGGTTTGTTTTTACAATACCTGGGATAGATAAGGCAGGTTCCAGGATCTGTTATCCCATTCCCAGACAAACAGAGCAGAGCCTGGGCTGGGCCTGCAGGGCTGAGCCTGCTCTGCCTCTTCCAGTTCCTCCTCCTGCCCCCCAGCCCTGACAGCACGGGGTTAAAAATGTTCCTAAAAATCACAGGAACTGCATCCACTACATCCAGGGGGGTGGGAAGGAAAATTGGGTCTGGTAGGACTGGGAAAGGGAACTAATATTATATAATATTCTGTTATTAACTATAACCAGGAACGAATTTTGAGCTTTGTTTATTTCCAGATCAGGTGAAGCTACACCTGCATGATCATCATGTGAGAAATGATGTGATTGTTAAATGTGACCATTGTTTGCTAATTGAATATAATTATTGTTTAATCATAGTAAGAACCATGAGAAACGATGCAATTGTAGCAAGAAGCATGAGGAAGGATATTTGGGGGGCCTGATGAAAATTACAGGAATTCATGCTTGGATAAGATCAATATATATATAGTATACACTAGAACAATATGGGTTTAATAATTAATATAGAGTTATATAATGAAAAGGGTATAAAAACATGTCCATGTGGGATCCATGTCAGATTTGGGTCTGCACCCCTGATCCCCAGAGCTCTTCAATAAAAGCACCAGCAGATAATCATTGTGGGATTTTGTGTTTTCAGCACTCTCAGCCTGACCAGAGCCCTGCCTGGGCTCGAGCCAGGCCATCCCACAGGGCTCTTCCTCTCATCCTGGTGCTCTCCAACCT
The DNA here is from genome assembly GCF_052056855.1 of Sturnus vulgaris. Taxonomy (NCBI): domain Eukaryota; kingdom Metazoa; phylum Chordata; class Aves; order Passeriformes; family Sturnidae; genus Sturnus; species Sturnus vulgaris. The sequence goes on along the minus strand of NC_142268.1, from coordinate 479,485 downwards.
GATAAAATTAATTACAGATCACCTGCCTGTGAGCTTAGCTCTTCAGGTGCTCTTGGGTCCCCAGCTTGCCTTGTTTTCTTCCATGAGCCAAGGAAGTTAATAGCTGCTACAAAGTCATTTATTGCAGAAGCACATTAGCTTTAAAGCAAAAGCAAAGCAAAGCAATGATAAAAGCACGTGGCATTAAAAGCAATGGCAAAATGCAGTGACAAAATGCAATGACAAAATGCAGTGACAAAATGCAGTGACAAAATGCAATGGCACAAAGCAATGGCAAAAGCAATGGCCCAAAGCAAAGGCATAAAGCACTAGTTTTTTTCTGATCCATGTTCTTTTATAGAAACTTCCTAACAAGTTAAGATGCAAACTTGGATTATTATTTCTTAACTTATTAAGATTTTGGTTTTTTAGCACGTCAGGCCATGTATAAACTGTGTACATGGCTTGTTTTGTTGTAACTGAAAAATGCAAGGTATATTTTTAACTGTAATTTTATTATGTTTGAAGCTAGGTTTTTGGAGCTTTTACACAAACACTAGTATCAAGGACTATGTTTTTAAATTTTTATTAGAACTCGGGCTTTTATACTGGGATTTAAGAGTTCTTACTAAAAGCACTTAAACCTTACTCTATTTATTTATTTACTTGTTTGCTTACACTAAAACTTACATTTTATCTTGATGTGTGAGTGGTTTAACATACTTCAATCCACCTGCAGGTTTGAATTTAATCTTGGCACTTTAATTTCTCTTGGAAGGATTCAGAGACTCCTGAGTGACTCCAGCACCCCTCGAGCTCCAGCTCCATCGGGCTCGGTGGCCGCTGTGTGCTCAGGCCACTCTTTTTTCCCTGATTTTGGGAATTCTTTGGGGTGCAGATGGCACAGGGCCCTGTGTGTCCCTGCTCAGGGTGGTTTGTTGTTGCCAGCAGGGATGACCACGACGCCAGCCCCGTCCCAGCACCGCCAGCCCAGCGTGAGCCCCCTGTCCCTGGGCACGGACTCCCGGCGGCCCCAGTCCCAGCAGATGTCCCCCACGCTGTCCCCCCTCTCACCCATCACTCAGGTAGGAGCCCAGGGAGAAAACGCAGCTTTTCTGCTCACACCTTCCTTGTTTTCATCTCTGCTCAGGCTGCAAGTTTGGCTCAAAGCTCAAAGAGCCACTGGGGTTTTTTTTTTTTTTTTTTTTTTTTTTTTTTTTTTTTTTTTTTTGGGAAGGAGTTCCTGGCTGTGGGAGGGTGGGGAGGGAATGGGATGGAATTCCCAGATTTGCTGTGGCTGCCCCTGGAGCCTTGGCAGTGTCCAAGGCCAGGCTGGGCTGGGCTTGGAGCAGCCTGGGATAGTAAAAATTGTGCCCATGGGACAAGATGAGCCTTAAGGGTATCATTTAAGGTCATGAGATGAGGTCCTTCCCAACCCAAACCATTCCCATGATTCCATGATCTTCATCTCTCGTTTTTAATTTCCTCATTTAAAGGTGTTCCTTAATTCAGGAGAGGTTTGTAAAGGGGACAGATTTTATTTCCTCTTTTGTAGAACTGTGATAGAAATCATCTCCTAGACCACATTTTTTTGTGTTGTCCCAAAGTAAGCTGGGAAATTTGAAAGCCGTTTCTCTAATTCGTGAGAGAAGCTCAATTAACTTTTAGAATTGATTTTATTGTGGCTCTGTGTGTGCCCAGGTCGGTGATTTCTACCTTTGAGATTCAACTGGGCTTACAAAATACTGCTTTGTACAGGATAGTTCAGTTTGGAGGGAACCTTAAACCTCATCCAGTGCAGCCCTACCAGGGGCAGGAACATCTCAGAGCAGCTTCCTGAGCCTCTGAACCTTTAGGTTCCATTTGTACAAGTCGGGCCAAGCCTGACTCCTCCCTTGGTGTGAGCAGGAATCCGTGCCAGCCTGCCTGACCCTGCTCCTTCTCTTGCAGGCCGTGGCCATGGATGCATTATCCCTGGAGCAGCAGCTCCCCCCGTACCCCTTTTTCACCCAGACCAGCTCCCAGCAGCAGCAGCAGCCCCCCGTGGCCAGCTCCTTGCCCCAGACCCCCCCTCTGCTGCAGAGCTCGGGGCTGCAGAGGGGTCCCCAGCTGCCCCCCCTGTCTGTCACGGTACCTTCCACCATCCCCCAGTCACCTCCAGGGAGCCAGAGCCAGCCCTCCATGGGAATTGACATCAACTCGGTGAGTTCGGCCAGGGAAAGCCTTGGGGAATGTGCACTGGGGGGGGGAAATCAGCCTGGACAACCCCGTGAGCATGACGAGTTTAAGGAGGCTGGAGAAAATTTGAAATGGTTTTGGTGCAATGCAGCTTCAAATGTTTTCTAGAGGAGAATTTTTTGTTAAATTTTTGTCCCTGGTTTGATGAGACACAGCTTAAACCTATCAGCATCTGTCTTGAATCTACCTTAAATCTATTTACTGGGAGATTTTCAGGGTGTTCAGGGTCCCCCCAGCACATCATGAACAGACTGGGGGAGCTCCCAGAGCCTTGAGGGAGAGTCCAACAACCGTTTTCCAATAAAATACCATCTGGAAAATTTCTTTTCCAAAAGTTGTTGAGAACCAGGTCCTTACTGCCCTTTCACTACTTAGAACCCTTTTCTTTTGAGGAATTTTTCGTGTATTCCAAAATGAGATTTGTGGCTGCCTCCAGTGCCCAGAAGAATTGGAGCAAGGATTTGTGGACAGATCCCTTTTCGTGCTTGTTTGAAATGTTAGGAAATGTTCAGTCCCAGCAGCTGGAAATCCCAAATGAGGAGTCACAGGCCAGGAGGGAAGAAGGGAAGTGCCAGCCCCCCCGGCAGGGCTGCAGGGACAGGGGTGGCTTTGGCAATGAGCACACCTCGGTTGGGGATGGGATTTGGAGCTCTCGGTGCTCCCTGGTGCTTCCCTTGCAGGGTGGGCAGGGGAGGAGGGAAGGACGAGCCTGCAGCGGGGGGAGGATCCCACCCCGCTCAAAACCTGTCCCTCCTCTGATTCTGGTCCTCGTGTAGCACCAGCACAGACAACTCTGATCTCATCCTTTGCTTTCTGTGTTGCTTTCCTCGTCCTAAACCTCTTGATGACCTGAACTTTTGGGCTGCTGTGCTTATCTTCTAAAGCAACTCAAGTAATTCCTAAATAAACAGATTTAAAGCCACTTTATCAAAAAGCCTTTGGAGCTGTCACAGCCTCGCTGGCAGCTTCTGCACGGCTTTTGTAAAGCAGAATTGGAATTTATTTGTAGTTTGGGTGGCTGCTGACAGGTTGTAAGTGGAAATGCAGAGCAAAAAAGGAAATTTTCTTGGGATTTACAGAGTTTGGGGTCAAAACATTGGTAGTGCAGAGTTCTCCCACACTGCAAATCGATTAAATTCCCTAGATTTAATCTCCTCAATCATCCTTTAATTTCTAATGGAATAAAATAAGAAGAGCTGGGCTACTCTTGATGTTAATTAGTGCAGCATTATTTAAATACCATTAATATTATTAATTTGCTCCAAACCAGGATTCTTTATGATGAGAAAAAATAATAAATCTTTGAAAATAACTTCTCAAGACACCTGAGGAGAGTATAAAACTCCCAGCTGGAAGCCTGCAGAGCACAGTGTGAATTCCCTGGGGGTGCCTGCTCCGTGTCCCGGGGTGCAGAGGAGTTGGGGGCAGTGTGGGCACAGGTTGGGAGCCCAGGTTTGTCATCCAGGTGTTCTCACCTGCTAAAACAGCTGCAGGCAGAGCAGGGTCCCAGTGCTCACACACGTGGGGCTGGCACTGCAGCTGAAGCATGAATTCTTTTCGAATTATTATTCCCAGACTTCTTTGCCCTAAACCCTTGCCCGATTTTTTTATTTTAATACATTTTGAACCGAGCAGGAGACGCTCCCAGCCCTGGGGCTGTCCCGGAGCTCTGCCCAGCCTGGTTTCAGGAGCTCATTCCCGTCGGGCTGTGTTCACACAGAGCAGCTGTGGAGGATGTTTTGGGCAGTGTTTAACTGTGTGTTGTTCTGTAGGCCTCTCTCCAGCAGTACCGCAGTAATGCTGGCTCCCCAGCCAACCAGTCTCCCACCTCTCCTGTCTCCAATCAAGGCTTCTCTCCTGGCAGCTCCCCTCAAGTAAGGGACTCTGTGCTTCCACAGGCCTTGCTTCTCGTGTGTGTTGCCAGCCGGGTTTGTGCCATCGGTGCTCGTGTCACTGTCACTCCGTGTGTGCCTCTCCCTCCCCTGCTCCCACCGGCCTTCAGGAGCTGAGCACACAATCACAGCACCAGGCTGGAGCACCGGGCTGGCCTTTGTTTGGGGGGCACAGCCTCCAGCTGGGAGCCTTTCAGCTCCCCAGGACCCCGGGGGAGATGATGGCTCTGGGGTCAGGAGGGCAAGAAAGGGGAGATTTCAGTTTCCTGCAGCAGCAGGGCACTGAATATTTAAATATTTACAAAATATCGACGCTAACTATCCCAAACCTGTTTAGATCAAGACCTTTTTGATGTGAGAGCACACCCAGTGAGAGAAAGCACTGGAGGAAATGCTCTTAGAATGAGCAGCTTGTGGCTGGCAGGGAATGGGTTCCCAGCACACTCCCTTGCATGCCAGCTGCCTTTCCTTGCTCTGCCTGTATCTCCTCACACATCCACATGTCCTGGGTGGAAATCACAACTTGGGGGAGTGTGTGATCCTCTCAAGGGGGATTTTTATCTGCCAGCAGCAAGAAATCAGAAACAGGCAAAATTTGAGGGTGTCCCAATGTAAGAAAATGCATTTTCAGTGCCTGATGCTGCTGAAAGAGCCCCAGCTGGAGAATCCCACCCGGAGAAAAGAAGTGCAGGGAATTCATCCAGAGCATCACAGGAGCCTGAAAATCCATTTTCTGTTTCATCACTGAACACTGAAGGATCCTTTGTAAATAAGTGCTGCCCCTTCCTGGTTCCCAGGCAGAAGCTCCAGGTCTCCCTCCTTAGCCAGGTCATGGTAAGCTCAGCCCTGGATCCCAGTGGCAGGAATTGATCCCTGCATTTCCTTAACCCTGCCTCAATTGCTTCTTAACCTCTCTCTCTCTCTCTCCTGCCATGCTTCTGTGAGTTCTGCTGTGCTCTGTGTGCCTCCAAAAATACCAGCACTGGCCCCTAGAGCAGAGCATGCTGCAAACTCTCAGTTCTCACTGGACAGCACGTCCAAAATTTGGGTTTTATGTTGATTTTTTTTCCCCCTTTTGGTTTCTCAATCCCTCTGGCTTGTTTTGTCCCCACTGGTCAGTGCCAAGGACCAGAGCACACACTGGGCTGTGATTTTCCCTGCTGGTTTTATCCTGTAAAAACTTCTTCAGGTTTTGCTGTTTGACAGGAACACCACAGCTCTGAGTAGAAGGCAGAGGATTTATTAATTCTGCTCTCTGTAGTTCTCAAACACCCACAGAATTCCTTAGTTTTGCTGAATTAAAACCGAGGTGGATTTGGTGCCTCCAGAAATGACCCAAAAGCTGCTGGTGGTCATAAACAAGAATTGTGGAGAGGGGAAAAACCAGTTTGGAGAGGAAATTGGGGTTGGTCACGAAGATGGGGCAGCTCCAGGCAGCAGAATCCTTTGATGTGCCCGAAGTGGAGGCAGAGCCCTCCCAGGAGCAGAAAATTCCCTTGTGGAGCAGCCTGGGTGACCAGGCAGGTGCCTCCCTGTGCTCCTCTTCCTCCCGTGGATTTGGGATTTCAGAGTGCCAGAGGACATTCCCTAAAAAAAAAAAAAAAAACAAACAAAAAACAACCCCAAACCCAGGCTTTGATTTGTGTCCCACATCCAGCAGAGGTTTCCCCCCTCTCCCAGTGCCTGTCCCCTGTCCCAGCTCTGTGTGTGTGTCCCACCAGTGCTCCCAGTCCCCCAGGGATGGGAGAGCTGTGCCTGCCCCCCCAGCTCTGTGTCTGCATGGCTTGCACCCCTCATTCCTGTTAGACACAAATATTCCTGCTCTGGTGCCTCTCACCTGGACAACCCGGTAGGTATTTTTAGATGGATCATCCCAGCCAGGGATTTGTGCTTTGGGGTTGGTTTTTGGGGTTTTTTTTTGCCCCCCTCACAGTCACTCCATGAACCCCAGAAGATGCTCTGGTGACTCTCCAGCAGTTCTGGAGATGGTGTTTGCACGATGTTGTTCTGATAAATTATTCTGAGGCTCTGTAGCGTTGGAGAAATGACATTTCCAGTGGGAATTTGGGGTTTTCTTTGGGAATTCTGGGTTTTCTTTGGGAATTTCCATGCCTGCAGCTGTAGGAACCAGGACACTTCACAGGAGGAACAAACCCAGGCTGAGTTTTGGTAGGAGGCTCTGACCTGCCCTTGCACAAACACTTCCTGCTCTCCTGGTGATTATTTCTCCTGTTCCCCAAAATTTTTTGGGATGGGAACAGTGCTCGGTGAAACACAAAGATTTTGGGGATTGTCTTTATTTTGGGAATTGTCTTTTCATTCCTGTTCTGTGGAATGAAACCACAGGGGACAAAATACCTTGATCCTCTTTGGAGCTCTCAAATAACCATTGGATTTCAGAGCTGGTTTTGCTTCCTGTCAAGTCTGTGCCATCCCAAAATTCAGATTTCCCTTGGCAATGGTTGTGAGCCATAGGTTGGACTGGATTTAGGTTGGTTAAGAACCCCCAAATTTTCTTTAAATTGCTTTAAGTGGTGCTTTGCTTATTTATCTTATCAGCATTTTATCAGTGACTCTTGTGGTGTTTGATCCCTTTTCCCCCCAGTGTTGATGCCCAGGTGAGAAATTGGAAAAGTGGCTCCAATTCCAGCCCTTTCCCAGTTTTAGCTGCACATGGAGCTGGGATTGTTGGGGGGTCTGGCTGTGAAAGGGAATCCCAAATCTCTGGATCCCATAAATGCTCAGGAAAGGGAATCCCAAATCTCTGTGCCCCCAAAGATTTGTGACAGCCCAGGGGTCAGTTTTTAAGGAATATCTTGGTGCTTCTTTCCCCTCATGGAAGGGGTAATTTCGGGTTTTTTTTAATTATTTTTTTAATATAAGGTGGTTTTTTGAGGGTCTAAAATCCGTGCCTGTTCTGATCCTTCCTAAGCTTTTCCTGAATTTCCCCGGTTTTTAAGGAGGAAATTTGTAGCCTTCTGCTTTTGCCATGTGGATAAAGCAGAACTAAATTTTGTTTTCCAAGACTGAGACAACCAGTGCATGGAAATTGTCTTTTATAGGTGTTCTCTTTGTCAGTTAATGGTGGTTTTTTTCACCTGGAATATCAGGATTTGGGAATTGTAAATCAGGATTTAAAACTGCCAAATTTTTATCTGGCATTTTAAATCAGGATTAAAACACGGATCTCAAATCCATGATCACCTTCAGAATAATTGATAAATGATGGAGAATAACTGAGGGAGTGATTTAGGCTGAGGAATTCCTCCTGGAATTCTTCACTGGCTTCCCCCTGGAATGATTTCAGAGCAGGAATTTTGTGCTTTGAGGCTGCAGGTGCAGAGCAGCCCCTCCTGTCTCACTGTGGGGATTTGTGTGGAATTCTTCCACCCCAAATTCCAAACAAATCAGAAATCCCAGTTCTGCTCTCCCTGTCCCTAAATCCCATTTTTCTGTGGTGTCCCCATGGCAGGTGTGGGGTCCTGGGGGATTCCTGCTCCCCTTTGGGATCTCTGTGGTTCCCCAGGGATTTTTTGCTCCCCGTGGATCCGGGAGGATCCCGTGGGCCCTGGGTGGTTCCTGCCTGCCCTGTGCAGATTTCTCTGGAATTCCCAGATTTCTCTGGAATTCCCAGATTTCTCTGGAATTCAGATTTGTCAGGGATTCACATTTCCCAGGAATTTTGTTCCCAGGAGCTCAGGTTTGTCTGAAATTCAGATTTCTCAGGAATTTTGTTCCCAGGAGCTCAGATTCCTCTAGAATTCAGATTTCCCAGGTTCCCAGGAATTCAGGTTTCTCTGAAATTCAGATTTCCCAGGTTCCCAGGAATTCAGATTTCTCTGAAATTCAGATTTCCCAGGTTCCCAGGAATTCAGATTTCTCTGAAATTCAGATTTCCCAGGAATTTTGTTTCCCAGGAGCTCAGGTTTCTGCGGTGCTGCCGGGGCAGCAGTTGGGGATTTTGCACCATTAAGCCTCTGTTTTGTTTTCAGCATTCTTCCATGCTGGGCAGTGTTTTTGGGGACTCCTATTATGAGCAGCAGATGACAGCTAGGCAGGCTAATGCCCTCTCCCACCAGGTGAGCAAATTCATCTCTCCCACCTCCAATTAATCCCAATTAACTCCTGATTAATTCTCTGTCACGTTCTGTCCATGTAGAGTTTTTATTTATTTATTTATTTATTTATTTTTTAATTTATTTTTTTGTTTGTTTGTGTTACTCTGCAGTTTCTTGTTTTGTTTGTTTCCCCGTCCCACGCAGGTGTTCTGCCAAAAAAAAATAAAAATTCAAAATGTACATAATGAGGAAGCTTTTAAAAATTGAAATAATGCCAGGCAGCTTTGAAAAGGGCAAATGGCAAAAAAGAAAATGTTCAAGCAGCGAAAATCAGCTTGAAAAAAAAAGGAAAAATAAGATTTGGAGAGGGAAAATAGTGAGATTTTAAAAAATGGAAATCAGCTTTAAAAGGGGAAAAATAATGAAAAGAAGTTTTTAAAATAATGGAAAAATAGTGAGCATTTCAAAGTGGAAAACAGCTCTAAAAGGGAAAAATAATGAAAAGTCTTTAAAATAATGGAAGGCTTTAAAAAGGGAAAATAAGGAAAAGAATTTTTCTAAATAATGGAATTTTTCTAAAGAAAGCCGATGGCATTTGAAAGAATAATATTGAGATTTTTAAATAACGAAAATTCGTTTTAAGAAGGAAAAATAAAGACAAAAAACTCTTAAAGTAATGAAAACTTTGAAAGGAAAAAGAATGATATTTGAAAGAGGAAAATACTGAAAATCTTTGAGTAAGGAAAATGCATTTTTAAAAGGAAAAAAATGAAAATAAATTTTAAAATAATGAGAATCAGCTTTAAAAATAAAAATGAAAAAATAAAAATTAATTTTTTTTAAACTGAAAATTTTATCAAGGAAAATTACGAAATTAAATTTTAAAATGAAAAACCAACATTTTTAAGTAATGAAAATAATTCTGACAGAATTTAAGATACCGAAAATTTTAAAAATTAATCATCATGGAAATACATTGAAAAATTAAAACAATTAAATATTTCAGGCTCCACATTTCTTGATGGAGTTGCAATTGGGAAAGATTCCCTTGGAGGTGATGACAGGATTGAGTCAGGAATTTCTGTGGGAATAATCCATGGCTGGTTTTATTTGGGAATAATCCGAGCCTGCCTTGGCTTGGCCAACCAGAGCATGGATGAATTCAATAATATTGGGATGTGTCCTGGATTAATTCAATGCTGGGATGTGTCCTGGATTAAATAAATTCTGGGATGTGTCCTCGGGGAATTCTGCGGGGCACAGAGCTCAGGGCCAGCCTCAATTCCCTTTTCCTTTAACTCCTCCCTTTGCTTTGGTTCTCCCTCCCCAGTTTGGTTTTGCCTCCCGGTTCTGAATTGGGCAGGGACCCCCGGGCCAAGAGCCCCTTTGGGAGCAAGGAAAGATGAATTTGTTTGCCTGTCCTTTGTCCTGTCCTTGTCGCCGTGTGCCCGGGGGCTGGGCGTTCATTAAGTCGTTCATTAAGTCGTTAATTAAGGCGTTCATTAAGCGGGGTCTCGGTGTGTGTGCAGCTGGAGCAGTTCAACATGATCGAGAACGCCATCAGCTCCACGAGCCTGTACAGCCCCTGCTCCACCCTCAACTACTCGCAGGCTGCCATGATGGGACTGACGGGCAGCCACGGCAGCCTGCACGACCCGCAACAGCTCAACTACAGCCACAGCAACATCCCCAACATCATCCTCACAGGTGACAGCCCGGGGGACCCCACGGCTGGGGGGGATCACAGAGCTGGGGGGGATCATAGAGCTGGGGGGGATCACAGAGCTGGGGGATCACAGAGCTGGGGGGGATCATAGAGCTGGGGGGGATCACAGAGCTGGGGGATCACAGAGCTGGGGGATCACAGAGCTGGGGGGATCACGGAACTGGGGGGGATCACAGAGCTGGGGGGGATCACAGAGCTGGGGGATCACAGAGCTGGGGGATCACAGAGCTGGGGGGGATCATAGAGCTGGGGGGATCACGGAACTGGGGGGGATCACAGAGCTGGGGGGGATCACAGAGCTGGGGGGGATCATAGAGCTGGGGGGGATTACAGAGCTGGGGGGGATCACAGAGCTGGGGGGGATCACAGAGCTGGGGGGGATCACAGAGCTGGGGGGGATCACAGAGCTGGGGGATCACAGAGCTGGGGGGATCACAGAGCTGGGGGGGATCACAGAGCTGGGGGATCACAGAGCTGGGGGGATCACAGAGCTGGGGGGGATCACAGAGCTGGGGCTGATCCCAGCTCTAGGGGTGTCCCCAGCTCTGGCAGTGCTCCCAGAACTGGGGGTGCTGGTGGGGATTTATCCTGCCCCTGAATTCCCTGGATTCTGTGCTGCAGTGAGGAAAAGCTGTGGGAGCCAAACTCCTTCCTGTGCTCAGCCCAGGCTGGCCAGCAAAGGGCTGGGGTGTCACATATGGTGGCCAGTCTGGTCACAGTGGGATTTTGGAAGCAATCCCTGGCCAGGCATTCTGTAGCTGCAGCTGATGGCAATGGTGGAAATTGAGGTTATTCCTCCTAACCCTGGGGGAGAGAAAAGACTGGGGTTACACCAGGCCTGAATTCTGTGTCGTGTTTGGTGGCTTGGAGATGCTGTGAGGAATCTGAGATCTGCAGGAAGGGTGGATGTTCTTCATCTGAGAGCTCCATAAATATTTCCAGGGTTTGTTTTTTTGGTTTTTTTTTGGGGGGGAGCTGTTTCTGACTTCCCCACTGCTGTTCTGTCCCCTGCAGTGACAGGAGAATCCCCCCCCAGCTTATCAAAAGAACTGACCAGCTCCTTGGCGGGCGTGGGGGACGTCAGCTTCGACACGGATTCCCAGTTCCCCCTGGATGAACTCAAAATTGACCCCTTGACCTTGGATGGACTGCACATGCTCAACGACCCCGACATGGTCCTCACCGACCCCGCCACAGAGGACACGTTCCGCATGGACCGCCTGTGACCTGCCAGGACCTGCACCCCCGAGGGGCCACACCCCTGCCCCCCTGGGGGACACACCCACGGGGGGACACACCCACTGCGGGGGACACACCCACTGCGGGGGGACACACCCACGGGGGGACACACCCACTGCGGGGGACACCCACTGCGGGGGACACACCCACTGCGGGGGACACACCCACTGCGGGGGACACCCACTGCGGGGGGACACACCCACTGCGGGGGACACACCCACTGCGGGGGACACCCACTGCGGGGGACACACCCACTGCGGGGGACACACCCACTGCGGGGGACACCCACTGCGGGGGGACACACCCACTGCGGGGGGATCCACCCCGTGCCGGGGGATCCATCCCATCCTGGGGGATCCGTCCAGTCTTGGGGGATCCATCCCATCATCCTGAGGGATCCACCCAATCCTGGGGGATCCACCCCATCATTCTGGGAGATCCATCCCACCCCATCCTGAGGGATCCACCCCATGCTGGGGGATCCACCCCCCCCCCCCCGGGGGACGCCCCCCAGGCTGGGGGGAGCAGCTGCTCCGTGTCCCCCTGTACAATGAGTCCCCCCAGCTGCTTGTTCTGAGCTTGCTGCGCTGCCGAGCCCCGGCACCCCCGAGCCGCTCCTTCCGTCCAGCACGAGGAGTCTGTCCCGGTCTGTCCCGGTCTGTCCCGGTCTGATCTGTCCCGGTTTGATCTGTCCCGGTTTGATCTGTCCCGGTTTTTCCCGGTTTGGTCTGTCCAAATTTGTCCCGGTCTGTCCCGGTTTGGTCTGTCCCAATTTGTCCCGGTTTTTCCCGGTCTGTCCCGGTTTGGTCTGTCCCGGTTTTTCCCGGTCTGTCTCGGTTTGTCCCGGTCTGTCCTGGTTTGGTCTGTCTCGGTTTTTCCCGGTCTGTCCCGGTTTTCCATCGGCCTTTTCCCGTTCCAGACCCCGCTGTCCCCGCAGTCGTTGTCTCTGCCCCAGGGCAGGGCTGTGTTCGGCTCAGGAAGGGCAGGAGGGGCCGCAGGCACCGAAACCGCCCGGGCTGCGGGAGCTGAGCCCCCTCCCCGCCTCTCCTGGATCGGGAGGCGAATCCTGCCCTGCCCCCCTGGCTGCTCTGTGACCCTGGCATCCCCCAGGTCACCCTGTGTGACCCCGGCACCCCCCAGGTCACCCTGTGTGACATTGGCACCCCCCAGGTCACCCTGTGTGACCCCGGCACCCCCCAGGTCACCCTGTGTGACCCTGGCACCCTCCAGGTGCTGTTCCTGGCCCCAGCTCTGTCCCCTCCCTCTTGTCCCTCCCTCCTGGCCCAGCAATCCCGGCCACCAAGCCCAAAAATCCACTTTAAACACTATTTTTTCCAAGCTTTTTATGTTTTGTTTTGTTGGGTTTTTTTTTTTTTAGTTTTGTTTGTTTTTTTAAAAAATATATGTAATATATATATATATCTATTTCTATATATGGCTACATATATAGAGAGCATTTCTGAGCACACATGAAAGTTCTATAATTCATTACTTGATTAGACAGAGGATCAGAACATCTTAAAGCAGCTAAAAAATAATAGAGACTAACCTGCATAATCCTAATTTTTACTTCGTGAGAGATTCCTGGGCAACAGGAAGGGCATTTCCATAGCAATGCCAGGCTCATAGAATCATGATTTTTAAATTTTTTATTCTTATTCATTACTTATTCTTGTTACTTATTTATGATTTTTTTTGGTCATTGTTGTTGTCTTTTTTTTTTATTTAAATATTTGGATATTAGGAAAGTAGCTCAACTACATACAGCCAATGAAGCACTCTACATAATATTTGTACAGTTCTTTTTTTTTGTTTTTATTCCAGAAATATATTATATATATTATATATGTAGGTATTTTTAAACTAACTGGAATTTTAAACAGATGTTAAGCAGGAATAAGGAAGCCTAAGGCAAGTTTAGATATTTTCCTTTGCAATAGGCAAAATAGGGTGGTTGGAACTTAAAAATTCCTTCATTCACTCGAGGGAAAAAAAAAAAAAAACTCTTGCTCCACAATGACCAGGATTGAATCCTCCAAAATTCTGTGTAATTAAATGGAAAATTGATTGATTATTTCTGGTGGTCCTTGTAAATATTCTGTGCTGCAAATTAAAAAAAAAAAAATCCCATCCCGATTCCTCAGGCTGGGAATTGGGGATTTCCCCTGCCTGGATCCGAGCTGGTTCCCAGATTAGTGGGAATGAATGGATTTAAAGGGCTCTGCTGGAACATCCTCATTCCCCCGGAATTCAGCGGGAATTAGCAGCCTTTGGAGCCTAATTAACTAATTAGTTAATTAACTAATTAACCCCTGCAGAGGGAGGCCGGGATCCGCATGGATTCCATTCCCTGAAATCCCATTTCACGCCCAGTTCACACCAGTTGGGTTTGGTCACCCTCCACCCCGTCCTGGATTTGATTTTTTTTTCCCTCCCGAGGAAATCCCAACCCCAGAGCTGCTCCTGTTTGGGAACAATTAACGGCCCTGCAATTAACGGCCCGTCAGCGCTGTCCTGGCTTCTCTAATGAGTTATACCAAGTTTCTGTGTGCTTCCAGAAATCCCTGGGACCTCCCAGGCCCGCAGCTCCCCTCACCCTCTGTGCCATTTGTTGACCATTTGCACTAAAAATGTGGAATTTTTTCTTGGCTTCCCTGTGTCTTTTTTTATTTTTTTTCAAAAAATTTTTAATTTTTTTTTTAAATTTTATTTTATCCTTCTCCACACCCACCAGAGGTTTCCCCGCATCTCTTGGGAATGTTTTGGGATTTTTTTTGGCAGGGTTGGAGCTCGGTAGGACAGGTTCCCTCCTGGTGGCTGCTTGTGTCAGGTCCCTCGTGCTTCTCCAGTGCCAGGGGGAGCTCGGCCAGGAGGGAACTGGGAGGAACTGGAGGGAACTGGGCCCGGGGTCCTGGGAGAGCCTGAAACTCCTGGCACAGCTCCTGGAGCTCCGTGTGGGAATTCCCTGGGATGGATCCCTGCCCCGGGGTGGCCTCAACACCAGAGTCACCCCAGAGTGGGGCAGCTGAGCACGGGCTGAGATTCTGAAAATCTGAGATTCTGGAATTCTGAGATTCTGGAATTCTGAAAATCTGAGATTCTGGAATTCTGAAAATCTGAGACTGAGATTCTGGAATTCTGAAAATCTGAGACTCTGAAAATCTGGAATTCTGAAAATCTGGAATTCTGAGATTCTGAAAATCTGAGATTCTGGAATTCTGAGACTGAGATTCTGGAATTCTGAAATTCGGAAAATCTGGACTCTGAGATTCTGGAATTCTGAGATTCTGAAATGCTGAGATTCTGGAATTCAGGAATTCTGAAATTCTGAGATTCTGAAAATCTGAAAATCTGGAATTCTGAGATTCTGGGATTCTGAAAATCTGGACTCAGATTCTGGAATTCTGAGATTCTGGAATTCTGAGATTCTGGAATTCAGGAATTCTGAGATTCTGGAATTCTGAAATTCTGGAATTCTGAAATTCTGAAAATCTGGACTCTCAGATTCTGGAATTCTGAGATTCTGGAATTCTGAAATTCTGGAATATTGAGATTGTGGAATTCTGAGATTCCTCACGGGAGGCTCGGGGCGTGGCTCTGGCTCCTTCCAGGATTTTTAACTCCTGTGTAAATAAGAGCTCTTTTGTTTCTTAGACTTTGTAAGCAGAGCTTGCAAATGGCCTTAATTTCAACCTAACACACCTTGGATGCAACTGGCACAGTTAGGGAGCCTCCAGCTGGGAGAAATGCAGGATTTATCCCTGGGGAGAGGGAAGGGGCTGGGAATGCTGTGTGGGACAGGATGAGCTCCTCCCGAGCCTGGGACATGCAGGGATTCCAGCAGCTCCTCCTTTCCCATCCCCTGGGAGCTGCCCCAGAGGATTCCTCCCTTCTCACTCCTTAAAATCCCAGTTTCTGTGGCATGGGGCTGATGTGGAAGCAAACCCAGAGGAAAGAGAGGAGCGGATCCCAAGAGTTCCCAGGACAGAGAATCTGCTTTTATTGCCAAGGGAACAGCCCTGTGTGGGGGGCTCCCTTCCAGGGCTGGCAGCAGAGAGGGAAAACCATCCCTTAGCAAAAAAAAACAAAAAACAAAAAAAATCAAGGAGAGAGTGGTGTTAGTTGCTGTCACTGCTCAGTTTGATTTCAGTGCTGGTGAAGCTGCCTGGAGTCTCCAGGGGTGACACCTGGTGTCCACAGGTGTCCCACCCTCCCTGCTCATCTCCCCCTCCCTCCGTGTTTTTTATCTCCACGACAGATGAACCCCCAGCTCCCAAGCTAGACTGTTGCATTTGCCAATACAATGGGGAAGAACAGGAATAAACCCTCGGTGCATCCAAAACTGTGATTTTTTTTTTTTAAATTTTATTTTTTCCCAGCAGCCAGCCCAGCCCTGGTGCTGTGGGGGGCTGGGGGAGGCTCCTTTTCCCTGTACATAAAATTCCTCTGGGCACTCGTGACCAGCCCGGCAGGGAGAGCCTGCCAGCCCCCCCTGTGCCCCCACACACAGCCTGGGCTGGGCTCTGCTCCCCCCTGGGCTGGGCTCTGCTCCCCCCTGGGCTGATTTTTCATTTCCAAGAGGGGGAAGAACCTTTCCAGAAATGGAAAATCCGCGTTGGGAATGGTCGGTGCCGCGCGCGTTTCGCGGCCCTGTGGATTCTTTGGTGAATTCATTCCTGGCAGAGCTCGTGGGTGAACCTTCCTTGGGTTTCCTGCTCCTGGAGGTCTTTTCCAACCTTGATTTGGTTGTTCCTTTCCAACCTTGATTCCGGAATTCTTTTCCGACCTTAATTTGGTTTTTCTTCTCCCGCCTCGATTCGGTCGTTCTTTTCCAACCTTAATTTGGTGATTCTTTTCTGAACTTGGTTCAGGTTCTTTTCCCACCTTAATTCAGTGATTCTTTCCCAACCCTGATTCCCTTTCTCTTTCCCAACCTCGGTTCCAAGAGCAAAAGCTGCCCCGAGTTTACCTACAATCAGTTCCCCTAAATTTCCCTCAAAACCAAACCCTCGGTCCTAAAAACTTGGATTTCTGGTGAAACAACAATTAAGGCTCGAGCTGTTCCCTGAAGGAAAGACCCTGGACACCCCTCTGGACACGAAGGAGGCAGGAAGGCCCCTCCTCCCCCCGCAGATCCCGACCTTGGCTGTTTTTTATTTTTGGGAGAAACCCCAAAACCAGCGCGTTTATTCCTCGGAGCAACGGCGCCCCCGTCACTGTGATGGCAATGTGAAAGCGCAGGTAGCCTTTGTTACGTGTGTCTGTCCTTTTTAAAAAACAACCAGGAAAAAGAAAAAAAAAAACAAACCAACCCACAAAAAAACCTCCCTCCCTCTTAGAATTTAACTTTGTAGTGTTCCTGTTCTTTGTATTTTGAGTTGCATCTTATTTATACGGCGCAGTGTAGGCATGGATTGCATGTCGGTTTTCTATGCGGGCACCACGACATTCTGACTGTGTATTATAAATCATTTTTACCTTTTTAAACAGGGAAAAAAAAACAAAAAACAAAAACAAAACAAAACAAAAAAAACAACAAAAAACAAACCAACACCACAACAGAATCATTGTGTGGAATTTCTATACTGCAAAGCCAAACACTACATGGAGTCCTCTCTTGGTTTGTGTTATTTATTTTCCGAGGCGGTTGGGGCGGGCGGGGGGCGGGCGGAGCCGTGTGTGCGTTGCCTTATGTGGGCTTGACCAATTTTATCAAAATAAAGGCCTGAAGGGGTAAAATCCACTGGCTCTTTTCTTCAGGGGTGCAGGGGTGGGGTGGGAAAAGCGTGGAAAAAAAAAAGAGAATCTCAAACACGGCTGGGCCACGTGGGAGTGAAGAGCAGGGGGTTGAGTTTGACTCCTGGAATTCCAGCCCTGGGATCCTGGAATGTCCCCAGCTGGAAGGGACCCACAGGGATCCTCATCACAGGACACCCCAAGGACCCCCTGATCCCAGAACTGTTGGGGTTGGATGGGGCCTCTGGAGACCCCCCAGTCCACCCAGAGCAGGGACACAGGAGCGTCCCCAGGGGGCTTTGGGACGTCCCCAGGCCCTCCCTGGAGCTGTTCCTGGCTCTGCCACCTCTATGGGAAGTTCTCCCCCTGTGGAACTGTCTGGGGGCGTTGTCTGGATGCTCTGGAGCTGTGGTGGCCTTGGGGACACAGGGACAGGACAGGGACTGCAGCTCTCAGGGCCTGGCCTTGCTGGTGGCTTTGGGTCAGACCCAAACTGTTGGATTTTAGGATTTTAGTGTCCTTTGGGCCAGTTTCTGGTGTTTTCCTTCATTCCCTGTGCTGGTGGATTGGGATGGAGCCGACCTTGGAGCTGGGGTTCCTCAATCCCACCCTTTTCCACAGTGGTTTAGGGAAAAAAAACCCAACAACAAAAAACCAACCAACCAACCAACCAAAAAAACCCCCAAAAACCAAAACGGGGATGAAAAGTCTCCATTCTAAACCTAAAAATGGTTTCTGTCCTTTCTGGAGTAGGGGAGTTGTAAAGTTCCTAAAGGAAAAACCAAGGGGCTTAAACTTGCTCCTAGAAATTGGGAATTATGCCAAAGAAAGGGAATTCTTGGAATTTAACCAGATCTCTCCTGTTTGTCCAGCAGGAAAAGCCCTTCCCAAATATCCTGACTTCTGTCTGATGCCACCTTTGAAAGGAAAAGGTTCAGTCTGGCTCCAGTTTGGGATTTTTAAGGTATTAAATGATACAGAGGTGAGGTTTCCATCCTTGCAGAGATGTTGGATGTCCAAATTCTGTGATTTTATGGGGGGAAAGTTTGGGGGCTTAAGGCTCATTAAACCAAACCTGGTTGGATCCTGAATATTCCTGGCAGGAGCAGTGGCAGCATCCCCTGGACATCCACAGCCCTGGGACACCCAGAAATCCCTGATAGAACAGGACAGGAGACCCCGAGGGGAATTTTGGGGAGGAATCAGAACTTTGAGCTCTTCCAGGATTCCCTGCTGAGGGGAAGTGAAGCTGTTTGTGCTCCTGAAGGGAAACTTTGATTTTATCCAACCCAACCCAGCAGCATCTCTGCCTCAGTGGCAGCTAAATCCCACCTGGAGGGGGTTGAGTTGGAATAAAAAACCAAAATGATGCATTTTCAGCCTAAAAATGCTGCTCTGGACAAGCAAAACCTTTCCTATTCATACAATTCATGGGTGATTTCATTGATTTATGCAAACAAACCCTGCTCAGTGCAGCAGCAGGGGCACAGAAATGCAGGAAAAGTCATCCCTGTGCCAGCAAAAAATTATTGTGTTTTTCTCTGGGTAAACTGACCTTGGCTTTAAATGTTTGCAACCAGACCTGATGTGAAAACCCAGCTCAGCTCTGTGTCTGTCGTTTCCCACCTTGGTTTTTTTGTGTGAAGGCTTCTCTGTATCTTTGCATTCTTTGTAAAGGAAATGAAATAAAAGTTCAAATGTTTTTGCCTCTGGCTGCTCAGCTTTTTCTGTTTCATTTGTTGTTGCTTTGGTGGGGGTTCAGTGCCAATAAAGAAATGGTAAAATCAGATTATTTTGGTTGAAAACTGAACTGGGGACTCTTCAAGGGGAAACTGCAGCTGCTCTAAAACCTTGTGAGATCTGAATTTAAACGGTCCCCAAAATGTTCCCCAGGGGCTCGGTTACCTGGCAGGGACAGGAGCATTTCCCAGCTCCTCAGCTCTTTGTGGGAGCCCTGGCACGGTGACAAACCCAGCACGAAGCTTTAATTTGTTGTTCCAGCAAGAACCAGGCAGGGAGAGGGAAGTTGTTGAGGAAAAGGTGCCTCCAGGCATTGGCATTTCCAAGAAAATTCCCAATCCAGGAGGGTTCCTCCCTTTCACATCTGCAAAGGAAAAGCCTCAGGAGAGTGGAAAGAACAAGTACATGAGCAAGGAGAAATCTAGAATTTATTATCCAGCATTCCAAGTGTTTATTATCCAACATTCCAGAACCAAGACTCTCCTTAAAGTGCTTTTTCCATTGATTAAAATCAGCAACTTGGACCGAGGCTGCTCCGAGCATCCTTCTCAGACTCGTGCTGGCTTTGCTTTGCAGCAGGACTTGAAAAGGAAAACAACACTGACACTCAGGAGCCTTGGAGCAGGGAGACGATTCCTGGGAATCCTCCAGGCCAAACTGACTCCAAGCATCCCAGCTGCTGCAGGGAGCTCCCGGCACGGCCTGAGCTGGGGCTTGCAGCAGCTCGGGCTTCTGGTCACACTCCCCGTCTCCACCTCTGCCCTTCCCAGAGGATTCGTGGGACATTTTCAGGGATTTGCTGGTGGGGAAGGGGAGCTGGAGGCTGTGAGGGTGCAGTGGGAGGTGCTGACAGCTCTCGGGGCAGGGTTCCAGAGCAGGAGCAGGAAGCAGGACGGGCTGCAGGGACGTTCCGTGGGGATCAGTCCTGCTGGACCCGGAATGTCTCGTAGTCCTCTGGGATGGTGTCTGAGGATTAAAGCAAAGGGAGATCAGGGCCAGGAACAGCAGGAAAAATGGACTCGGGTCCTGCTTGCTGCCCCATTCCCGTGGCTGTGCAGTTTCCATGTGGAAAATGGAGGAGGAGAATTCCACATCTGCTTTTCCAAGCTCACCGTTGCAGCGGTAGCGGAGGTTGGACCAGATGATGTTCTCCTGGGAGAAGCAGAAGACCCCGAGGCGTCCCCCCCTCATGGTGGTGTCCAGGACAACTCCAGTGTCTGCCACGACCTCGGGGCCTTCATAGAACCGAGCCCTGGAATGGGGACAAGGCAGGGAGTGAGAGGAGCTCCCTGATGCTCCACCCTGGGCAGAGGGAGGCGTCTCCCTGCTCCAAACCCATCCTGGCACTCCCTGGGGCCGATGCTCCTGGTCCTGCCCCGAGGCTCACCGGATGTAGCCGACCTGGGGCCGGTGCTGCAGGAACCAGCGGTACGAGGTCTTGTCCTTCCAGCCCGAATTCCTGGGGTCCTTCCAGAGCAGCTTCACCTGGTCTGTGGTGTCTCCCGTGTGCCACAGGGAATTCCTCAGGTACTCCCCAGGTCCCGTTTTGGATTTCACCGCCTGGGGCAGAGGAGAGCCTGCTCAGTGTGTGCACCAAGAATGAACAGAACTGCTTATCCCGAGGCAGAAATCCACCCAGGAATTCCTGTTCCAGGGCTCCTTTACCTTCAGCTGGATGCCCGGCTCTGCCACTGCCCTGAAGGGGTTTGCCTGCCAGTAGGTTTGTTCCATCTGCTTCCACATGACCACGTAGAAGCTGGAGCTGTCCTGGTAGCCAAAGATGAAGCCGGCGTAGTCATCGTCCGTGGCTGTGTTAACGTGGAAGGTGCCCTCGAAATCCACACCGTTAAAGGCTGTGTACCCTGCCAGGACAGCACAACAGACTCAGCCTAAACAGAGCCAGACTCAGCTGGGCAGGGCTTGCCAGGGGAGCCTGGGCTCCGTGCACTGCATGGATGGAGAGGCTGATTGACCCAGTGATGATTTCCCAAAGGGAAAAGGGAAATTCCTCACCTACAGCCAGGCCAGGGTCGCTGTTCATGGTCTGGACAATCTCCATGCCCTGGGAAAGAGAAATTGTGACTCTTTAGTGCAATTCCAGCCACACCAAATTCCCTCTGGTGCTGCTCCGAGGCTGCAGCTCCGGGATTTGGGCACTGCAGAGCCAGGGAGGCTGCGGAGCCTTTTAGGGAAAACTCTCCAGGATTGTTTCCACCTGCAGCTCTCCTCACCAGGATTGTTTCCACCTGGAGCTCCTCCTACCTGGATTGTTTCCACCTGGAGCTCCCCCTACCTGGATTGTTCCCACCTGGAGCTCTCCCTACCTGGTTGAGGACGATCCAGTTGGGGTCGATCTGAGCGTCCCCCTCGGGGTCCAGCACCACGGTCTGGAAGGCCCTGAAGTCCGTGAGGGTCACCTGGGCGTTCTCGGGGCACACATCGATCCTGTCGATCACCATGTCCCTGTCGAAGTCATCCTCACACAGGTTCCCCACGCCGTCCCCTGGGCACGAGGAGGAGGAGGAAGGAGCCTGGAGCAGCAGCTCCTGCCCTGGGTTTGCTCAGCCTCGGGCAGCACCAGGGGCAGCTCAGGGCACCGAGGCACTGGGACACCCCGAGGAGCTGCAGAGGAACCTGGAGGCTTCTGCTGCTGGCAGAGAAACCCCTCAAAGGCCAAGACACTTCTGGGAGAGAGAACCTGACCCCAAAAGTGACCCCAAACATGACCCCAGCTGTGATCCCAAACCTGATCTAAAACCTGATCACAAACCTGACCCCAAATCTGCCCCCAAACCTGATCCTAAACCTGACCCCAAACCCAATCCCCACGCTGGCACTGTGACATCTCCAAGTGCCACAGGCCTGGCTCGAGTCACCCCAAATAAACCCAAAAATCTCCTGTGGGTTCCAGAGCTCGGAGTGACCCCAGGACACCCCAGGGATCCCCAGATCCCCCAGATCCCCCCTCACCATCCGAGTCCTCCTGGCCGGGGTTGGGGACCAGCCTGCAGTTGTCGGGGCCGGGGGGGCGGAAGTCGGGGATGCCATCATCATCATCATCCTCGTCACACTCGTCCCCCAGCCCGTCCCCGTCCGTGTCCACCTGCGAGCTGTTGGGCACTGTGGGGCAATTGTCCCGAGAGTCCTGGTGGCCATCACCATCACTGGGGACAGGGACAGAGACAGGGACAGAGACAGGGACAGAGACAGGGACAGAGACATGTTAGACATGGCCACCAGACAGGGACAGGGGCACAGCCAGGGCCACCAGACAGGGACAGGGACAGGGACAGGGACAGGGACAGGGCCACCTGCCCCGTTGCCTGGGCTGGGACCCTCAGCTGCAGCAGCAGGGTTGGTGATCTCAGCCTCAAAGGGATTTGTCACAGCAAGGGTTGGTAATGTCCCTGCTGGAATGGGTGACACATTCCAAATGTCAAAAGTGAAAACCTCACTTTGCTGACACCTCATGTAAAACTGATAAAAGAACATAAATGTAAAGAGAAAAAGTTCATTGATCAATGTAAACCTGATTGTGATGACAACTTTAGATTTAGGTGACAACTGGGATTGGTCTCACTTCCAGTGGTCACTTCTTTTTGAGGTCTGAAGAAAACTCCACCTCGAAGCCTTCATTTTTTACAGGATAATGCCAAGCCAGGTTGTCACAGCCCTTTGGTCCCTTCGTCCCCACGATTTCATGCAAATAAACAAAACTTTGAATTTTTGCATCTCACCTGTCCTGGTTGGTGTCACAGACATCTCCCACCAGATCGTGGTCAGTGTCTTTCTAGAAAAATAAAAGAAGAATAATTTAAGTTTTCCAGAGGAAAAGGCAAGAAAGAGAACAGAGGGCACTGCCAGCAACAGGAGAGTTTCTCTGGGATTTCTTGGGGGGGAACTCTGAGTTTTTGAGGGAATTTCCTGTTGTGCCACCTGGGCAGTGGCACAGGATTTCTGGGGTGCCAGGAGTCCCCTGGGGGTCTGTACCTGGTCGGGGTTGCTGAGGCTGGGGCAGCTGTCACAGGCGTCCCCCACGCCGTCGCCGTCGCCGTCCCTCTGGTCAGGGTTGGGAACTCTCCTGCAGTTGTCCACGGAGTTTTTGATGCCTGGAAAACGGGAGAGAGCATCCACAAAAACCCAGTCACGGCTAAGGCAAGGATTTCTGCACTTGGGGCTTTCAGGATTCCCGGGCTTTTGAGCAAATTGTGATCAGCTCAGTTTGCAAAGCCAGCCCTGACACCCCCAGCCTGGAGCCAGGAGCTGCTGGCAAATTCCCAAATTCCCCCCCTAAAAATGGCAGTCAGGACGAGGCTGGGTGCGACTGTGGACAACGAAAACGACAATAAAACAAATCATAAATAATATAAAAAATAAACGACATCAAATCCAAGTTTTATGGGGCACCCCCTGCAGGGCTGAGCCCGGTTTGTCACCCTGGAAGCGATTCCAGCGGGAGGCAGCGCGGGGTGGGCCGGGGTCTCACCGTCCCCGTCCATGTCATCGTCACACTCGTCGCCCTTGCCGTCGCCATCGATGTCCTTCTGGTCGTTGTTCTTCACCTGCCGGCAGTTGTCACACGCGTCCCCGAAGTTGTCCCTGTCGGCGTTGCGCTGGTCCGCGTTCCTCGTGTACACACAATTGTCCTGCGGGCACGGGGACACGCTGGGGTCACCCTGGGGACACCCTGGGGACACCCTGGGGACACCAGCAGCTCCTCGGGGTGGCCCCAGACAGGATTCACTCAGGACAGGCTCCCCCAGTTCCCACCCCCCGTGGGGTGTCCGGAGCTTTCTCTGCCTGGTTTTGTTCAGATCCTGAGAGAAACCAAACTGGGGCCACGCTGGGACTCGTGAATTCCCACTGGGAGCTCTGAATCCTCACTGGGAGCTCTGAGTCCCCACTGGGAGCTCTGAATCCTCACTGGGAGCTCTGAGTCCTCACTGGGAGCTCTGAATCCTCACTGGGAGCTCTGAGTCCTCACTGGGAGCTCTGAATTCCCACTGGGAGCTCTGAGTCCTCACTGGGAGCTCTGAATCCCCACTGGGAGCTCTGAGTCCTCACTGGGAGCTCTGAATCCTCACTGGGAGCTCTGAGTCCCCACTGGGAGCTCTGAATTCCCACTGGGAGGTCTGAATTCCCACTGGGAGCTCTGCAATCCCAGTGGGATCACTAAATTCTCACTGGGACCTCTCCATTCCCACTGGGCCCCCTGAATCCCCGCAGGGCCCCTGCGAACCCCGAACCTCGGCGTTTGGGATCCCGTCTCCATCGGCGTCATCGTCACAGGCGTCCCCAATCCCGTCCCTGTCCGCGTCCTCCTGGCCGGAGTTGGGGACAGTGACGCAGTTATCCTGCCAGGACAGACACACGCAGGGATCAGGGAATGTCCCGGGGCTCCCGCAGCGCCCAAAGCCCGTCCTGGAGCGGGGCTGGGCTGGAATTCCCGCATTTCCCGAGGAGCGGAGCCGGCCGCTCTCACCTTGCGGCATTTCTTGTCGGAGCAGCGCTGCTTCTCGTCGGGGACCCCGTCGATGTCCGTGTCCTTCCCGCACACGTAGCCATTCCCTGCCCACCCCACGAGGCACTGGAACAGGGAACACGCACACAATGAGCCCCCCGAAACGCCAGCACCCACAAGAGAAACGCTGCAAGTGCAGGGATGGGGAAGCCTGCAGGGAAATAAAGCCGGGCAGAAACGTTTCTGGAATTTCAGCAGCTCCGATGTGACTCTGCTGGGACCGCGGGGAGGCGGCAGCAGTTGGATCTGAGGTTGCTGAGTGGATTCTCCCTGCTCAGATCCAGGGAATTCCCGATAGATTCGCAGAGCTTCAGGGAAAACCAAAACCTCAAAAAGCGGAGCAGCCCAGGAGGAGCTCAGGGGACGAGCGGGGAGGTTCGGGAAGGGCGATCTCCAGGAGAGGGCAGTGACAGAGCCGGGAGAGGAGCGAGGATCAGGGAACGAGCAGCGAGCAGAGCGACCCCGATCCCAGAGAGTTTGGGATCAGACCCCACCCCAAGCGCAGCAGCGCTTGGATCAGATCCCAAAAGTGCGGGAATCAGAGCAGACCCCAATTGTTGGGGAGTCGGACCTGACCCCGGCCACAGGAGGGACCCAACCCCAATCTCGGGAGGGCGGGAGCAGAGCCCAGGCACAGGGAAATCGCGATTCAACCCAAATCGCAGGGGGGCGAGACCGGACCCGAGCAGTCCCGGGAGGGGGGGGTCAGAGCCCACACTCGGTGGAGATTGGGACCCGCCCCGATCACAGCAGGGTCAGACCTGACCCCAGTGTCGATGGGGCCCCGCCCCTCTTCCCCGGGCCGATCGATTGCTTGGCGATAGATTGATCGCGACTGCCGATCGATTAGCTCGGCAATCAATTGCTAATGCCTGCCGATCGATTAGATCGGCGATCGATTGCTCATGCCTGCCGATCGATTAGCTCGGCGATCGATTGCTAATGCCTGCCGATCGATTAGCTCGGCGATCGATTGCTCATGCCTGCCGATCGATTAGATCGGCGATCGATTGCTAATGCCTGCCGATCGATTAGCTCGGCGATCGATTGGTGATGCCTGCCGATCGATTAGCTCGGCGATCGATTGCTAATGCCTGCCGATCGATTATATCGGCGATCGATTGGTGATGCCTGCCGATCGATTAGCTCGGCAATCGATTGGTGATGCCTGCCGATCGATTAGCTCGGCAATCGATTGGTCATGCCTGCCGATCGATTAGATCGGCGATCGATTGCTCATGCCTCCCGATCGATTAGATCGGCGATCGATTGCTCATGCCTGCCGATCGATTAGATCGGCGATCGATTGCTAATGCCTGCCGATCGATTAGATCGGCGATCGATTGGTGATGCCTGCCGAGCGATTAGCTCGGCAATCGATTGGTGATGCCTGCCGATCGATTAGCTCGGCAATCGATTGGTCATGCCTGCCGATCGATTAGATCGGCGATCGATTGCTCATGTCTGCCGATCGATTAGATCGGCGATCGATTGCTCATGCCTGCCGATCGATTAGATCGGCGATCGATTGGTGATGCCTGCCGAGCGATTAGCTCGGCAATCGATTGGTGATGCCTGCCGATCGATTAGCTCGGCAATCGATTGGTCATGCCTGCCGATCGATTAGATCGGCGATCGATTGCTCATGCCTGCCGATCGATTAGATCGGCGATCGATTGCTCATGCCTGCCGATCGATTAGCTCGGCAATCGATTGGTGATGCCTGCCGATCGATTTAGATCGGCGATCGATTGATCGCGACTGTCGATCGATTAGATCGGCGATCGATTGGTGATGCCTGCCGATCGATTAGCTCGGCGATCGATTGCTCATGTCTGCCGATCGATTAGATCGGCGATCGACTGCTAATGCCTGCCGATCGATTAGCTCAGCCATCGATTGCTAATGCCTGCCGATCGATTAGATCGGCGATATACAGAGGCAGGAGGTTTGTCAGTTCTGGTCGGGGTTTTTTGGGGCGTTCATTCAGGGGGATTTCCTCAAGGATTGGGACACTCCTTGATTCCATCCCTTGCCTGTCTCCCAAGCGCCACCCTGTGGGCAGAGCGCGGTACTGCGCGCCTGCCTCTCCCAAGATGGCGGCTCGGGCGCCTCTCCCAAGATGGCGGCTCGGGCGCCTCTCCCAAGATGGCGGCTCGGGCGCCTCTCCCAAGATGGCGGCTCGG
This sequence comes from Sturnus vulgaris, assembly GCF_052056855.1. Taxonomy (NCBI): domain Eukaryota; kingdom Metazoa; phylum Chordata; class Aves; order Passeriformes; family Sturnidae; genus Sturnus; species Sturnus vulgaris. The sequence continues at coordinate 453,170 of NC_142268.1, read as the reverse complement.
GCGCCTCTCCCAAGATGGCGGCCCGGGCGCCACTCCCAAGATGGCGGCTCAAGATGGCGGCTCGGGTGCCGCTCCCCGACCTTCTAACTCTGGCTGCAAAAGGAGGGGGGCACAGCAAGGAGCCCGCTCGCTCTAGTGGGATGCCTGCGCACGACGCCGACACCGATCCCACGGGTGCGATTTTCGGCGGCGTTTCCAATCGTGCGGACATCTCCTTCAGCCCGCTTCGGCCCCACCCCCGCGGCCGGGGCTGTCCCCACCTGGCACGACAGGGAGCCGTCCCTCTCCACGATGCACTCGGCTTTCTCGTGGCACGGGCTGATCTCGCCGTTGGGGCAGCGCCGTGTCCCCGGCGCCGTCTGGCTCCTGCAGCCGCTCATCTGATCCCCCACAAAGCCCGGCTTACAGGCCCCGCATTTGTAGGATCCCTGCGGGGGAAAACGGGAGGAACTCGAACGCAAATCCCGGCCAAACTCTGCTGCAGCCTTTCCTTCCTCGGGACACCTCCCGCCATGCCAGGGTCTGACTGGGACACTGCCGGGGATCCAGGGGCTCTGGGAATTCCAGCCCAGCCAGGAATTCCTGCCCAGTATCCCACCCACATTCCCCTTTCCAGTTTGGAGCCATTCCCTGTGTCCTGTCCCTCCATCCTCAATCCCAAATCCCTCTGAGCTCTCCTGGAGCCCCTTCAGGCTCTGGCAGGGGCTCTGAGCTCTCCCTGGATCCTTCCCTTCCCCAGGTGAGCACCCCCAGCTCTCCCAGCCTGGCTCCAGCCCTGGGTCCTCCCCACATCCCCAAGGATTTCTTTACCCGAGTGTTGATGCAGATGGAGTTTGGGACACAATTCCTGGCAGCTCCAGTCTCACACTCGTTGATGTCGGTGCACACCTGCCCAGGGAGAACAGGACACACCTTGACCTTCAGCCCAAAATCCCAGGATTTGGGTGCAGAAGCAGAGCCCTGGCACACCTCACTAGGCCAGGACTAGGAGGTTTTCCTGCTGACAAGTTTGAGGCAGATGCCAGCCAGGATTCCAGCCTGGGATCAGAGCTGATCTGAGCTGCTGGAATATCCTCACTGTGGAAGGGGCTCCATGGATTTGGAAGCTCAATGGCTGCCCCAAATGACCAGCCCCAAATTCCCAGAGCCACGTGTGGGACAATTACCCTAAAAGCCCCCATCAGGCCAGGCTGTGGGGATTTTTAATCTGTCTGGAACTGTCAGGGAAGCCGGGAGGGGATGGCAGCAGCTGCAGGAACTCTTCTGTGTCCCAGCAGGAAGGATTCCCATCCCCATTCCCATCCCAGGATGGCTCCACAGCCCCAGAGGTGTTGGGATGTTCTCTCCAGCCCCACTTTGGCACAGGGGAGGTGGCTCTGGGGCTCAGGTGCCAGGATCATCCTGGCCACCAATACATGGGATCACAGGATCCCAAAATGGTTTGGGGGCTGGGAAGGATTTTTAATTATCCCATTCCCACCCTCAGGGACAACTTTCCACTATCCCACAGCGCTCCGAGCTGGCCTGGGACACTTCCAGGGATGGGAATTCCCTCCCACCCCCTCCCCACTCTCCCAGTGAGGAATCCCCATCGTTGGGAATCATCACCTCCCGTTTCCCTCCCCTTTATTTTTTTTTTTTTCCCGAGTCCCTGGTGCAGAGGGGGAGGGAGCAGCCAGGGGCACAGGACATTTCAGGCTCTCACCTGTTTGTTGGCCCTGGCAAAGGCCAGGCCCACCCCCTCCAGCGGCTGTCCCGTGAAGCCGGGCGGGCAGGGCTCGCAGCGGAAGCCGGGGTTGGTGTTAATGCACTGGACTTTCGGGAAGCAGGGGTTGGCATTGCACTGAAACAACACACAGGGTGCCCAGGGCTGTGCCGGGGGGCAGCTCCAGCCCTGGGGGGCACGGCCAGCCCGTGGGATTTGAGTTTTGAGGAAGGTTAAAACAGCAGAGAATTCCCCCAGCTCGGGTGGACGCAAGGAAACAAAGGCACTTCCAGCTCTGCTTCTCCTCGGGGGATATCCCTGAAAAGCAGGAGCTGCCCCTGCTTCACCTTTTCCTTCCTGGAATGCTCAGAGTCCCGGGAATTGGACAATTCCTCACCCTGGCCTCGAAACACAACACTTTGTGTTCACCACTCTCCTTCCAAAATCGCTCTGAATGTTTTGCTTCCTCCAACACTTCATTATTTTCCCTGGATTTTTATGCTCTGTGCTGGCAGATGCATCACAGGAACACAGTGGATCCCGTATTTTGGACTGACAATCCCAGAATCTCCCATGGAGCCTTCAACAGGTTTTTAAATTGAAATGCAATTGAGGCTCTGCAAGGGTGGGATAATCAAGTTTAGAAAAATGGTTTGGGAAGCACAGAATTCAGGAGCCCTACAAAAAAATCCATGGATGACTAGAGCTTTGCACACACACAGAGCTTAAAATTGGTGGAATGCCACATTCCCTAAAAAAACCAAGAAAATTTCCTTAAGGAATGCACATTATCTGCCCAGCAAGGTTTGATTTAGGGGCAGGAACAAAGCCCTGTGGTTAAGATTTGCTGTTTCAAGGATTATTTGGGAAGTGTTTGATCCCATTCCACACCTCATAAATCTTATCTCTAACAACTCCTCAGCAAAGGAGGCCGCTCTGGTGTTCCAAACTCCCCTCCCTGTGTGGCACAAACCTCAGCATTTGTTTCGTTGGGAGAAATCCCGATTGGACCTGCCCTAAATCCTCCTTGAGGGAGGGCAAGGCACAGAATTCCAGGGTCTGCAGGAATTCCAGCCTCTCCCAGGCACAGAATTCCAGGGTCTGCAGGAATTCCAGCCTCTCCCAGGCACAGAATTCCAGGGTCTGCAGGAATTCCAGCCTCTCCCAGGCACAGAATTCCAGGGTCTGCAGGAATTCCAGCCTCTCCCAGGCACAGAATTCCAGGGTCTGCAGGAATTCCAGCCTCTCCCAGGCACAGAATTCCAGGGTCTTGCAGGGACTGCGAGGCTTTCCCTGAGAACCAGGAGGCAAATCCCAAGGATTTGGGGCCAGTGCCGAGGATTCCAGGCTGGCCCTGGGATTTTAGGATTTGGGGACAGTGCTGTGGGTTCAGGCTGCCCCCGGGGTGTTCAGGATTTGGGGCCGGTTCCCGTCTGGCCCCAGGGGCGTTAGGATTTGGGTTAGGGTGGGCTGTGGATACCGGGCTGCCCCCGGGGCTGTCAGGATTTGGGGCGGGTTCTGGGCTGTGGTATTGAGGATTTGGGGCAGTCCCGTGCCGTGCTGTCAGCATTTGGGTTTTCCCTGCTGTGGCACTGAGGATTTGGGTTTTCCCTGCTGTGGCACTGAGGATTTGGGTTTTTCCTGCTGTGGCACTGAGGATTTGGGTTTTCCCTGCTGTGGCACTGAGGATTTGGGTTTTCCCTGCTGTGGCACTGAGGATTTGGGTTTTCCCTGCTGTGGCACTGAGGATTTGGGGTTTCCCTGCTGTGGCACTGAGGATTTGGGGTTTCCCTGCTGTGGCACTGAGGATTTGGGTGTCACCTCGTTGATGTCGCTGCAGTGGGTGCCGTTGCCGGTGTAGCCCGCGGGGCAGGGCCCGCAGCTGAAGGCGCCGCCGCTCTCGGTGCAGGGCACGCCCGGGAAGCAGGGGTTGGGGACACAGCGACTGAACTGGGTCATGGTGATCACAGGGCCTGTCACCTCCGGCCGCATCCCTGGGGGACAACGGGGGGTGAGGACAATGTCCCAGAGCCACCATCTCAGATTTGGAGTGTCCCAAAGCCACCACGGGGTGTCCCAAGGCCACCATGGGGTGTCCCAAGGCCACCAGCTCGGCTCACGGCAGAGGGGGAGAAGCAAAGGCTGGGGGTGAGGGATGGAAATGAGCCCTGGGGAGGATTTGGGGGATGAGGGGCTCAGAGCACAGAACCCCCCCAGCCCTGGGCTGATCCCACAGGGTTTAATGGGATACTGGGAAGGAATTCCCAGAGCAGCTGTGGCAGCCCCTGGATCTCTGGAAGTGTCCCTGCCCATGGCACGGGTGGCACTGGATGAGCTTTAAGGTCCCTCCAACCCCAACCATTCCAGGATTCTGGAATTCTGGGCGTTTGCTGGAAGGAAACTTTTGGAAGCCCCCCAGCCCCAGCTGCCCTTGAGCCATGAGGGAACATCCTGGACACCAAACCCCGTGTGCAGGGGACCGAAAACCACAACCCCAAATACTGGGAATAACCGGGATAAGTGTGATCCAAGCTGCTCGCCCAGGGCACGGCTGGAATGGGGAGGGGAGCAGAGGGCACAGCCCGGCACTCACCGCAGGCATCGCACTCCATGACCGTGTTCTTGAGGAACGTGATCTCCTTGATCTGCACGGGAAAAGAGCCGGGTGAGCCCGGGCCGGGACCGCGACCGGGACCGGGAGTGCCCGGTGCCACCACAACAGGGCTGGGACCGCGACCGGGACCGGGAATGCCCGGTGCCACCAGAACAGGGCTGGGACCGGGACCGGGAATGCCCGGTGCCACCAGAACAGGGCTGGGATTGGGACCCGGGAATGCCCGGTGCCACCAGAACAGGGCCGGGACCGGGACCGGGAATGCCCGGTGCCACCACAACAGGGCCGGGACTGGGACCGGGAATGCCCGGTGCCACCAGAACAGGGCTGGGACCGGGACCGGGAATGCCCGGTGCCACCACAACAGGGCCGGGATTGGGACCGGGAGTGCCCGGTGCCACCAGAACAGGGCTGGGATTGGGACCCGGGAATTCCCGGTACCAGGAACATCTCAGCTCCATCCCAGCACCTCCTGCCCCAAAATACGGGGGGATTAATTCCCTGGACACTCCCCTGGGGTTCATTCCCAGTTCCCACTGTTGTTCTCTCACAGAGGAGGAAACAAGAGGGAAAAATCAATTTTCTGCTCCAGGAGATGCTGATCCAGCATCATTGGGATGGGGGTGTGGAGAAAAACATGGGTTAAAAAACGAAACGTGAAGTGGAATGAGTGAAGTAAAGTAAAATAAAGAATAAAAAATAGAAAGTAATCAAAATAAAATAAATAAAATAAAATAATAAAATAACAAGGTGGCAAGAGGGGAAGGAAGAGACAGGAAACTGTGCTGGAAGGGAGCACTGGAATGGCTGCTGGAGCCCTGGCTGCCCCCATTCCCTACAAACACTGGGTTTTTATGCAGGGCCTGGAATGTGGGAGCAGCTCGGGTGGTTTCCAGGATTTCCAGCTCCTGCCTCTGAATCCCTCAGCTCCCACCAGGAACAGCAGCAGAACAGAATTTCTGTCCCCTCAGGGAGAGCAAAGCTCAGATCCTGCTTCAAACACGGAAAGAGCACCCCAGGAATTCCCAAAAATCCTGCTGCAGCCAGGAGGGATTTGAGGGAAAATTCGGGAATTCAAAGGAACTTCCAGTGATTCCAACTCGAATTTTCAACCTGAGTCCCTCAAGTTGAGTTTTTTTTCCAACTTGAAGGGGTTTTTTAAACTGGAATTTTTTCCCAACCTGAAGAGATTTTTCCACCTTGTTTCCAATTTGAAGGGTTTTTTTCACCTTGAAGTTTTTCCCAACAATTACAAACCACCTCTGGATTCTGTTCTGGAATCTGCTGCTCATTCCACACAGGAAGCAGAGAATTCCCAAACTCAGGAAATCAGGAATTAAACCCAGGGAGCAATTCCCAAACTCAGGAAATCAGGAATTAAACCCAGGGAGCAATTCCCCAATTCCAGAGGGAGCAGAGAATTCCCAAGCTCGGGATTTTTAGGAATTTTTCACCCACCTGCTGCTTCAACAAATCCCGAACTTCCAGCAGCACCCGGTTGGTTTCCCTCATTTCCTGCAGCATTTCAGGCCCGACTTCTCCTCCTACAGAAACCCCCAAAATTATTGGGAAAATCCCGGAGGATTCCAGGTTTATGACCCGACTGATTAAATAATCGAATATTCAGGATCCGGCCTCCACCCTCCACGGAGCTTTTCCGGGATTTATGGAATCGTGCAGGGAGCAGCTCCGGGCTGGCACAATCCCTAAAATTCACACTTAGGGAAGGAATTTGGTGCCAAAAGCAGCAAATCCCGGGTTCCGGGCTGGGAAAAGCTCCCGGGGTGGAGCTGCTCTCACCTGATCCCAAGGAATTCCCTGGATTGCGGCTCCAGGCGGGATCTTTGCGGGCGCTCGGGAGCGGCCGGCTCGGATCTTTGGGATACAAAGGACACGGGATGGGATCATCCCCGGAAAATCGGGAATTCTGGAGGGTTTGGGATGGGATCATCCCGGGAAAATCGGGAATTCTGGAGGGTTTGGGATGGGATCATCCCCGGAAAATCGGGAATTCTGGGGAGTGAGGATCAGCTCCAGGGGAAAATCGGGAATTCTGGAGGGTTTGGGATGGGATCATCCCGGGAAAATCGGGAATTCTGGGCATTGGGATGGGATCATCCCGGGAAAATCGGGAATTCTGGAGGGTTTGGGATGGGATCATCCACGGGAAAATCGGGAATTCTGGGGGTTTGGGATGGGATTATCCAAGGAAAAATCGGGAATTCTGGGGGTCGGAATGAGCTCCAAGGAAAAATCAGGAATGCTGGAGGGTCAGGATGAGCTCCAGGGGAAAATCGGGAATTCTGGGGGGATCAGGGGATTTTTAGGGATAATTTCGTAGTGAAAAGGGCACGGGGTTGAATTCAGGGATTCTCCCAAAATTCCAATGGCAAATTCCCCGTTGGCCATGAGGATGCACAGCCTCATTTCTCTGGTTTTTTTTCTATAATTTCCCATTTTATTCCTGTAATCTCCCATTTCCCCTCCATAATTTCCCATTTCCCCCCATAATTTCCATTTTTTTTCCTATAATTTCTCTATTTCCCCCCATTAATTTCTCCATTTTCCCCCATTAATTTCTCTCTTTTCCCCCAGATTTTCCAATCCCCCTCACCTACAGCAAAGAGAAAATCAGGAATAAATCCCACAAAAACCTCTGGGTGTCCAAGGGGAAAATCAGCTGGAATTTGGGCTGAGCAGGGAGAATTTCCCACAATTAATTTAATTTAAAAATTCCTCATTTTCACGTGACAAAAGAGCCCAAAACCTCGCGGATCTTCCCAAAAATAAATGATTTGGTGAATATTTGTAAGTTTGAGATTGGGGATAATTTGGATTCTCACAAATCCTCCTGGAGCTGAGAATTCCCCAAAACCAGGAAATTTGGAGAATTTGGGATTTGTCCATTCCTAGACCTCAGAAAATCCAAGGATTTCTATTTTGTGGGATTGTTGGTTTTTTTCATTTAAATCAGATGGAAAATCAGATTAATGCAAAATGTCTCTGGAAATTCTGTATATAACCCAAAAATAAATATTTTCCTTTTAAAAAGTTTCACCTCTCAGGAGTAAAAACAGTAAATCCCATGGAGAATTTGGAGAGTTTTCCTCCAAAAGCCCCTCAGGATTTCAGGATGAAACATCCCCTCCCTTTTATCCCCTTGCATCCCTCGGGATTTTCAGAGCAGCCTAAAAACCCCTCCAAAAATCAGAACTGAATCTGAAATAAATTAGGGTTAAATCAGAGACAAATTAGAGTTAAATAAGGGTTAAATCAGAGTTAAATTAGGATTAAATAAGGGTTAAATCGGAGTTTAACTGTTGTGGGTTTAGCAGAGTTAAATCTGAATGAAATCAGAGTTAAATCAGAATGAAAGCAGCATGAAATCAGAGTTAAATCAGAGTTTGGTGTGGGTTTAGCAGAGTTAAATCAGGGTTAAATTAGAATGAAATCAAAGTTAAATCAGGGTTAAATTAGAGTGAAATCAGGGTTAAATTAGAATGAAATTAGAGTGAAATCAGGGTTAAATTAGAATGAAATCAGGGTTAAATCAGAATGAAATCAAAGTTAAATCAGAGTTAAATTAGGGTTAAATCAGAGTTAAACTGGAGTTAGATCTGAATGAAATCAACAGTGAATCGGAGTTAACTCAGCATTAAATCAGAGCTAAATCAGCATCAGATGGGCATTGAAGCTGAATTAATCCCCAGTGAAATCCTTACCGATCCTCCTCTGCTGGCAGTGGCACAGGGGACAGCAGAGCAGCAGCAGCGGGGCCAGCAGGGGCGACAGCAGCGGCGACAGCAGCGGCGACATCCCGGAGCTCGGCTCAGCCTAACACGGCTCAGCCTAACACGGCTCAGCCTAACACAGCTCAGACTAACACAGCTCAGCCTAACACAGCTCAGCCTAACACTGCCCGGCTCGGCTCAGCCTGGCACGGCTCAGCTCAGCTCTGCTCTGCCCGGCTCGGCTCAGCCCGGCTCAGATCAGTCTGGCTCGGCTCTGCCCAGCACAACTCAGCCCAGTCCAGCTCAGCTCAGCCCAGCCCAGCCCAGCCCTGGTCTCAGCCCAGCCCAGCCCAGCTCGGCTCTGCTCTCAGCCCGTGCCGGTGCCGGTGCCGGTGCCCGCGCTCCGTTTTTATCGTGGCTCGCTCCCTCCTCCCTGCCCGGCCGTCACGGCCGAGTAAACAAAGTGAGAAACTCATCACGAGCGCCGCGGATCGCCCCGCTCTGCCTCTCCTCCAGGGCTGAAACAGCGCAGAAAATTCCAGAACGCTTCCTTTTCTGTTTCGCTTCTTTTTTTCTTTGCAGAAAATTCCAAAAGCATATTTTTTTCCTTTTTTCCCCCCCTTTTTTTATTTTATTTTTTTTCCTTTGGAGAAAATTCCCAAACTGTATTTTTCTTTTTTCTTTTCTTTTGTTTCCTATTTTTCCTTATTTTCTTTTCCTTTTTCCTTTTCTTTTTTTCTTTTTTCCTTTTTCCCCTTTCATCTTTATTTTTTAATTCTTTTCCTTTCCCTTTTTCCTTCTCCCTTTTGCTTTTTCCTTTTCCTTTTTCCTTTCCCTTTTTCCTTTTCCTTTTTCCTTTTTCCTTTCCCTTTTTCCTTTTCCTTTTTCCTTTTCCTTCTTCCTTTTTTTTCCCACTGGTTGAAATTCCAAAATCCATTTTTCCCCTCTTTTCTTCCCCCCATACACGGGGCAGGCGATGATTCAGGGTTGGATTTTCCTTCTCAAGCTGCTCCAGAATTCCACAAAAATTCCTCTTTCAACTCCCTAAAAGCAAATTTCAGCCCCATGAAATTAAATCCATTTCCATCGAGTCATGATTTTATTCCCAAATCCTATTCCAGAGGGATTGGAATCCTTGGAGCGAGGATGAAGTGCAAAAATGAGGGGAAAAAGGAAAATTTGCAGCTTTTTGTGTCCATCCAGCATCAGCAAACACAGAGAGAATTCAGAAATTCACCCTGCACTGAGGAAAAGCTGGAAAACCTTCCAGGGATCTCCAAATTCCAAGAAAAATTCCAGGTGGGAATTCTCACCTGGAGACAAATCCCTGCTGGAACAATCCCAGAGTTTGGGAATGGAGATGCAGGAAAAAAACCCCAAACAAAACAAAACAAACAAAAAAAAAAAAAAACCAAAAAACCCAAAACCCCCAAACAAACAGAAAAACAAACAAACCAAGAAAAAAAAAACAACAAAAAAACCAAACCAAAAAAAACCCACCCAAAAACCTGGGAGAGGCTCAGGGAAAGCCCAGGAAATAAAAGCTCAGTCTTTAAAATGTGGGAGCAGCAGGAATTTGGGATATTTCCAGAAAAATTACTTTTTTTTTTTATTATTTTTTCCCCCCCTGTTTTTACCTCAGACCTCCCACGCTCCTTGTGGTGAGCAGGCCCCAAAATAAACAAAATATTCCCAGTTTGGTGTCCCAGGAATGCTGGAATTGATGGATTTTTCCTTTTTTTTCTTCTTTTTTTGCAGCAAATTCCCACTGGGAATAAAGGAATTTGGACTCACTTGTATTTGGGTGGCTCTGCTGCCACATCCAGGATTTGATGAAGGATTTGATCCTTGTGGGATCAAAACTTGGGAATTTTCTCAGTTTTTAGCATTTGTGGATAAATCAAACCCTGTCCTTATTATTATCCTTATTATTATTGAGAAGAGATAGGATTTTGTGATTTTTTTTCCCCTGATGTCCTGGGAAATCTGATTTATAATCTGGATTTTCCAGCAATAAACGAGCAGTGAGTGAAGGAGAAATTTCCTGTCTTAGATCCCCAAAAGTTTGGAATTTTCCCAGTTTTTTGCCTTTGTGGATAAATCAACCCCCTGTCCTTATTATTATCATTATTATCCTTATTATTATTATTATTGATAACAGATAGGATTTTGTGATTTTTTCCCCTGATGCCTTGGGAAATCTGATTTATAATCTGTCCTTACTATCCTCATTATTATTATTATTAATAATAATAATAGGATTTTGTTAAAAAAAAATCAAAATATGGAGCAGAAAATGTTTATTTGGGTATTTTTTGGGGAGTTTGGGCACTGCCAGGTTCGTTACACCTTTTTTTATTTTGTTTTTTTTTTCCTGCCTGGAGTTGACATCACAAACGAGAGGAGCTCACAAACAAACATGAAAAAGTGAAGCTCCTGCTGCCTGAAAGTCGAAATATTTTCCATTTCTCTGTTTTGAACTGGCCTCTGCCAAGTGAAGGACAAAAGTCAGAAGAAGGAAAATGTTATTTTTCAGCCTTGGAAGGTCAGGTTCTAAAAATAAATGGAAAACATCTCCAGCCTGGGGATGGGGTGAGAGCATTTTCACAGGGGCTCTGATGCACTGATGGTGTAAAAAAGCAAATTATGGAGGAGACCTAAGGAAAGACTCCCAAAAATTTCTCATTTTCCTCCAAATTGGGGCTTCCAAAGGTTTCTCTTGCCTGGCTTTAAGTGCTGCCCCTCAGGGGATCCAGGCAGTGCCCAGGCTGAAATTCCCACTCTTTTGGAATTTCACTTTTTTTTTTCCTTCCCCACGGACTCAAGGAGCAGATTTGTCCCTTCAGTGTAGTTTGGAAAACTTGCACTGCAATTCCATGCTTTCCTAGGATCCTGGAATCCCAATCAATCCCAAAAAATCCCAATAAATCCCAATAAAAGTGATGCTTGGAAGCCCAGCCTTACTTGGAAGAACCATCCTGGTCCCAAGGTGCCAGTCCTTGTTTCCCACTGCTGGTGGCCCAACCTTGCCATGGCTCCAATTCCACAAACAGGGAAGAAAAAAGCTGGAGAAATAAAGGAAAGAGTGAAAAAATCAAGGGTGAAGTTCAAAAAATGGAGGATAAAGTGAAAAAAAAAATAAAAGAGGATGAAGTTAAAACGTTAAGGACAAAGTTAAAAAAATGAATGGAAAAGTTCAAAAAATTAAAGGTGAAGTTCAAAAAAATTCAGGATAAATTCACAACGGAGCTGCCTCCAGGTTTACTTCACTTTGCCACTGATTAAATGGGGAAAAAAAAACATTAAAGTGATTTTTAAAAAAGGTTTTTAATGCCTTGATTTCCTGAGGAATTCAGAATTAGAGACACAAAGCAGGCTGGAGCAGGCTGGGACAGAACAGATGATTCCATGGAGGGGCTGCTCTTCCCATGGATTAATGGATTTATTTCTAATATTTGCCTCACTCTGGGTGTTTATCTCAAATAATCACTGCTGCTACTGCTTTGTGTGATTAATTATTGCCTCAGTGTGGTTACCTCAGCAGCTCCAAGTTGGAATCTCTTTGTTGGGATTGTGTTTTAGCAAGGCAGGAAATCGGGATTTGGACAGGACCAAGCTGGAGAATCCTGTCTGTGCAGGCTTTGAGAAGCAGGGCTTTTCATTTTGGGGGCAGAAAGGTGGGACAAGAACGAGGGTCCTGCCTCCAGCTGCAGCATCCAGCTGTTTGCATGGAGCATTTTGGGAATTTGCAGGTGTCAGGCTGGAGCATTCCAAGTGTGAAATTCGGATTTTTTTTTTTTTTAGGGTTTTTGATGGATTTGCTCCTGATGGAGTGGCTCGGGCTGGTTCCACTTCAGATCCCAGAATTCCAGACTGGTTTGGGATGGGAGGATCTGAAATCCCATCCAGTTCCATCCCAGATCCCAGAATTCCAGGCTGGTGTGGGTTTGAAGGATTTTAAATCCCACCCAATTCCAGCCCTGGGACACCTCCCTGGCCTTGGGCACTCCCAGGGGCTCCCAGCTCCTCTGGGAATTCCATCCCAGCCCCTCCCAGGGAAGAATTCCTTCCCAATATCCCATTAAACCCCACTCTCTATAAATTTCAGGCCCGTTTGCTGCAGGACAATAATTATTTGGTGTTTTCTCCCCCTGTTAAATTCCAGTTTCCCTCCTGATGCTGCTGGGAATTCCAGCTCTGTCCCGTGTCCTGCCCAAGCTGGGCAGGAGGAGCCACCTGCAGGGAAATCGGTGCCCACAGCCCGTGTGCATCACTCATTTTTGGGATGAAATCCTGTGGTTTAGAGTCTTTTGGCAGAGGTTGTGAGGGAAGGGGGAATGGGGAATGGGGAATGGGGAAAGGGAATGGGGAATGGGAATGGGGATGGGGAATGGGGAATGGGGATGGGAAAGGGAATAGAAAGGGAAAGGGAAAAGGGAATGGGGAAGGGAATGGGAAAGGGAAGGAAGAAAAGGAAAAGGAAAAGGAAAAGGAAAAGGAAAAGGAAAAGGAAAAGGAAAAGGAAAAGGAAAAGGAAAAGGAAAAGGAAAAGGAAAAGGAAAAGGAAAAGGAAAAGGAGTCCTGGCCTGGTGGGAATCTCCTGAGAGCCAGCAAGGAATGGGCACAGGGTGGGATGAGATGGGATTTAGGGCTCTTCCAGCCCAATCCAGTCTGGGATTTTGTGGGATGAAAGGGAGGAATGGGTGATCCTGAACTCCCAGAGCTCAGGGAGCAGCAGGAGGTGACACCAGTGACCAGTGCCAGCTGCAGGGTCTGTCCTGAACCAGGGATCCTGGATCACCCTGGACCCCATCCTGCACTGAACCAGCACCCAGGGGCTCTGCTGGAGCCACAATCTCCTCGGGGGGGTCTGGAATCCCAGCCCTCCCCAAATCCCCGAGCCCTGGTGTCAGCAGGATCCTGTCCCGGGAGAACATCTGGAATTCAAACACCTGGAATTCATCTGGACTTGCCCAACCCGAGGCCAGGAAGCCAAGGGAGGTCCCAGGCGGGGACAAAGGGTGACAGATGCCAGAGGAGATGTGGGATGGGGAAGAGCTGTGTCCCATCCTCCCCAGCTATCCCAGTGCCCCTGCAGCTGGGAGTGGGATTGTGAGATTGTGAAATTGTGGGATTATGGGACTGTGGGACTGCGGGAATGCTGCCAGAGCCACCCTGCTCCCGGCACTTCCATGGCGCAATCCCAGCGCCGGGAGCGGCGCTCAAACCCCGCACGGAACGGCCCCGCATTTTTTCCTTCACTATTCACGGAGTTTTCTAACGAGGACAATAAAATTTCGAGCTCTGGGCTCAGCTCATTTGTAACAATGAGCTGCTCTTCCTCCAGCAGCCAGCGGGAGCTCAGACACGCCGAGGAAACCGGGAACAATTAACTGGAATTGTACTGGAAAAATCGGGGAAGGCTGAGGGATGTTTTGTCTGTGAGAGATGCAAAGTGATGAGAGAGTGAAGCCATCCCGGAATTGCTGCTGGGAATTGTTAGGACTTTAATGCTCAGACTATTCAGGTTTTCCTCACTAAAAATCCTTTGGCTATGATCTCCTTTTTTTTTTTTTTTTTTTTTTTTTCTTTTCGGGGATTTTCTCCCGAAAAACACCTCCCAGAATCATAATGACAATAACACAGATTTACTGCTCCGTGTTCCCAAAACTCCCCGGGGATGGCAGAGCTTAAAAAAACAAAAGCTCTTCGAAGCAGCCTGGCTCTTCCTTTTGCCCTCAGTGATGCAGCCCATTGATGTCTGCGGTGAAAGCTCCCGAATTTTGGAATGCAGGGGTCTCCGGGCAGGGAATAAACAGGAATTGGCTCCTCACAGGCAGGACTGGAAGTGCTCAGGGCTCTGAGATCACGGGGGAGGTGGGCAGACAGCACGTCCACGCTTTAATAGCTCTGGGACCTCTCTCAGGGAGCACTGAGCTGGCTTTGAACAAATCCCAAAAATTATTTTAACTCCAAAGGAACATCTGGCACTGACCTCTGGACAGGCAGAGCTCAGGGATCTCCTCGCTGCTGGGGCTGCCTGCACACGGGGGGCTCTGAGGCTGCACCAAAAAGAAAAAAAAAATTAAAAATCACATTTTGTGTAGGAAAAAGAGCGTTTCTGGGATCCCAAGGGTCGCCCAGATGAGGATTTGGTGGCCTCAGGTTGCTGCTGCCTGGCATAGCTGGGGACACCCGGGACAGGGAGGATCCCAAGGAATCTGACAGCACCCACCCCTAAAAACAGCGACAGGGAGCTCAGCCAAACCCCGGGGAACAGGGAAATATTGGGGCTGGATCTGCAGAGAAAATCTTGTTTCTCCCAGGGAGCTGAGGAGACAGAGCTGGGCACATCCCCCAGGGAAAATCGGGATTTTTCAGCACGTCCTGCCCCAAAGGGGTGAATTTTTGGGAATTGCCTTTCCCAGGAATTGTGGCCACGCTGTCCCCAGAGCTGCCCTTTCCATGGGCATCCCAAGGGAACTCCAGATTTCCCATACCTGGAGTTTTCTTAAACAAACCTCCCAAACCTCCTGCATACACAGCAAAAAGCAACTTTTAATTAATTCATTCAAAATCAATGCCACTTCTCTTACCTCTGCCTCTCACTGACTGCAACAGGGGCTGGGTTTCCCCTCCAAAATTTCCCTTTTTTTTCCATTAAAAAACCCCTCAACAAATCCAGCAGGGATAATTTAACAGCTGGAAAGAGGCAAACCCAGCAATCAGGTCTTTTCAGGACACCAGTGATCAAAGAGGTGCTCTGTACAAATGATTTTGCAGCCAGCTCTTGGCAGGAGACAGAAACCTTCTCCCTGCTGGAAATGAGATTTAAGTTGTAAGGAGAGGAAGAAAGGATCGATCACTGTGTGTTAATTCCCTTTCTCCCAATAGGAATACTGAGTGGGACAGAGAAAAAAGGGGAATAAATTGATTATTGGATGGAATATTCTCTGTCTCGTCTCAGGAAGAGATTAAATTCACTTAAATTCACTGAAATTCGGTTTGAATAGGAGTAGTTTAACGCCTGTGTGAGGAAAAAGGGCTTTTTCTTGTGCAGGAAAATGGGGGAGAAAACCTTTCTGGATTACAATGACAATTCTCCAGGATAAGTTTTTTTTCTTTGCTGTGGAATCAGGAGATTTGTGAAGAACATAAAGAAAAGAAGGGGAGAGGAAGCACCAGCAAATTTTCCATGTTGTTCTTTGGTCTCGTTATCCTTAGGCAAAATGAGAATCTTGAATAAGAAAATGGATTTATTATGAAATTCTTCCTCTTTGGGGGGTGGTGGAGCAGAGTTTTGTCTCCATCCTTTTTGCCTGTCCCCCCTTTCAGCTGATATTTCATCCCCAGCAAACCAGAGGGAAAGAAAACTTCCCAAAAAACCTCTGCTTTTAATTCTTTTGGGAACTGCTCAGAAATGCTGAGCACAGGACTGCAGCTCCTGGGGGCTGAGCAGAGAGGGACAATCCCAGTTCCCCACCCTGTGTCCCCTTCCCAGGGATTTCCTGAGGTTTTCCAGGATAATCCTGGCTGTGAGCAGGATGAACCCACACAGGTGCTCTGGGTGTGGGGAAGGACAGGAGCAGGAGAACTCTGTCTCTCTCCAGAGAAAGATTTCCTTCAATAAAAAGATGAATTTCCAAATGAGAAAGAGAGGAATTTCCAGAAATAAAAACCCGGAGCAGCTGGGGAACAGTGGGAAACACTTCCATGCAGGAGAATCTTCTCAGTCTGGAGCTGCAGCTCCTTCCTGAAGGTAATTAACAATCAAAAGAATTCATTAAAGAGGTTCAAACAAACAGCTGCACTCGTGGAAACGCTCACTTCACCCCCTCATGGTTTTTGGGACAAGCACTGGCTCCCAAATCCATCTTTTTCCTGGCTCCCACCCCCTCAGCTCCCCTTATCACCCATCTCTTGTCTCACACACGTTTTATTTTGCTCAGCTTTGAGACATTACAGATTCTTGGCCCCATCTGCAAATGGTGCTGCTTTGGACATCCACGATGAGCTCAGAGGAAAATTCAGCATCATCCCAGGCTCTGGAGTTGTTTTGGGGTTTTTTGTCACTTCCAGAGAAATGGAAAAACGGTGTGTGCAGGCTCACAAGGGGTGGGAGGCTGTCCAGAAAGAAGGAGGATGGAGACTGATCCAAACCTCTGGAGTTTTCCAGAAAAATCTCAGCCCCAGAGATCTCCCAGGAATGAACTGGCTCTGGAGAGTGCTGGCACTGCCTCCTCCCGACCCCACCCAGGGCTGAAAAACTGCCTGCAGGGCAAACCTGCTTTTCCCTGAGTAACTCTCAGGATCATGGAGAGATCCAGAGTCGGTCCTTGCTTCATCTGAACTGCTCTTCCCACCCAAAAACTGCAAGGGCACAGCTCTGGCCTGATCGTGATGGTCCCAAATTGCCTTAATTTCAATTCCAGATGGAGAGCAGATCAATCCTCTGCATTTCTGCAGTGTTCCCTCCATAAAATTCCAGTTCCTTTTGGCCAGCACCGGGTCAGGTTCTTCCCTGAACTTCTCCTGGAGCCAGAGCACGTTGGGTGTGACATCAACAGCAGCAGAGAGAATTCCAAGAGCTCTCCCTAAATTCCAGGACATCTTTTCAGCCTTGGAGTGCTTTCTGCACAAGCCATTCCAGCCTCCAGCACTTCTTCCAGGAAAAGCTCCCACAATTCCAGGAACCCCACGGCTCAGGTGCAGAAATGGGAATGACAGAAGCAACTTTTCTGCTGGCACAGCTGAGCATCCAGGACACAAAAAGGCAGCAAAAGCTGCTGAGAGGGCCGAGATTTCCCAAGGAAATCAAATATCCAGGCATGGCTTGGAGAGGAGAACTTCTGGAAAAGAGGAATGAACAAGCCCAACTCTGTAGACTCAGCAAAACCTGATCTCCCAGCCTGAGCTCATTGCTGGCTCCCAACACAGCAGGAGGAGAAGCTGTTCCTGAGCAGATCCAAGTCCTAAATCTGCTCCTAGAGCAGGAGCTTTCTGTCATTTCCAGCTGCAGGTGCCCCTTCCTTTGCTTGCTGTGTTGGGATTTTTCCCCAGGTGAGGTTTGTGGTGGAACAGAGAACAAGAAAAGGACAAAATGTGCGAGGTTTTATCCGAGGCAGAGCAAACCTCAGCTTTTTATGGCTGAATTCGTGGGAATTCATTGAAAACTTCCACAGAGTTTTACATTTTTAAATCCCATAGCTTGGCCTGAGGGCGATCCTCCACTCCAGCCCACGAGGGAGGAACCCCACAAAGCAGTTTTTAGAGGATATTTTTGATGCCCACATCCACTGGAACAACATCCCTTGGTTGTTTCAACCTTTTGGCCTCCTCAGGCAAGGAGGTGGATGCAGATTTTGGCTGCATTTGGGTTCAAATCCCAGGGGAAGAGCTCGGGATCTCTGTGGGATCCCAGTCTGGGCTCACAGCAACCCTTCAGGCTGTTCCTGTGCTCCAGCTCCCCCAGGATTTGGCTTCTGACTTCCAGGCAGAAAAGTCAAAACCCTGCCCAGGGTTTCAACATCTTCCTTCCCTCCATTTCCTTGGAATTCTCAAGTTTCCAGAAAATTCCAAGGTTTTCTACCCACCTTTCCTCAGGGTTATTCTGATCTGGTTTTCCACTGTGACCTTCCAGCTTTGGACTTTCCATTTTGCTGCAGTTCCTCCCCACCCTGGCTGCTGGCCCCGGGCTCCTCTTGCCCAAACTTGAACATTATTTTTCAGCTGAAATGACATCATGGCTGAAGTGCTGTTTAAAATTATTGCTCTCCAGACCTCCCTCACATCCCCTTTTGCAATCCCCTCTTCCAGCAAAGCCCTGCTCTCATCTGGAGCCAGGAAGGGTGGCCTAAAACTGGAATGTCTTGTCCACATCCATTCCAGGACTTTTTGCTCTGCCCTCGTCCTATAGCCAAAAATAAAAAAAATTCCAATTGAACATTTCAATTTTTTAATAACACTTGCTAACAACTCCATAAAAATAATTCTGTGTTCTGGGCCCTCTCCACATGACATCAGGCTCATGGATTTCTGGACCAGGCTCCCAAAGCCATTTGCAAACTCCTGTTTGTTCATAAATCAAGGCCAGTGGTGCTGTTTTTAGTACAAACAGCCCCAGAGCAGAGTTTCCAGACTCCCCCATGGGGTTGCTGTGCTGCCACAGGCCCTGCTCAGAATCCAGGAATTCCAGCAGGCTCCACTTCCACCACAGCACCTGTGGCAGCCCCTGGGATGTCAGTCCTGACCCTGGAGGGAAAAGCTCCTTGTCTCTGACTTTCCAAGGCTCTTCCAGGCCCTTTCCCAGGTTATTCCCAGCGCAGCCTGTCCCAGTGGGGGCTCTGGGGAGCAGCTGGCCCAGCCCAGGGAGCTGCTGAGGTGTTTCCATCACGCCCCTGCCTGGCCTGAGGCAGCAGCACCAGTTTGGGCTGGGAGGATCCTCCCCCCCGAGGCTGTGGGGGAAAAGGGAAAAAGGGAAAACTGATCATGCTTGGCAAAGGAAGCAGCTGGAAGAGTCCTGAACGTGGGGACAGCACCTGCCATCCCCTCCCAGCACGTAGGGACAGCTCCAGTTTAAGGATCCCTCTGTCCGAGGGCGTTGGTGCCATCATGGAGTGGGAATGTGGGAAGATCTGGGAGCCCACAGCCCCCTTGATCTTGTCCCAGGCTGTTTGATGACATTCCTGGGTCCATTTCCAAGGAACTCCTGACTTCTGGGAAGGCCTCACAAAACTACACTGGGGCCATTCACGGCCTGAGGGCAGCCCTGGCTGGATTCCTCCCGAAATCCACAGAATTCTGCAAGGAAAACATTCCTCCCCCTTCCTACAGCCATGCCCTCAGCCACGGCAAACACAGCTCCTTGGAAGGCCTTCCACGAGGGCAAAACAACTGCAACAATTTTGGGTTCCCTCCTTTCTGGATTTTTATTCGAGCAAAAATGAAAAGTAGACTTCAATTTGATGAAATATCACCAGCTTTTCCTATAGCTGTGGAAGCAGAGATCACCTTACACTCCTCGTTTTCTGAACTTTGCAAGGAAAAGTAAGGCAAAGCTGTCAAATTGAACAGCAAAAGAGACTGAAAAGGAAAATTTTTCTGGGATGGAGGCCTGAAAATGGAATTTTCCTGTCTCAGGGCTTTTTTTGGTGAGGGTGTTTGGGCTCCTGGAAGTCCTGGTGTGGCCAAACGAGTTGGGACCCTTAGCCCAACCCCAATTAGTGATTCCCTACATTATTTCATCATTAAGAGCTAAATTAAGATTTCTTCCACAGCAGGAAAGAAGGATTTCCTCAGGAGGATTTCTTTTCCATGCAGAAAATATAAATATGTTATTCCCTTACACCAAAAACACAGAAAAAATACCAGGGTGGGACTCCAAAATCCCTGATTTTCAAGTGATTTTTTTCCTTTGAAGACAAACCCAACCTTAGGCTTAAACTCAGGTTTAACCCTGAGTGTTCTACCTGAAAAAATTTCAAAAACTTTTCTTTTGGAAAAAATTACAAGCCTGCAGCAGCACCAACCAAATCAGCTGTGACCACACCAAAAACCTGCCAGAACTCCACACAGCCCCAGATTCCCATGGGATAACCTGAGAATTCCCCATGGGATAAACTGAGAATTCCCTAAGGGATAAACTGAGAATCCCCCATGGGATAAACTGAGAATCCCCCATGGGATAACCTGAGAATTCCCATGGGATAAACTGAGAATCCCCCATGGGATAACCTGAATCCCCCATGGGATAAACTGAGAATCCCCCATGGGATAAACTGAGAATTCCCAAGGGATAAACTGAGAATTCCCCATGGGATAAACTGAGAATTCCCTATGGGATAAACTGAGAATTCCCCATGGGATAAACTGAGAATCCCCCATGGGATAACCTGAATCCCCCATGGATGACCCGAATCCCCTTTCCCAGTTTTTGGGAGCAGCTCCCCAGCACCCCAGCCCTGTGGGAAGCTGATTTCTGCCTGTTCCATGTGCCCAGGACAGCTGCCAGCAATCCCAGCCCACAGGGACACTCTGCAGCCCTGCAGGAGCTCCACAGTTTGTTTTTAACCTCAGCTCCAGCAACATCTGCTTTGGAGAAATCCTTTTTTTTTTTTTTATTTTTTTCATTTATTATTTATTTTATATTTATTTTTTAATTCCAAGAGCTGTCGGTGCCCCTTTGGAAATTGAGGATTTTTAACAACTCTGGGGCAGCTTGAAGAGGGAACAGATCCTCCCAGAGACCCTGAATAAATTCAGGGTTTTTTTTTTCCCTTGGATTTTAGGAACTCTCATCTTTTTCCCAGTTTTAACTGCACATGGGAATCCTGCAGTTAAAACCCTACAAAAGCCCCAAGTTCTGTCCATCCAAAGCTTTTTTCCCTGAATTCATTCCACGATCCAGGTCCTGCCCTGTTGTTTCAGCTCTTTCCAAGGAAAGGGAATTTTAACACATTTTTGTAAGGAAGGATTTTCAAGTTTCTTACTGAAACTTTTAAAGTTTAATTCTTATTTTAATATTAAATTCCAATGTATTGGAATATTTTTACTTCTTTTTAATGTCCATTTGGAGCTGGTTTAATACACCAAGTTTCATTTCCTGCTGTTATCTTTTATTATTTTTTATCTTTTATTATCTGCTATCTTTTATTATCTGTTACCTTTTATTATCTTTTATCATCTGTTATCTTTTAATGCCACTCACCATCCTTAATTTCTAAGAACTTCCTTCATTCCAAATCCATGGATTTTGGCCAAAATTTTCTCCTTTTCCTTCCTGGAAATTCTGGGAATATTTCTTCCCAATTCAACCTGCAGGTAAATCAGAATTAATCAGATTGATCACAACTTCCTGAAGGATAAAAGCAAAAAAAAAAAAAAAAAAAAAAAAAATCATCATTAAAATCCTTTTCTGTGAATTTTCTCCACAGAAATCAGAGTTGGATTTGCATTTCCTGTTGCACTAAAATTTTTGGCACCTTAAAGAAATTCTTACATTTATTTACTAACACATTTTTTTAACTTGTGAAAACATCCTGGGCATTAAAGGGCTTGGTAAAAATATAAAAATAAATAGGAAAATAAATAGGAAAATAGAATAGCATTAAGTTATAAAAATAAAATTATAGAAATATAGAAATACAACAGTAGAGGGATATAAATGTAAAACTCATTTATATAAATATATAAATGCACAAATATCTAAATATATAGATAGATATATAAACATGAAAGTACAAAAATATAAAAATAATAGAAGCATAGGAAAATACATTAGTATAAAGGTATAAAAATAAAGAAATACAATAGTAAAGAATTATAAATAAAAAACAGAAATACATGAAGCTACATATATAAATAAATGTATAAACATATAAATTATCTATATATATGTTTCTATAGAAATATATTTCTCTAGAAATATATAAATACATAAATATATTAAAATTACCAATCTGTGTCCCAGCCCTCCATGTGATATTAAAATGCTGTCACAGAAATGTAAGATTGAGGTCTAGAAAGTTGTGATTTTTTTAAATTAAAGTTTTTTTCCTCCCATTTTCCTGCCCTCTTTTTAGGGCTGGGAGTGACATTAAGGATGAATCCACTGCAGATCCCAAAAAATCCACTTTTAATTTGCATTAATTCCAACCCAGGGCATTTCAGGACTGGGATTTTTAATTCCACAGGAGCCCAGGAAATATTCAATATTTACTCCAGGAGGTTTTATGGGCCATTTGTTCCATGCAGGAATTTGATGGGATCTGGGACTTCATCATCAGCTGCTAATTAGCGAAAATGGCCTGGGAATAAACAAAATTACCTCCCCAAACCCACAAAATCCTGTGGGATTTGCTGCTCCAGGAGCAGGGGATGGAACAAAATCCCAGCCAGCCCAACCTCTCCCTGTCCTAAAAGGAAAAAAAAATGACGGAAAATGAGGAAAATCCGGGAAAAAAACCTATT
This sequence comes from Sturnus vulgaris, assembly GCF_052056855.1. Lineage (NCBI taxonomy): Eukaryota > Metazoa > Chordata > Aves > Passeriformes > Sturnidae > Sturnus > Sturnus vulgaris. The sequence continues at coordinate 431,152 of NC_142268.1, read as the reverse complement.
TTAACAATTCACATTTCTCATCCCGTTAGCTGTGAGGATTTTGTTTTTAGGATTTGAGGGGAATGCTGTGAGGCCAGAAATTCCCAAACAAAAGGGAAAAGGGAAATGTGTGGCTGTGATCCCACCTGCAGCTGTTCCTTGGATTTTCTTCCCCAGCTCCTTTCGTTTCCTTCTGTGTCCCTCTCGTGGTAACTCAGGAGAAATGACCCAGCTGCAACAGAAAAACTCATTCTTATTTTTATTTTCCTGTGGATTCAGCCCTTTTTAATAATACTAATCATAAAAATTACTTTATTGGAATTTTGACAGCACGTAAGATTTTTTTGTTTAAAAAAAAAAACAGATTTTTTTTGTTGTCGTTCTTTCATTTATTGGTATTCAGGCGTGGTGAAATAAGTAAAATTTTAAGGGATTTTCATTTAGGATTTTAAAGGAAGAAAAAGGCAAAAACCAGAAAGGCAGAAAATGAAGAAAATGGAGAATTTGGATGGAATTCTTTACTATAAAAGGCACTGGAACAGACTGGGTGTGGATTCCCCATCCCTGGAAGTGTCCAGGGACATCCTGGGATGGTGGGAGCTGCCCATGGGAATGGATGGCATTTAAGGGATTTAAAACCACCCTGGAATTCTCATTTTCAAACACTCCGAGCTTCTTGGGCATTAAATAAAAATATGTGAGCAGAGCAGGGGGGGAATAAAGTGATTAATTCGTTTAATGTGTGCCTTTATTGCTGTGGGTGGGAGCTTCCCTTGAGCTCCTCCCTCCCCACCTGATCCCTGCCCCACCCTCACCTCCCCCTGACCCCAATTATTCCATCCCAGGATAAAAATATCCCATTTTCCCCCCGGTTCTTGGCCAGGCTGGGCTCCATTGGCTGGGCCCCCCCCACGTCACGGAGCCATCCCAGCCTTATCTCCATGGCTGGGAATTCCTGGAGACCAATCCAGTCCAATCCCTGCCTTCCCCTCAGGCTGGAGGAGGATTTGATGGCAGCAAATCCCCAGGGCTGCTGCGCTTTGGAATTCAAATCAGGTTCAGGGAAAGGCCTCTCCTTATTCCCAGGGCTGGGAATTCTCCTAGCAGCTCCGGGTTTGTCACCTGCACGTTTTCACCTCCTGGAAGCAGAAAATATCTTTTGGAAAATCAATTCGCTCACGTTTCTTCTCGTCTCGTGGCTCTGTGCTGTGAATTCCAGCTTCTGCTCTGCAGGGAAATGGGAACCTCAGCACGGTTTTCAGGGAATTGTGCCAGTTTTTGCCTCTTTAAATTCCATATTGGCTGCTCAGCAGTCAAGCCCAGTGAGTCACGGCTCCTTCCCTCTGCAGCAGCCGGGGTTTGAGGGAGAAAACTTGCACAAAACACCAAAAAACCACAATCTGGGAGCTCTGCAGCCTGGGTGTGCATCCATTTCATCCTGAAAAGCTTCAAAGTGGCCCCCGGAGTCTGCAGCGTTGCAATGAAGCAAAATTATCACAAAACTCACGTGCCTCTGGCTCCGTGCATAAAGAGAATTTCAGCCTCCAGTTTAAACCAGGAACAACCAGTTTGCTTCTCCAGCTGCTCCTGGGCAGGCCCAGGCCGTGGTGGGGGAATGTGCAGCTTCAGCACCTCAGACAGCAGCAGCAAAGTGTCCCCAACGCCACCGGGAGGGGACAAAGCCACCTCCTGCTGGCACGGCAGGGACTTTTCCAGGCTTGTCCTCAGAGGCACCGTCATTCCCTGGGCTGTGGCAGGCACAGCAGCACAACTCTGATCGCTTTCCAAGGCTTTTGAGGATTCTGTCAGGCAGCCAAACGTTTGGAGTGTGTTGTGTTTATTAATAAATAAAAGTGTTGGTAGCGAGCAGCCACCTGGCTTTGTACTTTTTGTATTTTTGTATTTTTTGGGTTTTTTCCCCCTCCGGGTCCGCTTTCATCCTCCAATGTTATTTCACACTTTCTCCCTGTCACGCTTTGGTCTGAACAGTTTATTCTACTCCAAAGCTTAAAAATTAAGATGAATTCAGTCTCTCTGCAGAAGTGGTGACTCCCGTGTTCTCTGGACTTGTTTTTTCCCCTCCTCTTGCTGCACAATATCCCCAGGACAAGGATGTTTCCACTCTCCATCCCTTCAGCCCACCAGCTGCAGATCTGGTACACGTTGTTTCAGGTCGGGCTTTATCCTGCACCAAAAGCAAGAAGATAAAATCAAAGTTATTTATAAGAGAAGGTATATATTTGCATCTTAACGTGGTAGGGAAGAGGGACTGAATGTCCCAACACACAGGAGTTCTCTTAGAAGGGATTGTGTGCTGATCGAATGGAATGAGGGTAAATCCAACGGGTTTTTGTTTATTTAAAAGCAGAAATGTGGTGCTCCCTTCTCTGCACAGCCCTGACCTCAGAGAACCCCAGTCCAGCACACTCAGGGCTGTGGGGTATTACAGGTGTAACAGGAATTACAGCTGGAGCAGGTATTACTGTAATTCCCTCATTCTGATCCTTAATTCCCTCTGTGTCCCTCCTGGCAGTGCCAACAGGAACAGCCAGAGCTGGCAGCTCGTGGTGGGCACAGGGGATGAAGGGACCCCATTGTCACCACAGTGTCACCCACCTCAGGCCCTCCATCCCCTCACGGGTGTCCAGAGCCACCACAGCCCCCTCAGAGTGACCAGGGCCACCAAACTCCCCTCAGAGTGACCTGTCCCCCTCAGAGTGACCAGGGCCACCAAACTCCCCTCAGAGTGACCTGTCCCCCTCAGAGTGACCAGGGCTACCAAACTCCCCTCAGAGTGACCTGTCCACTCCTCAGCCCCTCACGAGTGACCAGGGCCACCACATTCTCCTCAGAGTGACCTGTCCACTCCTCAGCCCCTCCATCCCCTCACAAGGGCCCAAACCCACCACATCTCCCTCAGAGTGACCTGTCCCCTTCAGAGTGACCTGTCCACACCTCAGCCCCTCACAGAGCTCCAGAGCCACCACATCCATCTCTCTGACCTCTCCATCACCTCAGCCACCGCAGCCCCCGCCCCTCATCCCGATGTCCCATTGGCTGCCACAGCCGTCACTCACAGCCAGGCCCCGCCCGTCATTTCCTAGCAAGAGCATGGGCTGTCACTCAGAGCCAAGCCCCGCCCATCAGTGTGTGGTGAGGTGGGTGGGGCGCGCACCCTTCGCCCTCTCACCTTCATTGGCTGCTACACCTGTCACTCACCATCAAAGCCGCTCCCCGCCGTGTGTGAGGGAGCGCATCCAGGCAGCCCTGGAGCCCCCCCAGCCCGCTCTTCCCCCTTATGTCGATCGCCCATTGCCCGCCACACCCATCACTCAGGCCCAAGCCCCGCCCGTCCCCACACGTGCAATGGCCGGGCGGGGCGCGCACCTCTCCTCTCGCCCCCTCATCTCAAGACCCCATTGGCTGCCGCACCCGTCATTCAGCGCCAAGCCCCGCCTCTCCCCCATGAGGGCTCCCAGGAGGGCAGCGCGCCCCCTGCTGGCCGCGCCCCCGTACGTGCTGCGTGTGCGTCACCCCCCCCCCCCCCCCCGCCCGCCGTCCCCTCCCGCGCGCGCGCGCTGCCGTCGGCGCGTCCCCCGCGCGCGCTCCGCGTCACCGCTCAGGGCCCTGGCGCGCGGCGGCCGCGGCCGGACGGACACTCGGACCCGGCCGGACACTCGGACGCGGCCCCGCTCCTCCCTTTTCTCCCGCCCGTTGGCTCCGGGGCCGCCCGGCGAGCCGGCCCGAGCGCGGCGGCGGCGGCGGAGGGTTCGTTTTTGTGTGTGGGGGGGGCGCGCGGCCTGGTGCGCGCGGCGGATCCCGCCGCTCGCGTAGCGCGGCCGCCCGGGGCTCGCTGAAGGGGAGGCCCGGGCTCGGGTGTGTGGCGTGAGGGGAAGGGGGGCGAAAGCTCCCGGCCAGACGAAACGCCGCCGCCATGAGCGTGGAGGCGTACGGCCCCAGCTCGCAGACCCTCACCTTCCTGGACACCGAGGAGGCCGAGCTGCTCGGCGCCGACACGCAGGGCTCCGAGTTCGAGTTCACCGACTTCACCCTCCCCAGCCAGACCCAGACCCCGCCCGGGCCCGGCCAGGCGGGGCCGGCCCAGGGCCAGGGGCCCCCCGGAGCAGGGCAGGGAGCTCCAGGCCCGCTGGAAGCGCAGGTGAGGGGGTCGTGAGGCGGCCGGGGGGCTCCGGAAGGGGCGGGCGGGGGTTTGGGCGTTCGGGGCCCCCCCGGAGGCGGGCGGGGAGCGGGAGCCGCGTGTGGAGGAGCCCCGGGAGGCGCAATTGGAGCGACTGGGTCCAGGCAGGAAACTTGGGGCTGTCGCGATAGTTGTGTCGTTGCGATAGGGAGCCGAAAAAAAAAAAACAGGAGAAAACCACCGAGGCTGGGTCAGTTCGGGTTATTTCTCCTTAAAACAAACACGGGGTTTGGGTGGTGTTTGGTTATCGAAAGTCGGGTGCTGAGCAAATTCGGCTTTTTTACTTCCTGTCGCTAAAATGCGCTTTAATTTCTTCTTGTTATTACTATGAATATTAATTTTTAGAAATTCGTACTTTTTCTGCCGCACGGTTGTTGGGCTGGTTTGTTCGGGGGTTGTATGGCAGGGACAGGCCTGGGACAAGTTCTGAGCTCTGATTCCTCGTGGCTTAAAAACAGGTTTTACTTTCGGGTTTTTTTATGATTACAGTTGATGGTTGGCACCTAAAAGACCGTGAAATTGTATTTATGGAGCAATTCACAGCTCGTAGGCAGGGGTGGAATTAGGATTACAGCTCACAAGAAGTGCTGCAAATGAAGATAACAATCTCAGTGTGCCTGTAGTAAACAACAAAAACACCGAAGAACTCTTCTGTGTTTTTAAAAAAGCCACACTTTCCTCCAGTTTAAAGATCGTGGAATACTCAATTTCCTCCCAGACTCCTGAAATCTCATTATTAACTATTAAATGCTTGTACATCACCCACGTGTTAAGGGATGAATTTAAAGAGGAGTTGAGAGCTTTAAATGAGTTTTTACCCCCAAACCAAACATCCTGGACCTGGTTTTTGGCCTTTTATTTGCAAAACGTGCCTGTGAGTGCAGCAGAGTGGGAGCAGGGAGCACATCCAGCTCCACAGGTGTGAGGGAGGATTTATCCTGTCCTGGGGCTTTATCCCAGCACAAATTAAATCATTTTTTATGCCTGTGACAGCAGGGATGTGCTCAGGTCACTGAGTCTGAGAACTCAGAGCTGTTGGGTTATTTTCTGTTTGTTTGCACCTTTTGGATTTGGTAGAATTTTTGTAGTTTGGCCATTGAGAGATCAGCATTGTTTTCTACCAGCAGTAAAATCTCTGTGTACACTCAGACTGTACATTAAAGAGGGAATTTTAATCACATCTAATTTTCAACCTTTAATGGGTTGTGATCATTCCAGAGCTCCCAGTAGAGAATTTGTGGCCAAGGAGAAGAAAAACCACCCCAAAATCAGCCTCATAAGCTGAAAGTCCAGACATGAGAATTATTAATTGGCCATTTTTTTTGTCTAAACATGTTTGAAAAACCTTTGAAGTCAAAGCAAAAAAAAAAACAATGAAAGCTCTGGAGAGCAGCTTCAGGTACTGGTTTTGTCTCTTGGCTAAAAGGAGGGGATTTTATGTTTTTTGGGTTTTTTTAAATCAAGGTGATTTTAGGTTTCTGCAAACTTTTGTGGTCATCCTGGTGCTCGCTTTGACGTTAGAAATGTCATTTTTGGGGAGGGACTCCGGGAGGTGGAACAGGCCCCGTTTCCTCCTGAGTGAAATGAAACAAAGCCCAGGATCTGCTCAGACCTGTCCCTCTCAGGGCGGATAAAATCAGAAATTAGGTGTTTCTTAAGGTCCTGGGCAAAAGTTTTGCTGCCCTCACCAGATAATTGAAGTTTGTTGTTCTTTTTGGCAGGAGGCATCTTAAATAATAACTTCTCAAACGGATCAGGTTTTGCTTAATGAAGGATTAGCCCTGTGATTATAATTAAAGCTAATTAAAGAAATAATTTTATTTGGAGCTGAGGAATATTGGAGGTAGAAACTTGTGCTCTGCTGTTTCTGGGGTCTTTTTAAAAAGTTGAGTTGAGAAATGCAGGGCACCTCATTTTTTTAGGACAATTTGATGGATTTAGTATAAAAGAACTTCATTTCCCAACATATTTAATTAATAGTTCAATAATGTTACAATTGATTAGTGGTCAATTGACAAAAGCACGAGTAGAGCACAAACAAATTCCCTGCTGGTTTTTCTACAGAAAATTCTATTTCCATTGTTTCCTAGAACTAAATAAACATAAGAATCGATTTTCCCGAAGTATTCTGAGAGGGATTTAGAAGGCTCAGAGCAGCTGTGGCTGCCCCTGGATCCCTGAAGTGCCCGGGGACCACTGTGGGATCGTGGAAGGCGCCCCTGGATGAGCTTTAAGGTCCCTTCCAGCCCCAGACCATCCCGGGATTCTCTGCAATTCTCCTTCCTGCCTGGTTTTTTTTCAGTGCTGCGGGTGGGACTGTGCTGGGGGGACCCTCGGTGTGGATGAACCCGTCCCTGGAGTGGCTTAGCGAGGCTGAGGCAGCCCTTGGGTCTGGCCTAGGGAGGCTGGGTTTCATTTCCAGTCCTAACAAAGGCTGTTTTGTCCGGGCCAGACGAGTCCTCGTTGCTCAGGTCCCATCTGGAAGCGCCGCTCCCTCCCAGGGGCGAGGCTTTCCCCGACTTCCTCCTTGGGAAAGGGAAAGGGAAAGGGAAAGGGAATGTCCCTCAGCCGGGATCCCAGCCCTGCAGGGCACGGACGGGCCGGCGGCGGCTGCCTTTGGCACCCGGCCCCAAACACGGCGGGTCTGGGGCTCTTCCCTGGGCTGTGCTGGGGACATCCCGTCAGGACATCAGGACGGGGCTTTTCCAGCACAGTCCCGGCCGCACTGCCATTCCCGATCTGGTTGCAGCTGGAAATGCAGCACTTTAAAGCAGAGCAGGCTGCAGGTGTGCTCACCTGGGGCCCTGCTCACCTGGGGCCCTGCTCACCTGGGGCTCTGCTCCTGGCCTGGCTGGGCTCTGGGTGCTGGGAATATTCTGGTAGTCCTGAGCTGGGGACTCACAGGCAGCAGAATCCCAGCATGATTTGGGCTGGAAAATGTTAAAATGTAAAAGGCAGGGACACCTTCCACTATCCCAGGGTGCTCCAAACCCTGTCCAGGCTGGCCTTGGGCACTGCCAGGGATCCAGGAGTGGCCACAGCTGCTCTGGGAATTCCAGCCCAGCCAGGAATTCCTTCCCAATATCCCACCCAGATTTCCCTTTCCAGTTTGGAGCCATTCCCTGTGTCCTGGAATTCCATCCCTCATCCCAAATCCCTCTGAGCTCTCCTGGAGCCCCTCAGGGCCTGGCAGCCTGGTTAACACCATTTGTCACCCTGCTCATGGAATCAGGGAATCCTGAGTGGTTTGGCTTGGAAGGGCCTTAAATCCCATCCCACCCTGCCAGGAACAGGGACCTGCCACTGTCCCAAACCCAGGGATCCAGGGACAGCCACTCCTTCCTTGTCAACACTGATTTTTATCCTTTAACTCCATCCCTGGCCCTGGTTTTGTGTCCCAGTGAATATTTTAGAGACCAGCAGAGGGGCCAGGAATGCCCCAGGAGTTTTTTGGGAGTGGTTTTGTGGCACTCTCAGCCCAGAGCTGCCAAACTCGCCGTGCCAGAAGTCACAGCCAACATTTTTTCAGGACAGAGCCGTGGCCCCCCTGCCACCAGAGCTGCCAGTGCCAGGATTTTAATGCAGTGCACACAGGCTGACATCACAGCGGGCTTTGGAACAATCACTTCCTGCTCGGGAGCCTGCCAGGGGCTGGGGCAGCATTTCACAGCACAGGTGACATCACTGCTGCCCCGCCAGGCCTGGGACAGCTCAGCACTGACACTGCTTCCTCCTCTGCCCTCAGAAATCCCCAAACAAGCCCCAACTTTGCTGCTTTAAAAAAAAAACTAAACAAAAAACAGGAAACCAGTTCTTATGAGCACCCAAAAATGTGTTCAGATCTTGAAATAATGCACTGTGGGACAGAAGTGCCTGGGAATGCTTGTAAGGAATTCAGAGCAACTCCAGGCTCTGAATTCCACCTGTGCCACAACCAGCTCTTATTTCTGTTTTATAAAATGGTTTTATCAGTTGGAAATGGATATTTCAAGTGGGTATTTATTTGTCTGCTGGCATCTGTGCAGATGCTGGGATTTGCCCTCATGCCGTTAATGGGGTTGTGCTGCTGCTCCTTCAGTGGGCTTTGATTCCTTTTTCCACATTTCCCGTTTGCCCATTCACTTCCTTTGGGCTGATTGTTTCTATTAAAAGGCAGAGCTTGCAGATAACACCAATAAAAAGTCAGCCCATTTATTTATTCATTTCATTTAAATGCTCCTCATTTCATTTGCAGAGCTGGAAATGGAGCTTTGAGGGCAGGTCCTGATGGCCCAGGGCAAGTGGGAAGTTTGGAGTTTAACTCTTGCAATTGGCTGTTAAATTTTTAATGAGAAATGCGCTGAGCTTGCTTCATTACAGCTTGTAGAGGAGAGCTTTTTATTTATATTAGAATTTCTTTTACTAAAGGTTTTGTGTTCCTAATTCTGCCAGAATTAAGTTGCACCTCCCAGATAAATTGCATTAAATCTAAGTTGTTAAAATACTGTATTTATAGACAAAGACTTTGATTGATTTTTGTTCTATTATCTGGACAAAATGTATAGAGAATTCTTAGTTTTACAAATATTGGGGGTGTTAATTATCCCTGTGATAGGGAAATGACCCCAGCACTCCCCTCAGAATTGTTGTGAATATTCCAGTCACTCTGGTGCTCCCTTTCCCACATTTTCCACTCAAAATCAACATGGGTTAGGATAAACTTCTCCCTGTTGAGCTTTTGGTGGGATCCTGGTTGAAGAAGGCAGAGAATGAAAGTTCTGGGGTTTTTCCCAACTGGATATTGAGTTTCCAAAGTCCCTCAGGGCTGGAGAAATGGAACCAGGACACCTGGGAATCCCAAGGGGCAGCACCTGCAGTGACCATGCCAAAATCCCAGCGTGACATCCACGCCTCCTGGCGGGAAAAGCACCCAAAAATGGAGTTATTTTTATCAGGAGAAAGGCTGGGGGTGGGAAAGTTGCTGAGGCAGCACCAAATGTTGCAGAATTCCGTGGTTTTTGGCAGCCCATGGTGGATACAGGAGTAGGTGGGGAAAATCCTGTGCAGTGAAATCCCTGTTTGCAGGTAGATCCCTGGAATAAAAAGAAGGGTGAGAAAACAGCTGCTGGGATTGTTGAAATGGAATGTTGTTATGTAAGGCTGTGGAAAAATATAACTGCAGAAAAGCAATCTCCTTGTTTTCCTGCTTATCAGTTGGAGTTTAAATAATCCTGTGTGAAACTGGAGCTGATGGAGCAAGTATTGATTGTGGGATTGAATGGAAAAACCCAATCTGCAGGAAAGCAATCTCCTCCTGGAACTTTATTCCAACTTCTCAATTGGAGTTGGAATAATCCTGGAAAACAGAAGCTGATGAGGCAGACCTTGGCTGTGTTCCTGCTCTTGGCAGCACTTGGCTGGGGAGGATTTTGGGGCTGATTTTTGGGTGTGTGCACCCCGGTTGCAGGTGAATGGTCCTGATGGGATCCTGCAGAATGGAGCTGTGGATGAGAACGTGGCCAAGACCAGCCAGCTGCTGGCTGAGCTCAACTTCGAGGAGGATGAGGAGGACACTTACTACACCAAGGATCTGCCTGTGCACGCCTGCAGGTGAGAATTCCAGGGGCCACAAGGGAAAAGGGGATTTGGGGAGCAGCTCCTGTGCTGCTCTTGGAGTTTTTGGACACCTTTGGAGCTGCCTGTTCACTTCTGGCCAGCTCAGAGCTCCCTTGGGAAAACATCCCAGGCTCAGCCACCCCACTGATGGGAACTTCTCCAATATTTCACAACAGAAATTCGGCTCCTTTGATGCTTCTCCCAGCCCTGTTGTTCCCCAGTTTCCACTTCCCCTTATTTCTGAGGCCTGTAAATGGAGTTGGAGCTTGTGTTTGGATTTTCCTCTCAGCAATAACCAATCCCTTCTTGTTTTTCCCTCTGGAATTGCAGTTACTGTGGGATCCACGACCCTGCCTGTGTGGTTTACTGCAACACCAGCAAGAAATGGTTCTGCAACGGGCGTGGAAACACCTCTGGCAGGTAAATGCTGAAACCATGGAAATAAAAATGACACTTGTGGACCCATTTCCTCTTCTTGACACTCAAAGCACCCTTGAGCACGTTCCCAACATGGGTTTAGGTGTTCAGAAGAGCAGAGCAGCTCTTGGCTGCTGTAAAGTTGTTTATTGTAAAGGCACATCAGTCTCTAAAGGCAAAGAGTCCCAAGTGCTGAAAGCTTGGAGCATGGAATCCCAAACAGAAGCAGCTCCTGGTGCAAGGCCCTGAGAAGGGGCAGAGCTGCAGCCTGGACAGAGTCCTGAGCAGAGGCAGCAGCTCCCTGCTCTCCCTGCTTCTGCTCCTTCCTCCTTCCTCCTCCTCTTCTTTGGTCACAGTGGTGATGATGGTGGTGGAGGAGGAGACAGCTCTCACTCCAGTACACTGATTTTTATTTACAGAGTACCCAACGAGCTCGAAACACAAACCTGAAGGTTTCTTCCAAACCTTTTAGGATTCTGGTTCTATAACACAACAGTTTATTTGTATGGATAAATATAATTTTGGCATATATCTCTTCTATCTGAAAAATACTCTTACTAGATTTTTGTTATGTCTAGAACTGGTTTTGAGCTCTCACTGAAGCTGCTTTTTGAAGCTTGTTTTCTACACTAATGTCTAGAACAATATTTCTGAGCTCTTAGTGCAGCTTGTTTTTGAAGCTTGTTTTCTGCACCAGATTCTAAGGCTTTTGCTCTTTAAGACACTTAAAAACATATTCTTACTTACTTTTACTTAAAACTAAAGCTTACACATCTATTTCATGTCTGTGTGGCTTAATATATTTAATTTCTGTGCAGGTTTTAATTCAATTCCTGCATCCTGTTGTCTCTATTTTCACATTGCACCACCCCGATAAACACATTGATTAACCCTTTACCCGCTGTGGCCTTGGTGTTTGTGTCCAAGTGCTAACGGTGTGCTGTTTGCTGGCAGCCACATCGTCAATCACCTGGTGAGAGCCAAGTGCAAGGAGGTGACGCTGCACAAGGACGGGCCCCTGGGGGAGACGGTGCTCGAGTGCTACAACTGCGGCTGCCGCAACGTCTTCCTGCTGGGCTTCATCCCTGCCAAGGCTGACTCCGTGGTGGTTCTGCTGTGCAGGTGAGGCCACGCCTGGCCTGCAGCTCCTCCTGCTCACGGCTCGGCCTTCATGAGCTCTCGTTTCGGTTTTGATTTGTAAAATGCTTGGATTTCACCACGAAATGATTTCGGGTCGTAAAAAAATGCGGTTTGTGTTGTGGTTCGTCACCCGTTCTCCTTCAGGTAGTCATGCAGGGTTCAGATGGATAATCAGCATCTTAGTTCTGCAGAAAAACATTTTTCCTAAATTCTCCATTCCTTAATGGAAGAAAAGTGTTTTCCCCTCTTTTTTTTAGCTTTGGAGGAGCCACAGCTCAGTTCAGGAAGTGGCTCTGGAGCCATGGAACAGCAACTCTGACTCAGGGTGTTTTTCTCTCAGCTCACAGAATCATTTGAGGCCACAATAAATCAGAAATTGTTCTGACAGGCTCAGTCAGAAGTGAAAATTTATAATTGTGTGTGTTTGAATTCAATGCTGTCGCTGTGTGTTTGCCAGTAGAAATTGTATTTCTGTTTGGGAAATACTGATCTGTGTGTGCACAATCTGCACGGATTATAACCACCTCCAAAGGTGTCACATTTAATATTTCAGATACATTTTTTTCAGTCCTGGAAACACCCAGGCAACACTTCTCACTTCTCCCAGCACACTGGGGTCGTCTTGCTTGGATTTTTCCTGCTTTTGGAGCAGTTTCAGCCCCATTTTCCCCCTCCACACCTCTTTCCCTCCCATCTGTGTAACGTGACAATTGCTGGCTGTGTTTTTGGTCGTGCAGGCAGCCATGTGCCAGCCAGAGCAGCTTGAAGGACATCAACTGGGACAGTTCCCAGTGGCAGCCCCTGATCCAGGACCGCTGCTTCCTCTCGTGGCTGGTGAAGATTCCCTCGGAGCAGGAGCAGCTCCGGGCCCGCCAGATCACAGCCCAGCAGATCAACAAACTCGAGGAGCTCTGGAAGGTACAGCCTGCACTTCTGGGGGGCTTGTCTGCCTCAACTCGGAGGCTTTTTGAAGGAGGACGAGATTTTTAGGAGCTCTGCAAGGCAGAAATCACATACAGGAAATTGTTGAAAGCTTCACCAAGCTGAAAAACAACTTTCCTTGCTCATATCAAGATTTCCAAATATTTCTGCCTTAAGTGATGCCCAGCAGAGCGGGGAATTGTTGCTTCATTCAGTTCTGGGGTTTTTGAGAGGTTTTTTTGTGCATCCTTTAAAATTTGAACTGGGTTTAACATGATTTGTAATGCCCTGGTGTAGTTTTAAGGATGGTTCCACCTTGTTATCACTCCCTGTGTCAGGGAGTCACAATTTTATCATTCCTGCTGTCGATTTTTATACTTCAGGCTTTGAAACAAAACATCTCTGCTTTAATTTCCAGGAAAATCCATCTGCAACCCTCGAGGACTTGGAAAAGCCTGGTGTTGATGAGGAGCCCCAGCATGTCCTGCTTAGATATGAAGATGCTTATCAATACCAAAATATATTTGGTCCTCTGGTCAAGCTTGAGGCAGATTATGACAAGAAACTCAAGGAATCTCAGGTAAAATGTGGGAAATTTGTCTTTTGATTTGCCTGATCACTCCTGGGGTCAAACGTGGAATCACAGCACAAAAGGAAGCTTTGAGTGGAATACAGAAATATTGGAATTGCTGTGATGTAGCAGCACTGGATATCAGCAGTGATAGCAGGGAGAGGAGAGAAAATCCTCACAGTGAGGAGTTTTAAGAGCTTGAAACACTTGGGAACTGCTCACCTTTTCTGTGTTCAAGTTGTTTTTTCCAAAACCCACCTTCTCTGCCAGAAGTGCAGCTTTTTGTTACCCTCAGCAGCTGCAGTTGCCTGGCAGGGAGCTCTGGGGGCTCCTGGAAACATTTCATGGGTGTTGGAATTGGGGGAGAATGGCAAAACATTTCATGGGTGTTGGAATTGGGGGAGAATGGCAAAACATTTCATGGGTGTTGGAATTGGGGGAGAATGGCACAGCTGCTGAGCAGGACTTGGTTTCTCATCATGAACTCTTGGAACAGAATTCACCTCCTGCAGGTGCTGTGAGCTCAGATTTTTGGTGGCATTGGAACAGCAAGTTTTGTAATTTCTCCACAGTTTGGGAGCACAGGACCGTGGTGGTTGGCAAACAGCTCTTCAAGTCAATAATAAATGTTATTTATTTTCCTCTCAGACCCAAGATAACATCACAGTCAGGTGGGACCTGGGCTTGAACAAGAAGAGAATTGCTTATTTCACTTTGCCAAAGACTGACTCAGGTAAGGACTCCTGCCCTGTGTCTTTGTCAGGGTTTGATTTTCTGCCTCCTGAATAAAACCAGCGTTCAGAGCCCTCTGGGGCTTGGCCTGGGATGCCTCTGCAAGGTTTTTTTTGGTTGTTCAGAATTTTTTTTTTCCCCTTCCTTTGCAGACATGCGCCTCATGCAGGGAGATGAGATCTGCCTGAGGTACAAGGGAGACCTGGCCCCGCTGTGGAAAGGAATTGGGCATGTGATCAAAGTTCCTGATAGTATCCTTTACTTAGAGAGCCCTCAGCTAGGCCAGGCCTGAGCTGGAGTCGTTAACAAGTCATTAATTATATCCACAAGTAATTCTCTGCTGATTTAACCTCTTGGTGGGGTGGGGGGAAGCTGTGCTGAAGAAAATCACCAAAATTGGGGAGAATAAAATTCAAATTTTTGCTCGAAATTACTACTTAACGAGGTTCTACAGATTATGGTGATGAGATTGCCATCGAGCTGAGGAGCAGCGTGGGAGCTCCTGTGGAGGTCACCCACAACTTCCAGGTGGATTTTGTGTGGAAATCCACTTCCTTTGACAGGTACTGAGGCAGCACCTCCCAGCTGGGCCCTGAGGACAGTTTTGCTCTTTGCCTTCACTCGGTGTTTTTTGGACAACAGAAATTCTCTTGTTTTGGCATCACCTCAGTGTGTGGTGAGCACCTGGTGCAGAGAGGCTAGAAATGGAATTAATGGCATAAAATGGCCAGTTTTTCTCGTTTGGAAGGGTTTGTTGCAAAGGTATCAAAGAGAGAAATTTACCTTATCTTGAATAATACTGGAAGCATAATAAGAAGAACAATTTTACAGTTCAGCTTCCTGAAATTGCTTTAAACAGTTAAAATATCAGCATTTGGCTGTGGGGCCCACAGTTGGGTGAGGCAGGAGCTGCCTTCTTATCCTATTACTAGAATTTCCTATTAGCAGTATATCCTATTATTATTATCTTCTCTTATCCTATTATTTTATTCACTGTGGCTGCAAATTTATTTCAAATCTTGCAACTAAATTCCTGTCACGGGTTCTTGCACCTCAAATTCCTGTCACAGACTCTGTCACCAAAGGCTGGTGTCCTCTCCACGTTTTTCTGGGAACACCTTGAAATGTTCACATGGGGAAAAAGCAAAATTTGAGTTGTCAGAGTGTCATTTTTGCGATTTTAATTCCGTTAATGAGTGTTGGATGTTGTTTGGGGTGGCTCATTTGAGGCCACGCTGATCTTGAGGAATAATTTCCCTTCATTTCAGGATGCAGAGTGCTCTGAAAACATTTGCAGTGGATGAGACCTCAGTGTCTGGCTACATTTACCACAAGCTGCTGGGCCATGAGGTGGAAGATGTCATCATCAAATGCCAGCTGCCAAAACGCTTCACAGCCCAGGGCCTCCCTGATCTCAACCACTCTCAGGTGCCCTCGTCTGTCCCTGCACAGCCTCAGCTGTGTCAGTCCTGCGCTTGCACTGTTAAATTGCAATAAAATTTCATTTCTTTGTTCAGGTTTATGCTGTCAAGACCGTCCTGCAGCGTCCTCTGAGCCTTATCCAGGGTCCCCCTGGCACTGGGAAAACGGTGACATCAGCCACCATCGTGTATCACCTGGCCAGGCAGGGCAATGGGTGAGAGCTGCTCCCCCCGAGCCTCTGCACGGGGCTGGGAATGCCAAGCACCACCTTGATTCTAAAAGCATTTGTGTCACTGAGATCTGTTGTCTTCCCCAGCATATTTTTAGGGGACGTGTTATAACTTATATTTTAGTGCAAGTCAAGTGGGAAAAAAAATGCAGTTTATTGAGAGTTTTGGGTGATTTTTGAGTGGTTTTTTTTGGCTGGGCTTGTGGGGCTGAGCTTGTGGGGCTGAGTTTGGCTGGTTTTTTGGCTGGGTTTTGACTGATTTTGGGCTGGTTTTTTGACTGACTTTTGGCTGTTTTTTGGGCTGTTTTGGGGCTGGATTTTGGCTGGTTTTTGACTGACTTTTGGCTGTTTTTTCCAGGCCTGTGCTGGTGTGTGCCCCCAGCAACATTGCCGTGGACCAGCTGACAGAGAAGATCCACCAGACCGGCCTCAAGGTGGTTCGTCTGTGTGCCAAGAGCAGGGAGGCCATCGACTCCCCCGTGTCCTTCCTGGCCCTGCACAACCAGATCAGGAACATGGACAGGTGAGGAGTGCACAAAACCCTAAAATCCTGCACTGGGTGTTTGTGGTGGGCACAGCCCAGGGGGTGTCACTGCTTTGTTTGATGGGACAGTTTTGTTCTGGTTAGAAATCACTTTCACTGCAATCCCACAAAGTTGTTGGGGCTGTAAAGTAAAATTCATGGGGTTTTTTTTCAGCATGCCAGAGCTTCAGAAGCTGCAGCAGCTCAAGGATGAGACTGGAGAGCTTTCCTCTGCTGATGAGAAGAGATACCGGGCCCTGAAGCGCACGGCAGAGAGGGAGCTGCTCATGGTGAGGTGCTGGGGCTGCCTCCCCACATCCCTGCTGCCTCCCCACATCCCTGCTGCCTCCCCACATCCCTGCTGCCTCCCCACATCCCTGCTGCCTCCCCACATCCCTGCTGCAATCCCACATCCCTGCTGCAATCCCACATCCCTGCTGCCTCCCCACATCCCTGCTGCCTCCCCACATCCCTGCTGCAATCCCAGATCCCTGCTGCCTCCCCACATCCCTGCTGCCTCCCCAGATCCCTGCTGCCTCCCCACATCCCTGCTGCCTCCCCACATCCCTGCTGCCTCCCCACATCCCTGCTGCCTCCCCACATCCCTGCTGCAATCCCACATCCCTGCTGCCACCCCACATCCCTGCTGCCTCCCCACATCCCTGCTGCAATCCCAGATCCCTGCTGCAATCCCAGATCCCTGCTGCAATCCCACATCCCTGCTGCCTCCCCACATCCCTGCTGCCTCCCCACATCCCTGCTGCCTCCCCACATCCCTGCTGCAATCCCACATCCCTGCTGCCTCCCCACATCCCTGCTGCAATCCCACATCCCTGCTGCAATCCCACATCCCTGCTGCAATCCCAGATCCCTGCTGCCTCCCCACATCCCTGCTGCCACCCCACATCCCTGCTGCAATCCCACATCCCTGCTGCAATCCCACATCCCTGCTGCCTCCCCACATCCCTGCTGCCACCCCACATCCCTGCTGCAATCCCACATCCCTGCTGCAATCCCACATCCCTGCTGCCTCCCCACATCCCTGCTGCCTCCCCACATCCCTGCTGCAATCCCACATCCCTGCTGCCTCCCCACATCCCTGCTGCCACCCCACATCCCTGCTGCAATCCCACATCCCTGCTGCAATCCCACATCCCTGCTGCCTCCCCACATCCCTGCTGCCTCCCCACATCCCTGCTGCAATCCCACATCCCTGCTGCCTCCCCACATCCCTGCTGCAATCCCACATCCCTGCTGCAATCCCACATCCCTGCTGCAATCCCACATCCCTGCTGCAATCCCACATCCCTGCTGCAATCCCACATCCCTGCTGCAATCCCACATCCCTGCTGCAATCCCACATCCCTGCTGCAATCCCACATCCCTGCTGCCTCCCCACATCCCTGCTGCAATCCCAGATGCCAGTGCTGCCCTGCCATGGTGCCAGTGTCACCCCTGTCCCCGTGTGTCCCAGAATGCAGATGATGTCATTTTCGCGGTGTCACCCCTGTCCCCGTGTGTCCCAGAATGCAGATGATGTCATTTTCGCGGTGTCACCCCTGTCCCCGTGTGTCCCAGAATGCAGATGATGTCATTTTCGCGGTGTCACCCCTGTCCCTGTGTGTCCCAGAATGCAGATGTCATCTGCTGTACGTGTGTGGGAGCTGGGGACCCCAGGCTGGCCAAGATGCAGTTCCGCTCCATCCTCATCGACGAGAGCACGCAGGCCACCGAGCCCGAGTGCATGGTGCCCGTGGTGCTGGGGGCCAAGCAGGTAAAGCCTTGGGCTTCTGAGAGATGGCCCTGGGGACACAGCACGATGTGGCACTGAGCAGCCACATTCCTCGTGTAGGCACACGAAATAGTTCATTTTCCATGACATAAAACTAACTGATTTCATTTGGGGTGAGCCCTGTTCGTTTGGGGCTGTTCCTGTCCGTTTTGGGGCTGTTCCTGTCCATTTTGGGTCAATCCTCCTAGTTTCTGTTTCCATGGCCTGGAAGGTGTTGGTGCTGTTGGAACAATCTGAAGAGTGAATAAGATTTTATATTAAAATAATCATCTGAAAAGAGAGTGACACTAAAGGTTTCTGAGCCTTTGGGGAGAGCTGAAGTTTATCACAAATTAGAATGATTAATTCCTAATGTGTCAAGGAATGGATTAAACTGACAGAGAGTGGGTTTGGATTTTATATTTAGGGGAAATCGTGTCCTGTGAGGGAGGGGAGGGGCTGGGATGGAATTCCCAGAGAAGCTGGGGCTGCCTCATCCCTGGGAATGTCCAAGGCCAGGCTGGGAAGAGAAGTGGCTTTGGAGTCACTTCCAGAGCCTGAAGGGGCTTCAGGAGAGCTCAGAGGGATTTGGGATTGGGGATGGAGGGCCAGGACACGGGGAATGGCTCCAGACTGGCTCCGACCTGGGTGGGATTTTAGATCCTCCCAGCCCGTATCGCTCTCCCGCATTTCCCGTTTTTTGGCAATAATTTCCCACCCACCTCCAAGAACGCAGCCTGACGTGGATGCACTGTGTCCCCACAGCTGATCCTGGTGGGTGACCACTGCCAGCTGGGGCCCGTGGTGATGTGCAAGAAGGCGGCCAAGGCGGGGCTGTCGCAGTCGCTGTTCGAGCGCCTGGTGGTGCTGGGGATCCGGCCCATCCGCCTGCAGGTGCAGTACCGCATGCACCCCGCCCTCAGCGCCTTCCCCTCCAACATCTTCTACGAGGGCTCCCTGCAGAACGGCGTCACTGCAGGTGAGCTGGGGCCTCTGCACTGCAGAGAGAAAGGACAGCAGCACACACGGGGATCTGTGGGGAAAAAAGGCAATTTATTGTACAGACAGCCCGGGTTTAAAGTGTGTCAGTGCAGCCAGGACAGGACAGGAGCTCATTGGACAATTGGGAAAAACATCCTTGGGACAGCACCTCAGGATGTGTCCCACGGGAAAGACACCAGGGGTTAATGTTGGTGATGAATTCCACTCTGTTTGTCACCATGTTGTCACCCTGGGAGACTCCTCCCTAACTGAAGCTGCAGTCAGCTTGTCAGCCTGGGAATGGAGCTGAGAGTCAGGAGAAATCCAGGCCTGGAGAGAATTCCCAAGCTGGAATTCCCCAGCTCTGTGAATGTGTGTGTCCACAGGGGCTGTGCCAGCCTCAGCAGCAGCCAAGGGAGGGAAATGCTGGCAGGGCTTGGGAAATGGGGTTTGGGAGCACGGTGGGAGGTGCTGGTGAGCTGTCACACTGCCAGTGTGGGGACACAAAATGTTTCACTTTCCATAATACAAACCTGACTGAGTTCATTTGGGGTTAATCCTGTTCACTTGGGGTGACTGAGCCCTGCTCACTTGGGGCTACTACTGTTAATTTTGAGTGAGCCCGGTTAACTTTGGGCTATTCCTGTCCACTTTGGGCTATTCCTGTCCATTTTGGGCTATTCCTGTCCACTTTGGGCTATTCCTGTCCATTTTGGGCTATTCCTGTCCATTTTGGGCTATTCCTGTCCATTTTGGGCTATTCCTGTCCATTTTGGGTCACTCCTCCTAGTTTCTGTTTCCATGGCCTGGAAGGTGTTGGTGCTGTTGGAACAATCTGGAGAGTAAGAATAAGATTTTCTATTAAAATAATCATCTGAAAAGAGAGTGACACTAAAGGTTTCTGAGCCTTTGGGGAGAGCTGAAAACTGGGGAGAGCTGCAGATCTTCAGCAGGGATCAAAGCAGGAGTTTTCTCATCTGGGTTTGGTGTTCTAATAAAAAAAAAGAAATTTGCATCACGCTTCACTTTGAGGTGCTTTGATATGGAAATTGCAGAGTGGTGTTGCTGATTTGTTGTGTGCCTGTTGTGTGCTCCCCAGCTGACAGGGTGAAGAAGGGCTTTGATTTCCAGTGGCCCCAGCCTGACAAACCCATGTTCTTCTACGTGACCCAGGGACAGGAGGAGATTGCCAGCTCAGGCACCTCTTACCTGAACAGGTGAGCCCAGCTCTGCCAGCTGAACCTGGCCTAAGTGTGCAGGGCAGGGCTGGGGATCCCTCAGTGAACCAATCCTTGTTTGCTGCTTTAATTAAAGCTTCCCTCAGGGGGGTGCAGCTCACGTTGGGTTTCCCTCAGCTCCTTTTACAGCAAACCAGGAGAAAAAGGCTCAGAGCTGGGCTGGGGTTGTGTGGAGGAGTTCTTCCCTCACTGGGTGTAGGGCAGGGCATGATAAAATAAAATCCTGGTGTGGGTGAATTTGGGCCAGCAGGAAATGCTGACCAAGTCACATCTTCAATTCCAGTAACTCCTCAAAGCAGAATCCTGAATCTCAGACTTAGTCCAAAAGGGATGGAAATTAACTTTTTTCCCCCTTTTTGTGCACGTTCCACCTTCTTTTTCAACAAATAAACTTAAAATTTGCTCCTCTTGGGTCGTGATTGTTCATGTGCCTGGCAGAGAAACCAGCCCAAGTTGTGAAGAAAATATCAGCTGAGATATTTTTAATCTCAGTCTGTTTCCTGAACAGCATGTGCAAGACTGGCTGCAGTGAAGCAGATTGTGCACAATGCTTGGCTGATAGGGAGCACTGACACCCAAAACAATCCACATTTCAAGCTTTAAGATAAAGCCACCAGAGGAATGATGTTGATTGTAGAAGCTCCACATTTAACTCCAGCCAGACATTCCATGTGCAGTTGAGGAGGTTTTGTTGTGCAGTTCTGAGAAGGTGGAGGTGAAATTCGTGTCCTTTGAGATGTTGGGAGTGGCCCAAGTGCATGGCCTGAGTGAGGAGCTGGAGCAGAATTGATGTTTTCATTGAAAGGGAACCCTTTTAAACCCAATTAACTCGCTGAAAGCCGAGCCCTGGTGGCCTGCCCTGACCCCGTGTGTGCCCCTCCAGGACTGAAGCAGCCAACGTGGAGAAGATCACCACCAAGCTGCTCAAGGCTGGGGCCAAGCCTGACCAGATCGGCATCATCACCCCCTACGAGGGCCAGCGCTCCTACCTGGTGCAGTACATGCAGTTCAGCGGCTCCCTGCACACCAAGCTCTACCAGGTACTGCTGCTCAGAGCCCCACGAGGCACACTCTGCAAAATTCTCTGTGCTTTTTTGTGTCTGCTCCATCTTCGGGGTTAGGGTTTTGAATTTTCGAGTTGGTTTTGGTGAATATCGGCGGATTTTTTTTTTTAATTTTTAAGTTGGTATTGGTTGATATTAATCAGTTTTTTAAAATGTTTAAGTTGGTTTTGGTGACAATCAAGTTAGGAAGTAGCCATGGGAACAGAGAAAGGAGAAAGCCCTGCTGAAATCCGTGTGGAAAGAGGCTCCAACAAATCCTCGGAGGCACAGAAGGGAGAGGTCACAGTGGAAAACCTTGTGCCTTCATCAGCCCCCCCTGCCAAGGGACACGCAGGAAACCAAGCAAATAAAAAACAAATCCTGGTGGCCACAGGATTTCCACAACATCAGTGAACTCCTCCACCAAACAGGAAAAGGAGCTGCTCCAAACAGGACAAATTCTGTGTTGAAATGGTCTTGTTGTGCAGCACTGAGAACTTGAGCAGTGTTTTCACTGCAGGGAAACTCGGTGCAAATCTTTTTCCCTGTGCCAGGAATGATGTGTCCTCTCACTGAGCTTTCTCAGAGCTGATCTGGACCTCTCATCCTACAAAACTTTGGAACAGTCAGAACTTTTTTTGGCGACATCCTCAGCAAAGAGCTGCTTTGCAGAGTTCTGGGGGAACAGGAGAACCATAAAACTCTGACCATGAAAGGAATTTCTCCTGAACTGGGACTCTCTGTTCCCCTCTGGGCAGGCTGCTCGTGGCCCAGAGGAATTACCAAATCATTCCTCACTCCAAAAACAACATTTTTCTCGGCTGATGGAAGGTGCAGGGCCTTTGGCAGTGCCTGGTGGTGGCAGAGCTGTTTTGCTCCCTGGCTGAGGTGTTTCCTGTGTTGCAGGAAGTGGAAATTGCCAGCGTGGACGCCTTCCAGGGCAGGGAGAAGGATTTCATCATCCTGTCCTGTGTGAGGGCCAACGAACACCAGGGCATTGGCTTCCTCAACGACCCCAGGAGGCTCAACGTGGCCCTGACCAGAGCCAGGTAAAGGGACCTGGAGGGACAGGACACAGGGAATGGCTTCCCAGAGGGCAGGGCTGGGTGGGACTTTGGGAGGGAATTCCTCCCTGTGAGACTGGGGAGGGGTTGGGATGGAATTCCCAGAGCTGCTCCATCCCTGGAATGTTCAAAGCTGCAGAAGGGAAGCTCCAGGAAAACCTTGGAGCTGTTTCCAGAGCCCAAAAGGGCTCCAGGAGAGCTGGAGAAGATTTGGGATGAGGGATGGAGGGACAGGACACGGGGAATGGGTTCCCAGAGGGCAGGGCTGGGTGGGATTTTGGGAAGGAATTCTGTTTGGGAAGAAATCTGTGGGTACAAACCAAGTGTGAGTGGCAGTGCCAGCCCCTGGCACGGACAGGAATTATTCCAGCAGGAATCCAGGCCTGGCCTCTGCTCCAGGAAGGAAAAATCCTCTTGGAGGGAATTCTGAATTCAGGAGAGTGACCCAGGAACGGCCCCAGCTGGGCAGGGGGGAAAAAACTTCCCTGGGAGGGTGGGGAGGGAATGGGCTGGAATTCCCAGAGCTCCTGGATCCCTGGAATGTCCCAGGCTGGAGAAGAGAAATTCCAGGAAATCCTTGGAGCTGTTTCCAGCTGAAATGAATGAAATGGATTAAATGAATTAAATGGATTAAATGAACGGTGGTTTCTCTGTGGTTTCCCAGGTATGGGGTGATCATTGTGGGGAACCCCAAGGCCCTGTCCAAGCAGCCCCTCTGGAATCACCTCCTGAATTACTACAAGGAGCAGAAGGTGCTGGTGGAGGGGCCCCTGAACAACCTGAGGGAGAGCCTGATGCAGTTCAGCAAACCCCGCAAGCTGGTCAACACCATCAACCCCGTGAGTGCCTGCCTGGCCCCACACATGGCCTGGGCTGGGGCTGGGGCTGGGCTGGGGGGTCAGGGTCTGGGGTCTGTGGGTTTGGGGTCTGTGGGTTTCTGAGTGGGTCTGGGGTGTCAGGGTCTGGGGGTCACTGAGTTTGGGGTTTCAGAATGACTTTGGGGGTCTCTGAGTGGGTTTGGGGTGTCAGGATCTGGGGTCTCTGGGTCTGGGGTCTCTGAGTTTGGGGTTTCTGAGTGTGTTGGGGGTTTTAAGAGTTTGAAGTTTTAGAGTCAGAAGTCTCTGAGTGAGCCTGGGGTCTCTGAGTTTGGGGTTTCTGAGTATGTTGGGGGTTTTAAGAGTTTGGAGTTTCAGAGTCAGAGGTCTCTGAGTGAGTTTGGGGTTTTAGGCTTTGGGGTCTCCGAGTCAGTTTGGGGAATTTTGGAGTTTGGGGTTTAAGAGTTGGGGGTCTTTTTGTTTGTTGGGGTCTCTGACTTTGGGGTCTCTGAGTGAGTTTGGGCTTTCTGAGCTTTCTGTGCTTTTTGGCACTGACCCCTAAAATCCAGTGCTTTAAACCTGAAACCTTGGAAAAGGCTTCAGAATTTAAGTGATGGAGTTAAAATCACAAGTGTGGAGTTAAAATAGAAGTGTGAGCTTTCACTTAGTCAAAAGTTTGAAATTTAAGATTTGAAAATATATTTTTAAATATATTTTTATATTTTATTTATAATTTTTTAATATTTAATAATATAGTCATAGGTATAAAACAAGATGAAAAAATAAGTGGAGTCTCTTTTGGTGGTCATCTTCCTTCTCCTTGCTAGTTTCAAATAGTAATTTAAATTAAATTAGTTTTCTAGTTGGACAGTGCCACACTGTGGGTCACAAAAATTCAGTTATTAGGTTAAAAGTAGGAATAATAGAAGTTTTATTTCTCTATTAAACTGTTTAGCTTTAAAAGACCTTGAAATTAGCTACATTCATCTCCATTTTTCTCACTTGTAGCTGGTGGCTAAATTTCGATACTTTTAATAAAATTTATTAAACAACCAAGCCCAAACACACAAAAAAAAATTCCATTTCATTCATGTATTTTTTAATCCTAGCTCGAAATAAAAAGAAAAGAAACTTCAAACGAGCCCCTAATTAAATCCTACAAAAAGCAGCAGCACCATTACACCTGCCCTGGCCCCTGGGGCTGCTGACAGCAGCCAATTAGGCCCTGATGGATTAATTAATCATAAATTAATTGGAATGAGCCACCCACACAGCCCCACACCCCCAGAAATTTCCATTTTTGCTGCTTTTTGGTGCAGTGTGGTTTCAGGGGGAAGCAGCTGCTGCTGTCACCAGGCTGAGAAAAGTTCATTATTTCTTTTTAATTGCAGGGTTTTGTGAGGGGTAAACCCTGAGGTGAATGAAATAAAGGAACTGGTTCGTGTAGAAAGGGAAAATTCACTTTTAACCCTCAAGCTGCAAGTTTTGTATTTGATTTTTAACAGAAATTATTATTTAATAATAATTAAATTGGGGGTGGAGCTTGACAGTGAATGGAGCAAGGGAATTATCAGGGCCTCAGAGTAAACTGAAAACTTAGCAAATATTTGGACAGCCTGCTGGAAAGTCTTATTTTTGGGTGTTCAGGATATGACTGAAATAATAATTAAAACTTTTCTGTGTGTTAGAATGAATCCACTCCCTCAGTGCTGTGATCTGTGGAGTTCTGTGCATTTTTACCCCAAATTGCTCTCACTGGGGTTGCAGTGCAAGGTTTTTTGGGATTAAAAAAATGAGAATAAATGATTAATTAACCAAATTTCTGCAGGGTGCTCGTTTCATGACCACTGCCATGTATGATGCACGGGAGGCCATCATCCCTGGCTCTGTCTACGACCGCAGCAGCCAAGGTAAAGAAAATTCCCCAAATTCCACAAATTCCCCTCCAGGGGTTTCCTTTTACCCCTGAGGGGTCACGTCTGACACACTCCAAACTTTGGAACTTCATAAAAGCTTCTCAACGTGGGAGAAGTTTGAATTTGTTGAAGGTTTAAACGTCAGGCAACAGAAAAATATGGAACTGGAGGGCTGAAAATGGGGTGGGTTTGAGGAGTGAAAACGTTTGGGATTAAATTTAACAACTGGAAATGTTGGGATGGATTTGAAGAGTGAAAATGTTTGGGGTGAATTTGAGGAGTGAGAATGTTTGGAATGAGTTTAAAGGGCTGAAAGTGGGATGAATTTGAGGACTGAAAATGTTCAGGATGAGTTTGAGGCTGAAATATTTGGGGATTTAATTTAACAACTGGGGATGTTTGGGGTCAGTGTAAGGACTGGGGATGTTTGGGGTCAGTGTAAGGACTGGGGATGTTTGGGGTCAGTGTAAGGACTGGGGATGTTTGGGGTCAGTGTAAGGACTGGGGATGTTTGGGGTCACTGTAAGGACTGGAGATGTTTGGGGTCACTGTAAGGACTGGAGATGTTTGGGGTCAGTGTAAGGACTGGGGATGTTTGGGGTCAGTGTAAGGACTGGGGATGTTTGGGGTCAGTGTAAGGACTGGGGATGTTTGGGGTCAGTGTAAGGACTGGGGATGTTTGGGGTGGATTTTGCTCTCTGTAAATGGGGCCCCAGGCTGATGTGCAGAGCAGGTACAGAATGAGGAGCAGTGCAAAAACCTCTGGGCTTTGCAGTGTGGAACAAGGAGCCCCAAAGCCTGAGCAGGGCAGGGGGTTGGTGCTGGGGGCCCAGGGCTGCTGCCATCCCCCTGTGTGTTGTTTCCCCCCAGGGCGCCCATCCAGCATGTACTTCCAGACCCACGACCAGATCGGGATGATCAGCGCCGGGCCCAGCCCCGTGGCTGCCATGAACATTCCCATCCCCTTCAACCTCGTCATGCCCCCCATGCCCCCCCCGGGCTACTTCGGCCAGGCCAACGGCCCTGCTGCAGGTGAGGGGGGCCAGCTCCCTGAAAATGTGAACATGTGAAAATGTGAACATGTGTGTGTGCCTGCAAAACCCACACAACTCACACAATCCACAGAAATGACAAAAATCACAGAATCCACACAACTCACAGAACTCACACACAGTTCACACAATTCACAGAATCCACACAACTCACAGAACTCACACAGAATACACAGAACTCACACAATCCACACACAATTCACAGGACTCACAGAAATGACAGAACTCACACAATCCACACAATCACTGTGTGGGAAGAGATCTCCGAGATCAGAGTCCAGCCCAGCCCTAACACCTCAGCTGGACCATGGAGAATCCACAGAAATGACAAAAATGACAGAATCCACACAATTCAGTGATTCTGTGATTTGTGTGGATTGTGTGATTTGTATGAATTTTGTGTGATTTCTGTGAATTCTCTGGGTTGTGTGAATTGTGATTTGTATGAATTTCGTGTGATTTCTGTGTGAATTTTGTGTGATTTTTGTGTGAATTTTGTGTGGTTCCTGTGCCCCCAGGCCGTGGAGCCCCCAAAGGCAAGGCTGGCCGTGGTGGGAGGCAGAAGAGTCGCTTTGGGATCCCAGCCTCGAGCCAGTCCAACCTCCCCAACAGCCAGGCCAGCCAGGACGTGGTGTCCCAGCCCTTCTCCCAGGGCCCCCTGACCCAGGGCTACATCTCCATGAGCCAGCCCTCCCAGATGAGCCAGCCTGGGCTCTCCCAGCCCGAGTTATCCCAGGTGAGCACGAGATTTTTTGGGATATTGGGGGGAAAAAACCTCATTTTTCCTGTGCTGGTGATGTGTGCCTGCACACATGAATGAAACTGGAGCTGCTGTCAGTGACTGAGCTCAGCATTTGCACCCTGCCCTGCTGGGGACCTGCAAGTGAAATGTTGCTTCAGCTGATGGGCAGCTCAAAAAGAAACCAAAAACCTTAACTTGGGGAAATTCTGCACCAAGAAAAGCAGATTTAAGGAAACCCAGTCTCAGTGTTAGCATTAACCTGGTTCTGGACACTGATTTTGAGGCTTTTCCCCTCCAGGACAGTTACCTTGGTGATGAGTTTAAATCCCAGATTGACGTGGCCCTGTCACAGGACTCAACTTACCAGGGGGAACGAGCTTATCAACATGGTGGAGTGACGGGACTGTCACAGTATTAGAGTGTAAGGACCAAATGAGAGCCTGCTCGGGGAAAATCCCTCACTGGAACTGTCCCCTCCCTGATTTAAACTGTCCCTGCCTCACTGGAACTGTCCCCTCCCTGATTTAAACTATCTCCTCCCTCTGATTTAAACTGTCTCCTCCCTCTGATTTAAACTGTCCCTCATTTAAACTGTCCCTCCTCCTGATTTAAACTGTCCCCTCCTCCTGATTTAAACTGTCCCCTCCCTGTCATTTAAACTCTGATTTAAACTGTCTCCTGTTTTAAGCTGTCCCCCCTCACTGTCCCCTTGCCCTGATTTAACCTGTCCCCCCCTAATTTAATCCTAATTTAAGCCCTGACTGAGCTCTCCTTGTGCCCCCCAGGTTGAGGAAGAAGAGCTAAGCTTGCGTGGAGCTTAGTTCATCAGCATTTTATTCTGGGTAATAAAAAAAATAAAATAAAATGGATACCTGTTTTCCACTGCTAAAACTGAAGCACCACTGTGTGAGAGCAACAGGAGAAAAGAGAAACCAACCAACAGAGAGAGGAGAGAGAGAGAAAAGGAGAGAGAGGAGCACGTGAGAGCCACTGCTGGAGCTCACTGAGACACGGAGACTGCGAGAGGACACGGAGCCCTGGAGGATTGGCTGCTCCTCGAGGGAAGGAACTCACCCCAAGGAGGGCTCAGCTGAGCCCCTGCTCCCACAGCCACCCCCAGCTCCGGAGAAGGGCCTTAAAAAACAAAACAAAAAGCAGGTTTCACTTCATTCCATACTTCTCTTTCGTGAGCAGGGCATGTGAAACTTTTCAGAGCAGATGGGGGAGAGGAAAACCCTCATCTCAGAGTTGGGCTCGTTTTTTCGTGAGGGGTATTAAAAGAAAAAAAAATATTTTAGCAGGAACTGTTTACATTTTAGAAGCAGAGTATCTGAGAGAGAGGAGAGGGGGAAAAAATGTAAAAAAAAAAAAAAAAAAGAAGAGAAAGTCCCTGCCTGGGTGACAGCCAGCCAAGCAGAAATCAGCTGCTGCTCAACTCTGAGGTGCAGGTTTTGTTGTCCAACACTGGCTCTGAAATTTGGTGTCATCGTGTCGCCCACATTCTGAACGAGGTGGTTTTAAAAGAGATTCTTTCAAAAAGAGCACTGAAATTTTTTTAAGAAGTTTTGTCTCTGAATTCTTAGTGGTGGACCTGGGAGATTTAGATCCTTGTTCTGAGAAGCTTATATTACAAAAAAAAAAAAAAAAAAAAAAAAAAGTTTCAAACAAAAATTAGAGCACCATCCTTGAGAACTTTCAGTGTGATTTCAAGTTGCAGCAATCAGCCTCTTCTTCCTGGGATAGCAGTTGAGAGTGAGAGGAGCCTGCGTGCTCGAGCAGGAGGGTTTCAAAGTGTTTTCTGTTTGCTTTAATTGGCAACTGTCTGGACTCTACTCTGTGAACAAACAGCCTTTCTGTCAGATGAACTTTATGCTTGAAAGGGGACGGGTTCCTGTGCCCTTCGGCCCTGGAGGGAAGGTGCAGCCAGGCCTGCTTTGGTCCCCACAGCTTTGGGGCAGGAGAAGTGGAAATTGGGGATTATTTTGGGTCAGGAAGTGAAGACTCCATTGGCAGGAGCAGGATGGACAAACGGACAAAGCAGGCAGGTGGTGGAAGGTGGTGGCCTCTGAGAGAGAGCTGGGTTTAATTTGGGAGGATGGGTCAGGCTTTGGGTGATGGATGGAGGCACGAGAGGGACAGAGGGAGGTGTTGGAGCAAAGTTTTCATTTTGAGGGGGGAAAAAAAAAAGGTTTGGAAGAAAACTTTGCTTTGTGAGATGGGAAGTTGTGAGCCCAGCTGGGGATCAGGGCTGGGAGGAGCCCACGAGGAGGAGCCAGGGCTGAACACTTGGGAGCTTTTTCATTTCTGCCAGAACCTCCTTAGGAGCAGCACAGAGAGAATCGATTCCTCCAGCCCCAGTTTGAGATCCCCGAGTTAGAATCGCCTCTGCCTCCCCATTGGCAGCAGCAGACACTGATGCAGAGCCTGGCTGTTCCCAGGCTGCAGTTCAGCTTTACACTCAAAGGGCTCCAAGTGTTTCTAGTCCTTTTTTTGGGGGGGGAAACTCAAAATACCTCTCATCTGAATGTACTTCAAACAGCTCAAAGCCCATTTTTGTACCTGGGGAGGGGGGAAACCTTTTCATTCCTGTCCTTCCTGGAGACCCCTGCCCTGGATTTGCTGGATTTGCCCCCAGAGCAGCCCTGGTGTGGAACCACCCCCAGCCCCGGGGAGGGGGGAGAAACTGCAGAAACTGCAAAAACCACCAAAAAAAAAAAAAAAAAAAAACTGCAAAAAAACCACAAAAAAACTCACTAAACCCATTCTTTTCTCATCCAAAGCCTCCAGAGTTTAGACTTCTAAAACCAGTGAAAGAATGGAGACACAGGCCACCTTCCTTCCTCGTGAGATGGACTTGTTTTATTTATTAACATTGCCGAAGGGCTTTTTAATTTGTTTTTTTTCCTTCGTAGGCTGCGTAGTGGCGTAGAATTTTCGGGTAGGTTTAAGCTGAACCCCTCTGTGCAAAGCTATCCATGAGTAATGTAGCCCCCTCCTCTCCCCTCACCCTTTATTTCACTGCTGGGAATGCTTGCCTCTGCTTCGTGCTGGTTTTTTTTTCCTTTGTAGCAGTTCAAACTCTTGAGTTTTACAAATCCAGACATCAGTGCTAGCACGGTGTTAAAACTCTTCGGTTTTTTTTCTTTTTTTTTTTTTAATTAATTGATTTTTTTGTCTCAGTTTTGTTTTAAAACCTGTTTGTCATCAATAAAAAAAAAAATATGAATAAACAGCTCTTGCATTCAAGGTGGCCCCTAAGTTTCAATGAGGAAACCATGCAACATTCATTAAAGCTTTAGTCTGATTGTATAAACTTCAAGTTTATTACTTTTTTTAAACACAAGACTAGTACAAAAGTGGGGTGTGCATAGCAGAGGGGGTGAGCAACTCAACTGGGAAAACTGGGAAGTGCCCCCCCCCCCCCCTCCCCAGGGTTTGGGAAAAGCTTCCAGCCTGGAAGCAGAAATGGCTTTGCCCTGCCAGGCCCAGGGCTGGGGGGCTCCAAGCTGGGTCTGGGGGCGTTTAGGCCTGGCCTTGGCACCACCCAGGGCACAAACTCAGGCCAGGGTGAGCCCAGGTCCTGTCCTGGCTGTCACAAACCCAGGAACGCTGCAAGGTTTTCTTCTTCTGCCCTTCTGAAATCAGAATTGAATGGCTCCTGCTGGAGCTCAGCCCTTCAAACACTGAAATGGGTGGGAAACACCTGGATTTGGGAATGTGAGTCCAGCTAAAGCTGCTCCAGGTCCTCAGCTCCACATTTTGGGTGTTTAAAAAAAAAAAAAAAAAATCACCAAAAATGGACCCCCAGTGGTTAAACCCTCAGTGCTTCCCCAGGGGGAGGAGGTGAGAAAACTTCATCAGACCTCAGAGACACAACATCGGTACAAAACAGCAAAAAAAAAATAAAAACCAAAGCTGCACTACGGGTTCACAGTTCAAAAATAAAGAGAAAAAATTCAAGTCTAACTCGGATTCCTTTTCAGTTCCCCCGAAATCCCAGAAGTGGCAGGGGAGCCTCACTCTGGTGGTTTTTACCCTCAGGGAACAGCTCAGGAGCTGAGCCTGGGCTCCAAACCTCGGGAAAAGCCAGAGGCCACAGGCTGGAAGGGGGAGAGAAGCCAAGGAAGGGAAATGGCCCAAATTTGGGTCCCTGCTGCCCCCCCTGCCTCGAGCTCAGTGACACCACAAAGGGCCTGAGGCTGCCAGCCAGCACAAAAACCAGCAAATAACCAGAAATAATCGCAAAAAGCAAAAGCTCCGTGCTCTGCCCTTGCCCGAGGCTCGGCTGCCACACTCGGGGACACTCAGGGGACACCCTGGGCTCATTGTTCTGCTAATGAGGTAAATTAATTAATACTGACTAGGAGGGAGGAGATGCCCCTGACCCCAGCACACCCCCCTGGATTCCCTCAGCCACATTCCCTGCCCTTGGCACGCAGCTCCCAGGGGATTTTTTAGGTAAAATCTCCATTTTTTAGGCAAAACCTTCCAGTGCATTTGGCCACCCAACACAAGCCCTGTCCCCAAAGCACCCCATCACCAACACACCCCAAAATCAGCTCCCACAGCACAAGAGGAGCTCCTGCCTGGCTCTGCCTCTCCTGGGGAGGGATTTTGGTCACCCCATCCCTGTCCCTGCAGCTGGGAACCCCCAGCCCCGTTTCACCCAGAAAAATCATTTATACCCTGAGAAACTGCAGAGTTCAGCCCAAACCCCAAAGAGCTGCAGCCCTGGCAGTGCCTGGCACGAGCAAGGGGGGAAATCTGGGATTCACAGCCCGGTGCCACCATCCCCTGTGGAGAGGGAAACCAGCACCAGGCTCGGTCATAACCCCATGAATTCCATAAATCCCATCCCAATCCTAAACTAATCCTAAACCAGCTCCAGCAACGCCCCCTTGGTGCCAGCCTAACCCCACTGCAGAGAGGAGCCCCCAGTGCTCTGAACCGCCCTGAACACAGCGGGGATTTCACCAGCGGGGTTTATTCCACCCACCCACCCCTGTCCATCCTCCATCCATGGATCCATCCATCATCCATCATCCATCCATGGATCCATCCACCCATCCCCACCAAACCCCGCTACCTGCAGCCACACTCATCCACCACCATGTCCTGGTAGTGCCGCAGCACCACGTTGTCGCTGTTGTCGTAGTAGAGCATGGAGATGGGCGAGAGGCGCACGGGCACGCAGCAGGGCTGGGGCGTGCCCTGCGGGTCCAGCGAGTGCACCATGGTCTGCAGCACGGCGTGGTTGGTGCTGTTGAGCTCCGCCGCCAGCGGGAAGGGACAATCCCCGCCGCAGTAATTGGCCAGGTAGCCCTGGGGGGCGATGATCCAGTTCTCCCAGCCCACGTCGCTGAAGCTGATGTAGAGCCGGCGGGGCTTGCACAAAGGGCTGGGGGTCACCGGCGGGCTTGGGGCGCTCCTCCTGCTGCGGCCGGCGCGGCACTGCTGGCCCAGGGTCACCACCAGCAGCGAGGTGGCCGAGAAGGCGTCAGCGCTGGCACAGAGGCTCCGCAGGCTCCCGCTGGCCCCGGCCCGGCCGCTCGCAGAGATCTCCAGCACCAAAGCCAAGCTCCTGCCCGGCATCTTCAGCGCCGCGCTCAGGTTGAAGAGCAGGGATTTGTGCAGATGGACAAACGAGCGCTCCACCAGCGGCCTCCGGCCGGGCTGGGGCTGGGGCAGCCCCCGGGGCGACGCCTGGTAAAGCCGGAGCTCCAAAACCTGCCCCGGGCCGGGGGCCTGGTAGGAGTTGTGGTGGAACTGGAGCTCCAGCTGGGCCATGGTCAAGCGCTCGCCCTCCTCCAGCACCGAGAGGTTGAAGAACAGGAGCTTCCGCAGACACAGCCACCCCTGGGGCTGCCCCTCGGGGAGGAAGCGGCCTGACAAAGAAGGAGAAACAGGGCTGGGGGTGGCTGAACGCTTGGGCCGGGCAGGATCGGCTCCAGGGCCGGGCAGGATCGGCTCCAGGGCCGGGCAGGATCGGCTCCAGGGATGGTTTGGAAGCCCCCGAGGGTTCCCAGCCCTGCAGGCACGGCCGGGCCGGGCTGTGGCACGGGGGACTCTGCGGCCGCTCCAGCAGCTCCTCTGGACGCTGCTCCACATCTCGGGGAATTGTTTTCCTTCCCCCTCCGCCTGCCCCGGGCTGTGGATCCCGGCTCTTTGGGATGGATGGGGAAAAGAGGGAGAGCAGCAGCGAATTTGGGGAGCTGCCTGGTTCAGCCAGCCCGAGGAAAACTGGAACCACGAGAGGAAAAAGCTCTGTGGTGCCTTGAGACCTCGGGGGCGCCAATCCAACAGTCCCCAGGGAACTGAGAACGGCTCAGGGCAGCCAGATGTGCCCTGGGGTCAGCCAGAGGTGTCGGGACAATGAGGAGAGGGGAGGACACCGCCCGAGGGCCGAGCATCCCATCCCTGCTCGAGCTGGTGCTGATCCCATTCCTGCCCCACATTCCCACTCATCTCCACCACTCGGGACCCCAAAGCCTGGGATCAGGACTGGGATCAAACCAGCACCTCGGGAGGGATTTAGGGGGCTCCAGGACAGAGCCTGGCCCAGCTGCCCCCCTCACCCCCAACCTGAGGCTTCCAAACCCAGAAATCATCACCGACAGCGTCCTGGGGGACGGGGCACAGCCGGGACTTCTCCTGGAAAAGCTCCGGGGCTCAGGACACCGGGAAGGAAGGAGCGGAGCCAAGGCTCGGTCCCGGGGAAAGCCCCAAACGCGGCGAGGCTGTACCTTGGTCAGCGAAGACCCGGACGATGTCCCCGGGGACATTGAGCTCCTCCACCCTGCAGGAATCGCGCTCCTTGTCCGGCCAGGGCAGCGCCTTCCTCTTCTGGAACATCCTCCAGAGCACGGGCGGCACCGGCACCGGCTTTTTGGGGCTGGGCTTGGCGCTCAGACCCAGCGATTTCAGCAGGGAATTTTCCTGCGGGCTCAGCTCGGTGGCCAGGACGGGGCTGAGCAGAGCCCAGGCCAGGCTGCGGAGGAGCCACATCGCCGCTGCGCTGGCCACACAAAGGGCAGAGGCCGCGCTGGGCCCCGGGGGCGGCTCGGAGCCTTTGATGGGCTCGGTGCTCAGTGAGGCCGCGGGCTGGCGGCTGGGGGAGGGTGCGATCGCTCCAGGCTCCCCCGCACCCCTTTAACCCTTTCAGGATCGATCTCCTCCGTCCTTCCCGCATCTCCACTCGGGCTCCAGGGATGGGGATGGAAAATCCAGCGCTGTTCCCAAAATCTCTGCCCGGAGCCGGGGGCAGACCTGGAGCCGGCTCTTCCTCCCCAAAAATTCTCTTTTTTTAACTCAATCACGGCGTCCAACGCTTCTCTCTTAAAGCCATCAAGCTCCAGCACATCAAACCATCAAAGTCCTGCCTTGCACAGCCCCAAAAACCATCAGCCCCAGAAATCACCAGGCCCTGTCTCAGCCAGGCACCCCCAGGTCCCCTCCCGGCCATCACAGCACAGCTGTCCCCACCACATCGATGTCACCTCCCCCAGAACCCACCCAGCTCAATGCCAGCCCTGGAAAATTCGGTTTTATCCCCCCAAGGTCAGCCCAGCTCTGCTCCGGCCCAGCCTGGGGGAGCAGTTCCCATCCTGCCCTCAAATCCCACCGAATTCCCAAGGAATTCCAGCACTGGGGTGCTCCCCGGGCACCCTGCAAGCCACGGAGAGAGTGACAAAGTCCTGTCACAGCTTGGGGACATTTCCACCGGCCCCACTCAGGGCCCTTCCCTGGCTCAGACACAGCAAGTCTGGAGGGGAATCACCGGGACCAAACATGGAAAAATCGCACAAATCCCCACCCTCACACCGGGAATGAATGTCCTGAACAGAGGGGAGGGGACAGCGAGGGGACAGCGAGGGGACAGCGGGGTCTGAGGGAGCCAAACCCACAGAACTGCCCAGCACGGGGAGCTGGGAAAGCTGCAGGGATGGAACTGCCTGGAAATTCAACCCAGGGGAGCAGCAAGTCTCTGTTCTTCTTGGAAATCCAACTGAGGAGCAGGAATTCTCTATTTTTCCTGGAAATCCAAGCAGGGAGCAGGAATTCTCTGTCCTTCCTGGAAATTCAACCCAGGGGAGCAGGAAGTCTCTGTTTTTTCTGGAAATTCAACCCAGGGGAGCAGGAATTCTCTGTTTTTTCCTGGAAATCCAGCTGGGGGGAGCAGGAATTCTCTGTTCTTCCTTCAGCAAGGGGACAGTCCTGGGGGCAGGGACCTGCAGGACTCTTTTTAAGCCACTCCAAGACCTCCACACGGGGTTTTCCAAGCAAATCCAACCTCCTGGGCCTCCTCCAGAGGGCTGGGATGGAGCTCCTGGGGTGGATTTCCAGGCAGAGCTGCCCGTGGGAGGTGACAGGGACTGTCCCAAGGGCCACCTCTGCAGTCCCAGCTGGCCTTGGGCTCCCCAGGACAGGACAGGACAGGACCTTTCCCTGCCCAGTTTGGAGCTGGAGCCTGCAGGAGCAGCTGGGAAGGGTCAGAGGGAGGAATCACAGCAGGGCTGAGAACGTGGAGCAACAGCAGGGGACACAAAGCCAGCCCCAAATCCTACCTGGGCCAGCAGAGCCAGCGGGCTCCTGGCCACACGGGGCCACAGGAGCCCCCCCAGGCACAGGGGACAGTGGCAGCCCCGAGGGGCACGGTCCTGGCAGGGCTGGCAGGGGGGCAGGGGTGAAGTTCTCCTCGGGCCTGTCCTGTGCGGGCTCCTGGGCACTGCCAGGTCCTGGCAGCTCTCACAGCCTCTTGTCCTTCACGAGGCCGTTCTTGAGGTGCAGCCTGGGGACAGCAGAGCCCGGGGTCAGCCCCGGCCCACAACAAAATCCCCTCCCTCCCTCCCTCCCCTGCTGGGGCCACTCCTGGATCCCTGGAATGTCCAAGGCCAGACCCAGTGGTGGCACTGGATGTGTTTTAGGATTTTCCAACCCAGAGCAGCCTGGAATTCCCTGTGTGTCCCCCCGGCCACGTACCCCTCCTTCAGAGCCCGGGGCACTGCGATCCCCGGCTCCTTCCCGGGATTTTTCCTGCTCTCCTCCACGTCGTATTCCCGGACATCGTTCACCTCCTGCATCTGCCCCAGCAGCACCTTGGCCACGAAGAGCACGATGTACTGGGGGGACAGGGGGACACAGAGCCTCAGGCACAGCCCCAGGCTGGGGTTTGGGATTTGGAGCAGAATTCCTGGAACTCCTTTTCCCTGATTTCACCCCGCGGGTGATGGGATCAGCCCCGCCCCATGGGGTCCCTCCTTCCCCGCGGGATGCAGGGAACATTCCCAGCCCGTTCACACCTCTCTCAAATTCCAGCTGCTCTTATCGCTCCCTCCCCGCGCAGCCCGGGGGTGTCAGACACTCTGAATGCCAAAGGGAGAATTCCCAGCCTTCCCTTCCCCCCTGAACACCAACCCAGGACCCCCCAAAACCCCCCAGATCCTCCCCCATCCCTGCAATGCCAGCAGGGGCAGTGAGCACAGAGGTGACCCCAAGGGGAGGGGACATTTCCCGCTGTCCCCAAGGGCACTTTGGGCAGGGCAGCTCCTGCAGGGGGGATCGGGGTTGGGATCGGGATGAAGGACACAGACCCAGGATCCCTGTGGGGTCTCAGGAGCCCCGTGGGGTCTCAGGAGCCCCGTGGGGTCACGCACCAGGAACCAGTAGATGTTCATGAGGGTGAGCACGAGCAGCAGGCCGTTGAAGAAGAAGTAGAAGGGGATGTTGGGCACGGCCTGCAGGCTGCAGTGGCACGTGGCGTACAGAACCTTCAGGGGAAACCAATAGAGACGGAACCAGAACCTGCGGGGACAGGACAGGCATGGGACAGGGACGGGGATGGGGATGGGACAGGGATGGGACAGGGATGGGACAGGGACGGGGATGGGGATGGGGATGGGACAGGGATGGGACAGGGATGGGACAGGGACGGGGATGGGACAGGGATGGGACAGGGACAGGGATGGGACAGGGCAGGCATGGGACAGGGACGGGGATGGGACAGGGATGGGACAGGGACGGGGATGGGGATGGGGATGGGGATGAGGATGAGGATGAGGATGAGGATGAGGATGGGGATGAGGATGGGGATGAGGTGAGGACCAGGCCTCACCAGCTGAGGCTGAAGGCCAGGCAGCCGATGTTGGACACCACGTCGTTGAGGCGGTGGTAGGCGCCCCCGCGGTGTTTGAAGTAAACGTTGAGCTTGGTGAACTCGAGCTGGACATCATTGACATCGTGCAGGAACAGCACCAGGATCCCCACGTTGTGGTACCTGGGGAAAAAGGGGAAAAATGGGGAAAAATGGGGAAAATCGGGGGGAAACAAATGGGGAAAAATCGGGGGAAAAAATGGGGGAAAATGGGGAAAAATTGGGGGGAAAGGGTGGGGGGGAAAAGAGGGTGAGTGGGGAAAAAAAGCAGGAGAAAAAGGGGGAAGGAAAGGAGGGAAAAAAGGGGGGAAGGGGAGAAAAAATGGCAGAGGGAAAAAAGGCGGGAAAAAAGGGCGGGAAAAAAAGGGCGGGAAAAAGGCAAAGGGAAAAGGGTGGGAAAAGCGTGAGGGGGAAAAAGGTGGGAGAAAGAAAGGGGGAGGAAAAGGGGGGAAAAAAGGAATAAAAGGGAGAAAATCAGGGGGAAACACGGGGGGGAAAGGGGGAAAAAGGGAAAATCAGGGCAAAAAAGAGGGAAAAGGAGGGGGAAACAGGGAAAAAAAGGGGAAAAAGGGGAAAAGCAGTGAGCAGAGAGGGCTGTCAGCTCACAGCACCCCCTGTGAGAGCCAGGGATCCACACCTGGGGGGCAGGTTCCTGCAGGATCCCCCGGGTTTTGGGGTCACCACAGGACCCCGTGGATGTTGGGGCTCAGGAGATTCCTGAGGGATTCCCCCAGCACCCCCTGGATTTTGGGGTCACCACAGGATTCCATGGATGTCGGGATTCCCACAGGATCCCCTGGGTTTTGGGGCTCAGCCCAGCACCCCATGGATGTTGGGATTTCCACAGCACCCCATGGATGTCGGGCTCACTGCAGGATTTCCACAGGATCCCGTGGATTTTGGGGGTCACTGCAGGATCCCCGCAGCACCCCATGGATGTTGGGATTCCCACAGGATCCCCTGGTTTTTGGGGCTCAGCCCAGCACCCCCCGGATTGTGGGGCTCACTGCAGGATCCCCCCAGCACCCCATGGATTTTGGAGCTCACTGCAGGATTTCCACAGAATCCTGTGGATTTTGGGGCTCATCCCAGCGCCCTGCGGGTCTCAGAGCTCACTGTGGTGTCCCCACAGGGTCCCCCGGATTTCGGACACCCCCGTATTTCGGGGACACCCCCGGATTTCGGGGACACCCCCGGGTTTGGGGACACCCCCGGGTTTGGGGACACCCCCGGGTTCGGGGACACCCCCGGGTTCGAGGACACCCCCGTATTTCGGGGACACCCCCGTATTTCGGGCACTCCCCGTATTTCGGGGACACCCCCGGTTCGGGGACACCCCCGGATTTCGGGCACTCCCCGGATTTCGGGCACCCCCCGGTTCGGGGGCTCACCGGAAGGCGTAGGAGGCGGCCAGCAGGGTCAGGGTGACGGCGTGGTGCAGCAGCATGACGGGCGAGTCGCGGCGCCACGTGTCCATGTAGGCGGCCGCGTACAGAGAGTGGCCGTAGAAGCTGCCCTGCAGCAGGTAGGCCAGAGCGATGTCTGCGGGCACCGCCATGCCCCGCCGCCAGCCTGACACAAATAAACACACACGGATAAATACAGCGAGAACAGCACAGTAAACACAACAGACAACAACACACACACAATAAACACACACGGATAAATACAGCGAGAACAGCACAGTAAACACAACAGACAACAACAGAGACACAATAAACACACACGGATAAATACAGCGAGAACAGCACAGTAAACACAACAGACAACAGCACACACACAATAAACACACACGGAATAAATACAGCGAGAACAGCACAGTAAACACAACAGACAACAGCACACACACAATAAACACACACGGAATAAATACAGCGAGAACAGCACACACGGCCAGCACAGTAAACATAATAGACAACAACAGAGACACAATAAACACACACGGAATAAATACAGCGAGAACAGCACACACAGCCAGCACAATGAACACAACAGACAACAACACACACACAATAAACACACACGGATAAATACAGCGTGAACAGCACACACGGCCAGCACAATAAACACAACAGACAACAACACACACACAGTCAGCACAATAAACATAATAGACAACAACATAGACACAATAAACATAATAGACAACAAAATATACACAATCAACATAATAAACATAATAAACACAATAAACACAATAGACAACAAAATCAACATAAGAAACACAATAGACACAATAAACATAATAAACACAACAGACAACAAAATATTCACAACATACACAACAGGCAACAAAATCAACATAATAAACAAAATAAACAACAAAATAAACACAATAAAACAAAAAACAATAAAACGAACACAACAAACACAATAAACAACAAATAAACACAACAAACAAAATAAACAATAAAATAAACACAATAAACAATAAAATAAACACAATAAACCAAAATAAACACCAAAACCACCAAAAAACCCCCAAAAAACCCCCAAAATAAACCCCAAAATAAACATCAAAAACACCCCAAAAAATGCAAACCCCCCCCCCCATAAACTCCAAAATAAACACCAAAAAAACCCACCAAAAATCATAAAAAAATACCAAAACCCACCAAAATAAACTCCAAAATAAACACCAAAAACCCACTAAAATAAGCACCAAAAGCCCACCCCCAGTGGGCTGGGTTTTGTTGCTGTGGGCGGGGTTTTTGGTGGCTGTTATCGATCACAGCCGGTTTGGGATGTGTGTGTGTGTGTGAGATGTAAGAGATGTGTTATTATGTGTGATAAAAATTGTGTTATGGGTATGGAGTTATGTAATACATGTAATAAATGTAATATATGTAATATATGTAATATATGTAATATAGGTAATATAGGTAATATAGGTAATAATTTAATTTTTTAATATGTAAAAATATGTATATGTAATTATGTATATGTAATTAAAACAGTAACATTATATGTTATTGGTTTTAGGCTTTTACTGGGGCAGGGATTGGAATGAGGGGATTTTTAGGCTCTGATTTAGGCAGGACTTAGAATAAAGTGATTTTTAAACCCTGATTTAGGCAGGGGTTGGAATGGGGGGATTTTTAGGCTCTGATTTAGGCAGGGGTTGGAATGGGGGGATTTTTAGGCTCTGATTTCCTCCCCCTTGCCCACCGCCATGAGATCATCTCCAAGATCCCTTTCCAACCCCAAACCATTCCATTATTTAATGAACAATTCTCATTTATTAATTAATCCCATTCTCGCTGCCGAAAGGAATCCCCAGAAATCCCTGTGCCCTTTCTGCACCCACAAAGCGAATTTTGGGCTTCCCTGGTGTTTTTCTCACCGTAGAAGACGGAGGGGGGGTCGTGGAAGAAGGGGTAGTCGGTGCCGAAGAGCAGGTAGGCGCCGTAGGACCACGACAAGGAGTAGAAAAGCAACTTCCAGGCACTCTCGGGCATCTTGGCAGCATCTCTGGGCTGCAGGTTGCACCATTCCCCAAAGGGCTGCCCGGGAAAAAATGGGAATTTCGTCAGGGAAGAGGGAAAGGAGCATCCCCAGGGCAGCACAGCGTTCTCGTTAAAACACAGAATCCCAGAGGGAGGATGGCAAGGTTTGGTA
Organism: Sturnus vulgaris; assembly: GCF_052056855.1. NCBI lineage: Eukaryota > Metazoa > Chordata > Aves > Passeriformes > Sturnidae > Sturnus > Sturnus vulgaris. Next base: position 391,035 of record NC_142268.1, on the reverse strand, counting down.
GGAAGGGTTTTATGGAAGAGCTCTGGGAATCAGGGGGAAATCTGGGTCCCACATGGATCCCAGATGGAGGTGGGTTTATACTCTTTTTATTATATAACTACGTATTAATTAATAAACTGTAATTATTAAACTATCTATTAAACTATAAATTTTTCTATTATATATAATATATATTATATATAAAATACATAATCTATTATATTTTATTATATAATATTCTATTATTCTATTCTATTTTAATATTATTCTATTATATATGATAATATATTTATTATACATATTATATAAACTATATATTAAGCCCATACTGTTCTATTGTATGCATTGATCTTATCCAAGCATGAATTCCTGTAATTTTCATCAGGCCCCCCAAATATCCTTCCTCATGGTTCTTGCTACAATTGCATCGTTTCTCGTTATTCTTATGACAATTAAACAATAATTATATTCAATTAGCAAACAATGGTCACATTTAACAATCACATCATTTCTCACATGATGATCATGCAGGTGTAGCTTCACCTGATCTGGAAATAAACAAAGCTCAAAATTCGTTCCCAGTTATAGTTGAATAGAATAGAATAGAATAGAATAGAATAGAATAGAATAGAATAGAATAGAATAGAATAGAATAGAATAGAATAGAATAGAATAGAATAGAATAGAATAGAATAGAATAGAATAGAATAGAATAGAATAGAATAGAATAGAATAGAACAGAAATTCCCTTTCCCAGCCCTACCAGACCCAATTTTCCTTCCCACCCCCCTGGATGTACTGGATGCAGTTCCTGTGATTTTTAGGAACATTTTAACCCCGTGCTGCCCTTCTGAGAGCTCGGGTCCCGTTTTCCCAGCAGGAATGAGGCTGGGGAAGGGGAATTCGGGAATCTGGAGATGCTCCCAGGCAGCCCGGGGAGGGGGAAGTGGAGCCCGGAGCATCCTCCCCCTCCCCGGGAACAATTCCTGCTCTGGCAGGGCCGAGCCAGGAGCTCATAAAATAAAAATAAAGGGCAGGGAAAGGCCGGAGGAGAAGCTGTAACATCATTATCCAGGGAAAAAAAAAAAAGGCAGAGGACGGGCAGGGCAAGGTGTGGGCACAGCCCCGGGCAGGCTGGCACTGCCACCAGGTGCCACCAGCACAGCCCGTGCTGTGCCACCCCTGCCCACATCCCCATTCCCGCTGGGATTCCCCACGCGGCGTTTGCAGCATCCTCCAGAGGAGCCCAAACCTCCCAAACCTCCCCAAACCTCCCCAAACCTCCCCAAACCTCCCCAAACCTCCCCAAACCAAGGCAGCTCTGCTGAATTTGGGTTAGTCCCGAGATAATTGATAAAAGGTTCGTGTTCATCACAAAATTGGGGTTGGTATAAACCACAATACTGAGCTCTGAAGTGAAGCATGGACACGTGATAAAGGAAATTATATGATAAGATCATTCTGTTTAAAATCACCTTGTTATGGTATATTATGTTGTATTTTGTTACATTATATTATGTTATGTTTTCCAAATAAATTGTATCGGGTCCCAGCTTGTAAAATCAGACTTCCCAAAAAGCCCTTCCTGCCTTTGTCTGATCAATGCTGCCTATCCCAAAAACCAAACTTCCAAAACTTCTCCAATAATTATCTAAAAAACCAAACTTCCAAAACTTCTCTAATAATTATCCCAAAAAACAAACTTCCAAAACTTCTCTAATAATTATCTCAAAAACCAAACTTCCGAAACTTCTCTAATAATTATCTCAAAAACCAAACTTCCAGAATTTCTCTAATAATTACCTAAAAAACCAAACTTCCAAAACTTCTCTAATAATTATCCCAAAAACCAAACTTCCAAAACTTCTCTAATAATTATCTCAAAAACCAAACTTCCAGAATTTCTCTAATAATTATCTCAAAGACCAAACTCCCAAAGCTTCTCTGGTGGTTATCTACAAAGACCAGATAACTATCTGCAACTAATTATCACCCAAAAACTTTGTAAATTTGTATTAAAATGTTTATTCAACCACCACTGCTTATAACAACAAAAACCCCAAAATTATTAATTACAATAAAATCCCACAGTATTTAAAAAAAAAACCTACAAACCAAAGTTCAGTGAAACATAAAGTAAGCAGCGACCCTTCACGTTCCCCAGCACTGTTTGCTCTTTCTATATCAAACAAAACAATCTAAATTTTACTAAATATCGAGACTTTTGTCTCTCATTTATAACAATCCCAACAAAATTCCCAATCCTGGCTCGAGGGGGGACAGGAACCACCCCCCAGCCCTGCCAGGGACAACGTGGGAATCACAGGAAAATGTGGAACAGCCTCATTTTTGGGGAATAAACAGACCCAGCAAGGCACAGCCTGGGTTTTTTTGGGAATAAATAAATCCAGTAAGACACAGTCTCGGTTTTTTGGGAATAAAGGGAGCAGGGGGTGCTGGGAGCCCCCTGGGAGGTTTTCCTGCCCCTCGGTGCCAGCTGAGCAGTTCCAGACCCCATTCCTGCCTCCGGGGCCTTGCCAGAGCCCCTGGGGCAGGGAAGGGTTTTGGGGGGAACCAAACCCAGCCCAATCCCCCCCTCAGAACCTCCCTGGCAGCTCCAGATGAGCTGGAGGTGAAAACAAAATCCCTGGGCAGTAACTGGACCCTGCCCCAGGTCAGCAATTTCTGCTCCTAAATTAAGGCCCCAGCTGTCCCCACGCCGTGGCTGCCCCGGTTCTTGGCCCCTCTCCCCTTTTCCAGGGGCTCCAATCCCAAAAGCTGCGGATTTTCTGGACACGTCCCACAGTGGGAGCGGCTGCCAAGGCCTTTTCCAAAGGGAGGAAAAAGAGGAGGAAGCTCAGAGGGGGATGAATAAAGCAGGGACAGAAAGTCCTGGGCACAGAAAGCATCGATTGTTGGAGTGTGCCCAGGGCAGGGGGACACAAAGCCCTGCTGGCCCCACAAGGCTTTGGGGTGGAGGGGAACACAGGGGTCTGTGGGGTCTGTGGGGTCTGTGGGGTCTGTGGGGCCTGTGGGACCTGTGGGGTCTGTGGGGTTTGTGGGGTCTGTGGGGTCTGTGGGGTCTGTGGGGTTTGTGGGGTCTGTGGGGTTTGTGGGGTCTTTGGGGTCTGTGGGGCCTGTGGGGTTTGTGGGGCCTGTGGGGTCTGTGGGGTCTGTGGGGTCTGTGGGGTCTGTGGGGTCTGTGGGGCAGGGACACCTTTGGGATGTTGAGCTCAGCTTCACACTCTTGCTCACCCCACAGAGGTTTGGAGTGGAGGGAAACACAAAGATCATCCAGTTCCAATCCTTCTCCTACCCCAGCGTGGATTTGGGATCCTCAAATCCCTGCTCGACCCATGAGGGTTTGGGGTCACCCCATTCCAGCCCCTCCCCATCGCGGACCCCAGGAACAGGAGCTGGCCCTGGAGCCGGCCCGGGGGGGAGCCGGGGGGGAGCCGGGGGGTCCCAGGGCTGCCCCAGGAGCGACCCCTGCCCTGTGGGATGGCGGGGGGGGGTGGGGATGTCCTCCCATCACCCCGCTGCCGTTGCCATGGGGACGGAGCAGAGATGCTGTTGCCACGGTGACGGAGCCGCGTCGGGAGCCGGGATGTGGCTCGGGCTGGAAGAGCCCAGGGCGGCTGGCGAGTGACGTCACGGGGCTCTGCTTAAAGGGTAACCACCCCCCCCCCCCCCCTCCTCCTCCTCCTCCTCCTCCTCCTCCTCCTCCTCCTCCTCCTCCTCCTCCTCCTCCTCCTCCTCCTCCTCCTCGCCCGTTCCCGCAGCATTCCCGGCAGGATGAGGGGAAGGGGCTGGGACAGGAGCCCACCGGGAGCTGGGAGCAAACGCAGCTCCTCTCCCTTTTCCCAGCCCACAGCACACCCAGGCATCCCTAAATCCACAGCCAGTCCCAGCAGGAGGATACAGGACCATCCAGGGATCTTAAATCTGCAGCCGGGGATCCCTAAATCCACATCTAGAGATCCCTAAATCCACTCCCAGCCCCAGCAGCAGGACCCGGGGGCAGGCGGGACGGGGAAGAGGAAGGGGAAGGGGAAGTGGAAGGGGAAGGGGAAGGGGAAGGGGAAGGGGAAGGGGAAGGGGAAGGGGAAGGGGAAGGGGAAGGAGAGGATTTTCAGTCGCGGTTTGTTCCGGAGCAATTCCTGGATCCCCCCGGGCCCGACGGTGCCAGCGCGTCCCGAGGGACACAAAGGGACACAAAGGGACACAAAGGGACACAAAGGCTGGCACGGAGCATCCCCGGGAGCTGGCAGTGCCAGGGCCGAGGGCCGAGCCAGGACAACTCCCGAGCCTCGTCCAGAGACTCCTGCCCCTTCCCAGGGCTGGGGGGTGCCCCAAAGGGCTCGGTCCCCTCTGTCTCCTCTGTCCCCTCCCGGATCAGCCACCCCGGATGGGGCTCCCCAGGAATCCCAGAATTGTTTGGAATGATCTTAAAATCAAAACCAAGCCCAGGGTGCTGCAAACCCCGTCACCGGGACACTCCCAGGGATGGGATGGGATGGGATGGGATGGGATAATGGGATGGGATGGGATAATGGGATGGGATGGGATAATGGGATGGGATGGAGCAGCCTCAGCTTTTTTGGGAATTCCATCCCAGGGAACAATTCCTGATATCCCACCCAGCGCTGCCTCTGGCAGGTTAAAAAAGGAAAAACCAGGAAAAAGTCCCTGATCTGCGAGGCCAGAGGAGCCTGGGGACCCCGGGGCAGGGGCTGTCACCTCCCCCCGACACCCCCAGCTCTGCTCTCCCCATCCCTGCAGCACCTCCGTGCCTCAGTTTCCCCACAGCTAAATCCACTCCCAGCCCCAGGGATCCCTAAATCTGCATCCGGGGATCCCTAAATCCACCCAAGCTCTGCACAACATTTCCCGATTTTTTTCCGAGAAAAAATGGCGATTTTCCCACCAAAATATTGAGAGGATGTTATATTTTTTTAAATATTTTTTTTTTCGCCCTCGATTCGGTGTCCCCGGCGGGGAGAGGAGCAGCAGGAGACGCTGGGAGGACGCTGACACAGCAGAGCAGCCCCCAGGGGAATAAAGGGCTCTTTGTTTGGCTTTTTCTCCCCTCTGGAGCTCCCGGGGTTTGTGTTCAGAGGAGGAAAAACCAGAGCCTGTCCCCAGCTCGGTGTCCTCTGCTCCCAGACCGCGCTGGGGTCACCTGTGGGGACGTTCCCCCCTCCAAGTCACTTGGGGAAGGGTCGGGGATTGGAAAATGAAACCCCGGAGGTGCTGCAGGGTGGGGGAAAGTTCCCAAATCGCTGCAAGGACACAAATCCTGAATTTTCAGCTTCCACATCCTCCCCGGGGCTGCTCTGAGTCTCTCCCCTGCAGCTCTGCTTCCCTGAGAACATTTCCCAACCTTTTTCCCTGCAGAGGACACCGGGGTGTCCTACAGATGTGGGCACCGCTGGGACAAACACCTGGCTGGGCCAGAAATGGAGAATTTTGAGCCAAGTTTTGGGGACAGAGGGGACACCTGACCACCTCCAAACCCACCCAGAGGATTTTCCTGACTCCCAGTCCAGCAGCCCAGGGGGGTTGAGGGGTCACGGGTGTGCCCCAAATCCAGGTGTGCTCCTGGGTTTACCTGCCTGAGGGCAAGGAGAGAGCTCCAGGAGCTTCTCCCAGCTTTTTTTTTTTTTTTTCCACTCCTTTCCCAGGCTCAGGTGCCCTCCAGGGGTTTTAACTAACACAGATGTGCTCAGGTTGCTGCTTTTTAATCCAAGTCCCACAGGGCCACACCAAGGGCAGGGCTGGGACACCAAGGCAGCACCAGGGGGGCAAATCCAAGGATTCCAGGGAGCTTGGGGTTAATTTCTGGAGCTGCTCTGCAAGCCCAGGGAGCTCCTGCAGATGTTTGTGCACCCAAAGGTGCAGGGAGGTGGGGAAGGGGGGATAAATCCCACAGGGATGTTCATGCCCCAGCACAGCTGACTCTGAGGGTCTTTCCTGACCTTTTAATCCAAATTTCCTCCCCCTCACCGGGATCTTTCCCACCCCAACACAATCCCCTTGCTGTATTTGCACCGAGGATTTTGTGAAGAAGCAGCAAAAGGGCCAAAATTTGCCCTGAGAAGGACGAGGAGAAAACCAAAACTGCTGGAAAATCCACTCAGAGCCAACCCAAACCCTCCCCGTCACCTCTGCAGCAATTCCAACCCCCCTGGGGACCTGCTGGGACAGGAATTTTGGGGGGTAAGAGCTGGGGGAGGCCCCACGGAGAGCTCAGCAAGAGCTTCAGCACCTTCAGGGGTTTCTCTGGTGGCCTGGGCTGAGCTGAGCTCTTGTGGTGAGAACATTTCCTCCCCGGCTGCTGGGGCAGCATCACGAGATTCACAGCCAGGACACCAAGGAGGCTCTTCCAGCCTCAGTCCCCACAGGAACAGCCTCCAAATGAGGAGGGATGCCCCAAAAAAGCAAAATCCTGAGCAGGGGAGAAGTTCCTGGGCTTAGACAACTCATTTTTTTCTCCTGCCTTTCCATGGGCAGCAAGGTCCAAAAATCCCCCTGGGACCCAAACCAGGTTTTACAGAAAAAACTCAATTCCCATCCTTCCCCACAGTAATTCCAGCAAGGAAAACCTCCCAATCTTTTTAAAATACAGCCCTGCCGATGGAACTGTCCCTCCCTGCTGCTGGAGGAAAGCTGATGCCACCAGAACCCTGCTCAGCATCTCATCAGGATCAGCCACATGCAGATGGAGCCACAGGAACCAGCCCCACTCAGCCCCCCTGGCCCTTCTGCAGTTACACGAGTGACCCAATTCCCCAGGGAACGGCACCTCAGAGCTGCCAGGAGCCCCCCCGAGCCCTCCCGGGACAGGGGGAAATCCAGAAAATCCACTTCACTTTGTTCCAGCACTGCCAGGTGGGGCAGAGAATGAGGGGAAAATTCAACATTCCCAGCAGATTCCTCACCCACAGCTCCCTCAGCAGCCCAGGAGGGCTCAGGCTGGACCTTGCACAAGGTCGGGACCCCAAAGAAGTGAAGGGGGAGCTGCTTTAGGGCAGGGGGCAGCGGTGACTCCCACAGGGACCATGAGGATCCATGAGGATCCCGCCCAGGGAATGAGGAACGAGGCCTGGCCCAGCCTCCTCAAGGCCTGGTGGCACCAGATGTGACAAAATGCTGTGCCCTGACCCCAAAAAATCCTCCAGATTTCCGCTGGTTCTGCCCTTCCAGTCCCCCGGAGGCCGGGGCAGAGCCTGCAGCATCTCTCGAGGAGGGATGGGGAGCAGGGCCAGAGCTGCTGCTCCTGCTCGGGGACCTCCTGCCCGGCCTGTCCCCACCCAGGCGGCGACAGCAGCGGGGGACAGCGGCCAGGGAGGCGCTCCGGGGGCTGCGGGGCCATCGCTGCATCCCCCGAGCCCCGGGGCCATCGCTGCATCCCCCGAGCCCCGGGGCCATCGCTGCATCCCCCGAGCTCCGGGGCCATCGCTGCATCCCCCGAGCCCCGGGGGCTGCGGGGCCATCGCTGCATCCCCCGAGCTCTTGCAGCTCAGGCCGGCGCTGCAGCATCGAGCCCCGCGCCATCGCTCCGGAGATTTCCTTCAAAAATCCGCAGGGATTTGTCCCCTCGTCTTCCCCCCCCGCCACCCATTCTCCCGGCAGGGAATGACCGGGAAGAAAAAATCTTTGACCTTCTGGGGCTGCGGGGATGGGAATGGGAGCGGGGGAAGGAGCAGGAGGGGCTCTGCTGGTGCACAGGGATGCTGAAACCCTTCGGGATGCGGCCCCGGGAAAGGCACGGAAGCACAGAAAAATCTGGGAATAACCGGGAAGAAAAATCCCTCAACCTTGAGGGGACGCAGCGGGGATGGGGCCGGGGGAAATGGAGCAGGGGGGGCTCTGCCGGAGCTCCGGGATGCTCCAATCCTCAGGGATGCAGCGCCGGAGGAAGGCACGGAACAAGCTGGGAATAACCGGGAAGAAAAAGCGCTCAACCTTGAGGGGATGCGGGGATGGAAACGTGGGGGAGGGAAAAGGAGCAGGGGGAGCTCTGCTGATGCTCCTGGATGCTCAAATCCTGCAGGATGCAGCACCGGGAAAGGCGCAAAAACCTGGGAATAACCGGGAAGAAAAAACCCCGAGCCTGCCGGGGGCAGGAATGGGAACGCGGGGGGGACAATGGAGCGGGGGGGCTCTGCTGGTGCAGCAGGATGCTCAAATCCTGCAGGATACAGCCCCGGGAAAGGCACGGAACAAGCTGCGAATAACCTGGAAGAAAAATCCCTCAACCTTGAGGGGATGCAGCGCCGAGAAGGCGGCGGTGGGAGGAGGAGGAGGAGGAGGAGGCGGAAGGCACCGGGGGGCGGGGGGGCTCTGGGGATGCTCCACACTCGGGGATGCAGAGGAGCGGGGGCGCACCCCTCACCCCAAAATCCACGCAGAACGCGTCCCCCCCACGGCCAAACCCCCACGGCTGCCCGTGGCTCTGCCCCCATCGCTCCCACCGCCGTTCCCCCCATCCCGTGCCCGGTACCGACCCGAAAGAGGCGGCGGCAGCAGGCGCGGCGCAGCGCGGTCCAGCCCAGCGCGCAGATCCCGCACAGCAGCACCTCCGCCCAGCCCAGGTGCGCGTTCTCCGCCCAGGTACGGCGAGCCAGCTCCCAGCCGCAATCCTCGCAGCCGCGGGCGGCCTCGGCCAGGCTGCCGTAGGCTCGGCGGAGCAGCTCCCCGTAGCCGGGCATGGGCTCCGGAGGCTCCGGAGGCGGCATCGCGGAGCTGCCACGGCCGCGGCCCCGCGCAGGCTCCGGCGGGGCGGGCACCGAGCTCCCCCCGCGCCGGTACCGGGCTGGGGCCGCCCCCCGGCACGGCCCGGCCCCCTCGGGCTCGGCCGCCGCTCCCGGAGGGGCCAGGGGAGAGGAAAAGGAACCAAAAGGAGGCGGGGGAGGCGGCTCGGGAGAAGGGAGAGGCGACAGAACCGGCAGGGACCGGGAGCCCGAGGAGTGGGTACCCCAAAGTTTGGGAACCCCGAGGGTTCGGGGATCCGGTACCCCGAGGTTTCTGTACCCCGAGGTTTTGGGGTTCTGGTAGCCCGAGGTTTCTGTACCCCAAAGTTTGGGTACCCCGAGATTTTGGGGTTCCGGTACCCCGGGGGTTTCTCTACCCCAAATTTTCAGTACCCCGAGTTTTGGGGTTTGGGTACCCTGAAGTTCCAGTACCCAGTTTTGGGCACCCCAGTTTCAATACCGAGTTTTGGGCACCCCCAAGTTCCAGTCCCCAGGTTCGGGTACCCCAAATTTTCAGTACCCCGAGGTTTTGGGGTTTCTGTACCCCCAGGTTTCAGTACCCCGAGATTTGGGCTCCCCCAAGTTCCAGTCCCCAGGTTCGGGCTCCCCCGTGGGGCTCTCAAAGGTCCCTTTGTTGTGCCAGCCTTGGTTCAGGGGTCTGTGGCATCAATGTTCCCTTTGTGCTGCTCTCAAAGGCTCCAGTGTGCCCAGAAATTCCCGGGAAAAACCAAAACAATCCCACAAGTGGCACAGCAGGGACAGGGGGACACGGGGGGGACACCCGGAGCAACCAGGCTGGGCTGAGCTTGTGTGGGCCCCGAGAAACTGGGGCTTGAAATAAGGTTAAAATTCTAATTTTATTGTATTTTCATTTTAATTTTATATTTAAATCGGTTTTTGCTTTGTGTTTTTATTCTATACTTGAATCCGTTTTATTTCGGTTTTTTCCTTGTATTTTTATTTTAATTTTATACTTAAATCAGTTTTATTTCGGTTTTTTCCTTGTATTTTAATTTTTATTCTAGATTTAAATCCATTTTATTTCGGTTTTTTCCTTGTATTTTTATTTTTATTTGATATTTAAATCGGTTTCATTTCGGTTTTTCCCTTGTATTTTTATTTTTATTTAATATTTAAATCGGTTTCATTTCGGTTTTTCCCTTGTATTTTTATTTTTATTTAATATTTAAATCGGTTTCATTTCGGTTTTTCCCTTGTGTTTTATTTTCAAGGTGAATTTCGTGGTTCCAGACCCATCTTAAAGGTGAATTTTAGGATCCCAAATTCATTTTCAAGGTGAATTTTAAGATTTCCTGGCAGGGATTGGGGGAAATTCCATTGGGATCTCAACCACAAGAATTCCTAAAAAATCCAGGTTGGACCATGGCCTTCCCAGCAGTGACTGGGGAAAATTCAGGAAAATCCAGGAGGATTCTTTTTTTAAATTATTTTGTTTTTATTTATTTAATTTATATTTATTTAATTTTCTGGGTTCCAGATGGAATTTCTGGGTTCCAGAAGGATTTTTTTTGTGTTCCAGAGGGAATTTTCCCTGTTCCAGAGGGAAATTTTGTGTTCCAGAGGGAAGGTTTTGAGTTCCAGAGGGAATTTCTGGGTCCCAGAGGGGATTTTCCCTGTCCCACAGGGAATTTTTGTGTCCCAGAGTGATTTTTTGGTGTCCCAGAAGGAATTTTTGTGTCCCAGAGTGTTTTATTCCTGTCCCAGAGTAATTTTTTGGTGTCCCAGAAGGAATTTTTGTGTCCCAGAGTGTTTTTTTCCTGTCCCAGAGGGAATTTTTGTGTCCCAGAAGGAATTCAGGCACTGGGTGCATATTGCAGGGCCAGGCGGTCAAAGTCGTTCTCCTACAACCACAGCCAGAAATGAAGGCATTAATTAATTATTAATTAATTAATCAATCATCCTCACATTCACATCGATTAACTCTCCTCTAGCTCAACACACCACAGGCAGCTCCCCAAAAACTGAGGGAATTCCAGCAGCAAATCCCTTTTTTTTTTTTTGTCATTTGCTGCTTTTCCCTTCCCCTCTCCCCAAATTCCCTCTCCCAGTCTTTCCTGGGTACAAATTAAAAAAAAAAAAAAAATTAAACTTTAATTTTTCAATTAAAAATCTGCATCTGAATAGCATTTTTTTTTCCCCTATTTTTTCCAGGTTTGAGATTCCCAAAACTGAACGAGATGGAGCTGCCCCTTGGCTCTATCAGAACGTGATAAATTCAATTTGTTTGATTTATTTCTAAAATTATTTCTGATTTTTCCCTACCTTGGCCTGGTACTCCTTGATGAAGGGATGGTTTTTGTGAGCATCTTTCAGCTGGGACAGGTAACGATTGGTGACCTGTGGGAGGGGGAGAAAAAAATGGAAATTTTGAGATGTCAGAGTAGAACAAATCCCAACTAAATGTGTGGGTTTTTTTACACCCAAAATCCTGATTTTCTCTCACTGTCCCAATTCAAACCAGCAGGATCCATGCACGTGCTCAAAATAAAAAATTTTTCAAAATAAACTTTCGGTGGTGGTTTTGAGTTAAAAAAAATAAAAAAAAAATCAGAGGAATGGTTTGGGTTGGAAGGATCATTAAATTCCATGGGAAAAGACAATCCCCACTATTCCCACCCCTTCCCTGGGAGCTTCCCATTCCCAAAATTCTCCCTTTTATACCCAAATCCTGCTGGAAAAGCCAAATCCCTGATTTCCATCCACTGGGAATTCCCTCAACTGGAATTCCAAATTTCCACCCACTGGGAATTCCCTGAGATAGGAATTCCTAATTTTCATCCACTGGCAATTCCCTCAACTGGGAATTCCTGATTTCCATCCTCTGGGAAATTCCCAATAAAAATTGCTGATTTCCATCCACTGTAAATAAACATTTCCACGCCCAGGGTCACTCCCTGAGCTGGGAATTCCCGATTTCCACCCCCAGGACCATCCCACGGAATTTTGGGAGTCGGTTCCAGCCCTGCTGCCCTCCCAGGGCTCCCAGCTCACCTCGGGGGCCTTGCCCAGGTGCTGGGACAGCACCACGAGGTTCAGGAGCGTCTCAGGGTGGCTGCTGTCCTGGAAAAGAGCACATTGTCCTGGGAAAAGGGACAGGGACACCGGGAGGGGCTGCCAGAGGGATCTGGGGGATCTGGGATGGAATCCCCAGGGAAATCCAGGGCTGCCCCATTCCTGGATGGGCCTCAGGTCAGCCTGGAGTCAGCTGGGATTGTGGGGATGGGAATATGGGAATATGGCAATATAGGAATATGGGAATATGGGATCAATGGGATGGGATTGATGGGAACACCATTCCCATGGCTGGGATCTGGGATTGGGGCCGTTCCCATGGCTGTGATCTGGGATTGGGGCCGTTCCCATGGCTGGGATCTGGGATTGGGGCCGTTCCCATGGCTGGGATCTGGGATTGGGGCCGTTCCCATGGCTGTGATCTGGGACTGGGGCTGATCCCATGGCTGTGATCTGGGACTGGGGCCATTCCCATGGCTGGGATCTGGGATTGGGGACATTCCCATGGCTGGGATCTGGGATTGGGGCCGTTCCCATGGCTGGGATCTGGGATTGGGGACATTCCCATGGCTGTGAGTTGGGACTGGGGCCGTTCCCAGGTGCAATTCCAGCCCTGCCCAGCCCTGCTCCACAGTCCTGTACCTTGTCCAGGGCCTCGTGCAGGAGCCCCTCGGCCTCGTCCCAGCGGCCCTGGCCCATGGCAGCCACGGCCTGGCCATTGAGCAGCGGCAGCGAGGGCGAGCAGCGCTCGGCCAGCTCCTGGAACGTGTAGAAGGCGTCCTGCAGCTTGTCCCCACCCTGCAGGGGACACGGGGACACTGCTCAGGGACAGGGGGACACTGCTCAGGGACACGGGGACACTGCTCAGGGACAGGGACAGGGACACTGCTCAGGGACAGGGGGACACTGCTCAGGGACAGGGCAGGGACACGGGGACACTGCTCAGGGACAGGGCAGGACAGGGGGACACTGCTCAGGGACAGGGCAGGGACAGGGGGACACTGCTCAGGGACAGGGGGACACTGCTCAGGGACACGGGGACACTGCTCAGGGACAGGACAGGGACAGGGGGACACTGCTCAGGGACACGGGGACACTGCTCAGGGACAGGGCAGGGACACGGGGACACTGCTCAGGGACAGGACAGGGACACGGGGACACTGCTCAGGGACAGGGACAGGGGGACACTGCTCAGGGACAGGACAGGGATACGGGGACACTGCTCAGGGACAGGGAATTCTGATTTCCAGACACTGGGAATTCCCTGAGCTGGGATTCCTCATCTCCATCTTCAGGGAATTCTTCATTTCCACCCACTGGGAATTCCTAATTTTCAGCTACTGGGAATTCCTCATCTCCATCCACAGGTAACTCCTGATTTCCATCCTCTGGGAATTCCTGATTTCCATCCACAGGGTCCTTCCATCAAATCTGAGGACTTTATGGAATGGAAAACCAAACGGTGTGACCCTGGATCCCATGGGATTTGGGGAGTTGATTCCAATCCCTCCTGCCCTCCTAAACCGAGCGGTTTCACCTCATTCCCAAACATCTCCAGGAACATTTTGTGTCCTGGAGTCTGGGTGGGGGCAGCAGAGCAGCTCCCCATCCTCCTCTGGGATATCTTGGGAAAGTTTTGGGAAAGTTTTGGGAATGTTTTGGGAATGTTTGGTACCCACCAAGGCCAGGTTCACCCAGGCCGTGGCCAGCTGGGTCAGGGTGGCATCCTCATCCTGCTCCTGCATTTTCTTCAGCTCCTTCCTGCAGGAAAAGTGGGAATCACAAAGGAAAAGGCACTTCAGCACAAAAACAAAAACTTGAGGGTTTTCCCCTCGAGTTTTCCATGTTTTATTTCACCAGGACAGGTCTGGATTGGTCCCTGGAAAAGGGGAAAGGAAACAGGGAAAGGGGAAAGGAAAAATGAAAAGGGGAAAGGAAAAATGAAAAGGGGAAAGGGAAGGAAAAAGGAAAAAAAAAAAAGAAAGAAAAAGGGGGAAAAAAAGAAGGGAAAATAAAAGGCCCCAGTCCCACCTGGCCAGGTCGAGCCTGTCGAGTTTCAGCAGGATCTGGATCATCATGGCCAAGCTGCAAAGACAAGAGCAGAGCTGAGCCAGCACCCCATGGCAGCCCCTGGCACAAATCCCAGAGAATTCCCAGCCCTGGGATGGTCCTGAAGGTCCCTCCCGACCCCAAACCCCCCTGGGATGACCCTGCAGGTCCCTCCCGACCCAGAGTGGGATCCCTGGAGCTGCTCCCTGGCTCAGATCCCACATGGATCAATACCCAAGCTCTCACATTCCCCTCGAGAACTGCAGGAAAAAACCCCAAATCCCCCGAAAGCAAAAACCTCAGAGGAGCCTCTGGATGCTTCGAAAGCTGCTCAGAGTGAAACCAAACAGCAGGCAGAGCCCGAGTGCCATTCCTGGAGAGCAACAAAGCCCTGCTGGGAAGTGGAGCATTGCTGGGAACTCCCTCACCATTCCAGGCTCTCCCCCTGGTGCAGGGCCCTCAGGGCAGCGTCAGGGTTCTGGGAATGCAGGTAGATGGAAGCTGCCATCAGCAGGAAGGTGCAGTTGGCCACATCCACACTCTTGGACATCTTCTTGTCCAGCTCTGCCACGATGGAGTCCCTGGGGAGAGGGAAAAGGGGAGTGTGGGAGAGGTTTGGGGAGAAAATGGGGGAAAAAATAGGGATAAAATGTGATATAATGGGGGAAAATGGGGGGAAAAAAATGGGAGAAAACGGGGAGGAAAATGGGGGAAAATGAGGGGAAATGGGGATAAAATGGGGGGAAAAATGGAGGGACAAATGGGAGAAAATGGGGGAGAAAACGGGGGGGGAAAATGGGGATAAAATGGGGGGAAAATAGGAGAACATGGCGGGAGAAAAGATGGGAGGAAAAATGGGAGAATCTGTGGTTGATCCACCCCTGGAAATGTCCAAAGCCAGGCTGGAGCATCCTGGACAGTGGAATGTATCCCTGCATAACCTTCAAACCCCCTCCAACCCCCCAAAAATCCAGGAATTTCAGGAATTCTGCCTCTTCCAGGCTGACTGAAGCCCCCAGAGCCCCGTGGATTCCCCCCTCACCTCTGGCTCTCGTTGGCCAGGAATTCTGCAAACATCCTCACAGCCTGCAGCTCGGGGCTGGCACTGGCCTTGATCTCATCCAGAACCACTCCAAACTTCCTCTGGAAAAGCAGGAAAAGCTCAGAACTCCCAGGGATTTGGGGGGCAGGACACAGGGAATGGATTCCCACAGGGCAGGGCATTTGGGATGGAATGGCCCAAGGAGGGTGGGAACGGAAATGAGTTTAAAAAAGGAGATAATAGAATGGAATAAAGTGAGCTTAAAAAGGAGAGAATAAAATAAAACAGTGGAATAGTATTACTATAATAATTATATTTTACTATAATTATATTAAGTATTATAATTTAATCGTGGAATGAAAAGATGGAATGAAAGCATGGAATGAAAGAATCAGATAAAATGAGCTTTCAAAAGAGACAAATTAAGAAAATAAAAAGGCAAAATAAAAGAATGATATTAAATGCGCTTATAAAAAACAGACGAAATAAGATAATGGAATAAAAGAGCAGATTTAATAATAGAATAAAATAATGGAATAATGGAATAAAATCATGGAATGGAACAGGGAAATAAAACAATGGAATGGAATAATGGAATAAAATCATGGAATGGCAGAGTGTTATAAAACAATGGAAGGAACCCCCCCAGCCCAGGAGGAGCCCCCGTGGCCTCACCTGGGCGATGTAGGCTCGGAACAGGAACACGTCCCGCTCCAGCTCCTTCTCGGGGCTGCCCGGCTGTGGGGAGGGAGGAACACGAACCTCTGAGGGCTCTGACACCCCAAAAACAGCCCCAAAGGAACCAGGACACAGCAACAGCCCCACAGAAACCAACCCCACAGTAACAGCCCCAAAAACAGCCCCACAGAAACCAACCCCACAGTAACAGCCCCCAAAACAGCCCCACGGGAACCAACCCCACAGCAACAGCCCCAAAAACAGCCCCACGGGAACCAACACCACAGGAACAGCCCCACAGAAACCCCTCCTAGAGGAGCCCGCAGGAGCCCGTCCCACAGAAATCCCTCCTGGAGCTGCCCACACGAACCCGCCCCACACGAACCCGCCCGGCCCCCAGGGAGCCCCCGGCCCTTTAGAGCCCCGGCGGGGCCCGGGCAGCGCCGCCCGCCCGTGGCCGACCTTAGCCCGCTGTGCCTCATTGATGGCGGCCTGGTAGGCGCCGATGTAGAAGTTGTTGCGGAGGTCGAAGAGCTCGTCCGGCTCCCCGGCCGGCGCCGCGCCCGCCATTGCCCTCAGCCACGTCCCCGGAAGCGCCCGCGCCGCGCGGGCTGCCGGGAGCCGCCGTTTCCATGGAAACCGCCAATAGCAACGCGAGGAGGTGATTGCGTCACAGAGAGACGCGCGGGACCGGGTGTGGGCGGTGCTAGAGCGAACGGGCCAATGAACGGAGCGCGCGGCTGTGACGCCATCAGAGCGCGCGGCGCGCACGCGGAGCGCGGCGGCCATGGCGGAGTTCCGGGCGCTCGGGCTGGCGCCGTGGCTGGCGGAGCAGGCGCGGCAGGTGGGGCTCGTGCGGCCCACGCCCGTGCAGGCCGCCTGCATCCCGGCCATACTGCAGGGTGAGCACCGCGCCCGCGAGGGGCCGCTCGTACGCTCGGTCCCATCCTCCTAAAGGCCCCTCACCGGCCCCTCATATTCCCGGTTCCATCCTCGGGGACTCCGCGCACGGGCCCCGATCCGTCCTCGGGAACAGTCCCTGACGGTGCCCGTCCCATCCCATCCTCGGGCTCGCCTTTCACATTCCTGGTTCCATTCCCGGGAACGGCCGCTCATGGTCCCCATCCCTCCCTCGGGCACGGCCGCTGTTCCCCATTCCCCAATTCCCCGTTCTCCATTCCCCATTCCCTCTCCCATCCCCATCCCAGTTCTCCATCTCCGGTTCCCCATCTCCATTTCCCCATCCCCGTGTCCCGTTCCCGTCCCCATTTCCCCAATTCTCGTCCCCATTCCCCGTGTCCCGTTCCCGTCCCCATTTCCCCAATTCTCGTCCCCATTCCCCGTGTCCCGCTCCCGTCCCCATTTCCCCAATTCCCGTCCCCATTCCCCGTTCCCGTCGCGCTGACGGCGCTGTCCCCGCAGGCCGGGACTGTCTGGGCTGTGCCCAGACCGGCAGCGGTAAAACCGCGGCGTTCGTGCTGCCCGTGCTGCAGGTGCTCTCCGAGGATCCCTTCGGCATCTTCTGCCTCGTGCTCACCCCCACCAGGTACGGGCGCCCCGGGAGCCCCAAACACCACGGCTCCGTGGCCAGAAAGGGGGCACAGGAGTCCTGTAAATTCATTGGAATAAAGGGAGAGCCCATGGGGCATTCCCCTGGGAGCTCTCACATCTTTGAGGACTCACCTCCCTTTTTATCCCAGTTTCCCTCTCTCTTTCCCCATTGCCTGAGCTACTCGAGAGCTCCAGATTTCCTTGTTTGTAAAGACAAATCCCTCATCCCTCTCACCACAAACCCCCTGGCCTGTCCCACCCAAAACTGGAACCTGGGCTGTGTAATAAAGAACATTTGAGGAGCTGGCTGAAGCCTCCATGTCTCCATCGTGCTCTTACACCTGTCCCTGCTGTCCCCCTGTCCCCTCTGTCCCCCTGTCCCACAGGGAGCTGGCGTCCCAGATCTCTGAGCAGTTCCGAGTGCTGGGCAAACCCCTGGGCCTGAAGGACTGCGTGGTTGTGGGAGGCCTGGGTGAGTCCAGAACATTCCTGAGCTTCTGCTTCCCTGGGGAAACTGTTTGGGAATTCCCTGGGCTGGGAGGGACCTTGGGATCATTGATCCAACCCCCAAATCCCAGCCTGGGGCATCCTGGAGGTCTGGGAGCTTCGGGGTTGGATCATTCCCTGGGGCTGTCAGTGCCCCAGAGCCTTTGGGGAAAACACTTTCCTTGAAATCCATCCCAGAATCCCTGAAATCCATCCCAAAATCCCTGAACCTTGCCCTGAAATCCATCCCAAAATCCCTGAACCTTGCCCTGATCTCCATCCCAAAATCCCTGAACCTTGCCCTGGTCTCCATCCCAAACCCCTGGCACAGCTCTGCCCTTCCCTGGCTCCTCTCCCTGCTCCAGCTCCCAACATTCCCAGCCCTGTTTGGGATTCCCTGCTTGATCCCAGGCCCTGGAGCTGGGAATTCCAGGACATTCCTGAGTTTTTCCCTGTTTTTCCTGCAGACATGGTGGCCCAGGCCCTGGAGCTGGCTCGGAAGCCCCACGTGGTGGTTGCCACCCCCGGGCGCCTCGCTGATCACCTGCGCAGCTCCAGCACCTTCAGCCTCAGGAAAATCAAATTCCTGGTAAAAAAAAATCAAATCCCTGCCTCCCTCATTCCCTGGGAGCATTCCTGGGAATTCTCTGGGATTTCCTCATTCCCTGGGAGGATTCCCAGGAATCCTGCTGGGTTTCCTCCATCCCTGGTTGGATTCCCAGTAACCCTGCTGGTTTCCCTCCATCCCTGGGAGCCTTCCCCATAGCCCAGCTGGTTCCTGCAGCTGAGGGAGCTGTTCCCCAGGTTCTGGACGAGGCTGACAGGCTGCTGGAGCAGGGCTGTGCTGATTTCAGTGCAGACCTGGAGCTGATCCTGGGGGCGGTGCCCGCTCGCCGCCAGACTCTGCTGTTCAGTGCCACCCTCACGGCCACCCTGAGCCAGCTGCAGGCCCTGGCTGCCAACAAACCTTTCTTCTGGGAGGCTGAGTCCCCGTGAGTGCCCCCATGCCGTTTCTTTCTTGGTTTTTTTATTCCTTTTTTCCCTGTTTTTTTGTGTGCTGGAGGCACCTCCAGGCGTTTGGGGAGTGTCAGGGGAGGGGCTGGAGAGGCTGAGGGAGATGGGGAAGGGATGGAGAATTCCTGAGATGGGGAAGGGATGGAGAATTCCTGAGGGGGCTGGAATGGGGATGGAGAATTCCTGAGGGAGATGGGAAGGGGCCCAGCCCGGAGAAAAGCAGGATCAGGGGGACATTCCCAATTTCCATGAGTCCCCAGCAGGAGGGGACAGCCAGGACAGGTCCCAGGGGACACCAGGAGAGGAGGGAACGAGCTCAGGGTGTTCCAGGTGGGGCAGGAGCAGGAATTTGCTCATGGGAAGGGTGGCCAGGGAAGGGCTGGACGTGGTGTGGGATGATCCTGGAGGGCTTTTCCAGCCTCATTCCCCTGAGATTTCCCATTTTTCCCGTTCCCTGCAGGGCGAGGACAGTGGAGGAGCTGGAGCAGAGGTACCTGCTGGTCCCTGAGGCACTGAAGGATGCTTACCTGGTGCACCTGGTGCAGAGCTTCCAGGAGCAGCACCACGACTGGGCCATCATCATCTTCACCAAAACCTGCAAGTGAGCACAGCCAGCCCTGGCACCCAGCCCTGGCACCCAGCCCAGGCACCCAGCCCTGGCACCCAGCCCTGGCACCCAGCCCAGGCACCCAGCCCTGGCACCCAGCCCTGGCACAGCTTTCCCACCCCTGGAATTACCCCAGACTCTGCTGGATCGCCCTGGGACAGTCCCTGCCTGTGAAAATTCCACTTTTCCCATTTCTGGAATGGTCCCTGGCCAGTCCTGAGCATCCTGGGACAGTGGGACATCAGTTTTCCCACCGCTGGAATTGTCTCAGACTATGCTGGAGCAATCTGACACAGTCCCTGCCTGTCCCAGTTTCCCCATTTCTGGAATATTCCCAGACTGTGCTGGATCACCCTGTCCCATTTTTCCCACCCCTGGAATTGTCCCAGCCCAGGCTGGATCACCTGGTACAATCCTTACCTGTCCCAGCTCTCTCCTGATCCATTCCCTCGGTGCATCCCCAGAATTTTCCTGTTTTGTTTTTTTTTTTTCCCCTCCCTTGCAGGGACTGCCAGGTTCTGAACATGATGCTGAGGAGATTCAAGTTCCCTTCCGTGGCCCTGCACTCCATGATGAAGCAGGTGAGGGCTGCAGGGGCCTCCCGGGGCGGCTCCAGGTGAGTCCCACACCCCTCACCTGGAGTTTCCTCCTGGCAGAAACAGAGATTTGCAGCTTTGGCCAAGTTCAAATCCAGCATCTTCAGGATCCTCATTGCCACTGACGTGGCTGCCAGGTAAAACTGGAACTCATGGCTGGGTTTGTTCAGCAGAACCAGTTTAGGCTGAGCTTAGCAAAGGCAGAACCTCAAACCCCCCAGAATTCGGCTGGGACAGGCTGGTCCCAGCCTAACTGAGCTGGGCTTTGGGGCCTGGGGGTGCTGGGGCTGTGCCCAGGGAGGGGCTGGAGGTCCCTGAGGGGCCCCTGGGTCTGGCAAGGGCAGCTCCAGAGGAAGGGGAATTGTTGAATTCCTTGAGGAATGGGTTTGGGAATTGTTAAACCTGAGAGAGAAATTGGGGAATTATCCATGGAAATCTGGGGCTTCTGGAGAAAGCAGGAATGAAAGTGAGATCCCTGCCCAAGGCAAGGCCTAGAACTAAAGGAGGTTTAATCTCCCTCCCACCCCACACCATTCTGCCATTTTACAATTCTGTAAGATTTAATTTCTTTTTCCACAACTGACTCTTATTTTTTGTTTTGGTTTTTTTTTTTTTT
This sequence comes from Sturnus vulgaris, assembly GCF_052056855.1. Lineage (NCBI taxonomy): Eukaryota > Metazoa > Chordata > Aves > Passeriformes > Sturnidae > Sturnus > Sturnus vulgaris. The sequence goes on along the minus strand of NC_142268.1, from coordinate 370,628 downwards.
TCCCCTGCATTCCAGAGGTTTGGACATCCCTGCAGTGCAGGTTGTGATCAACCACAACACCCCGGGGCTGCCCAAAATCTACATCCACCGTGTGGGGAGGACAGCACGGGCAGGTGAGAGGGGACAGAGCCACCAAAGAGGGGACAGAGCCACCAAAGAGGGTTCACAGCCAGCAGGAGCATCCCCAGATCCACCAGGATCTCTGGGATCCTGCCCTGGGATGTGAGGATGGATCACAGCACCACTGAGGGTTTGATGGGGTTTAATAAGGGTTTAGTGAGGTTTAGTGGGGGTTTAATGGGGTTTAATAAGGGTTTGATGGGGTTTTAAGGAGGTTTTCAGAGGGAAGGGATCTCAGGGGGATGGAGGGTTGGGAATGTTTGGGTCCATCCCTGATTTTTCCCGTCTCAGGGAGGAAGGGCGTGGCCCTCACGCTGGTCACTCAGTACGACATTCACCTGCTGCACACCATCGAGGAGGAGATCAGTGAGTGGGGGCCTTCCTCCCTTCTCCCTTTTCCTTTTCCCCTTTTCCCTCCCCACTCCTGGGGTTCATTTTGGGGTTCACATTCCCTGTTCCACTCTTTAGTTTCATATTCCCCATTTTCCTTTTGGGACACCCCCAACCCCTCAATTGGAGGCTCAGGGGAGGATTGAGCTCAGCGTGTGAAAATCCAGCATTGAACACAGAACAATTCCACTGACAATCCCAGGGACTGGCACTGGGTTCTCCCCCTGAATTTTGGATTTTTCCCTCTCCATTTTTGGGTTTTCCCTCTCCACGTTTCCCCCTGATTTTTGGATTTCTCTGTCAATCTCTCTCCCTGACTTTTGGATTGTCCCTTCTATTTTTGGATTTTCTCTCCCCTGATTTTTGGATTTCTCTCCACTGAATTTTGAATTTTCCCTCTCCATTTTTGGGTTTTTCCCCCGATTTTTTGTTTTCCCCTGATATTTTTTTTTTCCCTGCTCCAGAGCTGCAGCTGCAGGAGTTCTCAGTGCAGGAGCAGCTGGTGCTGAACATCCTGACCCAGGTGAACGTGACCAGGAGGGAGTGTGAGCTGGTGAGTGCTGCCCACTGCCCTCCTGCCTGGCATTTCATTCATTCCTTTCATTCTTTTCTGTCATTTTCTTCATTTCTTCATTTCTTCTTTTTTCATTTTCTAAATGTATTTCTAAAATATATTAAAATATTTTCCTGTAGTCTGAAACATCTTAGGATAATTATTATATTCTGAAAACCCTTCAGCATGTGAAATCCCAATTTCCATTCTAATTACACAATTACGATTTTAATTCCATCACTCAAATTTTGGAATCTTTCCTCCAAGGCCTCAGTGTTCCCCTAAAATCCAGTGCCAGAAAATTCAAAACCCCCAAGGTTTTGGGAATCCTGGCTTCCAAAATTCCCAAATTTCAGGGTTCCAGCAGCATTTGGGAATTCCTGCAGGACGTGGGGGAGGCTCCTTTGGGTTTTTTTTTTCTGGTTTTTCACAATTTTTTGGGTTTTTTTTTCCCATTCCTCACTGCTCTGCTGCTCTTCCCTCTGCCAGGAGCTGGAGGGGATGGATTTTGATGAGAAGAAGGAAATCAATAAAAGGAAGCAAATGATCCTGGAAGGGAAGGTGAGAGCTCTGGGAAGGGCTCAGGGCTGGGAAAACTGGGAAAAGGGAAACTTGATTTAAAATAATCCCCAAATAAATAGTAAATAGTGTATTAAAATGTTAAATATCAAATATTAGATATAAAATATTAAATATTAAACATTTTTCTAGTATACATGTTTATATGAAAATATTAACTTGTGTTGGTAAAATTGTTAAATATTATCACAGTAAATATTTTTATATTAAATAGATTAAATATTGGGATGTTTAAAAGGCTCTGGAGAAAATGGAGAAGGGGCCGAATTTTGGGAGCCCCTCAGTGCTGGGCACCTGGCAAAGGCCAGGGGGTGTCCCCAGTGTCCCCAAAGTCCCGGGGGTGTCCCCAGTGTCCCTGTCCCCAAAACCCCGGGCCTGTCCCCAATGTCCAGAGACTGTCCCCAACATCCTGGGCCTGTCCTGTCCCTGTCCCCACTGTCCTGGGTGTGTCCCGGGTGTGTCCCCACTGTCCCTGTCCCCAGTGTCCCTGTCCCACCATCCTGGGCCTGTCCCCACTGTACCCTGTCCCAATGTCCCAGTGTTCCCACTGTCCTGTCCTTATCCCCATGTCCCTGTTCCTGTCCCACTGCCCTGTCCCCGTGTCCCCAATCCCTGTCCCCTGTCCCCAATCCCTGTCCCCAATCCCTGTCCGTGTCCCCAATCCCTGTCCCCAATCCCTGTCCCTGTGTCCCCAATCCCTGTCCCCCTGTCCCCAATCCGTGTCCCCCTGTCCCCAATCCCTGTCCCCTGTCCCCAATCCCTGTCCCAGTGTCCCCAATCCCTGTCCCAGTGTCCCCAGTCCCTGTCCCCTGTCCCCAATCCCTGTCCCGTGTCCCCAATCCCTGTCCCCAATCCCTGTCCGTGTCCCAATGTCCCCAATCCCTGTCCCCAATCCGTGTCCCCGTGTCCCCACAGGACCCTGCTCTCGCGCGGGCCGAGTTGGCCGCGATCCGCGGGCGGAACCGGCGGTGCCGGGAGCGGCTCCGGGAGAGGCTGAGCAGGAAACGGCTCCGGAGGATGGAGAGGAGGAGGAGGAGGAGGATGGAGCACGAGGAAGAGGGGCAGGGGGAAGAGGGGGAGCAGGGGGGGCAGGAGGAAGAGGGGGGGCAGGAGGGGCAGGGGGAGCAGTGACATCCCCGGAATTGGGAAATTGGGATTGGACGTTGGGATGAACGGGGACAATGCTGGGATCAGGGAGAGGGGAAGGATCCCAAAATCCTGGGGTGGGATGGGATGGGAGCACCTCAGAGCTGCTCCAAACTGGCCTGGGACATTCCAGGGACAGCTCTGGGAATTCCAGCCCAGCCAGGAATTCCTGCCCAAAATCCCACCCAGATTCCCCTTCCCATCCCAAATCCATTCCCTGTGTCCTGTCCCTCATCCCAAATATCCATTCCAGGCTCTGGAAACAGCTCCAAGGATTTCCTGGAATTTCTCTTCTCCAGCCTGGGACATTCCAGGGATCCAGGAGCTCTGGGAATTCCAGCCCATTCCCTCCCCACCCTCCCAGGGAAGTTTTTTTCCTCCCTGGGTCACTCTCCTGAATTCAGAATTCCCTCCAAGAGGATTTTTCCTTCCTGGAGCAGAGGCCAGGCCTGGATTCCTGCTGGAATAATTCCTGTCCGTGCCAGGGGCTGGCACTGCCACTCACACTTGGTTTGTACCCAAAGATTCTCCCCTGAGCCTGAGCCTAAAAATCCTGAGCTGAGCTCGGCCCTGCTGGGCTTCCCCAGGGCCAGGGGATGCACAGGGGAGCTTGGGTCTCATCTTTGGGAATAATCCCGATTTATTTGGGAATAATCCTCATTTTGGAATAATCTTTGCACATTTAATTTTTTTTTTACCTGGCAGGGGAGGATTTTTTTTTTCTCTTTGTTTTTTTTTTTAGGGTTTTTTTTAGTTTTTTTTAAATTTATTTTTTGGGGGGTTTTTTTGGGTTCTTTTCCATCCCCCACCACGGCCAGCGTGTGTTTGGGGCTGCTCTGGAGTGTAAACAGAATTTCTGCACTAAAAATAACCCAGCTCTGAGAGAGGAGCAGCTGCTGCTGCAGGGTCACGGCCCCAGTTCTTCATTAAAGCCAGCCCTTAATTGCATTTATTCAGCCATTATTTTAATTACAAATCCCCCCAGTCTCTTTGCTTTGCCTGCACCAAGAACTGATAAAAATTCAGATATCTTTGATAAAAATTAAATAAATTTGATGTGAGGCTGCCTAAAAACACAGCAGCACCAGGGGGATTTTATTTATTTATTTTTTTACTGGGGGGAGGGAATTAATTTTACCTTTTTATTTAAAATCCCTCTGAGGTTTCCCAGCGTGGCTTTTTCTCTCCTGCAGGAACCTCGGGGATTTAAATAAAAGTTCAGGATTCAGGGAAGGAAATTCTGATTTTGTGGAGGAGGAATCAAAGCTGGGCTGGACTTTTATGGGATTTTAATGGGAATTTAATGGAATTTTAATGGGATTTTCATGGCATTTTCACGTGCCATTTCCCCTTCCCTTTCCCACCAAAATTGGAATTTTTTGGGGCAGTTTGGGATCCCCTTTCCTGCTCAGCCCAAAGCTCTGAGACGTTTCCTCTGCTCCCCCCTCTCCTGAATTATTTCTTCTCTTCTTTCACGCCCTGTCTGCCTTTGCTGTGGAAAATTAAGATTCTCATTTGCCAAAAGCAGAATTTGGGTTGGAGCTGCAGGGAGACACAAAAACGCAGCCTTGGCACCCCAGGAACACGAAATTTCCCCTCTCTGGAAGCCCAAAAATCAGGAAAAAAAATTGGAAATAAATCAGGAATAAATCAGAAAAAAAGCAGAAATAACTCAGAAAAAGAGAAATAAATCAGGAAAAAAATCAGAAAAAACTCAGGAAAAAAATCAGAAATAAACCAGGGTGAGGCTGCAGAACACAGCAGGGATGTTTTGGTGCCCCTGCTCCAAAATCTTTTTGGGAATATCTGGAACTGGAGCAGCTCCAGGGGTGATAAATGGGATTTCATTGGTGTGGAGCAGGGAAAGCTGCAGAGGAAAAACCTCCCAGACCCATCCAGCACAGAAATGAAGAAAAAGCTTTTTTTTTTATTTCCCAAAAGCCACTTCCAGATTATTCTGGTAAAGGGAAAAAATCCCCAAAAAATTATTGCAGAGCTCAGGGGAAAAATTAAAAAAAAAATAAAATCCAGAGCTCAGGGGTTAATGAGGGGCCTGGCAGGGGGTTAATGACCTAACAAGGGTTAATTTGGGTTAATTAATTAATTAACCTAACAAGGGTTAATTTGGGGGCCAGGGCAGGGGTGGCACCAAGAACCTGCCCAGGTGAGCTCAGAGCCCTGGGACCAGGAGGAGTCCGGGAATTCGGGAATTCTGGAATTTTGGGATCTCTGAAATCCTGGGAGCTGCTTCCCGGGTATAAAAGGCACAAAAACCACACAGGGAAAAAAAAAAAAAAAAAAAAAAAAAGAGAAAAACCAACCAAAGAAAAAAAACCCCCAAACCCCCCCAAGAAACAAAACCACAAAAAAAAAAAAAAAAAAACCAAAAAGCCACACACGAAACCCACAAGGCCCAGGGTGGCTGTGATTTGCTCCATTTAATTCCAATTCCTCACAGCCCTCCCCAAACCCCCCCGGTGTCCCCAAACCTTGCAGCAGCCATTCAGTCCCACTGAGCTCGGCTTTAATCCGGGTTTTAATCCGGGTTTTAATCCTGGGTTTTCCTGGCCCCTGGAGCCCCCCAGGATTTCAGGGAAATCTGGAATTTTCTTCCCCTGCCCACCCTGGCTCGTTTGCAAAAGGCAAACGGTTTATCCTAGAAAACTCTACAGAAAATAATTATTATTATAATTATTATTATTGTAATTATCACACCCCCCCCCGAGCGAGGCTGCTCAGCCCCTTCCCCTTAAAAATGTAAAAACCACAGGGAGGGGGCACAGCTGGCACAGCTGGCACGGGCGGGCTGGGGCTGCGGGAGCTCCCTGGAGAACAACTGAGGGGTTTAGGAGCTCCCTGCAGAGGATTTGGGGGTTCAGGAGCTCCTTGGAAAAGATTTGGGAGCTCAGGGAAGGATTTGAGGGGCTCAAGTGCTCCCTGCAGAGGGTTCAGGAGAAGATTTGGGGGTCCAGGATCTCCCTGCAGAGGGTTTGGGGGTTCAGGTTTGGGGGTCCCAGGAGCTCCCCGGAGGTGATTTGGGGGTCCAGGACCCCGTGCCCTCCTGCCCTGTCTCCCTGGGCACCGGGGGCTGCTCCGTGCCCGGTCCCAGCTGGGGCTGCCCCTGGGGGTCCCTGGGGGTCCCTGGTGGCTCTTTGGGGCTCCCGGGGGTCCCTGGTGGCTCCCGGGGGTCCCGGGCTCAGTTGCTCTCCACCAGCTTGGCCAGGCCCTGCCGGAGCTCGCTGAGCTCGAAGATTTTGAGGTCCAGGATCTCGCCCAGCCGGCCCAGCTCGCTCTGGCTCCGCTCGCTCTGGGCTCGGCTCTCGGCCAGGCTCTGCTCGGCCGCGCTCAGCCTCTGCTCCAGATCGGCGTTCCGGGCCTCCAGCTCCTGGGGACGGACACACGGACTGATCAGGGACAGACACACGGACAGCTCAGAGCCCCCCTGCCCCCCCTGTGTCCCCGTCCTGTCACCCCGGGCCAGCTCTGGCCCCGGCCCTGCCCGTGCTGGGAGGGGGGAACGGCAGCTCCGCCCCGGGGATCGTCCCCAAAGTGCTGGGACGGGGCTTGGATCGTCCCCAAATTGATGGGACGGGGCTTGGAGCGTCCCCAAATTAATGGGACGGGGCTTGGAGCGTCCCCAGATTGATGGGACGGGGCTTGGAGCGTCCCCAAATTAATGGGACGGGGCTTGGAGCGTCCCCAGATTGATGGGACGGGGCTTGGAGCGTCCCCAGATTGATGGGACGGGGCTTGGATTGTCCCCAAATTGATGGGACGGGGCTTGGAGCGTCCCCAAATTAATGGGACGGGGCTTGGAGCGTCCCCAAATTGATGGGACGGGGCTTGGAGCGTCCCCAAATTGATGGGACGGGGCTTGGAGCGTCCCCAAATTAATGGGACGGGGCTTGGAGCGTCCCCAAATTAATGGGACGGGGCTTGGAGCGTCCCTGGATTGTCCCCGGGCTGTCCCTGGAGCCGCTCCTGCCGTGGGATCTCAAAGTTGAGGCTCCAGAGCTCTGAACTGAGCTCGGCTTTACCTCCCCAGAGCCACCCCCAGCAGGGCCCCAAATCCTGCCCCAGGTACCGCCCCCAGCCCCGCCCCAGCCTCACCTGCAGCCCCACCCCAGCCTCACCTGCAGCCTCACCTGTAGCCTCTCCTCGGCCTCGCCCTCCCAGTGGCCGCACCTTTGGCTCTTCAGCAGCTGCAGCTCCTGGGCAGGGGTGGAACCTTCAGAGCTCAGACCCTGCACGGGCCCTGCTGCCTCCACATTCCCATTTTTCTGTTCATTTTCCAATTCCTGCACTGCCCTCGCTGCCTCCACACCGGAATTTTTCTGTTTTTCAAATCCTCTGCTGCTCTTGATTCCTTCAGATTTTAACTTTTGTGGTTCTCAAATCCTGCACTGCTGTTGATGCCTTATTTCTACTTTTCAAATCCTTTTATTATTTTATTATATATAAATATATAAAAATAAAAATTATTCTAATTATAAATTATAAATAGTTATAACTATATATAATAATTCTAAGTATAGATCATAAATTATATATAATTATATTAAATAATTCTAATTATACATTTTATATATATAATTATATATAAATTGTGTCTATTTTTTGGGAATATGGTATTTGGGAATGAGGAGGGGCTCTCAGATCCTCACCTTGTCCTTACCTTATAAATTATATCTATAAATAAATATATAAATTCTATGTATTTATTTGGGAATGGGGAGGGCTCTCAGGTCTCACATCATATAAATTCTATCTATAAATTTATAAATTCTATTTATTTACCTCGTCCTTGGCCTTGAGCAGCAGCTCCAGCTCCTCCAGGCTCTGGCCCAGCTCCTCCTTGTTGTTGTCACTGGAGGAATCCTGAGTGCCCTGGGACTCCAGCTCTGCCACCTGCCAGGCCAATCAGCATTATTAACTGTTATTATTATTTACTATTCCTGCTTAATCTTCTTTTTTTTTCCCCTCCTGGTTCTCCCGGTTTCAGTCAGAGTTGGGATCGAAGCAGGAGAGGTGGAATTGTGGACAAGGAGCTCACCCAGACAGGGAGAGAGCCTGGAACAGGAAAAAATCCTGATGTGCAACAGGAAAAAATCCTGATGTGGAACAGGAAAAAATCCTGATGTGGAACAGGACAAATCCAGACCTGGGGCTGCCAGGACCAGGATCAGGATCAGGATCAGGACAATCCCAACTCTGGAGCTCTCAGGGTGGGGCCAGAATCCCCCAAAATCCTCAGATTTAGGGACAAGAATTGAGATGTTTCCTTCTGAGATCCTGCCGTGGCCCAGGGAATCCTGAGGGATGGATTTTGGGAATCACAGCAGATTCTACAGGAATTAAAAATTAAAAGGGAGGGTTGTACCTTAGAGGGGAATCTGAGGGGTTTGGGGAAGTCTGGGGCTCTCAAGTGCCTCGGCCAGTGGGGAAAGAGAGAGGGAAATTGGGGTAAAAAGGGAGGTGAGTCCTCAAAAATTGGAGGGGAATGACCATGGGCTCTCCCTTTATGCCAATAAAGTCACAGGACTCCTCTGTCTCATTTTTGGCCACAAACTCTGATATTTGTGCCTTCATTTTCCTGTTCAATAATCAGCTTTTCCCCCCACTTCTCCCCAATAAAATATTTTTTCCCCTGTTGTGGAATCTGACTCTGTTTCCCAGGAGAACCCCCCAGGGATTCCAGCCCGGGGGTTTTTGGGGCTCACCCTGTGCCTCAGGGTCTCTGTCTCCTCCTGGTACGCTGCCAGCTGCTTCTTCCACTGCTCCACGCTGGCGTTGGCCTCGTGCAGGGCGGCCACCAGCCTCGAGTTGTTGTCCTGGAGGCTGAAAAATTCGGCCTCCCACTGCACCTCGGTGACCGAGCTGGGGACACAGCACGACAGGCTCAGCACGGGCTGAGGATCCCACCCCGGCAAAGGGAACCGACCCAGGGGAGGGGCTGGGCTGCACAATTCCAAACAGAATTCCCTGCTGGGAAAACTGGACATCATTCCAGGGGAAGATCTGAGCAGATTTCCAATCTGGAATAATTTCCCTGCTGGGAAAGGGGGAATCAACCCAGGGGAGGGGCTGGGCTGCAGATCTGAGCAGGAGGTTTCCAATCTGGATTAAATTCCTGCTGGGAAAGGGGGAATTAATCCAGGGGAGGGGCTGGGCTGCAGAATTCCAAACAGAATTCCCTGCTAGGAAGAGGGGAATTTAACCCAGTGGAGAGTTAGAGCAGAATTCCAATCTGGAATCATTTCCCTGCTGGGAAAAGGGGGAAATTAATCCAGTGGAGGGCTTGAGCAGATTTCCAGTCTGGAATATTGGGAGATTAATCCAATTTCGGGGTTTGAGCAGATTCCCAGTCTGGAATATTGGGAGATTAATCCAATTTCGGGGTTTGAGCAGATTCCCAGTTTGGAATATTGGGAGATTAATCCAATTTCGGGGTTTGAGCAGATTCCCAGTTTGGAATACTGGGACTCCGATGCAGTTTCAGGGTGTGAGCATCCAATTAATTAATTCAATGAATTTCGGGGTGTGAGCAGCGGGCCCGGGGCCTCCCCCAGGGGAGCTGGGGGTCCCGGGGGGGGGTCCCGGGGGGGGTCCCGGGGGGGGGGGGTCCCGGGGGGGGTCCGGGGGGGGGTCCCGGGGGGGGTCGGGCAGGAGCAGCCTCACCCCTCCGAGAGCATCTTGCGGAGGCGCTCGCGGTCGGTGCCGCTCTCCAGGTCGGCGCTCTGGCTGCGGAACAATTTCTCCTCGGGGCCATTGGAGCCCAGCACGGGCCCGGGCAGCACCTGGGCCAGACACTGCGGTGGCCACGGCCAGGGGGCCAGCACTGGCCTCTGTGGCCACTGACCCTGCCTGGGCTGGCCCCTGTGGCCACTGACCCTCCCCATGGCCACCACCCCTCCCAGCCCTGGCCCTGTGACCCCCAGCCCCCCCCGGCCACCCCCGCCTGCTCCTGCCCCTGTTTTCAGTCACCAAAGGTCACCGGGTCACACCTCAGGCCAGAAATCGTTTCTAAGTTTTCTTTCAGTGGAAATTGTTGAGAATTTTTCTTTTTTTAAACTCACAGCATTGGATTTCCCGCCTGTGAAAATCTTTTTGCTTTGGTTAGAGGTGGATTTGTCCTTTGCTCTGAGTTATTAAAAACCTAACCCACTTATTAAATTACTTTTGGCTTTCTTAGTTACCCAGTCAGACTGCCTCAGCAATTCTTTTGTTTTTTTTTTCTATATCAAAGCCTGCTATTATTTTTATTTTTATTTCAGATTTGACATTCAGAGATCTTTCTGTTATAACACACAAACATCTGTGAGAGTCTCCTGTCAGGTCCTGCTATTCTGGGAATTCCCAGCCCAGAAAACGGGGGGGATGCAGGGAAGGATTAAATCTGATTTAATTCCAGGAGACAGGAAAATGCTGCTGACATCAATAATTAACTCAGTCATTCCATAATTCAGGGCTGGAGTCGTTCTGGGCTCTGCTGATGCTCAGAGCCCAAAATCAGGAGCTGGGGCAGCAGGAAAAGGGAGGGGGAAAAGCTGGGGGGGACAGCAGAGTGTCACAGGGACCTGAGATGGGGAAAAAATAATGGGGGAAAAAATAATGGGGGAAAAGGAAAAGAAAAAAGGAGGAAAATGGGGAAAAAAAAAGGAAAAAAAGCTTCCTGCTCCAGAAAAAGCAGGAAAAAAAATTAAAATGTTGGAAATGACAGAAAAAAAAACCCCAAAACAACAAAAGAAACCACAAAGTAAAAACAGTAACAAAAAAGCCAAACTTGCAGCAGGAGCCCCCCAGGCCGGGTTTGTGGGGTCTGCAATGGGGGAACCTTCCCGGAGCACCAGCTCAGCCCATTAATAATAACTCAGCTCATTAATTCGTTTCATTAATTAATTCATTTGATGTGACCTCAGGGCCTCTGTGTCACCCAAACCTGGCTGCCCCAAAGCTCTGGGAGAGGATGGGAGCAAGCAGAGAGCACCACAGGGAAAACACTTCTTTTGTTCCTTTTCCCCCCCATTTTTTCCCTACATTTTTTTTCCCTTTTCCCCCCCATTTTTTCCCTTTTTCCCCCATTTTCTCCCCCATTTTTCTTTCCCTTTCCTCCCCATTTTCCCTCCTGTTTTCCCCCTCACCTGCTGGGCTGTGATGCTCAGGGCAGGGTTGGTCAGTTCTGTTTTATCCTGGCTTTTCTCCCTGGCCACTCGAGCAGCTTCCTTCACCTCCTGGAACTTCTCTGCAAACTGCAGGGGAAGGGAAAACCCCGGGACTGAGCTGGGGATGGGCAGAACCTGCCTGCAGCACCACTTAAATTGGGTTTAATTTATTTTAAATTACAGAAATTCATGGAGTAACCCCTGGATTTGGCACTCAGAAACGGGGCCTGCAGCACCACTTAAAATAGTTTTTAATTTCTCTTAAATTATAGAAATTCAAGGAATAACCCCTGGATTTGGAGTCTCACCTGGCATAGGTGTCCCTCCCCTGTCCCCCAGGTGTCCCTCACCTGTCCCAGGTGTCCCTCCCCTGTCCCCCAGGTGTCCCAGGTGTCCCTCCCCTGTCCCAGGGGTGTCCCCAGGTGTCCCTCACCTGCGCCAGGTGTTGCTCAGAGGCGAAGCCCAGCCCATAGACCGTGTTGGCTCTGCTGTCCGCCCACTGCCCGAACTTCTGTGACGTCTTGGTGAACGTCATGTTGGGGGTGATGGTGCTGTTAACGATGGCCTGGGGACAGCGACAGGGTGAGGGGACAGCGACAGGGTGAGGGGACAGCGACAGGGTGAGGGGACACGGGACAGGGTGAGGGGACACGGGGGGGACACAGGGACAGGGTGAGGGGACACACGGGGACAGTCAGGGACAGGCCCGGGGAGAGGGGGACAGAATGGGGATGGTCAGGGGACACTGGGGGGGTCCTGAGGGGGACAGGGATCAATCAGGGGATCAATCAGGGGATTGATCAGGGGATCAGAAACTCAGGGAATCGGTCAGGGAGTCAGGGGATCAATCAAGGGATCAATCAGGAGATCAGATAATCAGGGAGTTGATCAGGGACTCAGATAATCAGGGAATCGATCAGGGAATTGATCAGAGTCAGGGAATCAATCAGGGAAGTTTCACCTGTGGGAAGACACCAAAATTCCCGTGCTGGGAATCACCTGAGTTGACATCAAACCCACCCAGAGCAGGGCAGGGCTGGGGGAAAAGCTGCTTTTTGTGTGGGAACAGATGATTTTTTTTTTTTTGGAGCACAGCTGTTCTATTTCCGAGCACAGCTGTTCTCTTTCCGAGCACAGCTGTTCTCTTTCCGAGCACAGCTGTTCTATTTCCGAGCACAGCTGTTCTATTTCCGAGCACAGCTGTTCTGCAGGCCCACCTTGGCTCCCCCCACGCTGATGATCCTGTACACGCCCCTCGTGGCATCGTAGAAGTAGGAGACGGTCAGGGCGTGTTTGCTGGCTGGGATCCAATTCCTCTTGGTGGCCGGGTCGATCTGGAACACGTGAGCCCTGGTGCTGAAAATGGGCTGCTCCCTGCAGGGCCAGGAGAGGAAACAGGGCCAGGAAAACGGGGATGAGAGAAAAGGGACAGGAAAGGGAAAAAAAAGGGACAGGAAAACAAAAAAAAAGGGACAGGAAAACAAAAATCCCAAATAGGGATGAGAGGAGAGGGATGGGAAAAGAAAAATGTGACAGGAAAAGAAAAAAGGGCCAGGAAAACAGGGATAAGAGGGCAGGGACAGGAAAACAAAAATCTCAAATAGGGATGAGAGAAAAGGGGCAGGAAAATTAAAAACCAGGACAAGAAAAGAAAAAAGGGTCAAGAAAACAAAAATCCCAAACAGGGACGAGAGGGAAAGGACAGGAAAACAAAAATGCCAAACATGTGCAGGTTTGTATCTTCCTCTCCTGCACACTTAAGAGTTTTGTGTGAGGAAAAAGGAAAAAAAATAATTTTTGTTTACAATAACCACCAGCCCTGAGTATTTCAGGGTATTTCCCCTGAAGCCCCAGATCCAAATCCAAATTTCCCAAGTTCTGTTTCCACATGGATCGTGATTTATCTTGGCCACACTGGGAATAAAAAATGGATTTTTCTGCCCCTCATGATCCAGACCCAAATTTCTCTGTTTCCACAGGGATGATTTCTCTTGGGAATTCTGGATTTTTGTGCCCCTCACCCCCCTGTCCTGGGCTCATTTTGGGCAGGAATGAGGCAGGATTTACCGAGCTGTTGACATTTGTCAGTGGGGCAGGAGGTCACAGCGGGGTTTGGGTGCAGATTTTGGGGTTTGGGTGCAGATTTTGGGGGGTCCCCTCCTCCTCCTCCTCCTCAGCTGCTCCGAGGCTCCTTCCTGGCGCTGCCTCCACAGGGATTCATTCCCTGGTAAAAAAAGAGAAAAAAAAAGATTAAAAAAAGAGAAAAAAGATTTAAAAAAATATAATAAAGAGATAAAACCCAGCACAAACCCAGCACTGAAACCCCCTGCCTGCAGAATGAGGGCACTGCTGTCACACGAATGTCCCCAGGTGTGGCCCCAGGTGTGTCCCCAGGGACACAGAGAGAGGGGCTGGGGGAGATCCTGCCCCAGGGGAGCCCCCAGAGCACAGAAATGAAATGAGAGTGAACAGGATAAAAAATGAAATAAAAGTGAGCAGGACAAAAATCAGAGTGAGTGTGAGCAGCACAGGAATGAGAGTGAACAGGATAAAAAATGAAATAAAAGTGAGCAGGATATAAATGAGAGAGAACAGGACAGGAATGAGAGTGAATATGAACAGGACAGGAATGAAATGAGTGTGAGCAGCACAGGGATGAAATGTGAGCCAGCCCTGGGCACGCTGAGTCAGCTGAGAGCCCAGCCTGGCTCTGCTGCCCTTCCTGCGTGAGAAACCCCAAAAAAACCCCCAAAAACCCCCAAAATCGCAGGGTGCGGGGGCTCAGACAGAGCCCAGAGCTGCAGGAGTGGAGCACGAGAGGGGCCGAGAACCCAAATCCTGCGGATCCGGCCCCTCCTCCAGGGCTGCTCCCTTCCCTTTTATCAGCCTGCAGCAGCCCGGGGAGCGCTGCGTCTGTCTGTGTGTCTGTCCGTGTGTCCGTGTGTCTGTCTGTGCTATCTGTGTCTGTCTGTCCGTCTGTCTGTCTGTCCGTGCTGTGTGTCTGTCTGTGTGTCTGTCCGTGTGTCCGTGTGTCTGTCTGTGCTATCTGTGTCTGTCTGTCCGTGTGTGTGTCTGTCTGTGCTATCTGTGTCTGTGTTATCTGTGTCTGTCTGTCCGTGTGTGTCTGTGTCCGTGTGTCTGTCTGTCTGTCCGTGTGTGTCTGTGTTCGTGTGTGTCCGTGTGTCTGTCTGTCTGTGTCTGTCTGTGCTATCTGTGTCTGTCTGTCTGTGTGTCCGTGTCTCAGTTCTGTGTTTCTGTCTGGGGGAATTTGGGGCTCATAAACTGAAGTCACTCCTCGGCTCCTTCCCCTCTGCTTTTCCCCCCTCCCCAAATTCTGAGCCCTCCCGAGCTCCGGGACTCTGATAAACCAGGACGATCCGGGATATTCCAGGATTTGGGACACTCCAAAATCCGGGATATTCCAGGATTTGGGACACTCCAAAATCCGGGATATTCCAGGATTTGGGACACTCCAAAATCCGGGATATTCCAGGATTTGGGACACTCCAAAATTCGGGATATTCCAGGATTTGGGACACTCCAAAATTCGGGATATTCCAGGATTTGGGACACTCCAAAATCCGAGATATTCCAGGATTTGGGACACTCCAAAATCCGGGATATTCCAGGATTTGGGACACTCCAAAATCCGGGATATTCCAGGATTCCTCCCCTGGATGCTGAACTGCAGAGGTGCTTTGGGAACAAACTTTGGCAGCACGGATTTTTCCCACCCCAGACTTTGGGAAAATGGATTTTTCCCCAATCCCAGGGAGGATTTGCAGCTCTCCTCCCCCGAGCTGACCTTGGGGACAGGATCCTGCTGTTCCCAATTCCCAGGAGATTCCCGGGCTCAGGAAACCCTGCAAGGTCACCCCGGGCCTTTAAACACCCCCAAAAATCCCTTTTTTTTTTGGGTTTTGGGGTTTTTGGGGGGAATTATGGAGCACCCTGGGGCGTCCCTGTCCTGCTTCGGGACACAAACACTGCCAGAAATCTGTGCAGCAATTAACAGTTTTTTGAAAAATAAAATTTTTGGGGTGGAAACGAGGGAATTTTTGACGTAGAAATGCCAGGAGGATTTTAGTCCCAAGTCTGGGCTTTGTTCAACCTCTCCTGGCTGAGTTTTTTGGGTTTTTTTGCAGAGTTTTTTGTTGGTTTTTTTTTTTTTTTCAGAGAAGTGCCAGGAAAGGGGACGCTGGGATTTAACCTGGATCCTGTGCCAGCTTCAAAGGGATCCTGGCAGATTTCTGTCACTGCTGATTCCTCCCCAGGCTGTGCCTGTTTTATCCAGGTAGTCCAAAAGGAATTTTTTTTTTTTTAAAGGGAAAAATTCAAAAAGAAAATTCAAAGAGGATTTTTTTTCTTTTTTAAAAAAGGAGGAAAGTGTAACAAAAAAGGGGATTTTTTTAAAAAAAGAGGAAATTTAAAAGAAGAAAGGAAAAATTAAAAAGAAAAAAGGAAATTTCTTTTTAAAAAAGGAAAATTTTTTTTAAAAAAGGAAAAATATAAAAAAGGGGGAAATTTTAAAAAAATGAAATTTTTTAAAAAGTAATGTTATTTATTCCGTCCTGCCCCTCCAGAGCGCACGTTCGGAGGGAATTCTCTCCCAGGACCCGCAGCCCCAAAGCCTCCATTGCACAAAAACTCAACAACGTCCTGAAAGTTCCTAAAAGTTCCGAGGCCGAGACAAATTAAACCTGAAACCCCGTCCCGCTGCCGTGCCCCAGTCCCCTCTCAGCTCACAGAATTATTTCACTGTGCGGAGAAATCCGAGCTGAAATCGCCCCTGCTCTTTGTCCAGGCAGGGAACACCAACAGGATCCATTTTACCCAGCACAGCCACAACAAACCAAAGAAAATCCTTCGCTTTCAACTCCGGCCAAAGTTTCGGGGGTTCCAGGGCTCCCACGTTGGATTCCCCTCGTACCAAAGGGAATTTAAAGATTTAAAGAACTCGCGATTCTCCATTTCCTCACCCCGAAAATAAAAAAGGCGAGGCTTGAACTTCCCAGCTCGCAACGTGGAGAGGAAAAAAAAGAAAAAAAAAAAAAACAAAAACCGCCATTTAACCCTTTAATTCCTTCCTCCGCTGCCTTTAAAAGCGGCTGGGTCGTGGATAAGGAAAGCAAAAAAATAAAAAAATAAAAATAAAAAGTGGAAATGAAGCCGCGGGAGGTCTCACCCCATCCCCGGCGGGTCCCGCCGCTCCCGAGCCTGCCTCGCCTCCTCCTCCTCCTCCTTCTCCCCTTCCTCTTTCTTTCTGCCTCTCTCCGGATCCGGATGCTCTTTAAATTTCCTCCGGAATTTCACTTTGAAGCGCTGCAGCTGCTGCGGGCAGCGAGCGGGGCAGGGCAGGGCGGGACCGGGAACGGGAATGGGATTGGGAAATGGGAAATGGGGAATGGGAAATGGGAAATAGGGAATGGGGATGAGACCGGGAACGAGAAATGGGAATGGGAATCGGGAATGGGACCGGGATTGGGAATGGGAAATGGGGAAGGGAAATGGGAAATAGGGAATGGGAACAGGGACGGGAATGGGATCTGGGAATGGGTTCGGGACCCGGCTGAGCCCCGGCTCCCTCCTCCCCTCCCAGCACGGATGGATGATGGATGGAGTTGGTGCCTTTCCAACCCCCTTTTATTTTTTTTTTTTAATTTTTTTTTTTGTCTCCCCGGACCGAGCGTTTCCCCCGCGGGCTGCGCGTCCCCGGCAGCCGGAGCCCTTTGTGGGGCGGCTCCGCCGCTCGACCCGTGCCCGATCCGATCCATTCCCGATCCATTCCCGATCCATTCCCAGCCCGACCCGTGCCCGATCCGTGCCCGATCCGATCCATTCCCGATCCGACCCGTGCCTGATCCGATCCATTCCCGATCCATTCCCAGCCCGACCCGTGCCCGATCCGATCCATTCCCAGCCCGACCCGTGCCCGCTCCATTCCCGCTCCATTCCCAGCCCGATCCATTCCCGATCCGACCCGTGCCTGATCCGATCCATTCCCGACCCGTGCCCGATCCGATCCATTCCCGATCCGACCCGTGCCCGATCCATTCCCAGCCTGACCCGTGCCCGCTCCATTCCCGCTCCATTCCCAGCCCGATCCATTCCCGATCCGATCCATTCCCAGCCCGACCCGTGCCCGCTCCATTCCCGATCCATTCCCAGCCCGATCCATTCCCGATCCGTGCCTGACCCGTGCCCGTTCCCAGCCCAATCCGTGCCCGATCCGATCCATTCCCAGCCCGACCCGTGCCCGGTTCTTTCCCGACCCGTGCTCGCTCCGTGCCCGCTCTCTCCCAGCCCGTTCCTTACCCGTTCTCTCCCCATTCTCTCCCCATTCTCTCCCCGCTCCCTCCCCGCTTTTCCCCCGTTCTCTCCCCATTCTCTCCCGTTCCTTACCCGCTTTTCCCCCGTTCTCTCCCCGTTCTCTCCCGTTCCTTACCCGCTCTCTCCCCGCTCCAGCCGCCCCATCCCGCTCACCTTTGGCCGCTTTTCCTCTCGCCGCTTTATTCGCGGAGCCGGCAGCTCCACCTGCCGGGGCCGCCTGCGAGCGCCCTGAAACCTTTCAGGTGTTCCTCAAATCCTGCATTGATCCCCACGGCTCAAAATCCAAACTCTGCGCTGCTCCCGGTGCCCCAAAGCCTTACCTTGGGTATTCCTCAAATCCTGTATTCACCTTCACGGCTCAAAACCTTACCTTGGGTATTCCTCAAATTCTCCAGAACCCCCTGTCCCCTGGAACTCTGTGTTCCCAAAACCATCTGCTCCCCAAAATCCTCCCCTAACCCCTGGGATCCTCTGTTCCCCCAAACCCTCTGTCCCGTGTCCCCATCCCTGTCCCCATTTCCCTGTCCCCCGTTCTATTCCCAAGTCCCCTCCACGGGACAATTCTGTAAATCCAGCTGGGACCAGGCTGGGGAAGGCTCAGGAACCAGGACTCACCAAATAAATAAAAACCAAAATAAACAAAAATCAAAATCCACAAAAGCAACCCTGCCTCGCTCCCAGGAACACGGAATGCTCTTATGTCAGGCAAAGATAAATCAGGAATTTGGTATTTAGGAAAAACCTGCCTACTTTTACATGTTTTCTTGTTTTGTTTTTTGGGGTTTTTTTGCCTTTTTTTTCCCCTGAGACTTGTTTGAAGTTTCTGCATTCAGAAATAGGAATATTTCCAGCTGAGCTGGATCAGACTTGGCTTGTGGGACATGAAAAGATTCCCTTTAGAGACTCCCCATATCAAAGGAGGAATGTTGGCAAATTCCTGGAGGTTGTTCCCGAGGTGTTTAAATCACCTTAAAGCCTCATCACTCTCCTCCCCTCGTGTATTTCTTTAAAATCTCCATTTAACGCTGCATTTCCTCGCATTCTGTTTGTTCTTGGCTGTTTTAAAACTTTAAAATCTCTTCCCAGAGCAGAAAAAAAAACCCCAAAATCCCCCAGAAGTGTCCCCAGCTGCTGCTTCCCAACCCAAACTCCTTCTCTGGGGGATTTTTTTCCCACCTGAGCACAAATTCCTTTCCTGATCCACTTTTCTGGAGCTCTGGGCTTGCCCAATTACACAAATTAATCCTTCAGCAGCTAAAAATAATCCGAATTTGGCGCTCTCACCTTCACATTTTCTGTTTAAAGCAACTCATTAAAATCTCCCCGTGTCCCCAGAGGCTGCTGCTATCCTGGTTTTAAATTACTCAATTATTAAATTATTAAATTATTTCTCACTGGCCAGAGGTCTCAGATCTGTTTTCCCCCATTTTCTTCTCCTTTTCCCTTTATTTAACCCTCAAAACAATTTCCCCCCCCCTTAATTTGACTTTTCCCACATTTCCCTCTGTCCAAAAAATGTCAAAAATCAACTTAAAAATCCTGAATTTATTCCTGAAATGTGGCCACATTTCAGAGGAAGTTCAGCAGTTTTTTCTGAGCCACTTTTAGTTTTCAAATTAATTTCCCCCTTTTTTTTTTTTTTTTAATTTGGAAAACACCCCAAATTCCTGGGCAGGAAAATCCCAGGACCTCATGGTCTCTTAAGTACAAAATTGGTATTTTCCAGGCACAAAAAGCTCATTTTTCCCAATTTTTTGGAAGCAGAAACCTGCCTGGAAATGGATTTTTTCCTCGTGGAAGTCCAGCCCAGCTGTGGCAGGGCAGCTGCTTCCAGGTTAAACTGGAATATTTGGAATATTTCAGAAATCAGGATGTTTTCCCTTCCCTGAAAACATCAAAGGGTGAAAGTTTTATTTACCAAAAATAGGAATTAGGAAAATAGGCAAAAAAAAAAAGAAAGAGAGGAAAATAGGCCAAAAAAAGGGGGGGGAGATTAGGAAAATAGGCATTAAAAAAATAAAAAGGGAAAACCAGAAAAATAGGCAAAAAAAGGGAAATTAGGAAAATATGCAAAAAAAATAAGGGGAAAATTAAGAAAATAGGGGGGGAAAGGGAAAAATTAAGAAAATAGACCAAAAAAAAGGGGGAAAAATTCGGAAAATTCCGAGGACATTCCAGGCCTGGGCACGGCTGGAATCCCAAACCCATCTGCAGCCAATCCTGCTCCGGAATGACCCCAATTAACGGGCGGAATGAGCCCAATTAATGAACCTGCCGGGTAATTAATGCAGCTCCTGGGGGGAAAGGTTGGGTGCCCCAAATTCCGGGGGGTTTGTGGGGATGCCAGAGTCCCCCTGTCCCCATGTCTGTCTGTCCCTGTGTCCCCATGTCCAACTGTCCCCGTGTCCCCATGTCCCCCTGTCTGTCCACGTGTCCCTCTGTCCCCCTGTCTGTCCCCTGCCCCTGGTGGCCCCGGAGGCTCCTGAGGATTTTGGAGCGTGGCCACCAAAATTCCGGGAGAGCACAAAAGTGCCAGGAACGGCTCTGTGCTGGCATCTGCTGGGGTCACCTGGGGCCACCTCAGAGCTGGGGACACACAGAGAGAGAGTGTGTGTGTGTGTGTGTGTGTGTGTCACCTGGGGTCACCTGGGGTCACACACACACTCGGTGTGTGCACAGGGACAGGGGATGGGGACACAGGACCAGGACATGGGACCCTGGATGGGGACAGGGACCCCTGGGCACAGATGGAAAGGGACAATTCCCAAGGGCCTGGCGTGCCAGGACACAGCCAGGGGACAGAGGGGACAGAGGGGACAGAGGGGACAGAGGGGACAGAGGGGACAGAGGGGACAGAGGGGACAGAGGGGAGGAATCCCTGGCTGGGCTGGAATTGCTGCCCCTGGATCCCTGGAATTTCCAAGGGAAGTGGGAAAAGGGAAATTCCAGGGAAACCTCGGGGGCTAAAGGGGCTCCAGGATTGGGATTTGGGATGGAATTCCAGGATATGGGAATGGATTTAAACTGGAAAAGGGAATTTGGGAAGGAATTCCCAGAGCAGCTGGGGCTGCCCCTGGATCCCTGGAATGTCCAAGGCCAGGCTGGGGTGGCCCAAAGTGTCCCCAAAGTGTCCCCAGATGAATTCTGGGCTCCCCCTCCCAGCCCAGAGCCCACGAAGCCAAAGGAAAAGGCCCAGAATTCCTCAAACAGCCAGAATTTTATTGCCCACAGAGAACGCCAAGAGCTCCCAGCCAAGGCTCCCACTGCACAAAGTTCACCAGAAATTAAAAAAAAAAAAAACAAATCCCAAAATTTGATTCGTTTCAGAAGGACCCCGTTGGTTTTTTGAGCATATTCTCATTTTTCAGGTTTTTTTTTTTTTTTTTTTGCTCATCAGGTTGTGATTGGCCACTCAGGTGTGAGATATGCAGGAGTCAAAAGGTGATTAAAACATTCTCTGATTGGGTTTTTTTTTTTTTGTAATTTTAATTATAAAATTGTTGTAGGGTAGGAAAATATCCAAAAGGAGAATATTTGGATTTTTGAGGCCAGGTTTTATTTGGGCATCATAAATTGAAAGCAGAGTGGGGAAAAAAAAAAAAAAAAAAAGTTTCATGTTGATGTTGGGAAATAATTAAATCTTCATATTAAGGATGCTGTAGTGTCTTCTAAAAAATTTTTAAAAACCAAAAAAATCCCAACAAAAAAGCTCAAAATAAATAGGAAAAATTTATTTCACACCAAAGAGAACAAAACAAAAAAAAAAATCCAAAATAATTTGGATTTAAAGGTAACAGGAAACCAAGGAGAGATGGGAAAAGTTTTGCTGTTTTAAGGGAGGAAATTGAAAAGAAAATTGAAATTTCTTCCTGGGGATAAAAGGGGAGCTCTGGGGCATTTGATGCACCAAAAAACAGAGTTCTGGTGGAGGAAAAAAAAGGGAAAAAAGTTTTTTAAAAAAGGAAAAATGCACCAGGTTTTTGGTGGATTCAAAAAGGGAAAAAAAGGAAAAATGCACCAGGAGTTTGGTGCATGAAAAGGAAAATCAGGAGTGGTTTTTGAGCTCCCTTCCCTCAGGAAATCTGGTGGAGGAAAGGAAAAAAAAATGCAGCAGACTGGAAGATTTCCCCCAAAAAATCTGAATTTTAGCAAAAAAAAAAAGGAACTGGAGCAGAACCAGGCTGAGCACGGGCATTAATTCCAGATTTTGGGGAGGAATCCCATCCCAAAAATTAACTTTGACCCCAAAAATCCTGCTCTGCACCCACAGGAACTCCAAACTGCACCAAAAATAAACGGAATGGAATTGATAGAATCGAAATAAAAATGCATATCTCTAACAAATGGCCAAAGTCACAAGCAGAAATCAAAACTCAAATGTCACAGGAACCAGAAATTGCCCAGCTCTACATTTATTTATTGCAGCTACCAGAGATTTAACATTTCTACCAAAGTTACTTACACTAAAATGGGGAAATGTTCATTTTTCTGCTCCTTGGAGGGAATTCCTGCAGGGAATGGAGGAAAAATCCAACCCCAAACCAGCAGGGACAGCACAGGGGGAAGGAGGGCAGGATCTTCATGGAAGAGAGCCTGGAGCTGGGGGAGGGAGAAAAAAGGGAAAAAAGAGAGGAAAAAATGAAGGAAAAGAAGAGGAAAAGAAGAGGAAAAAATGAAGGAAAAGAAGAGGAAAAGAAGAGGAAAAGAAGAGGAAAAGAAGAGGAAAAGAAGAGGAAAAGAAGAGGAAAAGAAGAGGAAAAGAAGAGGAAAAGAAGAGGAAAAGAAGAGGAAAAGAAGAGGAAAAGAAGAGGAAAAGAAGAGGAAAAGAAGAGGAAAAGAAGAGGAAAAGAAGAGGAAAAGAAGAGGAAAAGAAGAGGAAAAGAAGAGGAAAAGAAGAGGAAAAGAAGAGGAAAAGAAGAGGAAAAGGGAAAAAAAAGAAAAAGGAGAAGGGAGGAAAAAAGGAGGGGAAAGAGAAACAAAAAGAGAAACATGGAGAGAAAAAAAGTGAAGAAAGAGAGAGGGGAAAAAAGAGAAAAAAAAGATTTTGGGGTCACTCAGCACCTCCAGATTTTCAGAAATCAGAAAAACTTTTTAAAGAATGAAGATTTTGGGGTCACTCAACACCTGCAGAGTCTCAGGAAGCCACCAAAGCTCTCCAGCAGTGTGGATGAAATGGGAATTTCTGGGGTGGGGTTTCAGCACTCACCTATTTATTTGCCCTTTTCTGTCGGTACATTTGGATCATTCTCTGACGGAAAATATCAAAAGCATCTTCTTGATTCTCCTCCCCTGCCACTCCCAAACCTTCCCCTGCAGAGGTTGCACCCCTGGGGAATAAAAATTTAATGATTAGAACCAAAAAATTCAATTATTTTAATTTTTTTCCCTCCTCCCTCCCCCAAATTTCTCGTTAAAAGGAGGAAAATGGGATTTTTTGGGGGGGGGAAATCGAGTGGGAGAGGGAATTGTGAAATGAATTTGAAATTTAGGTTTGGTTTTCTGGTGGAAATTGCCCCCAGAAATCCGAATTTTGGAATGAAAGGCCCAGAGGGTTTGAGGAGAGAGAAGGGAAAGCCACGGAATTCTGGATCAAAGGGAATTTGATGGGAATTCAGGGAATTCCTCCAATTAAAACTTCTCATTTTCCCCATTAAAACCCTATTCCCCATTATTCCCCCATGAAATCTCATTATTTCCTCCATTAAAAACCCCAATATTAATCCCATTAAACCCCATTACTCTCCCATTATTTCTCCATTATTTCCCCATTAAAAACCCAATTTTCTCCATTATTTCCCCTGCTATTCCCCCCATTAAAAACTCCATTTTCCCCATTATCTCCTCCATTATTTCCCCATTAAAAACCCCATTATTCCCCCAATTAAACCCATTATTCCCCATTATTTCTCCCATCATTTCCCCATTTTTCCCCACTATTTCCCCACTGTTCCCTTACAGGTGCACGGGCTCCTGGATGCCCCCATTCCCCCATTTTCCCCCCCATTATTCCCCATCATTCCCCCCCATTATTCCCATTTTCCCCCCCATTATTCCCATTTTTCCCCATTATTCCCATTTTTCCCCCCCATTATTCCCCATTTTCCCCCCCATTATTCCCCATTTTCCCCCCCATTCCCCCATTTTTCCCCCATTATTCCCATTTTCCCCCCCATTATTCCCATTTTTCCCCCATTATTCCCCATTTTTCCCCCATTTTCCCCATTTTTCCCCCATCATTCCCATTTTCCCCCCCATCATTCCCATTTTCCCCCCATCATTCCCATTTTTTTCCCTTACAGGTGCACGGGCTCCTGGATGCCCCCATTCCCCCATTATTCCCCATCATTATTCCCATTTTCCCCCCCATTATTCCCATTTTCCCCCCATCATTCCCATTTTCCCCTTACAGGTGCACGGGCTCCTGGATGCCCCCATTCCCCCATAATTCCCCCATCATTATTCCCATTTTTCCCCCCCGTTTTCCCCCCCATTATTCCCATTTTCCCCCCATCATTCCCATTTTCCCCCATCATTCCCATTTTCCCCTTACAGGTGCACGGGCTCCTGGATGCCCCCATTATTTCCCATTTTTCCCCCCATTATTCCCATTTTTCCCCCCATTTTCCCCCATCATTCCCATTTTTTCCCTTACAGGTGCACGGGCTCCTGGATGCCCCCATCATTCCCATTTTTCCCCCATTATCCCCATTTTTCCCCCCATTTTCCCCCATCATTCCCATTTTTTTCCCTTACAGGTGCACGGGCTCCTGGATGCCCCCATTCCCCCATTATTCCCCATCATTATTCCCATTTTTAACCCCATCATTCCCATTTTTCCCCCCATTTTTCCCCCATCATTCCCATTTTTCCCTTACAGGTGCACGGGCTCCTGGATGCCCCTGCCCCTCGTGCCCAGGCCGTGCCCCTCCTGCCAGCCCATCCTCTGCAGCATCTGGAACCCCACGTTCCTGGGGCTCAGCCTCTTCTGGGACAGCTCCACGTCCCTGCCCTTCTGCACAAAATCAATTAAATCATCAGTAATCGGTTAATTAGTGTCATTAGGGTGGTGAAACGGCTGAAATTCCCATCCACGCAGCTGAAAATTCAATTTTTTAACAGGAATTTCTATTATTTAAAGGAATTTTTCAAGGAATTTCCTTCTTCTTAAAGAGATTTTTTTTAAAAAATAAATTTTCTTTTTTTTAAAGGAATTGCTCCTTTTAAAGGATTTTTAAATGAATTTTTATAAAGGAATTTCCCTCCCTTAAAGGAATTTTTAAAGGACTTCTTTTTAAAGGAATTTCCTTCTTTTAAAGGAATTTCCTTGATTTTAATGGAATTTTTAAAGGAATTTGCTTGATTTTAATGGAATTTTTAAAGGGAAGTTTCAGCTTCAGCCCAGATTTTTTTCTCCAGAAAATTCTGATTTTTTTTTTTCCCCCCCCCCAATGTCTCACTTTTGGTGGATTTTGTGGCAGAAATGTGAATTTTTTTTTTTTTTTTTTTACCTTTTTCTTCTTTGTGACAGGGCAGCCCCGGGGTCTGTCATAAGCAATCCTGACAGGCTCATGCACTGCAAGGCAAAGAAACACAAAATTCAGCTGGAAATTCAAATTATTTTCATCCAAAAACTCCAAACCACAGCTAAAAAATAAAATTAAAAATGGCATTAATTTAGTAAAATTTGTTATTTCATTTTATTTGAGTGAAAAAAAACCCCAAACCTCCAAACCACAGCTGGAAAAAAAAATATCTCCAAAAATTAATTTCAATCCTAATTCACTGCCTGGATCTAAAATGGAAGCGAGAAGAAAAATGAGATCAATAAAAAAAGATCAAAATTAATTAAAAAATTCAATTTATACTCAATTTAATATAAATATATACTCAGAAGATTGGCAGGTTTTTGATACACACTTGGCTGTTGGCCCATGACACAAATGATTTATTCAGCTTCTATAAAGTGAATTTTTTGTTCATTTTTGGATGAAAAAATGCGACTTTTAAAGCAAGAAAACACATTAAAAAACCCGGATTTTTTGCCCAAATTCTCTCCTGAAATCTCTCCATGCTCACCCAAATTGGGATTTTCCATTCAGCTTCTCCTTCCCCATTTGAATGGGGATTTAAAGGGAATTTTGTGCTCATTTTTGGATGAAAAATGCAATTTTTTAGTAATTATCAGCAAGAGAACGACGAAATAATCAGGATTTTTACCCAAATCCTCTTTTATTTCACTATAAAAGTGAAATATTTTGATGCCCATTGGCCTCTCCTATGAGGAAGATTCTTCACCACTTCAATGAATATTTAAAGTGAATTTTTATACGAAAAAAATGCAATTTTTAAAGCAAGAACACACCTGAAATACTGGGATTTTTGCCCAAATCTTCTATTATTTTGATATAAAAGTGAAATATTTTAATGTCCACCCACCTTTGGGTTCTTCTATTCAGCTTCTTCTCCTTCACCACTTGAATGAAGATTTAAAGTGAATTTCGTGCTCATTTTTACATGAGCAAATGTGATTTTTAAGTACCAAAACACCTCAAAATTCGGGATTTTTACTCAAATCCTCTTTCATTTTGATATAAAACTGAAATATTTCGATGTCCACCCACCTTTGGGCTCTTCTCTTCAGCTTCTCCTTTTCCACTTGAACGAAGATTTAAAGTGAATTTTGTGTTCATTTTCACATGAAAAAATGCAATTTTTTAAGCGACGAAACACCAAAAGATTTGGAATTTTTGCCCAAATCCTGTATAAAACTGAAATATTTTCATCCCCACTGACCTTTGGGCTCTTCTGTTCAGCTTCTTCTCCTTTCCCATTTGAACGGGGATTTAAAGTGAATTTTGTGCTCATTTTTACATCAAAATATGCAATTTTTAAGTACCAAAACCCCTAAAAAAATCAGGATTTTTTTTCCAAATTCTTCTTTTTTTGCCCACACCTGACCTTTGGGCTCTTCTCTTCAGCTTCTTCTCATTTAACACTTGAATGAATATTTAAAGTCAACTTTGCGTGCTGATTTTTATACGAAAAAATGCAATTTTTAATTACCAAAACCCCTAAAAATCAGGATTTTTTTCCCAAATCGTGTACAAAGGGAGCTCTCTGAATGTGCACCCACCTTTGGGCTCTTCTCTTCAGCTTCTCCTTTCCCATTTGAACGAAGATTTAAAATGAATTTTATGCTGATTTTTACATGAAAAAAAAATGCAATTTTTAAAGTGATGAAACCCCTAAAAAGTCAGAATTTTTTCCCAAATCCTGTATAAAACTGAACTCTTTGGATGTGCACCCACCTTTGGGCACCTCTATGAGGCAGATCCTTTGGCACTTGAACGAAGATTTAAAGTGAATTTTGTGCTCACTTTTACATGAAAAAATGCAATTTTTAAAGCGACGAAACCCCTAAAAATTTGGAATTTTTTCCCAAATCCTGTATAAAACTGAACTATTGGGATGTGCGCCCACCTTTGGGCTCTTCTCTTCAGCTTCTTCTCCTTTCCCACTTGAATGGGGATTTAAAATTAATTTTACGCTGATTTTCATATGAAAAAAATGCAATTTTTAAAGCGACAAAACCCCTAAAAATCCGGATTTTTTTCCCAAATCGCGTACCAAGGGCGCTCTCTGGATGCACACGCACCTTTGGGCTCCTCGATGAGGCAGATCCTCTTGGGGGCGGGGATCATGCCCACCTTGAGCGATTTGCTGCTGACCCTTTTGCGGGGGAAGGGCGCGCCCGGAGCCTGTGCCGACAGAGCGGGGGCAGCGCCGTCAGCGGGGCGGGGCCGCCCCTCCTCCTCCTCCTCCTCCTCCTCCTCCTCCTCTTCCTCCACATCAGCCTCCCTTCTACCTGCGGCCTCCTCATCCCCGTGCCCTGCAGCGGGGCAGGGCCCGAGCTCTGCTTCCTCCTCCTCCTCCTCCTCCTCCTCCTCCTCGTCCTCCTCGTCCTCCTCGTCCTCGGGGGGCGCGGGGCTCCGGGCGGGCTCAGCCGCGGGGCTGAAGGTGATGGAGGGGCAGAGCTGCAAAACTTTCCTGCGGTAGAACTGGAAGGCAGCGCTGGTCTGGTCCTGCAGGAACCTGCGGGGAAATAAAAAAATTAAAAGTTAAAAATGGAAATTAAACGGTGATGGGGATGGGAGCGGTGAGGGTGGAGGGATTGGGGATAAAGGTCGGGGGATGCGCCGTGAAAATGGAAATTAAGGTTAAAACGATCAGGGGAACGAGGTGGGAAAAGACAGGAAATGAGGTTGAAAATCCAGGAAGGATAAAGGCAGAAATCCAGGGAAATTAGATCAAAAACCCAGGGAAATTAAGGTCAAAAACCCAGGGAAATTAAGGTCAAAAATTCAAGGAAAATTAGGGTCAAAAGTCCAAGGGATAAAAGGTCAAAAATCCATGGAAATTAGGTTAAATATCCAGGGAAGGATAAAGGCAGAAATTCAGGGAAATAAAGGCAAAAATCCACGGAAAATTATTAGGGTCAAAAGTCCAAGGAAAACAAGGTCAAAAATCCAGGGAAATGAGGTTAAAAATCCAGGAAGGATAAAGGCAGAAATCCAGGGAGATTAGATCAAAAACCCAAGGAAAATAAAGTCAAAAACTCAAGGAAAATTAGGGTCAAAAGGCCAGGGAGAATCAGGTCAAAAATCCAAGGAAAACAAGGTAAAAAATCCAGGAAAATGAGGTCAAAAGTCCAGGAAAAATAAAGTCAGAAATCCAGGAGGAAATAAGGTCAGAAATCCAGGAAAAAAATAATCCAAAATCCAGAGAAAATAAGGTCAGAAATCCAGGGAAGTCAGGTTAAAAATCCAGGAATGATAAGGTCAGAAATCCAGGAGGAAATAAGGTCAAAAATTCAAGGAAATTAAAGTCAAAAATCCAGGGGAAAAAAAAAAGTCGAAAATGCAAGGAAAAAAAAATTTAAATCCAGGGAAAAAAATAAAATTAAAAATCTAAGGAGAACAAGGACAAAAAGAGATTTTGCATTAATTTCCAGGAGTTCAGGAAGAAATGTCTGCTTGGTTTTGGGGAGAAATGAGGAAATCCCCCCTCAGCAGCACCTCCCCAATTCTGGGAAAAATTCATTAATTCAGCAGAAGAATTCATTAATGAATTGGAATCACCTCAAAAATCCTCAATTTCAGGATTCACGTTGATTGTTAGGATCAAAAAAAATTCAATTTATCTTTGCAAAAGTGTTTTGGGGTTTTTTTTTCCCCTCACGTATTTCAGATTTTTTTTCCCCTCACATACTTCAGATTTTTTTTCCCCCCATAATTGGAAGTGCTGAAGAATTGCCCCAAATCCTCTGTTCCTGAACAGCCTGAAATCAGAGATGGGAGCAGAAATTGGAGGGGTTTGGGACTCACCAGAGCTCGGGATTGTCTGCACTGTTGTCAATGCTGAACTGCTCCATTTCTGGTCCTACCTGAGCCACAAACCTGGCGAGTTTCTCTGCAGTTTCCATGGTTTTGGCATCCACTGCAAAATAAAAATAAGATTATTTTAGCTTCACTGGAAAGGTCAGAGAAGTAGTCAGTTCATAAATAGAGAATAAAAATTGAAATAATAAAATAAAATAATACCATTTTAAAAATAAAATATTAAATTAAAATAAAGTGGGAACAAAGTGGGAACAAAAAATAATGTTTGGGCTTCCCAGCAGGAATTATTTCTCATGGATAAGTGGATTGCAGGAGAAGTTTGAGGTTTTTTAATCCGGACAAAATTTCAAATTTCCCGTGGATAACTGGACTGCAGAAAAAGTTCAATTTGCTTTTTTTTGTTCCCCAGCCACAATTCCAACTTTCAAACGTAACCCCACGCTGGTTTATTTTTGTTTTTTGTCCCATTACTACATTTAACTTCACATTTCTCACCCTTTAGCCCCGCTACCACAAACCCATCAGGAATTCAGTGATGGTTTCGTGGCTGGAGTCACGTTTATCTCAGGAGCCGTGACTCACCGCGGGGCTGCTCGGCCTCCATTCCCGGCTCGGTTCCCGGTTCCATTCCCGGTTCGGTTCCCGGTTCGGTTCCCGGTCCCGTTCCTGGTTCCGTTCCCGGCCCCGTTCCCGGCTCTATTGCCGGTTCCGTTCCCGGCTCCGTCCCCGGTCCCGTTCCCGGCGGGGTCCCGGGGCTGGCGGTTCCGGGCAGGGCCAGGCCGGTTCCGGGCAGGGTTTTTTGGGGCGTTTTCAGGCCCGGCCCGGAGGGCAGCACGGCCTGGCTGCCCCTGCTCGCTCTCCTCGCCCTCCTGCTGCCCCTGACAGCGACGGGCGCGCGTTTCCTTTGCTTTCTGAAAAGTCTCCTCTTGATGCTGGCCACCCTGCGGGCGTAGAGCAGAGCCCTCAGCGACTCTGGGGCTGCCCCCTGCTCAGCCACACTCGCCCTCTGCGCCTCTGACAGCCTCAGCCTGAAATATTTGTACTCCAGGCTCTCCTCATCTGACAGGAACCTGGGGAAAAAAAATAAAAAGGGAGAGATCAGCTGAAAAATCGAAATTTTTAAAGCAAAAAAAAAAAAAAATCTCTCAGCTTTTGGCTTTTGGGGTTTTTTTCCAGGTGTTTAGCATGAGGCTGAGCAGGTTTTTTTGGGAATAACAAGCAGCAAGGAAATGCATTATTATAAAAAAGCATTATTATGGAGGGGTTTGGACAGGAATTTGAGTAATTAATTAATTAATCAGCTCACACACCTGGAGATGGCTCAGCTCCCCCCCCCACCTTTTTCCGACATTTTCCCTGGAATTCTAATTCCTGTTACCTTTGCTAGGTGTCTGTATCACCTGCACTGGGTTCCTAAAACGCAAAGTTGCTTTGAACACCTCGAATTTGGGCCGGCAAAGAGCCATTATTGGCACATCAAAAGCAGCAACACAAACACCAGGATCATTTCCAGGGATAATTAACTGCAGGAAAACATCCCCCCACTCCCAAAAAAATCCTGATTAAATCCACAACAGGCTTTGATCTCTCCCATTGAGTGAAGCGTTGAAGTTTTAATTACAGCCACTCCAAACACCCCCCACACCCACCAATATTCAGGAGAGTTCTTCTGAGCATTCCTGTCTTTGGCAGATAAAGTTCCTGACACCATGCTGGCCACCAGCTGCTCAATTGTGTCCAAAACTTTCCTGTCAGCTCGCTGGGGGGCTGTGGGGAGAGACAAAAACCCAACAAAAAACCCACTCCGTGTTTTATTCTCATCAGCACAGCAGCAAGATGTTGCATTTCTTTTTATTTTTTTTTTTTGGGGGGGTGTGTTTTCACACAACTGATATTGGTAATTTTTTTTTTCCAGGTGTTTACAGGAAACAGAATCTCAGGGATGTTTGGAGATCCCAAATCCAGGTGGCACAGAAATGTGGGATGGCCCCAAAGGAGCCTCCAGGTTCCCTTCCTCAAAAAAAAAAAAAATCTTCCTCCAATGGAGCTGGAATTTGTTGTGGTTTCCTTTCCCTGTGAGGGAAGCCTGGCACCAACCTCTGGAGACTTTTTGGGGATGAAGTGTCCAGAGGGTGGACAAATATCCCGGGTTTTTTTTGAGGGATATTTGTGTGGATTTTGGGATCCCCTCTCAGCTTTCCCTTCTCCAGGCACAGCCCCACAAACTCCAGACCCCAAATAATTTCTGGAGCTGTGGAACCCAGGACTGGACACTCCAGAGGGGCAGGATCCCCTCCCTGAGCTGCTGGAAATCCTGTTCCCAAAGCACCCACTCTCCCATCCCAAACTAAAATAAATCAGGGAAAACTCCACATTTTCACTGAGATTCTGCACCTGTTTATTATTAAAAACACCCTGGTCTAAAAAAAAACAGATCCATGGACACCCTGGACAAGTGAAATCATCCTTAAAACAGGAATTTTCTTGATGAAGCAAAAGGATTTTGTGGGAATCCAGTTGGTTTGAAGGGCTGAGTGATGAATTTCCAACCATTTGATGTCAGTGCTGCAAAACCTCCCTGAGAGAGGACCTGAGACTCCATCAGGAAAAAAACCAGGATGGATTAGGGAAAAAACCCAGGATGGATTAGGGGAAAAAAAAAAAAGATGAATTAGGAAAAAACCCAGGGATATGAACATCTCCACAGGAATGCACCTGGATCTGATTAAAGTGCTGACGGTGACACCTCCGCATTTGCATATATGCAAATATTTACTCTGTAATTAAGTCAGTTCCAGGTTGGTCCTGGCCTCCCTGCCTTGAGGTGGTGAAAAACTTGGATTTAAGGTCTGACAGGTAGCAGAGAGAGAAGGAAGGACAAGACTTCATCACAAAAATTCCAACAGATTCCCTGACTGGGACTCACCTGGAATTCCCTCCCTGCCCCATCCCAGACTGGGATCCACCTGGAATTCCCTCCCTGCCCCATCAGTTGTTGGGATTCACCCGGAATTCCCAGAGTCAGGAGTTCCTGACCCAACAAAACCATAAAAACGAAGCAGATCCTGCAGAGCACCTCCCTCCCAGTTACCTTTGGTGTCAGGGGAGGCAGCCTTGAGCTGCTCTGTGGATTCTGCCTCTGCCTTCTTCATCTGGATGGGGTACCCACTCTTCTCCAACCAGGCCTTCAGATTCTCAATGTACTCCCTCCCAAAGAGCGTGGAATCATCGAAATTCGGGAAGGACGTGGGTGCTGGAGCCATCTCCTGCAGCCCCACAGCCTCCAGGATTTTCTCCTGCCTGAAAACAGAGGCCAGAGCAAAGGTCTGGCCCAGCAGAGCCAGGGACTTTCGGCACAGGGACACGGTGGTCTCGAAGGCGTTGGCCATTTCCCTGGGGTTGCCAAAGCCATTGGTTTTGATGCTCAGCTCGTAGGCATTGCAGGCCATCAGCAGCGGGGTGACCCCCTTGAGGAGGCGGTCCTGCAGCCTCATGATGTATTTATCAAAAGGTTTGATGATCTCAAAGAAGCAGTTCTTGGTTTTCACGGCCCCCTTGTCCAGCAGCATGTTCAAGAACTCGTTGTCCACCTTGGGGGTTTTCAGGGCGGCGTGCTGCAGGCTCTTGATGGTGAAGAAGCAATAATCTCTGTGCTCCGGCCTCAGGGAGCACTTGAAGGAGGCCAACATTTTGGCACAGGTCTCGGTCTCCAGCTCGAAGAGGGCCCCGAAGAGCCGCGAGAACTCGGCGTCGTTCCTGATGGCGTGGAACCCCGCCCACTTGATGATCTCGATGCCAAAGGTGGAGAAAATGTCAGATTTATCCACCAGGTCGAAGCTGAGGTTCCTGAAGACGTGGGCAGGCTTTGGCAGCCTCAGGATGGGTCTCTGAGCTGCCAGAGGGTGTGAGGGGGGCAGCTGGGGGTGCTGCTGGAGTGGCACCGGCCTCTGGTTGGGAACGTCCAGAGGCTGCTCCAGAGCTTTGGCCTCCAGGCCTGGCTGGGCTTTCTTCACGTTCCACTTCTTGAGGGGGCTTTTGACGTCTCCTTTGAACGCTTTGGGTTTCACCACGCCCCTGGTGAGGCGTTTCCCCCTCAGGACTCTCCCCCTGCCCACGCCCCCCCTGTGCAGCGGCGCCCCGAACTCCTCCTCGTACTCCTGATTTTCCACGCTGCCAAACTCTTCCTCCATCAAGCCAGGCGACCTAAAATCCCCCAAAACATCCGAGGAGCCAAACTCGGGCTCCTGAGGCCCGCTGCCCTCCCAGCAATCCGAGGGGCCGTAGTCCTGGCCGCCGTGCCCATAATCCCTGTCCCGCCCGTAGTCCCGGCTGTGAGCAGCGGGGTGATGCCCGTACTCCCTGCCGGCAGCAGCTCCGCGCCCCAATTCCCGGCTCTGGGCAGCGGGGCGCCCGAAATCCCGGCTGAATTCCCGCTCCCTGGGCGTGGGGCGGGCCAAGTGTCCGTGGAAATAATTCTCCTGCCGGAGCAGGGGGCTGCTGGCTCGGTAGGAAGGGCCAGGGAAGTTTTCCCCGGGATAATCTTCCCTGGGATCCTCGCTCCAGTCCTCGTGCTGGGAGTTGGCCTGAGGGAACCTCCCGTCGTCGTTGTAGCGGGGCCGGGGCAGGGGCCTGGAGTGAGCTGGGGAAAGGAAACATCCCGAGCTTTAACACAAGAACATCCCGAGCTTTACAAGAGTCCAAAGAGGTTTAAAAGAGTCAAAAGGCCGAAATTTCTCAAGGAAACCTGACTTCAGGATATTCCCATTCCCATATTCCAAACACTCCATACACTGAGGAGCTCAATTCAATTTGAATTTGAATCCTCTAATTCAATTTTTTCTTGGCTCATTGCTTTCTCAAGTCTTGATTTGCTACAGGAGCAAGTTCTCCTCCAAACCAAATTTTTCTTTGCCCATCACCTTCTCAAGTCTTGATTTTCTACAGGAGCTCAAATTCTCCTCTAAACCAAATTTTTCTTGGCTCATTACTTTCTCAAATCTTGATTTTCTACAAGAGCTCATGTTCTCCTCTAATTCAAATTTTTCATCGTTTTCTCAAGTCTTGATTTTTTTACAGGAACTCAACTTCTTCTCTAAACCAAATTTTTATTTGCCCATCACCTTCTCAAGTCTTGATCTTCTACTGGCGCTCCCGAGGCACAAAATCCATCAAAACTCTAAACTTTCAGCTCTCCCAGAATTCAAATTGTCAAAGACCTTCAAGACCATCAGCTCCAAGCTTTGGCCAATCCCCACCTTGTGACCCAGAGCAGAATTCCCGGGAGGAATTCCACAGCTGGACAGAAACTCAGATCTTCCATAAACTCAACCACAATCATCTCATTGCTGCAGGAAATTCTGGTATTTCTCATTATTCAAGGTCCTTGTTCCCCACTCCCAGAAGTTCAATTTAGAAAGTAAAGAATACTTGGAACAAATGGAAGTGTTTAATGTAAATTATTTCTTCAGGGCTCATACAACTCTAAAAATAACAGCTTTCATTTTAAAGCTCTCCAATGAATGTCCATCCCTGTGAATGTAACCCGAGTGTCTTGCTGGACATTTTATATCTCAAATTTGAGGAAAAATAATTTGGGGACCACATTTAGCATTATGCTCATGAGACCAGTGCCCTGCTTTGAGCTTTTATCCCCAAAAATAACACCAAGCACAAAGACTCAAAGGCTTCCAGCGCACTCCTACATTTATTTAACTTATCAGCCATCACCAGAATTCCATCCTGCAGCAATGTCCCTGGAGACCTGGCTGAAATTGGACCCACTCTCTGATGCTGAAGAGAATTCCTTTGTCTGAATTCCCATTTTTTTCCCACCCTTTACGCTGTCAGTCCTCACCCAGCTGTTCCACATCCATAAAAACGGATGTGGAAAAACACCAGCACCAGGCAAATAAATGGCAGGCGATGCGAGGCTGCTGCTCCCATCATCCCGTTTTTTTTTTTTTCCTTACCTTTAAAACGATGCATGGAGTCTCCCGCGGCATCGTTCCGCTCCATGCGGTACCGTTTAACTTTATCCTGCACCACGGCCTCGAATGTCTCACGGGTGATTCTCCGAGAGGCCATTTTCCCCTCACGGCACGGGGCACGGCACGGCCCGGCCTGGCGCGGGGTCCCGCCGCGGCCTGAGGGGAGGCGCAGCCTCAGGCTCCCCTCACGCTTCCCCGCAGCGCCGGGAGGAGGAGCCGGAGCAGCGCCCGAGCCGGGCCCGCCCTCACCCAGGCCCGCCGGGCCCGCCCTCACCGAGCCCCCCCAGGCCCCGGGCCCGCCCTCACCCAGGCCCGCCGGGCCCGCCCTCACCGAGCCCCCCCAGGCCCCGGGCCCGCCCTCACCGCCTCCCGCCACACCGCGGCCTCCTCTGGCCACGCCCCTTTCCCGGTAACCACGCCCCCTCCCACAGCCCCGGGCCTCACCGAGCCCGCCCCATTCCAGGCCACGCCCCCACACGGTAAAGCCGCGCCCTCTCCCCCTCACACCGACCACGCCCCCGGGCCCCGTCGCGCGTGCGCTGCGCGGAGCCGCCTCATCCCCTGCAGGCGGCACTAACGGTGCGGGCGCGCTGCCGGTAAGCGGGACGGGAGCGAGGGGAGCGGCCCGCGGCCTCCCGCTCCAAGGGAGCGGCCGCTGCCCTGCGGGCGCGTGCGTGGGAGCGGGCGGGCGCGGGAGCGCTGCGCATGCGCACTGAAGAGCCTCGCGCTCTTTTTCGCTCGGCGTGAGGGCGGACGGCGCGAATTTGGGCACCGGCGCATGCGCGGAGAGGGCGGGGCCTGCGTACGGCGGCCGAGTGGGGCCGTTCCGCGCTCGCCTTTTGTCCGGCGGCGGCGGCCGGCGGGGATCCAGGTGGGTCGTGAGGGAGAGCGGGGCCGTGGGTGCGGCCCGGAGCTCCCCAGCACCGCCGCCTTCCTTCGGGGCTCTCTCCGCGTCGCTGGAAGCTGCCGGCTGGGATCCCCAGGCTGGCGGGGCCTGCTGAGGGGTGCGGGATGCTCCAGGGCCCGGGGGAAGCGGGGCAGGGTGGGCTGAGGGCCCGGGGCCTTGACCGGGCACGGTGTCCCCCGTGCTGTAGCCAGAGCCCTGTCACAGTGACAGATACTGAAATCCCATCTAAACGCTGCTGAAGTGTCTCCTTATCCCTCTTAGCTGCCATGTTTCCCCCATTAAATATAAAACCGGGCCATGCCTTTGTATATTTTTAACCCAGAGTTCTGAGCTTTTGTCTGGAGGAAGAACAAGCCCCTTGCTGTGTTTCATCTTGTCACTGGGAGGTTTTGCACCAAAATTAGTTGTGGTCTCTCTCAGCAGCAGCACACGGAGGTGGATCCATCCCATCCCAGGAAAATGGGGTCCAAACAGATCGCCCAGGAAACGTTTGATGATGCAGTGCAGGAGAACATCACCGAGTTTGAGATGGATCCCGAGGAGGCTGTGAGAGAAGCTGTGCTGCAGTTCGAGTCCCAAGGTATTGCAGCTTGGGTTGTTACGGGCTTGAGGTTTTTACAAATCCAAAGGTTTAAAAGAATCCTGCAGGCAAAGATGGATCATGCAGCATTGGAAAGGAGTCTTTGTGAAGTGGAACAGAGACACCATTAATGCTGACCTGGTTTTGTGGATTAATTATGACTGCAAAACTGCTTAGAGGGAAGCTGGAGGGCAAAATTTGGTCAGTGAAATTAAATTCTTTCTTTCCCCCCCCCCGCAATTGACATCTAGCTTTGTTCCAGGCTGAATTTGACCTTCCAGTTAGAATTGAACATTTCAGCGTCTTCACAACAAGTTCATCTTTGTTCCCTGTGGTTAACTTGGCAGCTCTTCCCTAGAACTGGAACTAATACTGTTTATTTGACTCTCATTGTCCTGGAACCAATATTAAACTTGGTTTTATTTCCCATTTTAGGTGTGGACCTGAGCAATATTGTGAAAGCTGTGCGACCTCCTGCCTCTGAGAACGGGCAGAGGCAAAAGCATCAAATCCTGCTGGTAGGAGCACAAATTGATGTTGTCTCCTAAGGATCAGCCTTATATAAGAATAATATTATAAGTACTAGGCCAACTTGTGCCTCTGCCCCATTTCTCTGGGAGCTTTTCAAGCAGTTAATCCCATTTCTTGTGCAAATATAAAAATTCCAGGAGCTCCTTGCACTTCTCAGGGGAGGGTCTGTGTGAGGGTGAGGGTCGGGTTCTGCTCCCAGGGGCAGGGCAGGAGGGAATGGCCTCAAGGTGTGCCAGGAGAGGCTCAGGTGGGACATGAGGAGGGGTTTCCTCATGGGAAGGTGTGGCAGGGGCTGTCCGGGGAGATTTGGGGTGTCCATCCCTGGAGGTGTCCAGGGAGTGACAGGACGTGGCACTCGGCGCTCTGGGCTGGTGACAAGGTGGGGATCAGTTCCACTTATCCCAGGCTGCTCCAGGCCCTGTCCAACCTGGCTGTGGACACTCCCAGAGCTGGAATGAGCTGGTTAGACCCAGTTCACGTGCTCCTGGTCAGCCTGGTGCCCAGTGGAGTGGTGACAGTGGTGGCAGAGTGACCCTTGCCCCTCCATGGCTTCTGTGCACGGAGCTGCTCTTGGGCACAACCACTGGTGCCATAAACACCAAACCGATTTTAGACTTCAAAACAAACAGATAGCCCGCAGTCCAGGTGCAGAACTAACCCTCGGTGTGTCCCTCAGACCCTGGACTCGCTGGCCAGAGCCGTGGCAGAGGCAGATATGGGCGAGTTGCCCCAGCAGCTCTCAGCCTTCGCTGCACAGTGCAAGGAGCAGCTGGCCTTCCGCTACCTGGCCGGCCAGAAGGGCGCCTACCCCGTGGTGTTCTCAGCCTGCCAGCTGGCTGCAGGAGACAGGGAGTTACTGCTGCAAGCCTTGTGCACGCTGTCAGCCCTGCTGGACGGGCAGCCAGACCTGCTGGATGCCGCTGGGCAGGAGCTGCTGCTGCAGAGCCTGCGGGAGCGGCGGGACGACGCGGACATGACGCTGGCCGGGATCCGCTGCCTCCGGCACGCCTGCCTCAAGCACGAGCAGAACAGGCAGGACTTTGTCAAGGGGGGGATCCTCCCTCTCCTCACCGGGGCCATCGTCCAGCACGGGCACAGCGCCGAGGTGGTCAGGACAGCGGCCTCGGCGCTCAGGATCATGACGTTCGATGACGACATCCGCGTGCCCTTCGGACACGCCCACGACCATGCCAAGATGATTGTCCTGGAGAACGATGGGCTGAGAGTCCTCATTGAGGCTGCTAAAGGTAAAATTCACCCTGGGCATGTTGGTGCTAATGGGGAGTCACCCGGGATTCCTTCTCTCACTGCCTCTGGAATCACCTGTGATTCCTTCTCTCACTGTCTCTGGAATCACCTGTGTTTCCTTCTCTCCTTGTCTGATTTCTTCTCTCATAGTCTTGGGAATCACTTGTGGATTTCTTCTCTCATTGTCACAAGAATCATCTGGGATTTCTTCTCTCATTGTCTGATTTCTTCTCTCATAGTCTTGGGAATCACGTGTGGATTCCTTCTCTCATTGCCGGATTTCTTCTCTCATTGTCATAACTTGAAGCTCCTCAGAGGTGATTCAAGAATTTGTCACTCAAATGGGGTTTAATTAATGAAATGTGCCCTGAGAGAGCCAAAAAGTGCCACTTGGTGGTGCTGATAACCTGTGGAGCAGCCAGACTGTCAGAGCAGTTTTTCACTGTATTTAGGGAATATTTTACACCTCTAAGTTGTCTCTGCTGAGGTGCTCCTTGCCCAGAGAGCACATTGTGACTCTGGCTGGGAGCAGAGTGAGCAGGTGTCATCTCCTGTTTTAATACATAAAACACGCTGTTTCCTGTTTAATTAACCACAATTAACCACCTTAATCGTGCAGCAGTCCTCCCTCCCTCGTCTCTCCTCAGCCTTCACAGATAACTCGGGGGTTCTGAGCGAGCTCTGTGCCACCCTGTCCCGCCTGTCTGTCAGGAATGAGTTCTGCCAGGACATCGTGGACCTCGGGGGCCTGAATTTCATGGTGACTCTGCTGGCTGACTGCATGGAGCACCCGGTGAGCACCGGGGAAGGGTTTTGGGGATGCCCTGGAGCTCACTCTAAGGAATGTCAGGAAAATTAATCCACGAACAGCAGAAGTTTGTGGCCAAAAATGAGACAGAGGAGTCCTGTGACTTTATTTGAATAAAGGGAGAGGTCCTGGAACATTCCCCTGGGATCTCTCAGATTTTTGAGGACTCACCTCCCTTTTTACCCCAATTTCCTTCTCTCTTTCCCCATTGGCTGAGGTACTTGAGAGGTCCAGATTTCCCCAAACACCTGATACTTGAGATTCCCCTCTAATGTACAACCCACCCTTTTAATTTTTAATTCTTACAGAATTCATAGTTTTTCCCCGTTGCTTCTTCATCTCTCAATATCCAATTTCATTGATCGGCAACCCTACAGTTTGTTTGTAAAGGCAAATACCTTTTTCCATTCATCAATCAGTGGAATCCATCCCATGGTTTATTTTATGTCTCAGTGCTGGTTTTATCCACCAGCAGACCCACAGCTTGTTTGTAAAGACAAATCCCTCATTCAGGAATGAGGTTCATTTTAATGACTGTGCAGCATTTTAGGTGCAATTAGGGTTGAAACCCCTCTGATCCCTATTTACAGAATTAAAAGCTCTGCAGGTAAAATCTGTGAGCTTCTTGCTCTGAATTCTTCCTGTGTCCTCCAGTCCCACCAGCAGAGCTCTGTCTGCTCCCAGAAAAGCTGAATGTTTGGTTTTCCACCACTCCAGCTAGGAGAGATTCAGGAGAATTTGAATGCTCAAAGATCTGATTTTTAAAGCTTCACTGATGGTCTGGCAGAGATTTTCAAGGTCTCTTACGTGGCAAGGAAGTGACTGAGGGCAGAGTTGTCACAGCTGATGATTGCCCCAGACATCGCCGTGCTTGGGTGACAATTCTGGCCACCCACCAATACGAGGGACACCCCTTCCCCAGAGTGGTGGGGGACATTCCTGCTTTGTTTTCCAGGCTCTCTGCTGCTTTCTGAGCTGTTTTTTTCTCCCTGGAGCAGGACGTGGTGAAGCAGGTGCTCAGCGCCATCCGCGCCGTGGCCGGCAACGACGACGTCAAAGACGCCATCGTGGACGCCGGGGCCACCGAGCTGATCGTGCTGGCCATCAGCCACCACCTGGGCAACCCCCAGGTAACCTCCAGGGGCTGGGAATTCCCTCTGGGATGGGGCTGGGGCTCAGCTCGAGCTGCAGGATGGGTGTTTGTAGTGGATAAACCTCCAGCACGCTCGGCCGTGGAGCGAATATTGGTGTGAATTTCGGGTTTTCCACCTTAAAAATGGTTTTATTTTTCTTATTCCTGAATCAGGGAATAGCAGTGGGGCAGGATGGGTAGTGGGGACAGTGTTTGACACTTCTGCAAAACAGAATCCTGAAGGTTGGAAGCAGCTCCGAGATCACGATTCCAACCCTGCCTTTGGTTTGCGTGCCAGATGCCACAGAGGGAGAAACCAAAACAGCAAAAACCACTCCCCAACCGCCCCAAAAGGACAGAAGCCCCACTCGTGTGTGCCTGGGCGGCCCATTTGCAGGCGGTGAGGGTGTGTGTGGCCTGTGTGTTGCAGATCTGTGAGCAGGGCTGTGCTGCCCTGTGCGTGCTGGCCCTGCGCAAGCCCGAGAACTGCAGCGTCATCATGGAGGGCGGCGGGGCCCTGGCAGCCCTGCAGGCCATGAAGGCTCACCCACGAGAGGTGGCTGTCCAGGTATGGCCCTCACAGCTCCTGCTCACTTTGCTTCAGGTCGTGTGTCTTTGGGATTTTTTCGCCTGAACTCATAGAATTCTGTGCTCGCCTGCAGAAAGCATTGATCCCTCTGCTTCCCTGCAAAACTCCCTGTGATTCCCTAGAAAAACCCCTGACCACTGTCCATCCCTAAAAAACCACTGACCTTGTGCTTCCCTAGGAAAACTCCTGACCCTGTGTCCCCCTAAAAAACCCCTGAGCTTTCCCACAAAAGCCCCTCTGCTTCTCTACAGAAACCCCAGTGCTTCCCTAGGAAAACCACTCTGCTTCCCTAAAAAAGCCACTGACCCCTGTGTCCCCCTCAAACCCCCCGACCCCTGTGTGCCCTGCAGACCCCCGGTGTGCCCTGCAGACCCCCCGTACCCCCCTCCATGGCCGGTGTCCCCGAGCCCTGAGCCGTGTGCTGTCCCCAGAAACAGGCGTGCATGCTGATCCGGAACCTGGTGTCGCGCAGCCGGGACCTGTCGCAGCCCATCCTGGCCATGGGGGCCGAGCTGCTGATCGCCGAGGCTCGCGCCGCCCACCGCGACTGCGACGACGTGGCCAGGGCTGCCCTCAGGGACCTGGGCTGCCAAGTGGAGCTGAGGGAGCTCTGGACGGGCCAGAAGGGGAGCCTGGCTCAGTGAATGC
This sequence comes from Sturnus vulgaris, assembly GCF_052056855.1. Classification (NCBI taxonomy): domain Eukaryota; kingdom Metazoa; phylum Chordata; class Aves; order Passeriformes; family Sturnidae; genus Sturnus; species Sturnus vulgaris. Next base: position 329,519 of record NC_142268.1, on the reverse strand, counting down.
TGCTCTCGCCAAGCAGGGAAGATCCAAGGCCCCTCTGGAATGGCGTGGGAGAAGCCGCAGGCGGGGATTGTTGCCCAGCTGGGAATGCCCGAAGCGGACGTGGCTTGGGGAGAGGCTGCAGGGAACTTTTTCTTTTTTGCCTCGGGAGCTACAGCTGAAATGGCTTTTCTGCATTCACAGGCTGCAAAATCAGCTCAGTGTAGTGATCATTGCCTGGGTCATCTCATGGCTGAAGATGATCTGCTCCCCCCCGGCGTGCAGGACGGGGCTGTTGGCCCTGCTCTGGTCCCCGTGGTGACAGCAGCAGTGGCTCTCTCCTGCCCAGAGTCTGGCTGCTGCTTTGTCCCCTGCTCAGGGGCTGGATGAGGAGGAATCCCCCAGCGTTTGTGAACGTGCTCTCCTCTCCGTTCCATTCCCCCGTTCTTTTACTGCTGACCCTACTCTCGTGTCGCTGCTTTGTTTGGGAATTTTCCGCCAGCGTAAGGTTTTAAACAAAAAAAAAACAAAAAAAAGCCAAGTAAGGATTTGGGATAATATCCAAAGGAACTGTTGGAATCCAGGAGGAAAGTTCACATTCTCCCTCAGAGCGAGGGGCAGGGCAGGGGCTGGCCGTGGGGGTGGCAATTCCAAAGCGGGGCCGAGCTGGTGCAGGAAGCGCTGGGAATGCCAGCCTTGGTCACCTCTTAGGCCTGCCCTGGATCCAGGAATGCTTTCCTTGTAGCGAGGAGGCCGAGCCCCTGAGGGACTGGGGGCAAAGCTGTGCATGTGTGGGCAAAGGCAGGCCCCAGAGAGGCCCCGAAGTCTGAGCTGAAGGCTTTTGTGCCAGCCCTGCTCTGGTGCTGAGCCTTCCTCCCGCGCCGCTGCCGCCGCTGTTTTTGTGAGTGGATGTTTTGAATGTGATATTCTCTGTAGAAATGGTGACCTTATAAAAACATGACAAACCTTCCAGGGCCGCTCGGCTCTTTGTGGAGCCTTTTTTTTTTTTTTTTTTTTTTCTGTGGTGGCAGGAAAGGCAAGGTGGTGGGAAATGCAGAGTTAGTGAGTAAAAGCTCCCCGAGCCCTGTGCTGTGTGCCAGCAGATTGCAAAGGTCAGTGCGTTCTTCAGAGCTCCGTGCAGGAGGCGAGGCTGCCTGGCTGCTCTGTGCCTGCCGGGGGAAGAGCTGGAGGCGTTTTTGGGTGAAAGGATCCCCACAGAGTGGACAGGAGCTGGTGCAAAGGAGCAGAATTAGGCTTTGGGGAGAAGCAGATTGCTGAGGGCAGCGCGTTCCCAAGGTTGGCCTTTCTGCTGGCTTTGGGATGGGGTGGAATAAACGGGATTTAATTTCCGTCCCCTTTAAGCAAGAGTGGCTGTTCTGGCTCCCCGGTGGGAATGGTTCGGGCTCCTCGGTGGGAATGGTTCGGGCTCCCCGGTGGGAATGGTTCGGGATTCCCGCTGGGAATGGTTCGGGCTCCTCGGTGGGAATGGTTCGGGATTGCCGGTGTGGATTGTTCGGGATTCCCGCTGGGAATGGTTCGGGATTCCCGGTCCGGTTCTTTGCGCTCCCCCCGGGCCCGTCCGCGCTCCCCGCGCCGCTCCTGGCGCCCCGCCCCTCAGCTCTTACCACGCCCCCTCCCTCACCCTATTGGTCGGCTCCCCTGTCAGTCATCAGCACGCAGCCAGCCGCAGCGGCCGGTCCTTCCCCCGCCGCGCTGATTGGCCCCGCCCAGAGGCGGGCCCCGCCTCCCGCGGCGCAGCGGGGGCGGCCTGGCGGCGGCGGACGCGGCCGGGGCGGACGCGCAGCGGAGCCGGTGAGTGCGGGAGCGGCCCGGAGCGGGAGCGGCCCCGCCGCGCCCTCAGCGCCGCGCCCTCAGCACCGTGGGCTGGCTGCCGAGCCCCGGCCGGCCGCGCGCGCTGTGGCGGCGTGAGGCAGCGGTGACATTGCCGCGGGCTGCCGTGGGCTCAGCCGCTGCCGGCCGGGCCCGCGGGGCCGTGGCGGGGCCGCCGCGGGAGTGCGGGGGAGCGGCGGGACCCGGGCCCGGGCTGAGCCGCGGGGGAGCGGCGCCGGCCTTGGCGGGGCCGGTGCCGGGCTGCGGCCCCGAGCGGGGCAGGCCCGGGCTGGGACAGGGCTGCGCTCGCTCCTGCATCGCCGCCTTCCCTGCTGCTTTTCCCCCTGGCTCCTTTGCGCTGCTCCTTCTTCCCCTGCTCCTGTGCCCTGCCTGCTCTCCCTGTGTCCTTGCTCTCTTCCCGGCCTCTTTGCCCTGCCTTTGCAGCCTCTGCTTCCCTGTTTCCCACACTTTCCAGGAATTCTGCGCTGCCCTGCTGCCCTCTCCGTGCCCTGCCACCTTCCCAGCCTGTCCCAGTGTCCCTTTCCCCGCCCTGCCATCCCCACTGTCTGTGCTCCTGTTCCCCATCCAAGCTGGGCTCACCCAAACATCATTTCCAGGTGCGAAATTCCATTTTTCCCTCGCGTTTATTTCCGTCTCTGCCAAGCTGAGGAGGGGGCACAGCGCTGTTTCTGTGCCAGGGGCAGCTCCAGGGGCACAGGAGGTGTTGAACACAAATCTCTGCTGCCTCTCCCAGCTCAGCACAGGCAGCAGGAAACTCCCAGGGCAGGGCAGAATTGCCTTCTGTGCCTTCAAAGCCTGATGGAAAACCCTGCGAATGCTGAGCAGGGCTCTCAAGGATGCGTTTTTGTGTGTGATGGATTTTTTTCCCTTTTTTTGTTGTTTATTGATGGGTTTTTTTCCCTTTTCTTTAGCATGTATTGATGGAATTTTTTCCCCTTTTTTCCTCTCTATTATTGGATATTTTTCCCTCTGGCTGGCGATTTGGAAGCTGCTGTCACTTTGTGTTCTCCTGCATCACTTCCAGTGTTTCTGGAGGTTTGGCTGCTCCCCCCGTGTTTATTTTCTGTGGTTTAGGTGAATTTTTGGGGTATTTTGAAAACACCCTGGCTTTTTAATCCATTCCAGCTGAGAGCAGAGAAGGAAAAAAACAAAACAAACAACTAAAAACCACCTGAGGGAAGAGAAAAAAAGGAAGTCCTTGGGAAAAAACGGATCTTGAACGATTTCCTGGGTTTAGAAATGTTTTTGCTTCCTGCACTACAGAATTGAAATAAAAAGAATCATAATGTATCAGTGTGGTGTTAATGGCTTTGCTTGAGTTGGTTAATTACAGCAGATCATTGATAAGATAAGGGGTTTGATAAAAGCATCCCGTGGTTGGAGCTTGCAACTCTTCCTTAATTTGTTTTTGTTCCGTTATTTTCTTTCAATTATTTCTTAAGCAATTACTGCATTTAGGATATACAATAAGGAGAACAGCATTTCTGCCCTGCTGGATTGGGAAATCCAAGCCCAATTCCTTGGAGAGTGAGGGGATGGGGAGCCGAGCTTTAGGCTGGGTTTTGTCAGTGGGAATTTGGCAAGGAGGAAAGAAGAGAGAAACTGCAAGAAGTGGTAAAGGCCAGTTCTGCTGGCTTTGGATGCTCCTCGCCCAGAAAATCAGAAAAAGGGTGTAAGGAATTTGTAAGGAGAGTGCAAGGAGCGTGCAACGAGTGTGTAAGGAGGATACAATGAGTGTGGAAGGAGTAAGGAGTGTGCAAAGACTGCTCAAGGAGTGTGAAAGGAGCGTGCAAGGAGTGTGTAAGATGTGTGCAACAAGTGTGGAAGGAGTGTGTGAGGTGTGTGCAATCAGTGTGCAAGGGCTGTGCAAGGAGAACGTAAGGAGTGTGCAAGTGTATAAGGAGTGTGTGAGGAGAGTGCAATGAGTGTGATCCATTGCTCAGCGAACAACTGCTCATGCCTGCCGATCGATTATATCGGCGATCGATTGATCGCGACTGCCGATCGATTATATCGGCGATCGATTGATCGCGACTGCCGATCGATTAGATCGGCGATCGACTGCTCATGCCTGCCGATCGATTAGATCGGCGATCGATTGCTCATGCCTGCCGATCGATTATATCGGCGATCGATTGCTCATGCCTGCCGATCGATTAGATCGGCGATCGACTGCCCATGCCTGCCGATCGATTAGCTCGGCGATCGACTGCCCATGCCTGCCGATCGATTAGCTCGGCGATCGATTGCTCATGCCTGCCGATCGATTATATCGGCGATCGATTGATCGCGCCTGCCGATCGATTAGCTCGGCGATCGATTGGTGATGCCTGCCGATCGATTAGCTCGGCGATCGATTGGTGATGCCTGCCGATCGATTAGCTCGGCGATCGATTGCTCATGCCTGCCGATCGATTAGCTCGGCGATCGATTGCTCATGCCTGCCGATCGATTAGCTCGGCGATCGATTGGTGATGCCTGCCGATCGATTAGCTCGGCGATCGATTGGTGATGCCTGCCGATCGATTAGCTCGGCGATCGATTGCTCATGCCTGCCGATCGATTAGATCGGCGATCGATTGGTGATACCTGCCGATCGATTAGCTCGGCGATCGATTGCTCATGCCTGCCGATCGATTAGCTCGGCGATCGATTGCTCATGCCTGCCGATCGATTAGCTCGGCGATCGATTGGTGATGCCTGCCGATCGATTAGCTCGGCGATCGATTGGTGATGCCTGCCGATCGATTAGCTCGGCGATCGATTGCTCATGCCTGCCGATCGGTTAGATCGGCGATCGATTGATCGCGACTGCCGATCGATTAGATGCAGGTGAGTATTGCCAGGCCAAAATGATGGCAGCTGCTGAAGCTGGGGCAGCTTTTGTGGCCCACAGCTGCACAGAGGCCTCGGTGTCTCCTGCTCGCTGCCCGTAATGTTCCTCGGTGTTTCTGCGTGTCTCGGCTGGCTGGGAACGCGGGGCAGGGGGAGGCCAGGAGCCCCCAAAAGGCACCCAGCACCTCTTGTCCTTGGGCTCTGCAGGGGAGGGGCTGTGCCTGCAGTGTCCCGCCTGTGCCGAGCGCACATCCCGGGGATGGGCGCTGGGGCACCCGGAGCTCCTTGGCCAGGGGCTGCTCTGAACAGGCACCCGGAGATGCTTCAGCCCGGACAGAGGCCACCGACAGCCCAAAAGCCCCCCAAGAACAGCTGGCATTTCCTGGGGATGGCAGCACGGGCCGCCTGCAGAGGAGCTCAGCCAGCGATTCCCGGTTCTGACCTCCCAGGGCTCCCACGCAGCTGACAGGTATGTCCTGGCCTCCCCGAATCCCGTCCCTTCCAGCCTGAGGCCATCATCCAGCAGCAGCCTTAAAGCCAAGGCACTCTTCTCTCACAGACATTAAATCCCAACCAACAGCCTGCAGAGATGCCTTAAAATCAAAGGTTTGGGTGGGATGAAGTTTTGTTTAGATGAAGGTGGGAGTTTTTCAGGGAGCCAGCTGGAAGTGCAGAAGGGATGGAAAGCTTTCACAGGTGGGTCCCACTGGAGGTGCACTGAAGGCAGGGATGTCCATCCCCTTCCTGAGGGAAAAGAACTTGCTTAAGTCACTGCTGAGGCTCTGGAAAGAACTGAAATTCTGCAGGGAGAGATGTCCTCTCGTGGCCCCAGGGACTGCCTCGGCACGGGCCACGAGCGCCTCCGGCCCCTGCCTTCTCCTGCTTGAAAAGATCACCTGGAGCCCGAGCTCGGGGGGGTGAAATCAGCTGAAATCCAGGTAACTCTGTCAAGTGCCCCCCAGGGACATCGGCGGGGCTGGGGGATGAGGGTTTGAAACAGCAAATTCTTTGGAATATACACCTGTCCCTCACAGCTCCTGCTGCCTCAGCCACCGCTGCCTTCGCCTCAGGGAATGTTTCTTTGGGATTTTTTTTTTTTCCCTGTACTCATAGAATTCTGTGCTTCCCTACAAAAAGCATTGACCTCCTAGCTTCCCTACAAAGCTCCCAGTGCTTCCCTAGAAAAAGCCCTGATCCCCGTGCTTACCTACAGAAACCCCAGTGCTTCCCTAGGAAAACCACTCTGCTTCCCTAAAAAAACCACTGACCCCTGTGTCCCCCTCAAACCCCCCGACCCCGGTGTGCCCTGCAGACCCCCGGTGTGCCCTGCAGACCCCCCGTACCCCCCTCCATGGCCGGTGTCCCCGAGCCCTGAGCCGTGTGCTGTCCCCAGAAACAGGCGTGCATGCTGATCCGGAACCTGGTGTCGCGCAGCCGGGACCTGTCGCAGCCCATCCTGGCCATGGGGGCCGAGCTGCTGATCGCCGAGGCTCGCGCCGCCCACCGCGACTGCGACGACGTGGCCAGGGCTGCCCTCAGGGACCTGGGCTGCCAAGTGGAGCTGAGGGAGCTCTGGACGGGCCAGAAGGGGAGCCTGGCTCAGTGAATGCTGCTCTCGCCAAGCAGGGAAGATCCAAGGCCCCTCTGGAATGGCGTGGGAGAAGCCGCAGGCGGGGATTGTTGCCCAGCTGGGAATGCCCGAAGCGGACGTGGCTTGGGGAGAGGCTGCAGGGAACTTTTTCTTTTTTGCCTCGGGAGCTACAGCTGAAATGGCTTTTCTGCATTCACAGGCTGCAAAATCAGCTCAGTGTAGTGATCATTGCCTGGGTCATCTCATGGCTGAAGATGATCTGCTCCCCCCCGGCGTGCAGGACGGGGCTGTTGGCCCTGCTCTGGTCCCCGTGGTGACAGCAGCAGTGGCTCTCTCCTGCCCAGAGTCTGGCTGCTGCTTTGTCCCCTGCTCAGGGGCTGGATGAGGAGGAATCCCCCAGCGTTTGTGAACGTGCTCTCCTCTCCGTTCCATTCCCCCGTTCTTTTACTGCTGACCCTACTCTCGTGTCGCTGCTTTGTTTGGGAATTTTCCGCCAGCGTAAGGTTTTAAACAAAAAAAACAAAAAAAAGCCAAGTAAGGATTTGGGATAATATCCAAAGGAACTGTTGGAATCCAGGAGGAAAGTTCACATTCTCCCTCAGAGCGAGGGGCAGGGCAGGGGCTGGCCGTGGGGGTGGCAATTCCAAAGCGGGGCCGAGCTGGTGCAGGAAGCGCTGGGAATGCCAGCCTTGGTCACCTCTTAGGCCTGCCCTGGATCCAGGAATGCTTTCCTTGTAGCGAGGAGGCCGAGCCCCTGAGGGACTGGGGGCAAAGCTGTGCATGTGTGGGCAAAGGCAGGCCCCAGAGAGGCCCCGAAGTCTGAGCTGAAGGCTTTTGTGCCAGCCCTGCTCTGGTGCTGAGCCTTCCTCCCGCGCCGCTGCCGCCGCTGTTTTTGTGAGTGGATGTTTTGAATGTGATATTCTCTGTAGAAATGGTGACCTTATAAAAACATGACAAACCTTCCAGGGCCGCTTGGCTCTTTGTGGAGCCTTTTTTTTTTTTTTTTTTTTTTTTTTTTTTTTTGTGGTGGCAGGAAAGGCAAGGTGGTGGGAAATGCAGAGTTAGTGAGTAAAAGCTCCCCGAGCCCTGTGCTGTGTGCCAGCAGATTGCAAAGGTCAGTGCGTTCTTCAGAGCTCCGTGCAGGAGGCGAGGCTGCCTGGCTGCTCTGTGCCTGCCGGGGGAAGAGCTGGAGGCGTTTTTGGGTGAAAGGATCCCCACAGAGTGGACAGGAGCTGGTGCAAAGGAGCAGAATTAGGCTTTGGGGAGAAGCAGATTGCTGAGGGCAGCGCGTTCCCAAGGTTGGCCTTTCTGCTGGCTTTGGGATGGGGTGGAATTAACGGGATTTAATTTCCGTCCCCTTTAAGCAAGAGTGGCTGTTCTGGCTCCCCGGTGGGGATGGTTCGGGATTCCCGGTGGGAATGGTTCGGGATTCCCGATGGGGATGGTTCGGGATTCCCGCTGGGAATGGTTCGGGATTCCCGGTGTGGATTGTTCGGGCTCCCCGGTGGGAATGGTTCGGGATTCCCGGTGTGGATTGTTCGGGATTCCCGCTGGGAATGGTTCGGGCTCCCCGGTGGGAATGGTTCGGGATTCCCGCTGGGAATGATTCGGGATTCCCGGTCCGGTTCTTTGCGCTCCCCCCGGGCCCGTCCGCGCTCCCCGCGCCGCTCCTGGCGCCCCGCCCCTCAGCTCTTACCACGCCCCCTCCCTCACCCTATTGGTCGGTTCCCCTGTCCGTCATCAGCACGCAGCCAGTCCCAGCGGCAGGTCCTTCCCCCGCCGCGCTGATTGGCCCCGCCCAGAGGCGGGCCCCGCCTCCCGCGGCGCAGCGGGGGCGGCCTGGCGGCGGCGGCGGCGGCGGCGGACGCGGCCGGGGCGGACGCGCAGCGGAGCCGGTGAGTGCGGGAGCGGCCCGGAGCGGGAGCGGCCCCGCCGCGCCCTCAGCACCGTGGGCTGGCTGCCGAGCCCCGGCCGGCCGCGCGCGCTGTGGCGGCGTGAGGCAGCGGTGACATTGCCGCGGGCTGCCGTGGGCTCAGCCGCTGCCGGCCGGGCCCGCGGGGCCGTGGCGGGGCCGCCGCGGGAGTGCGGGGGAGCGGCGGGACCCGGGCCCGGGCTGAGCCGCGGGGGAGCGGCGCCGGCCTTGGCGGGGCTGGGGCCGGGCTGCGGCCCCGAGCGGGGCAGGCCCGGGCTGGGACAGGGCTGCGCTCGCTCCTGCATCGCCGCCTTCCCTGCTGCTTTTCCCCCTGGCTCCTTTGCGCTGCTCCTTCTTCCCCTGCTCCTGTGCCCTGCCTGCTCTCCCTGTGTCCTTGCTCTCTTCCCGGCCTCTTTGCCCTGCCTTTGCAGCCTCTGCTTCCCTGTTTCCCACACTTTCCAGGAATTCTGCGCTGCCCTGCTGCCCTCTCCGTGCCCTGCCACCTTCCCAGCCTGTCCCAGTGTCCCTTTCCCCGCCCTGCCATCCCCACTGTCTGTGCTCCTGTTCCCCATCCAAGCTGGGCTCACCCAAACATCATTTCCAGGTGCGAAATTCCATTTTTTCCTCGCGTTTATTTCCGTCTCTGCCAAGCTGAGGAGGGGGCACAGCGCTGTTTCTGTGCCAGGGGCAGCTCCAGGGGCACAGGAGGTGTTGAACACAAATCTCTGCTGCCTCTCCCAGCTCAGCACAGGCAGCAGGAAACTCCCAGGGCAGGGCAGAATTGCCTGCTGTGCCTTCAAAGCCTGATGGAAAACCCTGCGAATGCTGAGCAGGGCTCTCAAGGATGCGTTTTTGTGTGTGATGGATTTTTTCCCCCTTTTTTCGTTGTTTATTGATGGGTTTTTTCCCTTTTCTTTAGCATGTATTGATGGAATTTTTTCCCCTTTTTTCCTCTCTATTATTGGATATTTTTCCCTCTGGCTGACGATTTGGAAGCTGCTGTCACTTTGTCTTCTCCTGCATCCCTTCCAGTGTTTCTGGAGGTTTGGCTGCTCCCCCCGTGTTTATTTTCTGTGGTTTAGGTGAATTTTTGGAGTATTTTGAAAACACCCTGGCTTTTTAATCCATTCCAGCTGGGAGCAGAGAAGGAAAAACCCAACCAAAAACCACCTGAGGGAAGAGAAGAAAAGTTGCAATAAAAGTTGGTTTAATCAACACCAACAACCTGTGCGTGAAAAGATTTAAAAAACAACCTGGGCTGGCTTCCAGCGTCCTCACAGCGCTGGGAATTTGAATTTTAAAATTTTATTTTTGCGAGTCCAGGCGATGTTTCAGAAGCAGAAATGAGGAGGAAAGGGGCGGCGCTGGGGCCGTTCTGGGCTCTGCATTTCAGCTGAAATCCTCGGGGCAATTCGGCAGCTCCAGGAATTTCTCTTTGCTTCTCCTGCCCTGCACAGCTCCAGGCGGTTTTTATTTTATTTTTTTAAATTTTTTTTGGTGTGTCCAACTCGGTTTTAGGAGGTTGCATAAACCTCAAAAACTTGTGATGGGCTTGGGACAGGTCGGACAGGTTTGCTGCCAGAAAAAAAAAAAAACAAAAACAAACAAAAAACAACAAAACCACCCTGAGGAACCAGGAGTAATTTATAATTTGGGTTTTTTGGAGTCACTTTGCTGCTACTTGGAGGATTATTTATTCAGATTCATTCAGGTTTGTCCTTTTTTTGTGTGTGTGAAAATAACACAAAATCTTCGGGGCTGCCTGGGTTTTCCAGGTGATCCAGGAGGATTCCTGGTAAAGGAAATCCTCGGGAAAAAAGGGATTTTCTGTTGAGAAATCCTGGGAAAAAATGGATTTTCTGTTGGGAAATCCTGGGAAAAAATGGATTTTCTGTTGAGAAATCCTGGGAAAAAATGGATTTTCTGTTGGGAAATCCTTGGAAAAATGAGATTTTCTGTTGGGCCTTGAGGGGGAGGAGAGCTGAGGTGCAAACTGCTCCTCAAGGTCGCCAAATAAACGAGGCTTGGGGGAGTTCTTTGCTTTAGTTGGACTTTAAATCTTTAAATCCCCTTTTTTGTTGTTGTTTCTGCACAGTCAGAGATGAAACTCTGGGTGCTGTGAGGCCTGAGTTTTTCCCGAGGGAAAATTTACTGAAATTTTATTTCTTTATTTCTTTGAGAAGTGCTGCAGTGGAAGTGAAATGTGCAGCGTCCCGGCCGGGGAAGGTTCATTAAATCCTCCCCCAATTAAAGGCGGGGGGGCCGGGCTGAAAATTCCATTTCCTTGGCACACTTGTGGCTTCACCATGGCAGCTTTGAACTCGGATTTCCTTTTTTTTTTTTTTTTTGGTGGCTTTTATTTTGTTTTTCAGAGTCGTTTTGTGCTGAAATGTTCGCTGGTTCTGTGCCCTGAGAGCTGCTTGTGCCCCAAATAATCCGAATTTTAAATCCTCCCCGTGCTGGGGTTTGGCCCTTTGGGAACCTCAGTGCACCACGGAAAAAAAAAGGATATTTTTAATTTCAGGATATTTTTACTTTCAGGATATTTTTAATTTCAGGATATTTTAAATTTCTTAAATTTCAGAATATTTAAATGTAATAAATACTTTATTTTTAAATTTAATAATATTTTAGCACCGTTTCTTTAGGATATTTCCTCTGGGGGGAAAGAAAAAAAAAAAAAACCCAAATAAGTTTTTGGAGCTCAGGGAGGGGTTGAGGGCTTTTTTTTTTTTTTTTTTCTTGGAAAAAGAAAAACTTTTTCTTGCTCCCTGCCCGAGATAAAGCTGCTGACAGATAAGAGCTGCTGTGCAGTGTGGGGCTGCAGAGCCTTGCCAGAATTCCCTCCCAGCTCCCTGGGAATAATCTGAATTATGGGAATAATTAATTGGAATTATTGCTCTGTTTTCCCTTGCCAGAATTCCCTCTGCTCCCTCCCAGCTCCCTGGGAATAATCTGAATTATGGGAATAATTAATTGGAATTATTGCTCTGTTTTCCCTTGCCAGAATTCCCTCTGCTCCCTCCCAGCTCCCTGGGAATAATCAGAAAAATGGGAATAATCAGAAAAATTGAATTAATCCCGGGATTATGGAATGGCTGCCCTTGGGCAGATTTCAACTCCAATAAATTTAAACTAAAAAAAAAAAAAATTAAATTTCAAAACTTTTAAATTTATAAATATTAAACTCTTCCACCTGTTGTAATTCAATGGGTTTTGTATCCTTTTTAAAATTTTTATTTTGATGATTCCTTCCAATCGTTCTTGGAGGGAAGGAGAGCCCTGGGCTGCTCCCAGCTGGTGCTGCAGGCTTGATTTTTAACATTTTCATCCTTTTTAAAATTATTTTTAACATTTTCATCCTTTTTAAAATTATTTTTAACCTTTTCATCAGGCTCCTCAAGGGGAGAGTTCATCCCACTCTGAGCATTCCAAGTTTTTTTTTTTTTCCCCTGATTTTTTTCTGGGTTGTTTTTGTTCCAGGGCACATCTCACCCAATAAAAAAAAAAAAAAAATTGAATTTTTCTGGGACAGCTCCAGCAGGGAAAGGTGTGAAAATTCCTGCAGGGTTTTATTCTTTCCTGATTTCATTGTGTGTTCACAACATAATTAAAGTTTTAAAAATGGAGTTGTGGAAGGGATTTTAACTAAATTAAATTGGAGTCATGGCTTCATCCACACCTTGTTGCAATTCCCAATAATTCCCAATTTTTGAGTTAAAAATTCCTTTTAAGTTTCCCTCTCTGTCTTTTCTCTCCTCAGATTAAATCCCTCCTTTAATTTTTTTTTGAGTTTTATGGGCATCAAGGCCCAGCTTTGCCAAATTCTTCTGCTACTCCAAACTCTTTTTTTTCTTTTTTTCTTTTTTTTTCCATCATTCCTGCTGGGTTTTCCAGGGGAAAAAGCAAATATTTCTCAGCAAACAGGGGCTGTTTGCTTTGTCCTTCCTGGGGACAGGAAAACGAGAATTGTGTCAGAGCTTTGGCACAGGTGTAAATTCACATTTTTTTAGGAATCTCTGAGATTTTTTTTTTTCGGGTGGGAAAAGCCCCTTTAGGATCAAATGCTTCAAATTCTTCCCTTTTTTCCTCATATTTCAGATTTCTTCTTCCTGCCCTGGGGAAATGCAGGAAATGGGAATTCCAGGCAGGTGGTGGAGCCAAACTTCTCCATGGAATTAAATTTGGATGATCCCCAAACCTTCAGCACCGTGTGAAATTCTTTACATTTCCCTTCATTTTTAATTATCCCCCCCCCCAGTTTGTGTTCATTTCCTGGAGCTCATTAATTTCTGCTGAGCAATTAACGATTTCCAGGTCATTTCAGCCATCCCAAAGGGGGAATTTCCCTTTTTCCCCAATTCTGGAATCACCTTGAATCCCTGGCCGAGTTCCACTCTGGATCAGGGTGTGGATAAATGCTTTGTGCTTTCCATAAATGGATTTTGGTGGAAGAGCACACAGCCTGTCACTCTTCAGCTTTTCACTCCCCAAAATCTCAATTTTTTCAGCGATTTTTTTTTTTTTTCCCCTTTTATCCCTCAGGGAATGCAGCCCTGAGCACTCCAGGATCCAGATGTGTCACAGGGACTTGTGTAACTCCCATAAAAATATATAAAAATAAATAAAAATATATAAAAATAACCCAGCACTGGGTGAGGAAAACAAAAACCAAACACATTTAATCCCCAGTTTGAGGTTTTTGTGTTTGTTTTTTTTTTTCTATTTTTTTCTTTGTAAACAGAGGGAATGAGTGTGTGGGGAAAGATCCAAAATAGAGGATTTAACAGAAATATCCAGCTGCTCCACGTGGCTCCTGCTGGGCTATTAAATAAGTGACTCATGGTGGTGGAGATGCAAAATAATCTGGTTTTTAATAGCCAGGCACAGCAAACTGTCACCAAAACTTTCAATTCGGACGAAATTTTAAGATAATTTCTGTTTTCTGTGGCTCCAACGTGAATTATTTGTCAAAATAACTCCCTGGCATCAGAACCCAGCCCGAGTCCAAAACAAAATCCAGCTCTGAGGCCAGCAAAAGGGAATAAAAATAGGAAATAAATGCTAATTTTGCGTTTGGGAGCAGATTCGATGTGTGGAATTCAGTGTACAAACAGGTGTTTGTAGGCTCGGGGCAGGGGGCACTAAAAATAAAAAAGGGAATATTGTGGAGTGAATCCTTAGGTAAAAATAACTCCAGCCTTAACAACATCCCTTGAATTTGGCAAATTTCCTTCCAGGCCTCTCTTCCTCAATCATTGTCTGTAAAAAGAAAATTGCATTTTGCATTCCTGAGCCCTTCAGCTGGATTTCTATTTCGGTGGGGTTATTTCTGGCAGTGATAAATCTGATATTGTGACCTACATTCCTTTATTCCAGGCTGGCAGAATTTCTCCACCTGTGATTTCCTTCACGTTTTGGCTGAAAAGGGAAAAAAAAAAAAAAAAATTTAATTTGACAATGGGGTTTTCCCAGGCCTGTGAGATAAGGAGGAATGAGAAGGGAAGGGATCGACTGCAGGTCATCATAATTAGAAATAATTAATTGTTTGAATAATTAGGGATCTGCTCTTGATGCTTGGGGGAGTTTTTTGTTTGTTTGGGAGGGAGCTTTGTTCAGGTTGTGTCGGGTGTTATATCCCAATAAAACCTGGAGTTTTCCCTCCTTGGGTTCCTCAAACGCCCTCAGGAACTGGATTGGTGTTTCCCCAAAATTTTGGATTTGTGGGTTTGTGTTTTCCCAAAGTTTTTGGATTTATGGATTGGTGTTTTCCCAAAGTTTTTGGATTTATGGATTGGTGTTTTCCCAAAGTTTTGGATTTGTGTTTTTCCCAAAGTTTTGGATTTGTGGATTTGTGTTTTCCCAAAGTTTTGGAGAAGCTTTGGGGGTGAGAACTGGAGAATTGTGGCCTTGAGGGCCCGAGGGCGAGAAGAGATGGAGGGAGGCAAATTCCAAATTTCCGAGGGCCTGGAGGGGCAGGAAAAGGGGGAATGGGGGTGGGATTTTGGGGGTGGGATTTTGGGGGTGGAATTTTTGGGGTGAGATTTTTGGGGCGGGATTTTGGGGTGGGATTTTTGGGGTGGGATTTTTGGGGCGGGAATTTTGGGGGTTTTGGGATTCCCAGGGAAGCTCCATCCCTGGAGCGACAGGAGGTGGTGGAAGGTGTGGGGTGGGATGAGATGATCCCAAAAACCCTTCCCAAGCCAAGGCACCGTTAATTCCGGGGTAATTAACCCCCTTCAGGCTCCTCCACCCCAAAGCCCTGTTTGGGTTCCAGATGTGCCCGGCCTGGCATTAATCTGAGAGGGAACAAACCCGGGTCAGCAATTCTGAAAGGTGCTGGCAAGCGTGAAGTACCTGGGATTGTTCAGAAAAGGGGAAAAAGAGGCTGGAAATGGTTTTTGGTTTTTTTCCCCTACATAAGGAAAATGTGCCTGAGCTTCGCAGGCTCAGAGGGAAGGAAATGCAAGAAGTGCCTGGATTGAGGAATTCTCATTTCCTGATAAAACTTTCCTTGGAGAGTGTGGCCCTTCCCGAGTGGGGCTGTTGGAGCAGCTTTGTGGCTCAGCAAAGTGATTTTAGTGATTTTTGTCCTTGGCCACCTGTGAGCACCTCCCTGGGCCACCCCAGGGCTTCAATCCCAGGCTGGAAAAGCTGCAGCGTTAAAGGCAGAAATGCCAGAAAAGTCAGAGCTTAAAAAAAAAAAAAAAGTGAATTATTTCCATTTAAATAGAATTATTTCTGCAGCCAAGGTCAGGCCGACCTTTCCTCTCTTGGAGGGTGGGTTTGGGATATTTCAGAGCAGGAAAATCCTGTGCAAGCCACCCTGGGAGGAAAGGGAATCCTGAAAGGACCCGGCTGAAATCCCAGAACGGCCCCTGGGGCACGTGTGAGGCACTGGATCCCTCTGTTCCCAAAAATAACCCCCCTGCCCAGGGCTGGCCTTGGGGACTCATTCCTGGCACGATTTTCTCCCCCTTTTCCAAAGGGTTTTAAATTTCCACCTTCCCTCTCCACTCTGTCCTTGCTGGTCCCAAAGAGCCACCAAAGCCCCCAGTGGGAGCAGGCAGGGTCTGCTCCTTTTCCCTGGGAATTGTGGATATTCCTCTAAATTCGTGTTGTTATTCTGTGTGGGGTGGGAAGAGTGGATGTGAACGGCGCAGGTTTTATCTGGCACCAAAGCAGGAAGGAAATGGCAGCAGGATCCTGGAAAATCCCTTTTTCTGGGAGCTGGGGGAGGGTTTTCCTGCTGCAGACGGCCCTGGGGGTGGTGGCTCGCCCTCCCTGGGCTCTGTCACCAGGACATTTCCCCTCTGACACCTTTCCTGTGTTTTTTGGGTTCCCTTAGGAGCTGTAGCTCTCCTGCCCCCGTGGAGTGTGCCTGGAATGGGTAATGGTGTGAGAGAAGGTGCAGTGGAATTCCAGAGGGATGTGGAGCCCCTCCCGGCCCGAGTTCCAGCAGAGGTGAGAGCAGGGGCTGGGCTGGGCTGGGAATTCTGTCCTGCCCAGGTGAGATCCCACAAGGAATTCTGCATCCAGCCCTGGCAGGATGTGGAGATGCTGGAGCAAAGCCAGGGGAGGCTCCAGGATGCTCAAAGGGAACGGGCACTGGGGAAAAGCTGGGAAAAATTGGGATTGTGCAGCCTGGAAAAGCTCCTGGGTCACCTGATTGTGATCTTGCAGAGCCTGAGGGAAATGTGGAGAGAGATTTGGGATGAGGGGTGGAGGGACGGGACACGGGGAATGGATTTAAACTGGAAAAGGGGAATTCGGGTGGGATTTTGGGCAGGAATTCCTGGCTGGGCTGGAACTCCCAGAGCAGCTGTGGCTGCCCCTGGATCCCTGGAATGTCCCAGGCGTGGCTGGAGCAGCCTGGGGTGGTGGCAGACATCCCTGCCCCTGGAATGGGATCAACTCCAATCCCAAACCGGGGTGGGGTTTAAGCCCCGGGGTTTGTGCAATCCGTGGGATGTGTCCCCAGGCGTTCCCAGATGACAGGCAGGGAATTCCCAGCCCAGGCTGAGCCGCCCCAGGGCCACCAGTCCCCATTTCGCAGCCCCTGGGCCGGGCCCGTGTGCACGGGGCAGGTGTTGGCTCCTTTGCGTGGCTCTGCCCAAAGCCGGGGCTGAAGTTCGGCTTTGCTGGGCTGCCCCCGCGGCCTGCGAGGGGGAATTGAGCTGATCCAGGCCTTTGGGGTCATAAACATTAACTTTGGGCTTGGGAAATGTCCCGAAAACAGGGAAAACGTTAACTCCTCTCACCCACCAAGTGTCAAAAGTTCACACGTCAAGCCGGGGCTTGTTCTCACTCCAGAACTTCCACGGCGTTGGATTCTCTGGCTTTTTGGGTTTGGTTTTTTTTTTTGACTCTCTGTGGGAGAAAAAAATGCTGATTTTATAAATCTGAGCTGTGGCAGGAATGCCAAGAGCAAAATCCCTCTCATTTCCCCCATCAGAGGGGGGAAACCTGCCCGGATGGATCCTCAGGAGCTGGGGAATGATGTGGGAATAGGGATCTTCCAGAAACTTCCCTTCTGTCCATGCCCAAACCGTGGGGAGGGAGAAGAAAGAGGGAAAAAAAACCCCAAAAAACAGGGAGAAAAGAGCACATGGGAGAGGAATTCTTGGAATTTTGCCTCATGATCCAACCAGGAATTCACTGTGCTGGACATTCAGTGAAACATTTTCACCCAAATCCTGGCCCTGGGGTGAATGCTGCAGAAAAGGTGAAATATTCTTTGTGGGATTGATTTTTTTTTTTCCTATTATCCAATTTTTTTTTTGCAGGATAACCAGGAGAAGAAGAAAGTGCTGAACTCTCTGATGTCTGGGGCACTGGCTGGGGCTGTGGCTAAAACTGCAGTGGCTCCTCTGGACAGGACAAAAATCATGTTCCAAGGTGACTCCTGGGGGCTCTTCCCAAACTTAACTTGAACTTTTTTTAAAATTTCGAGCCCTT
Organism: Sturnus vulgaris; assembly: GCF_052056855.1. Lineage (NCBI taxonomy): Eukaryota > Metazoa > Chordata > Aves > Passeriformes > Sturnidae > Sturnus > Sturnus vulgaris. The sequence goes on along the minus strand of NC_142268.1, from coordinate 312,396 downwards.
TGAGCTTCTGATGTGCTCATGCAGCTCCTTTTCCAGGAGATTTGGATGCCCAGACTGTGTCAGTTCCTCCCAGACTGGGGGACAGAATTCACTGGAGCTGCTGCACCCCTGGATTGTGACAGGAAATGAAATTCCTCTGACTGGAATGGAGAATTCCCGTGTGTTTAGCAGGATTTGGGGATTTGGGGATCCTCCAATTATCCCAAAGGGAACAGCACAGGCCTTTAATTCCGTGGACATTTGGGAGAGCCAAGAATTTAAAATCTGCTGACGTCCCAGATTAACTGAATTGGGCTCAATCTAATCCCTGGCTGACATTTCATTTAGAATTGATTTTTTTTTTTCCTCACATGATTTTCATTCTGGGCACAGCAAAGAGCTCTGGAATTGCTGGGATTGCCCCTGGGACCTGAATCTTTGGGGTTTTCCTACCAAAAGCAGCCCCAGGTTCATTTTAGGGTGGAAAATGAGGGGCAGGGATGAGAGGGAAGCCACAGAGCTGGGCTGAGCCAGCAGCTGACATTCCTCAAAATCCCTGAGTGGATTCAAATATTCCCACTGGAGCAATTTCTGATCTGATGGATTCTTCTTGGTTCTTGCTGTCCTAAAGGATTTTATTCTCTATGAGGAAGGAAAACACCTTTGGATCACCTTGAGTTGGAAACTGAGGAATGGGGCTTGGGATTTGGAACTGGATGAGCTTTCCCATCCCAAACCATCCCACCATTCAGCAAATTTCCCTGTGGCAGAGAGAGAGAAAAAAATCCCTTTTTTAAAGGAACAAAACCTTCACTGTTTAGTGCTTTCTTTCCTTTTAAAGAAAAATTCAAAATAAAAGCATTGAATTGCACGGGGGAGCAGCAGATTGGGGGGAAAAAAAAATGGATTTGCATGGAATTGTTGGATACACTTGAGAGGCTCCAGAGTCTCAGCTGAGTGAGGAAGGAGCTGCAGCAGCCCCTTAATTGGAGCCACATTTCATTAAAGATTTCCAGCCAGGGTTTTCCCTTCCCTTGGCAGAGCTGCCAGACAAATCCTGCTTCCCAAAGCCTGCCTCGTGGATTCCAGGGATCAGGACGTGCTGTCACTTTGGATGGATGCAGGGGAAGTGGGGAGAGGAAAAAATAAAAAAAAAATAAAAATAAAAAAAACCGAGGGAGTTGATTTGGGTTTTGCTGGGATGGAGCTGCTCTTGCGTGGAGCTCGGATCTCTCCTCCCTGGATTCTGGAATTAGGGTGGGACCTGGGCATGGAAGTGCTCTGAAAAATAAGGGAACAGTGCAGCTTGGGTGTTTTCTCTTTAATTAATTGTTTGTATTTATTCATTTATTCCACCCAACCTGAATTCTCCTAACAGGCAGCAGAGGGAAAAAAAAAATGGATTTTGTGCTAAATTATGGGAGCATTTAAAAGACAAAGAATCTCCATTTCCTCTTGCATTCATTCTTTTCCTTCTATTTTTATCCCTTTAGCCAAAACACCTGCTTATTTATCTCTTATTTAGGGATTCAAATGTTTTTTATGTCTTGCAAGCCCTAATCTTTTTTTTAATTTTTTTTTATTTTTAGTGTCTTCAAAAAGATTTTCTGCCAAGGTGAGGTGATGTCTGTGTGCTGTTGGCCTGAATTGTTTAATTAATCTTTTGTTGGCCTTTATTTCACTTTTTTTGGGATTTATGAAAATACAGAGGGAAGGACTGGGAATGGTGTTGTTAATTATAGGATTAATTAGGAAAGTGATTGCTGGGGGGATTCAAACTCCAGGTTGTGATGTGAAAATAAATGTGACATCACTCAGGGCTCTGGGGTTTGGGACATTTTTTAGTGACTTTGGGACCTTTCCTTGTGTTTATGGGACCTTTTCCTTGTGATTTTTAGTTTTGATGTTTTAAGTTAAATTTTGATTGCTTAATTAATTTCTTCTGGATTTTAAAGCCCGTGGATGTGATGGAGGATCTGGGATGGGAAGGGTCAAGTTTTGGGGTCACCTCCTTGCCCTGCACTCCCCTTCTCCCTGAGCCTCTGTTCCCTGTGGGAAACACAGTAATATAACCATGAATAATATTCAGTAATAGAAATAATATTCTAATAAGAATATGGCAATAGAATATGGCACTAGAATATGATATAATAATTAAAAAATGAATATTAATGAATTATTCTTTATCCCCCAGGAAGCTTACAGGCTGATTTATCACACCTACCTCAACGAGGGTTTCTGGAGCCTGTGGAGAGGGAATTCTGCCACCATGGTGCGGGTGATCCCCTACGCCGCCATCCAGTTCTGCGCCCACGAGGAGTACAAACAGATCCTGGGGAACTACTACGGATTCCAGGGAAAGTAAGAGGAGCAGGGCTCGGGATCCTGCCGGGAAACTGGGATCAGGGAGGGGAGAGCTCTGAGGGGAGAGCTCTGAGATGGGGGAGCTCCGAGATGGGACCTCCGAGACGGGGGAGCTCCGTGATGGGGGAGCTCCGAGCTGGGGGAGCTCCGAGCTGGGAGCTCCGAGCTGGGGGAGCTCCGAGCTGGGGGAGCTCCGAGCTGGGGGAGCTCCGAGCTGAGAGCTCCGAGACGGGGGAGCTCCGTGATGGGGGAGCTCCGTGATGGGGGAGCTCCGAGCTGGGGGAGCTCCGTGATGGGAGAGCTCCGTGATGGGGGAGCTCCGAGATGGGAGAGCTCCGTGATGGGGGAGCTCCGTGATGGGGGAGCTCCGAGACGGGGGAGCTCCGTGATGGGGGAGCTCCGTGATGGGGGAGCTCCGTGATGGGAGAGCTCCGTGATGGGAGAGCTCCGTGATGGGGGAGCTCCGAGATGGGAGAGCTCTGAGATGGGGGAGCTCCGAGCTGAGAGCTCCGAGATGGGGGAGCTCCGAGATGGGGGAGCTCCGTGATGGAAGCTCCGTGAGGGGAGAGCTCCGAGCAGTGCAGCCAGGTGTGATTTGCAGCTGCAGGTGACGCTCGTGGTGTGTCCTGTCGCTCCCCCAGGGCTCTGACACCTTTCCCTCGCTTCATTGCCGGCTCCCTGGCTGGCACCACGGCTGCCATGGTCACCTACCCGCTGGACATGGTCCGTGCCCGCATGGCTGTCACGCCCAAGGAGATGTAAGTGCCCCGTCACAGCGGTTTGGGGGGTTTTTATTTATTTTTGTTGCCGATCTTTGGGTCGTTTCTCGCTGGGAGCCTTTGATGGAATAAAGCCCCGAGGTGTGAGCAGGGATGTGATGTGCAGAGGTGTGGATGTGGGAGGAGGTGGATACTGGGAGAGCAGTTCAGGGCTTTGTTCCCTGTCTGGGAGGAAGGAAAACACCTTTGGGTCACCGAAGTGATGCCTTGAGTTACAAACTGAGGAATGGGGCTTGGGGTTTGGAACTGGATCAGCTTTCCCATCCCAAACCATCCCACCATTCAATAAATTTCCCTGTGGCAGAGAGAGAAAAAAATCCCTTTTTTAAAGAACAAAACCTTCAGTCTTTCTCGAGGTGCTTTTATTCCTTAAAAAAAGAAAAAAAAAAACCAAACAAAATTCCAAATAATTCCAGGGAGTCCAGGAAGACCCAAAACCCATGTGAAATCCCCGTGTGAGCTGCCTGATGAGCTGGGAGCTGGATTAATTACCACTTAAGCCATCAGGGAGCCGTGCTGGGAACGTGCCAGGCTCTGACCAGCGCAGGTGTGCTCTCCCCTGTGTCCCCACGGCAGGTACAGCAGCATTGTCCACGTTTTCATCCGAATATCCCGGGAGGAGGGGCTGAAAACCTTGTACAGGGGCTTCACTCCCACCATCCTGGGGGTCATCCCCTACGCCGGCCTCAGCTTCTTCACCTACGAGACGCTGAAGAAAGTGCACGCAGGTAAACGAGGGGAGATCCCAGGTGTTTGGGGTTGGATCCAGGTGTTTGGGTGGCGGGGTCTGGGTGCTCTCAGGTCTGGGCTGTGGGCGAGGGAAGCTGCGGGAAGGCTGTGCCCGTCTCGTGGAGGAAAAAAGCGGAGTTTGCAGGTGGAGAAGGGTTTGGCTGTGCTCTGAGCTGCGAGCAGAAGCTCGGGATTGCACCCGTGGCCTGTCAGTAAATGTGACATCACTCGGGGTTTTGTTTTGTGGGAGCTTTCCTGGTGATTTGGGAGCTTTCCTGGTGATTTGACTTAGCAGTGCAGCCTGGGGAGCAAAACTTGAGGAATGAAACCTTGAGAGAGCAGTCTGGGGAGCAAAACTTGGGAACAAAACCTCGGGAGCACAACCCGAGTAACAAAACCTCCATCCCTACAGCCTGTCCCCTTAATTCAGAGTTAACTCCAGGGGAAAACAAAATCTTGGGAAGAAAACTTGGGGAGCAGAGCCTTGGGGTGCAAAACCTGGGAAACAAAACCTTGGGAAGAAAACTTGGGGAGCAGAGCCTTGGGGTGCAAAACCTGGGAAACAAAACCTTGGGAAGAAAACTTGGGGAGCAGAGCCTTGGGGTGCAAAACCTGGGAAACAAAACCTTGGGAAGAAAACTTGGGGAGCAAAACCTTGGGCATGCAACCTAGGGAAAACAAAACCTGGGGGAGCAAAACCTTGGGGATCAAAACTTCGGGGGTGCAACCTGGGGATCCTGGGAGCTCAGCCTCGGCTCCTGAGGCTTGGAGAGCAAAATCTCAGGAACAAAATCTCAGGAGTGCGGCCTGGGGAACAAACCCCGAGGAACGAAACAGCGTGAGCGTGACCCGAGTACCGACCCTGTGTCACTCCAACCTGTCCCCTGATAAATTCACCGTTAACCCCAGTGTCCCCTCGCTGTGTCCCCCGTTAATTCAGGGTTAACCGGGGTGTCCCCTCGCTGTGTCCCCCGTTAATTCACCGTTAATCCCGGTGTCCCCGCAGAGCACAGCGGCCGGGCCGGCTGTGTCCCCGGTTAATTCAGGGTTAACCCCGGTGTCCCCGCCGTGTCCCCCGTTAATTCAGGGTTAACCCCGGTGTCCCCGCCGTGTCCCCGCAGAGCACAGCGGCCGGGCGCAGCCCTCGCCCCCGGAGCGGCTGCTGTTCGGGGCGTGTGCCGGCCTCATCGGCCAGTCGGCCTCGTACCCGCTGGACGTGGTGCGGCGCCGCATGCAGACGGCGGGCGTGCTGGGCCACTCCTACAGCTCCATCCTGCTCACCATGCACGACATCGTCCGCGAGGAGGGACTGGTGCGGGGCCTCTACAAAGGGCTCAGCATGAACTGGGTGAAGGGCCCCATCGCCGTGGGCATCAGCTTCACCACCTTCGACCTGACGCAGATCCTGCTGCGCAAGCTGCAGCACGGCCCCGGCCTCGACAGCTAGTGGCTTTGTGCAGAAAGAAATTCGTTCTTCCTTTTCCTCCCTCGTGCTCCTGAAGCTGGGAACTCACCCGTTTTTTGGGTTGGTTTGGTTTTTGTTTTTTCCTGTTGTTCCCAGAGTTTTGTTTTGGTTTTTTTTTTTTTTTTGTTCCCCTTTCTAACTCGGAAGCCGAATCGTTCCCTAAGCGAAAAAATTCCCGATCCTGCGGAGCCGAGTCCTCCACAGCAGCTGCCTCACCCTCGTGATGGACTCTGCCCCCAGGAGTGGAGCCTCCCCTCCCCACCTGTGCTGCTGCTGGCTCCTCACCTGCCTCTCGGGGGGCACCTGGGAGCGGGGGGTGCAGGAACCCCTGCACCTGGGCAGGGCAGCTCTGCCGAGTGCAATATCCCAGGGCACTGAGGGACTCCAGGTTCCCGGAGGGAATTCCAGGTTCTCAGAGGGATTTCCTGATTCCCAGAGGGATTTCCAGGCTCCCCGAGGGAATTCCAGGTTCCAGGAGGGAATTCCAGGCTCCCCTGCAGGCCAGGCCCAGGGCACTGCCCTGAATGTTCCCTCTGGCTGGGAATGCTGCCCCCCTCTCTCCATGAATTTTCCTTGGTTTTGGCTTGAAAATCCCTGGTTTGTGGTGTCCCCCTGAGCTTACCAAAGACTGGAGGCAGCCGAGGGGGCTCCGGAGCCCCTGCAGGAGCCGAATTTCGCTGCTGGTGTGGCCGGGCAGGGGCTGTGCCTGCGTTCCCCCATCCCCTCCCGGCTGCCGTTTGTGTTTCCCCGGCCCTGGAGGAGGCAGGAGCTTTTCCAGGGGGATGCACTGAGGGAGGAGGAGTTCCATCCTCCCACACCCCCGTCCTGTGTTTTGTTCAGTATTAGCTCTGCTCTATGCACCGTGTGAGAACAAATCCTGCTGCAGCCTCGAAAAAAACAACAACAAAAAAAGCTGAGCCCAGCTCCTGGCCCTGCTCCTGCTTGTCCCTTTTGGTACCTGCTGTGTAGGTCGTGTCACCTCTGCTCATTAACTCATCCCCTCAGCTGATTTATCCCCTAAAATTCCTCCTGGGAATAATTCCTCTCGGAATTAAATCTTGGGATTTAATCTTTGTGTGGGCACCACAGCGTTGACCCTACAGTGCCAATCATTTTCCAGCTGGGCTTGGACAAGAACCTCTCAGTGTTCCTTTTTTCAAATCAGTTTTCAGGGAAATGGAGATTGTTTTATTGTTTTTTTGGTGGGTGATCCATCCCTCTGTTAAATCCAGAGGTCAGACTCCTCTAATGATCAGATCACACAAACCAAGGTGGAAAAATCCCTTCCCAGAGAGTCCAGAATGGAAGAAAATCCCCCAGAGTTCACTTCAAGCCTGTCCTTTCCCTGGTCCTAGTCTGTATTTGAGCTGTCACAGCTTGGATGGGAGTGGAGGGAATTGCACAGGGGGCAGGAGCAGCCTTCTCCTTTCTTTTTTTGTCTTTGCACTTCTTTGGAGCATGAACCTGCTCCTGATGCCAAATGTTTCCTTAGGAATCAGGGAGTGTGGGAATGGCACTGGAATGACACAAACCAGCAAATTCCCAGCACTGGGATGGGGCAGACTGGGATTTATTTAACCTCAGGAATTCTGCCCCCATCAGCCAGAATTCCCTGATTTACCTGGGAATTAAAGCTCTGGAGGTGATGGCCACAGATTCTGTGGGATTTTTTTTTTTTTTCTTTTTTGGCTGCTGGAAAAGGCTCAGCTCTGCTTTCCCCCTCCCTCAGCCCCTGATCTCTTTTCTCCAATGGAGAAGCTGATTTTCCTGCTCCTGTCCTGATCCAGAGGCACTTCCAGCACCTTTTATTATCCCCATGTCCTGTCCCTTCCTCATCTCCAAGCTGGGAAAAGCAGGAATTCCGGGAGCCTGGGGGTGCTGAAAAGTTTTTCCTTAATTAGCAGCTGCACCTGATTTAAATTCAATTTAAATTTCAGCCAATTTTCCTGCAGGTTTTGCAGGCTGGGGCAGATCTTTGATGGGTTTTTGGTGCTTTTGTTTCTCAGAGCGTGTTGCTGCTTTGGGTTGGTTGAAAAAGCTTTTTTTTTTTTTTTTTTTTTTTCTTTGAATGTAGAACAGGGGAAACAGAATGTTCCCTTCCCTTCTCTTCTTCCCTGCATGGATTCAGCCACGTTCCAGATTTTTTTTTTTTTTTTTTTTCCTGAGGTGTGCTGGCCAGGAAGAGCTCTGAGAAAGGAAACAACTCAAAACAGGAATTTCCCCTTTTTTTTTTTCCCCTTCCCTTCAATTCCCTCATTTTTAATTTTACCCCTCTACAAATTTGATTCCCCACTCACCTTAAAGCATCACCACCAAATTTCTCCTTTTTGTTTTTTTTTTTTTCCCTCTTCCCTCCTCCTGCTTCTTCCTGCACCTTGAGCCCCGCACTGGCACTTCAAGAAAACCAGGTCCACAAAAATGCCCCCAAAGCGTCACAATTGCAGCTTTGTAGCATTTTTTTGTAGCATTTTTTTTTTTTTTCAAACAGCCCAGCCACGTTTTCCCCTCTCAGCCTTGGATGCTCCAGGAATTTCAGGCACCATGGGATGGTTTGGGGGAAATTTCCTGAGCTCCTTGTCCCGTTTGGCATCTTCACTTTATACCTTGGAGGGGCTGATTCATCCCCCTTTTTTCCCCATTTTCCCCCCCTTTTTGTTCCCCTTTTTTCCCCATTTTTTTCTCCATTCCCCCACTTTCTTTTCCCCCTTTTCCTCCCTTCTTTCCCTTTTATTTTCCTTTCCCCCTTTTTTTTCTCCCCTTTTCCCCCCCTTTCGTTTTTCCCCACCTTTATTTTCTCCCCCTTTCTTTCCCATTTTCCCCCCTTTTTTTCCTTTTCCCCCCCCTTTCTTTTTCATTTTCCCCCCTTTTTTTCCCCCTTTTTTCCCGCATTTTCCCCAAAACCCTCCATGAGCTGCAGGGTGTCCCAGCCCCGGTCACTGCCTGTGTGGTCTATGCATTTATTAATTAGCACAAACACTGTTAATTGCCTTTTCCTGCCCTCCCCATCGACGTGTGGGTGGATTTTGGCGGCGTTTCTTGGATCTGGAATTCTATTTTATTGCAGTGAAGACACTTTGTTACATAATGTTTATATATTTTAAGATTTGTGCCAAGAGAGGATGTATATTTAATAAAAAATACGATTGACTTGGGGTTCTCTGCTGTTCTGAGGCCTGGGACACCTTGGGGGGATTTTTGAGATAAAAATCTCAAATTTTGAGGTTTTTTTGGGGGGGGATTTTGAGATTTTTGAGGGTTTTTGGAGGAGATTTTGAGAGGTTGTGAGGGGATTTTTGGGGGTTTGAGAGGAGATTTTGGGGGGTTATGGGGAGTTTTTCAGGGGTTTTGAGTGGTTTTTTAGAGTTGTGTGGGTTTTTGGGGGGTTGTGAGGGGTTTTTGAAGGTTTCGGGGGGTTTTAAAGGGGTTTTTTGAGGGTTTGTGAGGATTTTTTGGGGGTTGTGAGGAGATTTTGGGGAGGGGTTTTGAGACGTTTTTTGAGGGGGTTTTGGGGAGGGTTGTCAGCAGCTTTTAGGTGGATTATGAGGAGTTTTTGGGGGGTTATGAGGGGTTTTCAGAAGGATTGTGAGGATTTTTGAGGTTTTTTTGGGGAGGTTTTGAGGGTTTTTTGAAGGGTTGACCACGCAAATCTGCTGCTGGGGAGTTGGGAGATTCCCAATGGAAGGGAAGGAGCTGTCCCTGTGTCCCTGTCCTGTCCTTGTGTCCCTGTCCTTGTGTCCCTGTGTCCCTGTCCTTGTGTCCCTGTCCCTGTGTCCCTGTCCTTGTGTCCCTGTGTCCCTGTCCCTGTGTCCCTGTCGCTGTCCCCAGCCCGGTGGCAGCAGGTGGCACTGTCGGCTTAGGCACAGCCGCTGCTTCCCCCAGCTCGGGGACCCCCAGCTCGGGGACCCCCAGCTCGGGGACCCCCAGCTCGGGCTCTCCCGGTTTTTGGGGGTCCCAGCCCCCGGGTGACACCGCGGTGACAGCAGGGACAGCCCCAGTGTCACCTCCCCGCATCCCGCGGCTGCTCCCGGGTGGCTCCGGAGGGAAATCGGGACTCGGAGGTTTAGGCTGGGATTAAACCCGGCTGGGATTTGGGGCCAGAGCTGCTCCCTGTCCGGGAATCTTCCCTTCCCTGCCTTTGGGAATCGCCCAAACCCGCGTTGCTTTTGCCCCAAAATTCCCTCTGCTCCAAACAGGAACAGCTCCAGGGGATCCCATTTGGGATGGAAATGGGATTGGAAAGGATTCCCAACATTCCTGCCTGTCCGCGATCCCATTTGGGATGGAAGTGGGGTGGGAAAGGATTCCTGCATCCCTGCCCGTCAGGGATTTAATTTGGGACAGAAATGGGGTGGGAATGGATTCCCTGCATCCCTCCCTGCCAGGACCAATCTCCCCCCCCCCCGAGCTCTGAAATCCCACCACGATCTCCAGAACCCGAACCGGATCCCTTGGGGCAACAGAACCTCCCGGTGCCGACAAACCAAACCCTGCCGGTGCCGACAGAACCTCCCGGTGCCGACAGAACCTCCCGGTGCCGACAGAACCTCCCGGTGCCGACAAACCAAACCCTGCCGGTGCCGACGCGTCCCTCCGCCCCCGGAGCCGGAATCCCAGGAATGAGGCGGGCGGGGCGCGGCTCCCGGTGCCCGTGGCCGTGTCTGTCGCCGCTCGATCTGTCACTGTCGCCGCCGGGCAGGGTCACCCGTCTGGGCAGCTCCCGGGGGAGGCTCCGTCTGCGTGTCTGACTCCGGCCTTAGCAACGGCCCGGCCGCTCCCTCGGGGACACGGCCACAAACGAGGCACCAGGACAGCGGCACAGGCGGGGACGGGCTGGCCCCGGCCCCCTCTGCATCCCAAATCCTCATCCCAAATCCCCATCCCAAATCCCCATCCCAAATCCTGCAGGGATCGCTCCCTTCCTTCTCTCGGGGTACCCAAAGCCCGGCTTGGCTGGGCTTTGGATTCCCCGCTTGCAAAGTGGGAATTTCCCCCTCTTTTAAAATCAAGCCTTCCTTTCCTTCCTTCCTTCCTTCCTTCCTTCCTTCCTTCCTTCCTTCCTTCCTTCCTTCCTTCCTTCCTTCCTTCCTTCCTTCCTTCCTTCCTTCCTTCCTTCCTTCCTTCCTTCCTTCCTTCCTTCCTTCCTTCCTTCCTTCCTTCCTTCCTTCCTCCCTCCCTCCCTCCCTCCCTCCTTTCCTCCTTTCTCTCTTTCCTGTTTTTCTTTCTTTCTGTTTTTCTCAAATATCCACGCTGAGGATTCCCAGGAGGAGGGGGCAGGATTAGCGCACTTAACACCGGGCCCAGCGCGGAATTAAAACCATTACAAGGCCATCAAACAGGATCAGAGCCCAGCCCTGCTAATCCTGTTTCATGTCCCTCGGTGTGGGACAGCTCGGCTCAGAGGGACCCTGCCCCCCCCAGTGCCACCAGCCCCAGGTGACCCCAGGGACGGGGTGAGGTCCCCACTTGCTCACGGGGGGATGTGGGGACACTACGAGCAGCTGCTGGGTGACAATGACGCTGGTGTCACTTTTTTATTGTGCAGCAGCCGCCCCGGAGGCCGCTGGGCCTGAGGGCTCACACAGGGATTGACACCAAGACCCTGCAAAAACCCCGCTCAGCCTCAGCTGAGAACACCCCAAAACCTGTGCTGGCACCTCCTGGAGGTCCCCACCGTGTCCCCAACACGCCAGGGGCTGCTGGCCCAGTGTCCCCAGTGAGGGGCAGGCACAGCCTGGCCACAAAACCCGTCCTGGTGGCACCGATGTCCCCACGGGTGTCCCCAAAATGGGACAGCCAGGCTCGGGAGCAGCAGAGCCCAGCCCAGCCCAGTCCCTCCCGGTCAGGACGCCGCCAGGTACCGGTGGAAGTAGAGGCCGAAGAGGCTGGTGACCACCTGGCAGGTGGCCACCCACCAGGTGAGGAAGGAGAAGAGTCCTCGGAAGAAGGGGGGGGTGAAGATGCAGCCCAGGACCCCCGAGATCTCCTGCACCACCTCGTGCACCTCCTCACCCGGGCCGCCCTCGGGGCCCCGCGGCGGCACCGGAGCTGCCGGGGACACGGGGGGGACCTCGGGGCACAGCCCCCACGAGTGGTGACCTGCGGGACACAGGGGACACGTGTGGGGGTCTGGGACACGGGGGACACATTGGGAGGGTTTGGGACACGGGGGACACGTGTGGGGGTCTGTGAGGGACACAGGGGACAGGTCTGGGGGTGTCCCTGTGGGACAGAGGGGACAGGCCTGGGGGTGTCCCTCTAGGACTGGTTTTGGGGACCCTGTGGGACAGGGGACAGGTCTGGGGTGTCCCTGTCCCCACCCTGAGTTTGTCCCCACTGCAAACCAGAACAGAACCACGGCACAGAACCTGAGCTGGGAGGCTGTGACAGCTGGGGACAGTTCAGGACAGCTGGGGACAGTTGGGGACAGTTCAGGACAGTTGGGGTGCCGTGGCTCCCTGACTCCCTCCAGCCCCTCCTGCCCCCCCCAAAGCCCCCAGCGCCCTCCTGACCCAGCGTTTTGAGCAGCAGGGCGCAGTGCAGAGTGAGGATCACGGGGCCCAGGTACTGCAGGCTCACCACGGACACGTAGCAGTAAATCCTGGAGATCTGCGGGAATTCGGGAATGCTGAGGGGAATCTCGGCACGGAGCAGCCCCGGCCCGATCCCGATTCCAATCCCGATCCCGATTCCCGATTCCAATCCCGATTCCCGATCCCGATTCCAATCCCGATCCCGATCCCAATCCCAATCCCGATTCCCGATCCCGATCCCAGATCCCGATCCCGATTCCCGATCCCTTTTCCCGACCTTCTGCTGGATGTCCCTGGCCGGGATCCGCCCCGCCTCCCTGCGCAGGTGCCGCGCCCAGCGCTCCGCCAGCCCCAGGTACGCCTGCAGGTGGTGGCGCGTCCCCAGCAGGCGCAGCAGCGACAGCGCCACGATGGCCCAGAGCCGCGCCGTGTCGAAGGACGAGTCCGACAGGCTGCGACAGGCGACATGGCGGGGGTGGCACGGGGTATGGGGGAGAGAAACCCCGGGACGGGAGGGGGACAGGGAGGGACATGGGACAGAACCCCCCTGCTCCAGAAGGGACACAGGGGACAGGGCTGGGGGACACAGGGGGTCACAGGGGGTCACAGGGCTCATTGTGGGGTTATTGGGGGACATTGGGGTCACTGAGGGTCATGGAGGGTCACAGGGGTGATTGTGGGGACACAGGGGGTCATGAGGGGGTCACAAGGGGTGACAGGGGCTGGGGACACCCCCGTGCCTCGGTGTCCCACTCACATCTGCACCGTCTGCTTGCCCAGCGGGGCCTGGAGCAGGAAATCCCGGGCCAGGGGCCGGACCCACATCAGCACCACCAGCACGGGCGCCACGAACCCCACGTGCAGCAGGACCCTGCCAGGGACTGTCACTGTCACCGACACCCCACAGACACCCCAGAGACCCCAGCGACCCACCGGGACCCCACAGACACCCCAGAGACCCCACCGGGACCCCACAGACACCCCAGAGACCCCACACAGCCCCCTGCCCCTCCCCTCCCATCCTAAAGCTCCCCCAGAGCTGGGGGTCCCTCCCTCCCCTCCCTCCCCTCCTGTCCCCCGCTGTCCCCAGGTGTTCCCCCCCCGTGTCCCCACCATCCCCACTGTCCCCAGGTGTCCCCCATTGTCCCCAGGTGTCCCCACTGTGTCAGGGGCCTGTCCTCTGCCATCCTGAGCGCGTCCAGGTGAGTCTGTGCCAGCCGCAGCCCCGGGAAGGTCAGGCAGGCTCCCAGGAAGGAGCTCAGGGCCACCAGCCCCAGCTTGAAGGCCAGCTTGGCCAGGGGCAGCCTGGGGACACAGAGGGGACAGTGACACGGGGCTGTCACCACTCCCACCCCGAAGTCCCCAGGAATGTCCCCAGAATGGGGATTTGTGCCCCCACTCACGTCCACTCCCAGCCCCGCGGCTTCAGGATGGGCTCCAGGCTAGTGGTGACTCCGGCCAGCCCTGCGGGAGTGACCAGGAGTGACCAGGAGTGACCAGGGAGTGACCACTGGGAGCGGGGAGTGACCCCCACACATGCTGTGACCCCTGCTCAGTGTCCCCTGTCCCTGTCCCTGTCCCCTCCCTGTCACCCACCGGCCTCGAGGCCGAACTCCAGGTACTCCTCCCGCACCACCAGGGCCACCATGGCCAGCAGGAGGAAGAAGAAGGCGAAGCTGAGGCACACGGAGCGCTCGCCACCCTCCTCTGAGCGGAAATAATGGCGCATCACCATGAAGAAAACCTTGCTGGGGGTTGGGGACAACCGTCAAGGAAACTGGGGACACTGAGGGGACCCCAAACCCCACTGTGCTCACCCCATAAAAATCACCATGAATTAACTTTGCTGGGGTTTGGGGATGGGTGTCAGGGAAATTGGGGACACTGAGGGGACCCCCTCAACATCACCATGACGCCACCACCTCCACAACTTCAGAACTCATAAAAACCCCTAAAATTCAATTTAACGCCTCAGCTGGGAGGAAAAAACAACAATGGGGGGGTTCCCTCTTCTACCCGGCCCCCCAAAAACTTGGATACATGGAGAAGATGATGCTGAGCAGGCACCAGAGCACGCCCAGGTTGGTCTCTCTGGAAGGGCTGACCAGGCAGAAATATCCCTCGCTGAACACGTACACGGCGCTGGCGTAGACGGCGAAATCCACGAACCACTGGTACTCCAGGAAATACCTGAGCACTGAGGGGACACGTGGGGACACGTGGGGACACGTCACCGTGCTGGGGACACCCCTGAGGGTCCCGGGGGGGGCCCAGGGCGTTACCCAGAGCGTCCAGGGCGGTGATGGGGCTGGTGTCCAGCTGCAGGTCGATGTCTCGGGGCACGGACAGAGGTTTGTCCTCGCTCACCCCGTTCATCCTCCTGGCAGGGAAAAAAAACCCAAAACAGCAAGGCTTGTCACTTGTGTCACTCTGAGGTGACTCCTGTTGTCCCCAACCCCAAATATTTCCCATTCCCGCCCCCCGGGTGATGCTGACCTGTCCCTCCTGCTCTTGGGGCGCTGCTTCCCAGCCAGGGCGCACAGCTCCTCGTCCGTGGGGTGCTTGTACCTGTACAGGCTGTGGGGACAGGGGGTCACAGGGGGCTGGATGTCCCCAAACCCCCCTGGGGACAGGGACAGAGCCGTACCTGCCATTGCAGAGCAGCCAGCGGGCGAAGGAGCAGTGCGGGGCCAGCTTCTGCATCAGGCTGGCGGCCAGCAGGGTGACCAGGACCTGCACCCCCATCACCGCCTGCGTGGGGACACCCCGGGGTCACGGGGGGACATGGGGGGACATGGGGACACCCTGCACAGTGACCCCTTGGCCATGGTCACCCCCAGCCCGTGCCGAACCCTTGGACCCCCGGGCTGGGACCCCCGACCCACGCATCCCCCGGGCAGCCTGGCCAGGCACCCCCTGCTCAGAGCCCCCGCTCCGGTCCCGCTCCAGCCCCGCTCCGGTCCCGGTCCTGTCTCGGTCCAGCCCCGCTCCGGTCCCGGTCCTGCCCCGGTCCTGTCTCGGTCCAGCCCCGCTCCGGTCCCGCTCCGGTCCCGCTCCGTGCCCACCATGCCGGGGGTCAGTGCAAAGGCGCCCGCAGGAAGCCCGCCCGTAGCCACACCCCCCCTAAACCACGCCCCTCCAGTCAACCAATCGCCTGCTGTCTTCCATTTGATTGGCAGATTGGTGACCAATGGCAATGCGGCTGTGGGAGGGGGCGGGATCTGCGCGGCGCGCGGTTCCGCGGGCGAGGCCTCTTGGGAGTGAAAAGGCCGCGGGTTCGAGTCCCGCCCCCGCCGATTATCAATATTATCAATATTATCAATATTATCAATATTATCAATATTATCAATATTATCAATATTATCAATATTATCAATATTATCAATATTATCAATGTCCCGCATCCCCGCGCGGGATATCGATAATATCGGTAATAAATCACACCCACGTGTCTTCCCTCATTGCCCCCGTGAATTAGCCCTGGAGAAACGCCAGGGAGCCACCAAAGCAGCTCCTGCACTCCCCGTCCTCAGCTGGCCCGCACAAACCAGACTCGACTCGGGGACATTAATTTCATTTATTACCAATCAAAGCAGAGCAGGATAATGAGGAATAAAACGAAATCTCAGCGCCAGGACACAAATCCCAGTGCCAGGACCCAAATCCCAGTGCCAGGACCCAAATCCCAGTTCCACCTCCCAAACCCCAGGGCCAGGGCCCGACCCCGCCGGGATGTTCGGGAATTCCAGTTGGTCCCGGGGTCCCCGGGGGCTCGGGGGTGTCCCTGGTCCAGGTTGCCATGGATATCGATCTCCCTGGCGACGGGATGCGCTTCCCGCTAGATGTCGCTTCCGCCCGGAGCATCCCCCGAGCCTTTGGGGTTCCCGAGTTTGGGGAGTGACACCCCCAAAAAAACCTCCCCGGCGAGCCCCCCGCACGGCCCCTCCGCTGACACGATGTAGTGCCAAAAAAACCCCAAAATGACCCCAAAATGACCCCAAAATGACCCCAAAATGTCCCAGTCCTGGCTGCCAGAGTCCAGGGAAGCAGCCTGCTCCATCACCATGCCCTGGGCACCCCAAAACCCCCCAAAACCCCCCAAAACACCCCCAAATCCTCCCAATTTCCCCACTGGCGCTGCCACCTCCGCCCCTCCGCAACAAATGCGGACCCCCAGGGCCCTCTCAGCCCCCACAGCGCCGCTTTCAGCACGGCTGGGCCACAAAAAAACAAAAAAAAAACCCAAAACCCCCCACCCCAAAACTAACCCCCCCCAAAAAATAAAGAAACAACCCAGGGAAAGGTGGAAGATGGATGCTCGGAGCACCCGCAGCCCCCCGGCCTCCCCCGGGGACACAAAAGCCGCTTTGAGCGCTGATTTTCCACCGCTCCCGATTAGCATCAGCAAAGGGAGCGCCCGCCGCGGGACACCGCAAATTCACCGGGTCCCCCAAATGTGTCCCCACCCCGCAAAAAAAAAAAAAATAAAATAAAGCTCCAGGAGAGGACATTTCTATTTTTTTTTTTTTTCTCCGAGGTGATTCCGCGCTCATCCTGGAGGACGTCGCTTCCCACCTCTGTCTGTTTTAGCGGCCGTTTCTTCTCCCTCCCCACCCCAAAAAAAAAAAAAAAAAAAAAAATCCAAAAAAAAAAAAAAAAAATAAAAGTTTCCCGTGGCGCACAAAGGCGGCGGCCGGGCATTGTCCCGGGGCTGCATCGCATTACCCGGGGCCGCCGGAGAAATCACTCGTATTTCACGCTCCATTGAGCAGCTGCCTGTATATATTTTCTGTGTTGCACTTTTAGCATGACAAAAGGAGAGGGCCTGTGAACTCCTTGCTCTTCAGACCTCTCCGACTCGTCCCCCCGAGCGGAGCCCCCCTCGGTTAGCATAACAAACTGCCACGCTTCCCCTCCGACGTGCTCGCCTTTCCCTCCTTTTATTTATTTTTTACCTTTTTTTTCATAAAAAAAACCCCAAAACTTTTTTCAATTAAAAAAAATTAGATTTTTAATTTTTTAAAAAAAAAATTTAAATTGTTTTCAATTTTTTTTAGAATTGTTTCAGACTTTTTAAAGAATTTTTTTAGAATTCTTTTTTCAATTTTTAAAATTTTTTATTATTATTATTTTTTTTCCCCACACCCTAATTTAACGCACAGGGCGTGCTGAGGAATTTCAGGGCTGTCCTCGGGGAGGTTTGTCCCCGGTTCTTGTCACCCTGAAAGGTTCGGTGGCATTTTAGAGCTGTCGTCACCAAACTCGTGCTGGAGCTGCGGTTTTGCCTGGGAATTTTGGTTTTAAAAGGCAAAAAATCGGGAGTTGTGGGGCTGGACTGAGGCTCAGGTGGGGCTGGAGTTACCTGGCCCTGTCCCCAGGCTGTCCTCACCTCCCTCTGCGCGGCTGCGAGAGGAAAATTCCATTTTTTGGGAAGGAAGGACGTCCCGGACACGGAGTTTTGCAAGGAAAAGGAAAAAAATTTCCACTCAAGCATCAGGCCGGGACAGGCTGGGAGCTTCCCACATTTTTAATGCTCTGGAATTTTTCGCCTTTCCCCTTTCTGGCTCCTCGTCCCGCCCGTGCTCGGGCTCCTGGCGATGTCACCTCGCTGTCACCTGGCCCAGGTGGGACCAGCACGGACCAATCCTTGCCCCAGGTGGGAATTGTGGGATCCCAGCCCAGCCTGGGCTTCTGTCCGGCCTTTCTGGGCCACCTGGAGCCCCCGATGGCCACTGTGGTCACCTGTGAATGGGACAAAGGGGGGTGAGCCCCGTGCCAGCCCAGTGCCACTGCAGGGGACAGCGGGAGGTGGCCGTGCCCCCATCATCCCAAATTTTATCCCAAATTTTATCCCAAATCCCACCCCAAATCCCACCCCAAATTTGGGATCAGGGTGGGTTTGAGGGGTGGAATTTTGGGAATTTGGGATCAGGGTGGGTTTGAGGGCTGGAATTGTCACTGGGGACACCGGGAAAGGGAGGAGGTGACAATTCCAGGTCCCGCCCCATTCCCAGGAATTCCTCACCAGCCCTCGGGGGACAGGCGGGGACACCGGGACAGGTCCTGGGCACTCACCTGGGCACTCAGGTGGGCACTCACGTGGTCCCTCACGTGGTCACTCAGGTGGTCACTCACGTGGCTCTCACGTGGTCACTGCTGGTGGCCCCGGGGGTCCCGCTGGCCTGGGCAGGGGCTGTGCTCAGCCAAGAGCCCTGGACAGGGGTGGACACAGCCCCTGTCACCTGCTGTCCCCAGCAACGCCCCTGCTCCCGATTCCCGATTCCCGATTCCCGATTCCCGATTCCCAATTCCCAATTCCCAATTCCCAATTCCCAATTCCCAGTTCTCGATTCCCAATTCCCAATTCCCAGTTCTCGATTCCCAGTTCCCAATTCCCAGTTCCCAGTTCCCAGTTCCCAGTTCCCAGTTCCCAGTTCCCAATTCCCAGTTCCCATCTCCCACGTCATTCCAGCCTCTCCCTCACACAGCCCTGCGTGGCCTCAGCCCAGATTCCCTCATCAATCAATCAATCAATCAATCAATCACTCAATCACTCAATCAATCAATCAATCAATCACTTGGGGTAATTAATCAGCCCCTGGCGTTGTTTTTGGGGCACAGCATTCCATAAATCCCTGAAAATTCCTCTCCCTGCTGCTTCCCCCGGCCCTGATTCCTGGACTTCAAACCCAGGGGAGGTTCCTGACCCCAGGAATTCCCGGGAATTCCCGGAATCCACGCAGGGATGGGGAAGGCAGGAGTGGACTCGGGCTCAGGTGGGAATTCGCTCTTGGGAATTCTCCTTTTCCTGGGATTCTGCCACATCTGGATGCTCCAGGGGGGTGGGAATCCTGCCAGAGGTGTCCCCTGCCCCCCTCAATCCCAACTTTTCCCAATTCCAGCTCCGACCCCATTCCCGGATCTCCCTCGTCCCATCCCGGCTCTGCCAATCCCAAAGGACCCCCCGGACCCCCCGTGCAGAGGATTGGAGGCTCCATGGGATCAGAATTCCCAAAATTCCCAAAATTCCCAGGATCCCCAAAATTCCCAGGATTCCCAGAATTCCCGGGATTCCCAGGATTTTGGGGTCACTGTGGTGCTCGCTCTGTCTCCACGATCCCAAGGAAATCCCTGACCCATCCCACCAGGAACGGGAAGAGCTGGAGCCGATTAATTTGGGAAAAGTTTAATTTGACAAAAGCAGGATCTGATTAATTTGGGAAAAATTTAATCTGGGAACAGCTGGATCTGATTAATTTGGGAAAATCTGGATTGATTTATTTTGGGAAGAGCCGGATCTGCTTAATTTGAGATGGATCTGTTTAATTTGGGAAGGGCTGGATTGGTTTAATTTGGGGACAATCCCCACTTCACTCACGGGGAAATTTGTAAAATTTAAAATTATAAAATTATAAAAAATTCCCGGGCCTCTGTTTCCCTGCCAGCACCCGCTTCACTCACGGCAAACTTTATAAAAATTTTAAAAAATAAAATTACCAAATTATTAAAAAAAATTTCCAGTATTAAAAAGAATTATATAAATTTATATAGAGGAGTAGTCGGAAGATCTTATTCTGAATTTGTTTTTTTTTTCTTTCCTTTGTGTTGTTAATAAAGTTTTTCTTTCACACCTTTTAAGTTTTAACCCTGCCTTGCTTTTACTCCTAATTCTCTCTCACAATGAAAAATTAATATATTAAAATTGCCAAAGCTAAACTATAACATTTATTAGTTAACCGTAAAAATTAACCAAAAACCATAAAATCAAACTAAACCAAGACAATATATAAGTATATATTTTATGTATAAAATACTATATAAAATTATAATTGTAAAATATAGAAAATATTATATAAATTTCGTGCAATTCTGTAATTCATATATAATATCATCTAGATAATATATAAAATATTATATATAATTATAATTATAAAAAATATAAAGACATTATATAAATTTACTGTAATTTTGTAATTATAGATATAATACATAACATATACTATTATATGTAATTTTAATTATAAAATATATAAAATATGATATAAAGTTCGTGTAATTTTGTACTTTATATATAATATAATATATATTGTAATATTATATATATAGTATTATATATACATTATATATATATAATTATAATTATAAAAATTATATTAAAATCTTAATATACTTTTTTTTTCCGGTGAGGAAAAAGGGTTTTAATGAAAAAAAAAAAAAAAAAGGGACTAAAAGCCAGGGCCCATCTCCGGCCTTGACCCCGCGCAGCTGGGCCGGGCTCAATGGGGGCTTTGTCCCCTCCCGCCGGCCCCGGGCGGCCCCGTCGCTCCCAAGGAAATTTATGGAAGCGGGAGTGGCCTCGTCCCCGCCGCCCGCATCCCAAACCCCCAAATCCAGCGGGATTTATGGCATTTCCAGCTGCTTTGCACTCCTCGCTGCGTTTGTCTCCCATCCCGGGGTTTTTATTTTTTTTTTTTCCGAAAAAAAACAAACCTGATTTAAAAGCGAACAGGTGGAGGGACTTTCCCCTTTCCCATTGCTGCTCCCGGTCCCACTCCCCTGGCTGATCCCATTCCCATTCCCATTCCCAATTCTCTTTCCCAATTCCCCATTCCCATTCCTGATCCCATTCCTGATCCCATTCCTGATCCCATTCCCATTCCAAATCCCACCTGGATCCATTCTCAGATCCATTCTGGATCACACCCGGCTCTGTTCCCAATCCCATTCCCATTTCCATTCCCCATTCCTGGTCCCAATCCCATTCCCTGACACAGGCCTCGGAGCAGTGGCAGCTCCAGAATGTCACCTGTGTGTCACCTGTGTGTCACCTGTGTGTCACCTGTGTCACCTCCCATCACCTTTCCCATCAATCCAGGGGGACGCTGCACCCCCGGGAAGAGCCGGGAGGGGCTGGGAGGCCAAAAAAAAAATCGGGAATTTTTTGGGAAAATGGAAAATCTGAGCTCCCTTTGGAGGCTCTGCGTCACTGCCCCTGCAGGGATGAGGAAGGTTCTGGAAAAGCCTCGGATAAATCCAGGTGGGAAATGTGGATTTAATCGCACAGCGCTGGACAGAACTCGGGGAAAATTCTGGAAACATCTTAGATAAATCCAAGCAGGAAATGCAAATTTAACCCCAAAGTGAGGGAAGGAGCTTGGAAAAGGTTCTGGAATTATCTTGGATAAATCCAAGGCAGTGGAAGGAGCTCAGGGAAAATTCTGGAAACATTTTGGAGAAGCCCAGGCGGGAAATGTGGATTTAACCACAGAATGCTGGAAGGAGCTCGGGGAAAATTCTGGAAACATCTTGGATTTATCCAAGATACTGGAAAGAGCTCAGGGAAGATTCTGGAAAGATCTTGGATAAATCCAGGTGGGAAATGCGAATTTAACCACAGAGCGCTGGAAGGAGCTCGGGGAAGATTCTGGAAACATTTTGGATAAATCCAAGGTTCTGGAAGGAGATCACCTCGACCTGCCAACCCACTTTTGGGGGGACAAACCCCCCGGAGATGGGGGCAGGAGCCTTTCCAAGCCCCCCAAAAACCCCCGGGAGGGGCTGGGGAGGGCCAGGCCTCATCCCGGCCCCCTGAGCTCGGCCTAATTGCTGCTTAGAGCTGAGCTCAGCAATTACCGGGCCCTGCCAGGCCGGCCCTGCCCCCAGCCCCTCTGCAGGTGCTGATGGTGATGATGATGAGGATGATGATGGTGATGATGATGATGATGATGATGATGATGATGAGGGTGGATAATTCCATCAGGCCCGGGCTGATGTGGGGCCTGGGCCAGCAGAGACGCCACAAAGGAAACCCGGAGATCCCCGCGGAAACCTGGGCGGGTTCGGCCTCAAAAAGGGAATTTCCCCCCAAATTTCCACATCTCTGGGGGGTTTTTGTTTGGGAATTGGCTCCCACAGGAGGTGTCTGCCAGGGGATGGGACAGACAGACGGACACGGGCACGGACAAACGGGCCTGGAGCTGCCCCAGGGCCCAGCCTGGCACGGAGTGGCCAAAATTCAGAGATTTTGGCTGAAATTTGGAGATTTCAACCCTACAAATGGATTTTTCCCCCCATTCCCACAGCCCTAATGGTGTTATTTGGGAATTGGCTCCCACAGGAGGTGTCTGCCAGGGGATGGGACAGACAGACGGACACGGGCACGGACAAACGGGCCCGGAGCTGCCCCAGGGCCCATGGCCGGGGTGGAGCAGCCAAAATTCAGAGATTTTGGTGAAAATTCAGATATTTCAGCCTTTCAAATTGATTTTTTTTCCTCCCCCATTCCCGTGTCTGTGTGTCTGTCTGTCCTGCCGGGGGCTCTGCTGTGGAATTGGAGGGACAGACGGACGGACACGGGCACCAGGGGATAAACCAGAAATAAATAAATTAATTAATGGGCAGCACAAACAACGGCTCAGCCTCCTGTTAATTCCCACCGGGATTTTTTTAAGCTCTCATCATCCTCCTCCTCTTTTTTTTTATTCCCCAGTCCTGAGCTCTTCTTTTATATTTATTTTAATTTTTTAAATTATTATTATTTTTTAAATCCATAGAAATTATTGAGTGCTCATTGAGGTGGCAATGCTTGGGATCAGCTCGGGTGTTTCCCTCCTTCCTTTTCCATCACTAATTTATTTTTCGAATTAATAAAAAATAAATTTAAATATATAATTTTTTTTTTATTTCTTCTTTTTTTTATTTTTTTTTTTTTTTCCCAGCTATGGAAGAAAATTGTGAATGGAAAGGCCTGGCCTGGATTAGAATCGGGAAGAGACAAAAGGGGAAAAAAAAAATCACCCAAAAGGAAAAAAAAATAAAAAATTAAAAATCCTCGCTTGTTTTCTTTGCCGTGGGGAATCCACGTGGCTCAGGAGGGAAGGCGGGGAAAAAAATAAATTAAAAAAAAAAGGAAAAAAGAGAAAAAAAAAAACAAAGTGAGGAGAGGAGAGGAGAGGAGAGGAGAGAGAAATCCTGGCTGGAAAAGCTCTGGGAGAGATTCACGGCCCTGCCCACCTGGATGGAAAACAGGGACACCGGGAATTCTTTGGGATGGCAAAAATTGGATTTTCCCTCACTTTTTCTCCGCTTTTTTAGGATTTCCCCTCTGGTTTTCCCTCCCTCCCTCTCTGATTTTCTCTCCTCCCTCCCCTCTCTCCCCTTTTCCCATTTTCCGCTGGATTTTCCCTTCCTGGGAATTTTGGGGAAATTTCCTGATTTTTTAAAAATTTTTTTTATTTTCAGGCTGGAAATTCCAGGCGGCGGCAACCTGAAATCCAGGAATTCACCCCAAACATAAAAACCCGGGAATTCATCCCAGAATCGAAACTCAGGAATTCATCCCAAATTCACCTGGAGCATCCTGAAATTTGGGAATTCATCCCAAAATCAAAATCCAGGAATTCATCCCCAAATCCCCCGGGGCTCCAGCAGGCTCTGCCCGCAGAGGAGTCAGGGTTAAAAAAAAATAATAAAATAAAATTCCCATTTTTCCTGGATTTCCACCCAAATCGGTGGCAAAGGGAAGCTCCGTGGGTTTATGTAGGTCAGAGTCAGAAATCCGGGATTAAACCCCGGGAGCCTCTTCCCAGTGCTGGGAAATAAATATATTTGATATAAAAAAATTAAATAAAATATATTAACCGTGGAAATAAATCAATATCTTTGATAGGAAACTGAATAAAGAGATTGGATATAAAAAAAAAAAATAATTTTGATGCCAAAAGTAAACAAATGTATTTGATATAAAAATAATGCATTTGATATAAAAATAAATAAATGTATTTGCTATAAAAATAAATAAATATATCTGCTATAAAAATAAATGTATTTGATATTAAAATAAATAAGTATATTCTATATAAATAAATAAATTTGCTATGAAAAATAAATATATTCAATATAAAAATAAATAAATATATTCGATATAAAAATAAATATCCACGCCCCACCTCCATGAATATCTACATAACAGAAATGTCTTTGTTTAAATAATTATAATTATAATTATAGTTATAATTCCAACCCGTTTCAGGTGGATTTCCGAGTTTCCCGGGAATTTATTCCACTTTAAAAATTCCCAAATATTCCCTTCAAATATTCCCAATTTTAAACAAAGCCCAGAAAACACCCGGGGGCTTTTCTGCTCCTGCAGGGAATTCCCAAATTTCCTTGGATTTGTGGTTTTTTGGGTTTTTTTTAATGAGGAAAGAGGGAAAAAAGGGAAATATTTTCCTGATAAATAAAGACAGATATAAAATATCCCCAAAATATTTATTTTTCCCTTTTTTCCCAGGGTTTTTTCCCGGTTCAGGTGGATAAATCCAACATTGGGTGACGCTGAAAAAACGTGGGAATGGGAAAAACTTTTAATTCCCAGTTAAAAAAAAAAATTTTTTTTTTTTTTTGTTGGAATCTCCTTCGATCCTCAATTCTTTGCTTTTCCATCCCCCCCAAAAATTCCTGAAATCCCAAAAAAAAACCCTGGGAAAAATCCCAAAAGGATTTCAAAAATCTTCACCCACCTCTGCCCATGCAAGGCCGGGGGAAAAAAATGGAAAATTGGGAATTTGAGGATCAGAAAGGCTCAAAACACGATTTTTTTTTTTAAATTTTCAAATTAAAAAGGGAATTAATCTGGGATCCACATCCCAATTCTCCATTTGGGGTGATGGATTCAATTTTGGGGATATTTTTTATTTTTTGGGAGGGGTGAACGGCCACGAGCGTTGGCCAAGGATGGAACCAGCGGGAAAAGGGTTGGGAATTTAATTGGATTCAGGAACAGCCCAATGGGGGAAAAAAACGGGAGAGAAGGGCGGAAAAATTGGGGGAAAAGTGAGGAAAAAATGAGGAAAAATTGGGGGGAAAATGGGGGGAAATTGGGGGAAATTTGGGGGAAAATTGGAGAAAAAATTGGGGAATAATAGGGGAGAAATTGGGGAAAAATTGGGGGGAAATTTTGGAAAAATAGGGGGGAATTGGAGAAAAATTGGGGGAAGTTGGGGGAAAATTGGGAGGAAACTGGAGAAGAATTGAGGGGAAACTGGGGAGGAATTTGGGAGAAAATTGGGCAAAATTTGGAGTAAAATTGGGGGAGAATTGGGTGAAATTGGGCTGAAATTGGGGAAAAATTGAGGAAAAATCAGGGGGAAAATTTGGGGGGGAATTTGGGGGGAAATTGGGGAAAAAAATGGGGAAAATAGTGGGGAAAGGGCGGGAATAAAAGGGAAGGGAGAGAGAAGAAAGGAAAGGAAAAAAGGGAAGCTGGTGATGAGCACCCGGCTGGGGAGGGGGGGCTGATGGATTAATTAGCATATTCAAATCTAATTAATTCCCCTTTGCATAAAAAGGGCACGGCCCGGGCGTGGGAGCAGCCTCGCAGATGGCGTCTCAGGAAATGAAAGAACCATTTCGGGAGCGCCGGCCATCTTAGAGCCCGCCAGGAGGAGGAGGAGGAGCGGGAGGAAGAGCAGCAGCAGCAGCAGGAGGAGGATGAGGAGGAGGAAGAGGAAGAGGAGGAGGAGGAGGATGAAGAAGAGGAGGAGGAAAAGTGGGAAGAGGATGAGGAGGATGAGGAAGAAGAGGAGGGGGAGGATGAGGAGGAAAAGCGGGAGGAGGAGGAAGATGAGGAGGAGGAAGAGGAGGAAGACAAGGAGGAAAAGTGGGAGAAGGACGAGGAGGATGAGGATGAGGAGGAAAAGGAGGAGGAAGAGCAGGAGGAGGAGGACGAGGACGAGGAGGAAGAGGAAGAGGACGAGGAGGAAGATGAGGAGGATGAAGAGGAGGAAGAGGAGAAAGATGAGGAAAGGCAGGAAAAAGAGGTGGATGAGGATGAGGATGAGGATGAGGATGAGGATGAGGATGAGGAGGAGGAGGAGGATGAGGATGAGGAGGAGGAGGAGGAGGAGAAGAAGGAGGAGGAAGAGGATGAAGAAGAGGAGGAGGAAAAGGAGGAGAAGGAGGAGAGGGGAGGAGAAGGGGAAGATGAGGATGAGGAAGAGGATGAGGAAGAGGAGGATGAGGATGAAGAGGATGAGGATGAGGAGGAAGATGAAGATGAAGATGATGAAGATGAGGATGAGGACGGCTCTGCCCAGCAGCATCACCGAGCCCCGTGGAGGCCTGGGAGGGTCCAGCGCTGGGAATGAGGGAAATGTGGGAAAAGTTGGGAATTTTGGGGTTTTGAGGCCCCTCGGGATCGGTTGTGGATCCCAAACCCGTCCCGGGCCTGATGGGCCAGGGCTGATCCCAACCCCCAGGGCACGGGTGAGGAAAATCCCAGCCCCATTTCCACGGGAAAAACCGACCTGAAAACACCCAGCCCCTTCCTGCACTTTAATTTTTATCTTAATTTATTTTATTTTATTTTATTTTATTTTATTTTATTTTATTTTATTTTATTTTATTTTATTTTATTTTATTTTATTTTATTTCATTTCATTTCATATCATTTCATTTCATTTCATTTTTATTTATTTTATTTCATTTAATTTCATTTTTATTTTTATTTTACTTTATTTTAATTTTTATTTTATCTTATTTTATTTTATTTTATTTTATTTGGAAGTAAAAAATCGGGATAATTCCCCTTCATCCCTGCTGGGGGAAAAAAAAAGAAAAAAAACAAAAACAAAAAAATAAAACCAAAGAACCTTCCCAGCTGCCAGGCTCACCCCAGGAAAGGTGAAAGTTTTTTTCCTAATGTTTTGGACAGCTCAGCTGTCACGTGGAAAGGAAAAAAAAAAATAACTCAGAGCAGGGAGGACCTCAGGGAATGTGGATTTTTCTCCCTTCACTGATTCCCGAGGTTGGGATGAGCTGAGTCCTGCTCGTCCCCTCCCCCTTCCCTGCGCTGGAGCCCGGAACAGCTCCCGGCAGGGGCTGGAAAGGGTTAAATAAATCCAGGAAATTTGGGATGGAGCGGCATCCGCGTGAAAAAGGAAATTCCCGTTTTGGAGGATTAAAGGATGGGTTTGAGCCACGCTGGGGAAGATTTTTGGGGTGTGGATTAAAAGGGAAATGGGGGAAAAGTTGAATTTTTGGGATCTGAACCGGCTCAGTTTTCCTGGAGGAGGTGGGGTCTGAACATTTCCAAAGAGAGTGTAAATAAAACAGGGATAAAATATTTTTTCCTTTTTTTTTTTTTTTTTTTTTCCCATAAAACAAGAGGAAAAGGATCACAGCCACTCCCTGCCCCCCCAAATCCCTCCTGGAAATCCCAAATGTGGCTGGGCCCTGAGGAAAGGAGAGGAGAGGAGGAAAAATCCCGAACTTACCCCGTGCAGGAGCTCCCGGTGCCACAGGGAGGGGTGGGAGCAGCCCGGCCCTGCAGACCCCAAAAAGGATTTTCCTGGGTCCCAGGACAGGAATTCCCATCTCCCATTTCCCAGGACAGGAATTCCCGAGGATCCGAATCTTCCCGAGGTTCTGCTCTGCAAGGAAGGGAATGAGGGGTTCAGCCAGCTCCCAAATCCTGATTGATCACCCCCAATCCTGACTGATCACCCCCAATCCTCATTGATCACCCCCAAACTCTCACTGATCACCCCAAATCCGTGCTGGCAGAGGATTTTGTCCCCCTGCCTGGCTCTGTCCCTGTCCAAGATCTTCCTGTCCCTGTTCTTGTCCTGGCCCTGTCCCCAAAATCCTCCTGGCCCTGGCCCTGTCCCCATCCTGGCCCTGTCCCTCAGTCCCTCCTGGCCCTGTCCTGGCCCTGTCCCCAAAATCCTCCTGGTCCTGGCCCTGTCCTCACTCTGTCCCCCGTCCTGTCCCTTTCCCCATCCTGTCCCCATCCCCTCCTGTCCTGTCCCCAGGATTCTCCTGGCCCTGGCCCTGGCCTGTCCCTTTCCCCAAAATCTTCCTCGCTTTGTCCCCACAGTGTCTCTGTCCCCCAGTCCCCACCCTGTCCCCATCCCCATCCCCTCCTGTCCCCAGTCCCCCCAGTCCCCCCAGTCCCCCCAGTCCCCCAGTCCCCATTCCTGGGCAATGGCATCAGCGGAACCCCCGGGGATTCTTCCCCTCCTGCCCCGCTCGGGATAATCCCGGCACAGCCAGAGCCGGGATTAATAAAACCGGGCTTTAATTTCTGCAGGTCGCTCTTCCCACCGCATTCCCGACCCCCCCATCAGCAACAGGAGAACTCTGCAGCTCCGGGATGGGCAAAACCAGCCCTGGAATCCTCCAGCTGGGAAAAAAACCCCAAATTCCAGCCCAGGGATGTGTGGGTAGGGGGGAGATCCCAAAAATTCCGTGAGGGTCCCGCAGGGTCCCTGTGGCAGCAAACCCCGAGCAAAGCAAAGCTGGAAATTGGAATTATTCACTGAAAAATTGTTGTGGGAACTTCATGTTTATCCTGGAGTTTAGGACAAGGGTTTGACATTTGGGGTTTTGGAATGGAGGCCAACGGGGCTCTGGGATTCTGGGAATGCTGATATTTAAGGAAAACATGGAATTCTGTTGCCCCAAATTTTAACCTGCTGGCTGCTGGGCACTCTGCCAGCCCGGAGCCTCCCCGAGGGGTCACGGTGGGGTCAGAACGGCAGCGAAATCCCAAATCCCCGCGCTCCAGGAGCATCCTGGGATCCACAACCCCGAGGGACATTTCCAGGTGACAACGGCCACGAGGCAGGAGGCGACACCTCCGTGGCACAGAAGGATTTCCTGATGGATTTTAGGGACAGGGGGACAGGGCTCCTGTAGGCTGAGCCCCTCAGCAGGCCCCACCTCCACCCCAAATCCCCCCAGCCCTCCTGCCCAGAACACTTTCCTGATGGTTTTTAGGGTTCCTGTGTCGGATAAAGCCCTCAGCAGGTCCCACTCTCACCCCAGATCCCCACATCCCTCTTTCCCGGAACATTTTCCTGATGGCTTTTAGGGTTCCTGTACAGGGTGACCCTTCCAGCAGATTCCACCCCAACCCCACACCCCTCTATCCCCATCCTCTATCATTTTCCTGATGGTTTTTGGGGTTCCTGTCTAGGGTGACCCCTCAGCGGGTTCCACCCCAGCCCCACACCCCGAGGCTGCTCCGGGGCGAGGCAGCGGCCACCGAAGGGATGATTAGGGTGGCCCGCGGAGTAATTATCTCATTGGGCAACTAATACCCTTTCAGGCGGAGCGGGGTGGGGAAGCTTTGTTCGGGCTCAGGGATTACATCAACCCGGCCGAGCAGACAATGCGCTCCCCCTGGGAAGAGGCAGCTCAGCCCCGGGGGACGGCACGGAGGCAGGGCCGGAGCTGTCTCAATTAGCGGCTGTCCCGCCGAGGAACGGGGTGGTGGCGGCTCCTCGGGGGGCCTGGGGGGCCTTTGAGCATCCTTAACCCTTCCAGGGGACAGCGAGGGATGCCAGCGGGGCTGGAGTGTCCCCTCCTCCCATCCCCGCTCTGGTGTAGGCAAGGAAAACTTGACCTTGATTTTCCTTTTTCCGCCTTTTTTTAATCCCTCCTTCTCTCCTATTCTTGCATTGGGTTGGGGACACCGGGATGTCACCAGGGCTGGATGTGTCCCCTCCTCCATTGGGGTGTGGGGAAGGAAATCCAGCCTTGATTTTTCCTTTTTCTGCCTTTTTTCCCCAATGCCAGCCCATTCCAGCCCGTTGTCCTTGCACTGGGTTGGGGACATGGAGATGCCACCAGGGCTGGATGTGTCCCCTCCTCCATTGGGCTGTGGGGAAGGAAATCCAGCCTTGATTTTTCCTTTTTCTGCCTTTTTTTAACCGCTGTGCCAGCCCCAGTGCCAGCTCGTTGTCCTTCAGTTGGGGACATGGAGATGCCACCAGGGCTGGGTGTGTCCCCTCCTCCACTGGGGTGTTGGAAGGAAAACTTGGCCTTGAT
Source organism: Sturnus vulgaris (assembly GCF_052056855.1). Lineage (NCBI taxonomy): Eukaryota > Metazoa > Chordata > Aves > Passeriformes > Sturnidae > Sturnus > Sturnus vulgaris. Next base: position 282,718 of record NC_142268.1, on the reverse strand, counting down.
TTTTCCTTTTCCTGCCTTTTTTTAAATCCCCTTCCATCCTATTCTCGCCTTGGCACAGCAGACTGGCACACCCTTATCACCAACCCCCCCCAAAAAAATAAAAATAAAAATTAAAAATAAAAATAAAACCAAATCAGCGCGGAGGGGAAGGGAGGGATGAGAACACCACCAGCGCTGCGAGCGTGGCGACTCCTCCAGCATCCCCAGTGGCCCCAGCAGGGTGTGGCGAGGGGACTGGCGACACTTTGGGGTGGCTCCGTGGTCGCTCAGGCGTGATGCCACCGCGCCAGGGCGAGGGGCCGGCCCCACCTGGCCCTGGCCATCCGTGGGGTGATTAAACACGGGGCTCCCAGCTGCCATACATTTTTAAATAAATGAATAATACATAGCGGGGGTGATAAATAAATAACGGCCGTACATTTGAACTTAGCCTGTGAGAGGAAAAAAAAAAAAATCCTTTTAGTTCAAAAGGAGAGGGGGGCGCTCGGGAAAAGGGGGAGCCCATGCATTTTGAATGGGGCTGCCATCAAGTGTCAGGGTTTGGAAAGGGAGACGAGGGGGGCAGGGAGGGGAAAAAGGGAAGAGGGGAAAAAAAACAAAACAAAACAAAACACGAGAAACCCGGCCCCGACAGCTCGGGGAGGAGCGGGAGGAAGGTCCCGGCGGCTGAGGGAGGGTGTGGGTGTTGAACGCTGGAGGAGGATGAGGAGGGTGGGAAGGCCCTGGAAGGTCCCGGTTTGAGGAGGGTCCCGGGCCCCATAAGGAGCGGGGGTTCGCGATGGTGGCCTGGACAAACCCACGGGATTCAGGTGTGAGGGAAGGGGTGGAAGTTTCTGGAAAACCGGGTCAGGGTGGGGAGGGGAGGGAGGGACCCATTTTGGGGGGATTCGAGCCCCGAGGGGATTGGGGTTGGCTCTGAGGTGCCCTGTGTCACCTGTGCCCGTGTCACTGCCATGCCCACGTGTCCTGGCTGAGCCAGGCACCCACAAATCCCACAAATCCCCACGGATCTGAGCCACAAACCCACAAATCCCACAAATCCCCATGGATCCCTGGGCCACAGATCCCACAGACCCACAGATCCTGAGCATTCCCGTGGACATCTGAGCCGAAAATCCCACAAATTGTGGCCATCCCCGTGGATTTGTGAGCCAGGAACCCACAAATCCCACAAATCCTGATCATCTCCGTGGATCTCTGAGCACAAATCCCCCAAATCCCCGAGCATCCCCATGGATCTGAGTCATAAACCCACAAATCCCATAAATCGTGACCATCCCCGTGGATCTCTGAGCCACAGATCCCACAGATCCCACAAATCGTGACCATCCCCGTGGATCTCTGAGCCACAGATCCCACAGATCCCACAAATCGTGACCATCCCCGTGGATCTCTGGGCCAGGAACCCACAGATCCCACAGATCCCACAAATCCCGACCGTCTCCATGGATCTCTGAGCACAAATCCCCCAAATCCCAACCAGCATCATGGATCTCTGGGCCACAAATCCCATAAATCCCACAAACCCCGCAGATCCCATAAATCCCACAAACCCCACAGATCCCATCCATCCCCATGGATCCCCAGCCCCCCGTGTCCCCCAGACAGTCACACCTGTCCTGTCCTGTCCTGTCACACCTGCCCAGGTGTGTCCCCGTGTCCCAAAGGGCCGCCCCCAGCCCGGCCCCCGCTGGGATTTGGGATTTGTCCCCTTGGCCCCAAAGCCCCGGGGGGAGCGCGGGGTCCTCGGCCAAGGGGGAACTGATTTATTTTGGGGGTAATTTAGGGCAGAATTGAGCTTTAAACTGAGCTCAGCACCAAAACTGGGCACGAGAATAAACAGGAGCTGATTGATTGATTGATTGATTGATTGATTGATTATTGATTAATTGATTGGTGGATTGATTGAGTAATTGAGTTAGTGATTTATTGAATTATTGAATTACTGATTTGTTGATTTATTGAATTATTGAATTGCCGATTTATTGATTTATTGATTTATCGATTTATCGATTTATCGATTTATCGATTTATTGGCGATGCCAAGCCGGGCTGGCAGCACCCTGGGGCGCGGGGTGAGCCCTGGATTGGGAATTGGGACGGGAGCAGCTCCTGAGCCTTTGCGGGGGCTGAGGGGCACCCCCGGACCCCCACACGGGCAGCGACCCCCGGAGCCCCGGGCTGGGGAGGGGACGGCGACGGCGAGGCCACGGCGGGTGCCCCAAAAATTAATTGGGGTCTGAACCCTCTGAGAGCCCCAAAATAACCCCAAAAAATTAATTGGGGTCTGAACCCTCTGAGAGCCCCAAAATAACCCCCAAAAAAATTAATTGGGGTCTGAACCCTCTGAGAGCCCCAAAATAACCCCAAAAAAATTAATTGAGGTCTGAACCCTCTGAGAGCCCCAAAATCACCCGAAAACTCATTTGGGGTCTGAACCTCACTGGCAGCACCAAAATTTTCCCTGAGCGGGAAATTTCCAGAATTTCCACCTGTCCCCTACCCAAAATCCCCTCGAGGAGGGGAAATTTCCAGAATTCCCACCGTGCCCCAGCCCAGCGCGCATTTGGGAGGGAAATTCCCAGAATTTCCATTTTGCCCCCACCCAACATCCCATTCAGGGGGGAAATTTCCAGAATCTCGCCCAGCCCCGGGCCCGGCTCGTTCCTGCCAGCTCGCCCCGCTGCAGGAGCCGCTCGCCACAGCCGCGCTCGCCGCCGCCCGCTCGTCTTGACCTTGTCGGTCACGGGTTGGGAAAGGCGAGAAAGAGGCGGGGGAGGGAGGGAAAATAAAAAAAATACACACACACACAAAAAAAATCACACAACAAAACAAATATAAATAATAATAAAACAAAACAAAACCACAACTAAACAACACTAAAAAATTAAAACAGAAAAACCACACAACCAAACAAAACAAAACAAAAATTAAAAAAATCCCACAAACCCGCAACAAAACAAAAAATAAATTTTAAAACCCCACAGAACAAAACAAAACAAAACAAACCCAAAAACACAGAACAAAACAAAAAAAAATAAATAAATAAAAAAGCAAAACACACAAGAAAACAAAGAATAAATTTAAAAAAACCCACAACGCAACAAAATGAAGAAATAAATTTTAAAAAAAACCCCCACAGAACAAAACAAAATATAAATTAAAAAAATAAGCACAGAACAAAAGCTAAATTTTAAAAAGTAACACAACAAGACAAAAAACAAATCAAAAAAATAAGCACAAAAAATAAATTAAAAAAATAAACACAGAACAAAACAAAAAAACAATTTAAAAAAATAAACACAAAACAAAAAATAATTTTAAAAAATAAACAAAAAATAAATTAAAAAATAAACACAAAACAAATAATAAATTAAGAAAAATAACACAACACAACAAAAAATAAATCAAACAAAACAAAACAAAACAAAACAAAAAAACAACAACAACAGAACCCCAGCAGCCGGGATGGTTTTAACGCCGCGGCCGAGCAGGATGGGGCCGGTTTGGGGGGAAAAAGGGGGAAAAGGGGCGAGGAGAGCGGAGCGCGGGGGTGTGCGCGCCTTAAACAAACGCGGCGGGCGCGGTGAATGGGGCGCGCTGGGACCTGACCCCGCTCCTTCCCTCGCTGCGCTGCTCCGGCCGTGGGAAAAAGGCCCGGGCTCTTTTCACAGCTCCTCTCGCGGCTGCACTGAGCTAATGGAGGGGCTGCCGGCTCCCCTCCCTCTCCTCCCCTCCCTTCTGCTCCCCCACGAGCTCTCGCCCGAGCTGCCTTTTCAGAGGGGAAAAAAAAAAAAAAAAATCGGACCCAAAAAAAAAAAAAAAAAGCGGAGGCACACAGACACGCACAGAAAATAATCAGACACCCCCCCCCAAAAAAAATAAAAAATAAAAGGGGAGAAAAATAAAAAATAAAAGGGGAGACACACACACACACACAAAAAAAATCAGACCCAAAAAAAAAAAAAAATAAAAGCGGAGACACACACACACACACACACACAAAATAATCAGACCCTCCCCCAAAAAATTATAAAAAAAGGGGAGACACACACACACACACACAAAAAAATAATAATAAAAAAATCAGACACTCCCCCCCCCAAAAAAAGTGGAGAGACACACACAGACAAACGCAAAAAAAAAAAACCAGACACACCCCCCCCCCAAAAAAAAAAAAAATAGAGTGGAGCCATGCACACACACACCAAAAAAAATCAGACACTCCCCCCGCAAAAAAATAAAAAAAAGTGGAGACACACACACACACACACACACACACAAAAAAAAAAAAAAAAAAAAGGGAAAAAAATAGAAAAGGCTTTCACAAGTGGTTTAAGAACACATCTCATTGTTCGCACATGGAAATGCTGCCGGCCCGGCCCGGCCGTGGAAACGCGCGTGGGAAAACACGGGAGTGCACGAGTGGGACCCTCGGGGCTCGGGAAATGCGGATTTTAGCCCCAAAATGCGGGTTTGGGAAATGCGGATTTTAGCCCCAAAATGCGGGTTTGGGAAATGCAGATTTTAGCCCCAAAGTCCGGGCCGGGTCCGGGCCAGGGGAATTTCCCGATTTGTTGCTCTCTCCCCTCCCCGTTTGGTGCTGACGGGTGAAATGTTTGGGTTTGGGGTTTGAGGTTTGAGAGGGGGCGGTGGGCTGAGCATGGGAACACCACGTGTGGGGTCACTGCCCCCCGGGACACGGCCTTGGGGACCCCAAAAATCCCCATCCCAGACATGGGGACCCCAAAAATCCCCGTCCTTCAGTCCATTCCACAACCACGGGAACCCCAAAACTCCCCATCAGTGCCCCCCAGCCCAGCCCTACTCGTGTCCCACACTTTTGGTCCTCCAGGAGTTCGTGTCCCCCGTTCAGTCCCGGTGGAATTCCCGAGGGAATCACACCTTGATCCCCCTACCCTTGACCCCACAGGTCACCCCAAAGCCCTCTCTGAGCTGTGGAATCCCGGGATTTCTGGGAAACAGCAGCCAGGAGCAGCCCTGGCCTGGTTTCCCTGGGAATTAGGGCAGAGAAAGTCTGGGCTGGGCCTGGGGCCGGCACAAACCCCATTATTCCTGTTCCCGTTATTCCCAATATTCCTGTTCCAGTTATTCCAGTTATTCCTGTTCCCATTATTCCTGTTCCAGTTATTCCCCTTATTCCCATTATTCCCATTATTCCCATTCCCATTATCCCCATTCCCCTCATCCCCATTCCCCTTTTTCCCATTCCCGTTTTTCCCATTCCCGTTTTTCCCATTCCCAGCATCCTCAGAGCCGGAGCTTTTCATTAAAAACAATTAATTAAACGCATTTCTGTGCAAACCTCACCATCACCATCCCCGAATGCTCTGCCAGCACAACCCCCATTATCATTACTATTATTATTATTATTATTATTATTATTATTATTATTATTTTAATTATTATTATTTTCTTTTCCCGCCTCACTCAGGGTTTGTTTTCATTGCTGACGCCGTGGCACCCCCGGGTGTTTTTCCCGTTTTCCCGTTGACCTTTCCCTGGTTCCTGAGCTCAGATCCTTTGTGACAAACGCGGGGGCTGCCAGCCAGGGGGTGCCCACGGCCCCACTCACCCATGGAAATCCCATTTTTCCATTTTTTCCCCCCATCTTTTCCATTTTCCCAGGAATGGGGACAGTGGGGACGGGCCCTGGTTCTGGTGCCAGGCAGGGAGGTGCCCACGGCCCCACTCATGGATGGAAATCCCATTTCTTTCCATTTTTTCCAATTTCTTTCCATTTTTTCCAATTTCTTTCCATTTTTTCAATTTTCCCGGGAATGAGAGCAGCAGGGAGGGGCCCTGGCTCTGGTGTCACCTTTGGGGCACGGGATGGGTGTGACCTCCAGGGGCCGGGCCAGGCCTGGGACAGAGCCCGGGCTGCTGCAGGAACCCGGCCCTGGCTTTAGGGCTGGGCTTGGGATCGATTCCACCGGGGCTTGGGTTTGGGTTTGGGCTTGGATTAAATCTGGATTTAGGTTTGGGTTTGGATTTGGGTTTAAGTTTCAGTTGGGGTCTGGATTTAAGTTTGGGTTTGGGTTTAGATTTATGTTTTGGTTTTGGTTTGGGTTTGGAATTAAGGTTCAGTTTGGGTCTGGATTTAGGTTTGGGTCTGGATTTAGGTTTGGATTTAGGTTTGGGTCTGGATTTAGGTTTGGGTCTGGATTTAGGTTTGGGTCTGGATTTGCAGGGAAGGACAAAGCGCAGCCACCCCAAAGCCACGTCCCGAGTGTCACCAGCCCCAGGTCCTGTCCCCACCCCGGCCGAGCTCCTGCTCCTCTGCTTTTCCAACCTTCCCATCCCCTGAGCATTCCCACCAGGCCCTGCTCCCTGCCCAAGCACCCTCCTGCTTTCCCATATTCCCATTTCTCCTGCCCGGTTTGGACCTCCCCACCCAGCACAGCCCTGGAGTTTCCATAGAAACGTGAAGATATTAAACTGTAAATAATAATTTCTCCATTTAAAAAAAAAATAAGAAATAGAGACAGAACACACGTGGGCACGTGGGGCTGGGAATAGATCCAAGGAACAGATCCCCAAATCTTTGGGAACAGATCCTGGCATTCCTGACATTGTCATTTTCCATGGCCAGGGCTCTGCGGGCTCCTAAACGGCCCAAACTTAAACCCATCCCTGGTTTTTCCTTTCCCTCCATCCCGGCAAAATGGTTTTGTCTGGGGTTTCCACCCTTTAAGTGGGAATTTTTATCATAAATGACATTTTTCTCCCCCCTCCCTCGCCGCTGTCAGGTTGGAAAATCATCACTTTGGGGTGGGAAATGTCAGGGCTGGAGGGTGGCACAGGCTCCTCGCCCAGGAATGGGGAAATTCGGGATTTTAGGTTGAAATTGGAGGTTCCAGGAACTTTGGGAATAACGCTGGTGGTTCGGGCGGCTCCAAACTCAACTCCCGCCACCCGTTCCCAATGAAAACCTGGACACTGGCGTGGGAGGCAAGGGTGTTTTGGGGTTTTTGGCTGATCCCACCACAGGGCCGGGGTGGAGCTGCCTCCTGGCTCCCGTCACCGCCCCAAACCCCAAACCCCCCTCGTCCCACTGCTCCCGTTTATCCCAAATCCAATCCCGAGGCCGGATCCCAGCAGCACCATCCCAGCATCCCAAAAACGGAGCCACCCCGAGCCATTCCCACCCACACGGGGTTTGGGAACACCCCCCACCCCCTCCTGGCTCTGCTGGGCTGCTTTGGGGATGCTCATCCCGGATCCTCTGCCAGGGATGGGAATCAGGGTGGAGATTCCCAGATCATCCCAAATCCATCGACAACCCAGGGCTGGAAATCAAAACTGGAAATTCCCAGCTCATCCCAAATCCATCAGCAGCCTAGGGATGGAAATCAGGATGGAGATTCCCAGTTTATCCCAAATCCATCAACAAACCAGGGAGGGAAATCAGGAGTGGAAATTCCCAGCTCATCCCAGATCCTCTGCCAGTGCAGGAAATCAGGATGGAGATTTCCAGTTTATCCTAAATCCACCAGCAACCCAGAGATGGGAACCAGGATGGAAAGTCCCAGCTCATCCCAAATCCTCTCACAGTGCTGGGAATCAGGACTGGAGAGTCCCAGCTCATCCCAAATCCATTGGCAACCCAGAGATTTAAATCAGGGATGGAAATTCCCAGCTTCTTCCAAATCCAGTGGCAGCCCAGGGCTGGAAATCAGGGTGGAGATTCCCGGTTTATCCCAAACCCATCGGCAGCCCAGGATGGGAACCACCCCCTGCCCGCCTTTCCCAGGAGCAGCCGGGATTATCCCGGGGACGGGATCGCAGCTCCGGGCCGAACGGAAAAGAGGGGAGAGATGGGATTAGATGGAAATAACGAGAATTCCTTTAGGCAGGCCGGGGAAATGAGCCGGGGATTAACGGCCTCGCTTTTCCAGCAGCTCCCAAATCCCGCCGGGCTGTCCCGGAGCCGGCCGGGGTGGCCCGGGATGTGGAGCCGGGGGTGACATTGGCAGGGCCACCCCCAGAGCGGGACCCGGCTGTCCCCAAAAGGCTCCATCCCTCCTGTCCCTGCACACAAAAACCACAGAAAAACCTCGGCGATTTCCACTCCCCACCCCACACACAATATTTTGCTTTTTGCGGCGAGAAATTCTGAGATATTCCCACCGGGGAATGAAAACCGCTGGAAATTAGAAACTTCTCTATTAAAAAAAAAAAAATTAAAAAAATTTAAAAAATAAAAAAAAAAGGCACCGAGCCCTGGAATAAACCTGAAAGGCTCCTTTTCTCTCGCCTTGGGTTGCACACCCTGCAATTGGCTGCTTCCCTGGAATAGATTCCGTTGCTATGAGACCAAGTTTGCTTTTAACGAACCCCAGAAAATTAATGGTATTCAGCAGATAAGTCCTTAAAGTGGAACCTATTTTAAGAAATTCCTGCTAAATGGTTTACAAGTAGTCAGGAGGGAGGGGAAGGGCTCTGGAGCCTGCGCCGCCCGTCCCTCCCCAGGCTGGGATGTGGGGAGGGGGGGACGTTTCGGGGTTTTTTTTTGGGATTGGGAGTGGGAGGGGTGAGGGCGGGATTGATTCCCAACCTTGCTGGGAGCTGTGAGTCCCTCCTGGAGTGGCACCGCCACCTCTGGGCACCGTCCTGGCTTGTCCCCAGCTGTCCCCACCCCCCAGAGGCTCCTTCCAGCTTCGGGAATTCGGGAATTCTGTGCCCGAACTCACGGGAAGAGCTGCGGGGTCGGGATGGGAGAAGGGATGGAAGGAAGAGCGAGGAGCACGGAAAAGCTGCTCCGACATCCAAGGAACAGATCCCCAAATCTTTGGGAACAGATCCTGGCATTCCTGACATTGTCATTTTCCATGGCCAGGGCTCTGCGGGCTCCTAAACGGCCCAAACTTAAACCCATCCCTGGTTTTTCCTTTCCCTCCACCCCGGCAAAATGGTTTTGTCTGGGGTTTCCACCCTTTAAGTGGGAATTTTTTATCATAAATGACATTTTTCTCCCCCCTCCCTCGCCGCTGTCAGGTTGGAAAATCGTCACTTTGGGGTGGGAAATGTCAGGGCTGGAGGGTGGCACAGGCTCCTCGCCCAGGGATGGGGAAATTCGGGATTTTAGGTTGAAATTGGAGGTTCCGGGAACTTTGGGAATAACGCTGGTGGTTCGGGCGGCTCCAAACTCAACTCCCGCCCGGAGGAAGCTCAGGGAGGAGCCGGGGGAGGTTTCCCGTGCCCTCCCAGCCCTCAGGGTGGCATCACTGCCAGGACAGGGCACAGTTCCCTTGGCATCGGGGTCCCCATCGAGGACACGGCCAAAGCTCCGGCATTCCCGGCCCCAATCCCTGCGGAATCTCCCTGGGGCACTGGGGGGACCGGGAGCCCCTTCCTCATCTTCCCACACCGCGTTTTGGGGTGTCCGGGGCGCTGTCCCCGCTTTATCCCGCACCACAAACCCCGTGGGTGTTTTTATCCCTGCCCGATCAAAGGCCCGGACTGGGGGTGCCCAGCGTGTCCTGGGGGTTCGGGATCGGCGCCAGGGATGGATCCCAGGGATCCCCAGGGATCCAGGACAGGGAATCTGCTCCTCTCCTGCCCGAACCTGTTGATCTGCCCCCCAAATTCCTCCTCTGCTGCAGCCTCCGGGTGGAAGAGGAGACAAGAGAGGAGGATGGAGAGAGGGATTGGGGCCCTGAGCTTTTTCATTTTCCCCTTCCCATCCCTCAATCCCAGCCCGGGAATTGCTGCTCCAAAGACCCCGCGGCGAGGGGGGAGTGGAGCTGCCCCGGTGCCACCGCCCTCGTGCTGTCCCTGCCGCCCACCCTGATCCCAAAAATGTTTTCAGCACGTGGATTTGTCTGGATCATTTCCCAAAACGCTACAACCCCCCCCTAAAACAACACAAAAAACCACCTGGAAACACCTTCCTGGGATTCCCTGGAATAACCGCGCACGGATCAACCTTCGGGGTCATCACTCGGAGCCTTTCCCAGTCCCGGCACCACCCCTGGGGCTGATCCCACAGGGATCCGGACACTCTCCCTGGAGGGAAGGATCCCAAAGCCAGGGGGATCCTGGAGGGATCTGAGCCCTTCGGTCTCTCCCAAATCCCTCTCTCAGAAGAACAAAGCTGCGATCTCTCTGCAGACGCCGAGAAGCGACAAGCGGCAATGATTTATTTCCCTTCCCTGGCAGATAAATCGGCCTCGGGAACGGGGTTTGTGCTAAATTAAAATTTGCATGCGGTAATATATTTAAGCAACTTTCCTTGCACTTCGTTATAAACAGCGTTTCTCAGGGGGTTATTTCGGAGCTGGCCCCGTTTCATTTATCTCCGGCGCGAGCCAGCGTTAATTGTCGGGGTGGAAATTAAAACCACAGCGGGGAAAAAAAAAATTAAAAAGAAAAGGGGGGGGAAAAAAAGGAGGAAAAATTAATGAAATAAAAGCGCCAGGGTTGGGAGTCGGAAGCGAAATCATCACCCAGGCACAGGCACCAGCTCTGGGCCTCAGTAAAAAAAAAATAAATAAATGATGAAAGGCAAAATTCCCGCTCCGTGGCCGCGTTCCCGGCGCTGTCCCCGGCGAAGGCAGCTTGGCTCGGGTAGCCCGGTGGGCAGCGAGCCCCTCTCCCCCGGAGGATGGCGAGAAGGTTTTTACATTCGGTTCTCTAGCTTTATGATATCACATACACTCATACAGCTAGATAACCAAAGAGAAAAACCCACCCAGGTCTCGAGAAAACCGGGGGACACCGGAGCCCCCCGAGAGTTTTGTCCCAACAAGGCGGGACAGCAGGGACGGGCTCCGGTGCCTCGGAATGCGCCACAAGGAGCCCCGGTGCTCGCCCCAGAGCCCCCAAAAGGAGCCGGAGCCCCCAAAAGGAGCCGGAGCCCCCGCGGCCTGGGGGATGGCACAGGGCACGGATGTCACAGGGTGTCCCCACCCAGGGTCCGGCCCCGCACACAGGCCCAGGGAGCTGCGTGCTCGCCAGCCCCAAATTCGCCCCCAGCCCCAGCCCGGAGCCCACTCCCCCTCGATAATTACTGGAAATTATTGGAATTGCTGAGTCAGGAAGGTGGTTGGGCAAGGGATGGGTCCAGCCCGAAAGGGCCGCCCTGGGGGATCCCCCCGCGCTCTTCCTCCTCTTCCTCCTCTTCCTCCTCTTCCTCCCACATCCGCTCCCGGCAGCCGGGCCCTGCAAACCCGGCAGGAATCCCGCACCTGCCGCGGGTCGGGGCCGTGAATTTCCCTCGGGGGGATCACCCCGAGGCCCCCGGGGTGGCCCCGTCCCCACCGGGACTCCGCGGCAGCGGCGGGAGCTGCTCCCGGGGAGCTCCGGGAAACTCGGCCGAGCGGCTGCTCCGGAGCCCAAGGAGAACCGGGGAGAGGACGGGAGAGCCCCGGGAAGGGTCCCGGGAAGGGTCCCGGGGCGGGGGTACCTGCTCATCCCGCTGGGGCCGCTGCTGCCCGCGGTCGCCGTCGGCTCCGGGTCACCGCATCCTTCCCGGGGTGGCGGAGAGCGGAGGAGGCTCAGCCCGGGCCCGGGGACGGGGACGGGGATGGGGAAAGGGATGGGGATGGGGATGGACACCCCCGCCCGGTGCCGGTGCCGGTGCCTCTCCCGCTGCCCGGCGTCTCCGGGACTTGTCTCTAAAGTTGAGGCAGAGTCGGCGGCTCAGGTCTGGCTGGAGGGCGGGGGAGGGCGGGAGGAGGGACGGGGCGGCCGGCGGGGACAAAGCCCGAGTGGCGGGGCTGGGACAGCCGGGGCGTGGGGCCGGGGCAGGGGTCACCCCCTCGGGAGGGGCTGAGCCATTCGCCACGGCCGCCGCTGTCCCCGGGGGCCGCTCCGTCTGCTCGGCCCGGGTCCCCGTCCCCCCCCGGCCGCCGCCGCCCGCCGCAGCCGGCCCGCCCCGTCGGGGAGGCGGCGATGCCCCGGGGGTAACCCCGATGGGGCAGGGCGCTGTCGGAGCCGCCCCCCCGGCCCGGTCTGGGGTTAAACCCCCGTGCCCGGGGAGGAGGAGCGGCTGCGGGGCTGGGGGGCGGCTGGGGCCGCTCCTTCCCGTCGGGGCTGCGCTCAGGGGCGCTGCTTGCAAAGGGGAAATTTGGAAGATGCTCAGGAGCCGAGCGGGGCTCGAATCACCCCTTATCCCCGGTGTAACGGGGTCCCCCAGCGGGCCGGGTCTCGGCGGTGCCTCCCGGCCGAGTACAAACCCCCCTGGCCCGGCAGAGAGCGCGGCCACGGCTCGGAGGGGCAGCGCCCGGGGCCCAGGTCCGGCTCCACGTCCCCCCCGTGCGGTCACCCGGGGCCGCTCCCGCCGGCGCTGCCCGGTGCGGGGACCCCGCTCCGCTCTCCCGGGGCAGCACCGGCCGGGCCGGGGGGCACGGGGGCCTTTCCCCGGCTCCCACCCGCGGCCTCACCGGGAGCGCACCGAGGGGCACGGCCGTGACCCCGGGCACACCGGGGAGCACGCAGCGCTCGCCTGACCCCCGGTACAGCGCTCACACCCGCCCAGATGCCCGCACATCCCCGCACACGAAGCCACAGCCACGCAGGACCCCCGAATGTCCCCCCTGGTTGCCCCCAGCCTCCTCACATCCCCGGTTCCGCGGCCTGGCCTTGGCCCGGCGGGCACCGCAGACCTCCCGGGCCTCCTCACGGCACCTGGCTCCGGTGGAACGGGCGGAAAACGAAAAACACCATGCCGGTGCCCCGGGCATGGGCAGCGCCGGGCCGGCCCCGCTTCCAGCGGGCACCGGGAGCAGCGGCGGGGCCCGGTTCCCGCTCCCGGTGCTCCGAATTCGGGAGGGAAGCACAAACCCGACCGGGCCCCGGCTGCCCGCACCCGCCGTTTATATACCCACACCTCTACAGAGAATATATGGAATATATTTTATATATAGAATATATAGAATATATTCTTTATATGTTCTATATATTGAATATATAGAATATAGAGTATATAGAGAATATATGGAATATCCGCGCTGGAAGGCACAGCAGCAGCGCCTGCGGAAATGCCAACCCGCCAGCACCGGGGGCACCCCGGGAGCAGCTCGGCTCTCTGCCCCGCACCGGGCATCCCCAGGGATGGGCAGCCCTTGGTCGGAGCCCCCCAAAATGCCAGCGGCTGCCGCAGCATCGCGGGGAGCGAGCGGAGCCTCCTCCCGCCGCCACCGGGCACCGGGGCCCGGGCACCGGCCCCGCCGCTCTCCGTGGTGCTGAACGGGGCCGTGGGGGTCGTTCCTCCTCCGTCCTCCTCTCACCGAGCCGCCGCTAATTGATGATCATTATTTCGGCTGTTAATTGTTATCGTTTACCGTCCCCGCGGCTCCGGTGCTGCGAGCGGGGCGATGATGCCAGCGCGGTGCCAAAGGAGCGGATCGTGTCCCCGCGCGGCGCCGCTGCCCGCCGTCCTCCCCACGCTCCGCACCACGCGTGGGCCGAGCCGCTGCCGTCACCTCCCGAACCGGGGCTCCAAAATCCCGCCCTGACCGCCGGCGACACCGGCGGGTTCGGCCCCGCTGCCGTCCACAGCGCCCGGGCACCGGCGGTACCGGCCCCGCTAGAACCGGTGGGTCCCGCTGCCCACGGCCCGGCCCGAAGGGCAAAGCCCCAACAACGAGCGCGGCCCCGCAGCTCGGCCGAGGGAACGAACGAGAGCGGCGGAGCTTCTCCGGTGCGGGCCCGGCTCCGGGAGGGGCCGCTCCGGGCACCGGGGGTGCCGCTGGCAGCTCGCCCGCCGTTCCTGTCTCATCGCCCAGGGCCCCGCGGGCACGGCACAGGGCCCTGGGCAGGCCCGGCTCGCCCCCGCCGGTGGCCGGTGCCCGCTGCCCAGCGCTCGCCATCCCCGAGAGGCGCGGGGCCAGATTGGCATCGCCCGCACGGGGGAAGCGGCCGCCCCACGCGTGTCCCCGCCGGGGGCTGCCCGGGGCCCGCCCGGGCCCGTTCCTCCCGCCACTTACCCACTCGGTACCCGGTTCCCCGGCGGCTGCGGGGGCTGGTGCGGCCCCGGCGCCTTTGGTCCCCCCTTCTCCCCTCGCCCACACCCCGGTGTGAATCAAATACCTTCACTACAGCAGCCATGTTGGGCTCCGGTGCGAGCACGGCGCTCGCCGCAGGAACCGGCGGCCGCCTCGGCGGGGCTCGGCCGGGGGGCCCTCGCTTTCCCCCCGGAGCACCGGAGCCCGGCCGGGATCGGGGCCCTGTCCCGGCGCACCGGGCGAGGCCTCCGGGGGCCGCTCCGAAGTTGCCGCCGCTCCCCGGTAACGCCGCCAACTGCGGGTCCCGCACGCACCTGCCCCGCATCCCTCCGGTGTTACCGCGTCCCGGGGCTGCCGCTGGGGAGGACATGGGGGAGAGCCGCGGTTTCCTCCGCCTCGCCCGGGGTCCGGTGCCCGCCACGCCGCTCTGCCGTGCCCACCTGGGGAGGGAAAGAGAGAAGATGCGTCAGGAGGAGCCGCCGCCATCGCTCCAACTTGGAGCAACTTTCCCGGTGAGGCCGGCGGCGGGGGCGGGGGGTGGAGCCCCTGTCCGGTCAACCGGGGCCGGTGCCGCCGGCGGGCAAGGCGTGGAGCGCCCCATGAGCGGTGCCATCCGTGCCAGGGATGGGGACACCCACCCGCAGCCCAGGGCCGCGCTGGGACACGGCCTCGGCTGCCGTGGGACACTCTGGGTCTGGGGGCAGCCCCACGCCTGCTGCTTGCCCATCCGGCTGCCAGGCTGGACCAGCTGCCCCCTGCCGTGGCCACCGGAGCCTCCCCGGGCACCGCAGCCTGGCACCGGGCACCCCCCGCCTCTCCCCGGGCACCGGAGCCGCTCTCCCGGCCCGGCTCCGCTCCAAAGTGTATTTTTTCTGCTGTTTATTTCCCTCCCCCCTTTTACTCCCACCGAGATTATTTTTCCCCCCCCTTCGTCTTTTTCTTTTTCCTTTTCCCGCCTCATTTTTTTTTCTTTCCTCTATTTTTTTTTTTTTTTTAATCTCCCCCTCCTCGTTTGGCTCCAACGTCGCTGGGAATTATTTGCATTTAAAACACAACGACTCGTTTCCCTCCACGTCGCTTCGCAGCTCGATTCCACCAGCACGGGAGAGGCGGGGGAGCGAACCCAAGGAAAAGGGGACCCCAAACCCCCGGGAAAATTCCCCCGAATTCCTGCCCAGGTGAAAATATCGATGCGGGGGAAAACTAAGGATTTAACAGATTTAAAAAAATTTCTTCCCGCGGCCGCTGTCACCCAAAGGTGTTTGTGGCAACAAAGAGCGGGATGGCATTCGACGCTCGTATTTTTGGCCTAAATATTCGCAAAAATATTCCCCCAAAGCCCTGAGCGCTTTGCGAGAGATTGATGCGCCTCAAAACCATCACATCCTGCCCTGCAAAGTGCTTCCGAGGAAAATCTGATTTTCCATTTATCCCCCCCGCCCGCCGCCGCTGATCCCGCCGGAGAAGGCACAAAACTGCGAGCGAGGGGAAGGCACTGGGAATCAAACACCCATTCCCAGTTCAAACTGGGAGCAGAACGGTTTTCTCCCGTCCCTGAGCACGGCGGAGAATTCCCAGCTCGGGGAACAACGGCGTGGATTTCCCCGCCGTGCCCGCTCGGGCAGAGCCGGGCACGGGAGCACCCCCCAATACTTTTTTTAAAAGGGGAAAAATAGCAATAAACCGAGAGAATTAATTATTTTTTCTTCCTCTCCCAAGAAATGCCGAATTAAACCCCGGCCCTTTGCATGGGGATTTTTTTTCTTTGGGTTCTTTTTTTTTTTTTCTCCTTTTTTTTCCTTTTACAACGCAGGGATGGAAGGGGATGCCCACACAACCCCACACAGTACCCCCAACACCCCTTTCTCCCTGCTGCCTTTTCTTTTTTTTTTTTTTCTTTTTGACCCCAAATCATTCCCCCGCAAAATTAAAAAAAAATAAAATAAAAAAAAAATAGCTGCACACGCCGAAACTTCGCTCCGGCAGCCCCTTACCTCGGGCACCGGGCAGGGCAGGGCAGTCGGTCCGACCGTCCTCAGGGGCTATAAACCCCAGGGGTGGCTTTTGTGAGTTTGCCGGAGTTTCCCCGGGCCGTCCCCTTTTGTGTCCCATTGCCATCTAGAGGCCCCGATTAATTAATTTCACACCGAAGCTCGGGAGTAAAATTTTCCCACAAAACAAGTGACCGAGGAGATGTGAAACTCCAAAGAAAAGGAGTCAACATCAAGTTCAACAGCATGCGGGGAAAAGGCCGATTTCCATCACAATCGCGTCTGAGCGGGGGCCGGGCGGGGGGCGGCGGGCGGCGGCCCCCGCGCCCCCTCCGCGCGTTCCCAGGCTCGGAACAATCGCGCTCTGTTTGCCTCGCACATGCCGGCGTTTGGGCACGGAGGCTGCCTTGGGATAACAGGAATAATGAGGGGAGGGCGGCTCGGGGAGGGTGGGAAAGGGCGGCGGCGCTGGGGAGGGGGCGGGGGGGCGGCGGAGCCCAGCGCACCTGGGCGCTGCCCGGTACCGGCACCTGTTGAGCCGCGGGCCGGCGGAACCCGCTGGAGTTTGGTGGGAAAAGCCGCGACGGGCGACAGGGACAAAGGAGGGGTTCGGGGAGAACCCCAAAAATGCGAGGGGACAGCGCTGGCCCCCCGGAGGGGAGCCGGGGGACACTTTTCCCTAAGTTTGGTGTCGCCATCTCCGACACCGGCCACGCGTTTTTTTTTTTTTTTTTTCCCACAGTGCCGGAGGGCGGGGGGGAACCGGGGGGTGCGAGCCCCCGGGGGAACGGGGGGCGCGGGGGCCCGGGGGGCCCGGGGTGGCCGAGGCGGTGGTGGACGTGTCCTGCAACCCAAGCAGCCTCGGCTCCGCCGGGCATTGTCCCCACGGAGCCCGTGGCCATTGTTCCCGGCGCTGCGGGAGCCGGAGGGAGGGCAGCTTTCCACGCCTCGTCCTTCCCCCCATCCCCAACCTCGCACTCCGCCATCTCAGCCCCCACCCCGACATTCGCACCGGGGACCCTGATCCGGGATAGGGAGGGTAAAGAACACCCCACCCACCCCCCCTCCGAAAATAATAAATAAAATATATATATATATATATATATAAGGCGAGAAAAGGGGAGGCGCGGGGTTGCCCCCTCTCAGACTTCCTCCAAGTTGGGAGAAGCGGGAGGAGTGGGGGGAGAGCGGGGCGGCCGCCGGTGCCCGCCCAGCCCTGCCCCTCCGGCAGCACCGGCGGCACCGGAGCCGGGAGTTCAGTGCGGGGCAAAGGAGAGAGAGAGAGAGAGAGAGAGAGAAAGGAGGAGGGAAAAAAAAAAAAAAAAAAAAGGCGGCGAAAAATTAAAAAAAAAAAAAAAAATGAAGGGAGCGGGGAGGGGATTATTTACCTCCCTCCGCACCTCTGCATCCATTAATGACTTAGCGGGAGCCGCCGGGACACCGGCAACCTCCGGGCCGCGGGGCTGTGCGGAGGGACCGGAGCCCGGAGCCCCGGGGCCAATCCAGGCGCTGCGGCTCCCGGAGAGCCCCGGCCGGGCTGCGGGAAGCGGAGCTCCCCCGATCACGTTGTCTTTACGTGGGGTTAAACAGGGAACGTCTACCCGGGGGGTTTGAACGGCGAGAAACCCCCCGAGCGCACCGGGCAGCCCCGGCCGGCGCTACCGGGGATGAGATTCCACCGAGGAGGGAGGGAAGGAGGGAGGGAGGGAGGGGGTGGATTCCGCCCAAACATCCATTTTGTCCCTTTTGGAAATGGAGATGGGAGAGAGGAGGGGAAAAAAAATGCGTCTTTTTTTTTTTTTTTTTTTTTTTTTTTTTTTTTTCCTTGCTTTCTCCATATTTTACTACGTAAGGAATGACGTCCTCGCGTCGGGAGCGGGATAGGTTAGCCCGGAGCTTGGGGAGGGAGGGGGGCAGGAAAAACCAGGTTTGAAGGGGGGGGGGGGGAGGGTCGCGGGGGCGGGGGGCGGCTCTGGCAGCAGCAGAACCTAAAAATAACGAGGATTTTATTATTAAAAAAAAAAAGAGATATTATAATAATAATACTAGTAATAATAATAATAATAACAGTAATCCCGCTGACCCCTCCGATGAGGCCCTACTCGGGTACCGGGGACCCCACCTCGCCTTCCCCGGGGACTCTCGGGATTTGGGGCACCCCACGGGGGGCGGAGGGAGGGCTGGGGGCTCCCCCTGCCCTTTCCCCCCCATCCCGGGGCTGGGGAAGGCGCTCCCCTTCCCGCGGCCGCTGCGGGATGATTGCGTGGAGACGAAGCCGAAATTGGCTATTTTTAAATTTAATTCGACCCCAAATCCCTCACTGCTCCGCGGGTTAACATCTCCAAGCTCCAGGGAAGCGGCCGGGAGTGAATTCCCACCTTCCCCCGCTCCTCCGGGCACACCGGGATTTTGGGAGGGCTAAAAAAAAAATCAAAAAAAAACCAAAAAACCAAACCGGGGTCTCCGCGCAGCTCCCGAGGGGGGGTTGCACCCCAAATTCAACCCCGGGGAGGGGGGGACACCCAAGGACAGCCAAGCCCTTGCAGACCCTGAGCCCCCGAGCGGGGCCGGGCCTGGCTCCAGCCCCCGGAGCCATCGGGATGCGCCGAACCGGGACCGCGCCGGTGCCGCTGCCGGTGCCGGTTCCGCCTCGGTGCCCTCCCAAGCCCAGCCCGCCCCGGGCACGAGCAGCCCCCGGTTCGGTGCTGCCGGGGAAGCCCCGGGCTCCGCGCTGTGCCCTAATGAGCTCCGCTTATTCATTTCCTCATTAACGAATATTTCTCGCGGCCGAGCCGGCGCGCACCGGGACGCGCGTCCCCGGTTGCCCACGGCCCGTCCCGTCCAACCGGGGCTTGCCGGGGGCTCGGCCGGTCCCTGCCGGCTCCGGGAGAAGCAGCAGGCCTGGTCTGTGCGTCGGACACCCCAAATTTTGCGGCCAGTCTCGGAATTACCGTGCCCGATGCTGCGGTGCGACCGCCGCCCTCGGTGGCCCTGGAGACCCCCGGGTTGCCCCGGGGCTTTCCCCGGTAAAAGGCGATTGAACCGGGCCCGGCTCCTCCAACCGGCCGCTACCGGCGAACCCGCTGCCCCCCACCCCCGACGGCCAGGGTTTAGGGGAATGGGTGGCGTATTTTGGCTCCTTGATGGAGTTTTGATCAAAAATTCATTAAGAGGCGCTCGGCGCAGCGCCATGAATATTTCAGGGCTTTTGCAAAACAACAAAGTGGGTGTTTGGGGGGAGGATGCACCGGGGAGAGGCAGCCCCCGGTGCCCGTCTCGGCCCCGCTTTGAGGACGCCAGGAGGGAGCGGCCACCTCCGTTCCGTCGGGGTCGCCGTCGTGGCCACCGCTCGCCCGCAGCCCCGGGGTTCGCTGCCGCCCCGGTACAAGGCGTGAAACGGCCCCGGTTGTTCCGAGACCGGTCCCGGTTGGAGAGGGCGACCCTGCAGGGACACGCAGCTCCTGCCCCCGGGGCTACCGTGACAATCTGGAGTGGCCCCGGCCCTGTCCGGGCCGGTCCCTGCGCTCCCCAGCTCGGGCAGAGCTGAGCGCTGGCGGCAGCTGGGGGGACCCCATGGCCGGCCAGGATGTCCCCTCGGAACGGGGACAAGGGGGACAGGGGCTGCTCTGGGCAGGAAAAAACCTCTTAAAAATCCCCCTCTGCCAGCCAGGGAGCACCCAGCTGGAAATGTCCCCCGTGCCCAAATTGGGGTGCGGATCCTCCCGGGCACAGGGAGCGGCGCCGGCTCCGAGCGGAGACAAAGCCCCGGCGGCTCCTGTGGAGCTCAGCACCCCCCGGAGCAGCGCAGCCCCCCCGGCTGGGCCTGCAGGTAACTGGGATTTACTGGGGCACCTCCCGGGCTACCTGGGAGCGCCAGAGGTGGCCACGCTGGGCCACGGGGAGGGGGGGGGGGCAGCAGCTTTGTCACTTCCCAGCGTCACCCCGAGCACCCTGGGGGTCCCTGGGTGCCACTTTTTGGGGCATCTCCCCCCCCGTCCTCCCCCGCGCTGGGGACAGCGGGCAGCGAACTTGGGGACAGCGGGACACAAGGGCCTCTCTGAGGGGACCAGAGCGGGGCTGGGGACACCCCAGGGCACCTCCCGAGCCCAGTTTGGGGCTGGTGTCGCAATGGGCGGTACTGGACCTGCAGGCAGGGGTGGCATGTGCAGCTCCAGCAGCTCCCGGCGCTCCCGCCGCTGCCCTCCCGGTGCCGCCGGCCCTTCCCGTGTCCCGGGGCTGGGATGTGACGAGTCCTTGTGTCCCCCCCCCCACTTCTTGTCGCCACCGCCACCCCACCCCGGCAGCCCCCAGCCCCTCCCCGGGGCTCACCTCGCCCTGACATTTCCTGGCGCTCCTTCCATGCCAGCGGGTTGCCATAGCAAATCTAAATCTTACAAACAAAACGAGGGGGAAGAAAAAGCCCTGATTAGCATATATTCAAATGAGCCGTGCAATAATGCAAACCATAAATCATGCAGTCATTGCTATTCAATCAGAGTCTCTTACCCCAGCCCCCACTCTGGCACTCGCTGCCTCGCCTCCTCTCGCCAGCCCGGTCCCAAAGGTGGCCCTGGAGGGGACCTGCCACCCTTTAGGGAGTGGGGGGTGGTGGCCCTGGGCCCAGCCCGGCTCGCCACAGCCCCTAATCCCGCCTGGTATTTGTGGCGCTCTATTAAACCGGGCAAACTCTTCCCAGGATTAATCTCCCGCCCAGGTTTTAATCTCGGGGCTCTAATCCCCCCCTCCCCAGCCGAGGGAAGGGGCCCAGCTCGGCTCTGGAGGGTGTGGGGGTCCCCCAGCCCTGCCTGAGCCCGACCTGGGGGTGCCCAAGCCGTGCTGGGGGGGGACCTAAACCCCCCAAAACGTCCAAAATCACGTCTGTGAGGTGATGGCGCCGCAGGAGCCTGGTGTCGCCTCCTTGTCACCTCCCAGCAGAGCGGCCCTGGCTGTGACCGTGCCTGTGGCCGTGTCCAGCACATCACAGACCCCAGGGGATGCTCCCCCACCCCAAAAAGCGGCAGGACCCCCGACCCCAGGCCAACCCTGAGCTAAAACAGGCTCAGCTCAGCTGGGCCGGGCCTTAAACCCCACCTTGCCCCCCAAATCCCGATTTTAAGGGGTTTTTCTTTCTCCTACCTGTTCCGAGACCCCTCCGAGAGGTTTTCTTGGGGTCACCAAGGGGTGGGAGCAGCACGGCTGAACCCCAAAGACCTGAGCAGACCAGGGGTGACCCGGCTGGCCAGGGACCCCCGAGAGGCGGCTCCGAGCCTGGGGGACACGCGGGGGGGACACAGCGACGCTGAGCCCGCGGGGGCGTGGGCATGTGCCCCCCTTGGGGACATTAACGCCGTGCCACCCCAAACGGGGCTGCCTGGGCCCAAAAATCCCACAGAGACACCTCGAGACCCGCAGCTCTTTATTGGTGCGAAGATAATAAATAGAAAAGAGCCCCTGGCTGGGGGGCTCAGCACTCCCCACCCCGCCTGTCCCCTGTCCCCTCCGCTGTCCCCTGGCCCCTCCGCTGTCCCCTGGCCCCCTGGGCCGCGGGACGAAGGCTTGGAGCCGCTGCCGGTGCTCTCAGTCCTGCTGCCACCGCGTGGCACTTCCCAGCCACTCCCGCTGGCTCGGGGACACGCTGGTGGCGCGGGGACAGGCGCAAGGACGGGCAGGGACAGTGTCCAAACGCCACCGGACAGGACACGGCGACAGCGCTGGGCTCCTGGCCTCGCAGGGGGTGGCGAGCAGAGCTGCAAGGAGGGGACTTGGTGACATTTGGGGGCTCCAGGGAGGGGGGTCTCGAGGAGCTGCATCCCCAGCGTAGGGGACAGTGACCCTGCAGGTAGCCCGGTGTCACCGCTGGTCGCCACGGCCGCACGGGGGGGGTGGGGGGGGCTGAGGGTGGGGAAGAAGCGGGGGGCTGCTCCCCCAAGCAGGGTTTCCCCCCTCCCCGCACCCCTCCGGCCTCGCTATCTCTGCCAAACGTCCACGGGCTGTCCCCTCCTCATGGGGACAGGGACCCTCTGCTCGTCCGGCAGCGGCCGCGGTGGCCCCAGCGCGTAGGGAGGGAAGCCCTTGGCGAAGTCATCGCGGGGCTGGAGGTCTCCGGGGGCTCGGGGGGCTTCGCTGAGGGACGCCAGGCTGGTCAGGGAGGGCTGGGGGGTGCCCGGGGGACAACCCAGCCCCGGTGACACCCGCTCCGATTTGATGCTGATGGCCTGGTGCTGCGGGGACGCGCCGGGGACAGCGGGCGGCTCCTCCGCGGGGACGATCCGGCTGCTGGCCCTGGGGCGAGACGGGAGGGGGCTGAGGGAGTGACACCCCCGGGTGTCCCCCTTTTTCCCCCTAGAGGGGTTGAGATCGCCCTAAATTCCTGTCCTGGACTGGTTGTGGCCCAATTGGGCACTCCACGAGACTGGAGTGTCACTGGGTGGGGGACACGGGGACAAGATCCATGGGGGAATCCGGCTGGAAATAAACTGGGGGTACTGCGGGGGTGACCCCCGAGACCACCCTGGTGCCTCGGTGCCAGCGGTGCCCATGGCTGGGAGGTGACGCCCGTGGGTGCAGCAGAATGGGCTCATCCCCCCCTGTCCTCACCCCAGGGCCACCCCTGTCCTCATCTCAGCGCTGCCATGTCACCCCTGCCCTGTCCCCATCCCTGTCCCCACCCCTGTCCCCCCTGTCCTCACCCCAGCGCTGCCATGTCCCGGGCGTTCCCCCACGCCGGGGGCTGCAGGAAGCCGGGGGGCGGCGGGACCTCGCCAGCCCCAAAATCTGCGGGGTGGGAAGGGACACGTCAGTGAGCGGGGAGGGTGACAAAGGGAGGGGACAGCGCTGTGGCAAGGCTGAGGGACCGGGACTCACCCGCTTGGGCCGGGCTGAGGAAGGGGAAGCCGGCGAGGCCGTGGCTCGGGAGGCCGGAGCTGCCCGGGCTGAGCACGGGGCTCAGGGTCTGCAGGGCGGGGTACAGCGGCCGCTGCGGGAAACGGGGGGACCCCAATAAATTTTGTGCCCCAAAACTCCCGGGGGACCCCTCCCTGTGCTGCCTCCCCCCTCCCAGCAAAGCCCCGGAGGAAGGGGCGGAAGGGACGAGCGGGATTTGGGGAGGGGACACCCCAAGTGTGGCTTTGGGGACAGCAGACTCACCGCTGCGCTGCCACCGCTCCGGCCGCTCGCCACGCTGCCCTGGGACTCGCCACGCCGGCCCTCGGCCCCCAGGAACAGCGGCGGCGGCGTCTTGGTGGCCAGGGCGCGGCTCAGGCTGGCGGCAGGGAACAGGGGATAGCTGAGACCTGGGGGACAGACGGACAGGAGGACGCACGGATGATGCTCGGGGGGTTCCCCGTGGCGACGGCCGCGGTGGCCGCGGTGGCCCCGGAGCCGTGGGCAGCCGTGTGTGCCTGCACGGTGCCGCGCTCCGGCAAAGCCACTTCCTCCATGGGCCACCTGGGCTGCGACAGGAGGTGACACGTCGAGGCAGCGCCTGGATGTGGCTCTGGGGCCACAAAAGGGCGACAGGGGCTGCAAACCCCCCCTGGCCGGACCCTGCTGGGGTTTGGGGGGGCTGGGATGTCCCGTGGGAATGTCCTGAGGCCACCACGCTGTCCCCACCCCGGGATTTGGGATGCTGCCTGTCCCCATCCCGTGCCACCTCCCACCCACCCGGGGGGTTTCCACTCATCAAGCCCCGCGTTTTTTGGGGTTTCCACTCATCAAGCCCCGCGTTTTCTGGGGTTTCCAGCTGCTTTCCTGTCACCTCCCGGGATGGGCTGTGCCACACGGGAGGGACCTGCGGGCACAGGGTGAGGGGACAGCTGGGGACCGGGTGCTGGCAGGGCACAGGAAGCAGCTGGAGGGAGATCGGGGCCGGTGTTTCCACAGCTGCGGCACCGCTCCTGCCCACGCAGCCGCCCCGGCCCCGCTCCCGGTAAATCCCCGGGAGAGGAGCTTTGCATGCGGGGCCGGGCCGGGAAAATCCCCGCGGGGCCGCGGGGTTCGGGTGCTCGTGATGGGGACGGGGTGGCCACGGAAGGGTGGCCATGGAAGGGACAGGGTGGCCATGGAAGGGACAGGGTGGCCGTGGAGGGGATGGGTTGGCCATGGAAGGGACAAGGTGGCCATGGAAGGGACAGAATGGCCATGGACAGGACAGGGTACCCATGGAAGGGACAAGGTGGCCATGGAGGGGACAAGGTGGCCATGGAGGGGACAGGACACCCATGGCAGGGTCCCTTTCCCTTGTCCCCACACCCCGCAGCGTCCCCAGGTGAGGGGCCCGAGCCTACCTGGGGGCAGTGGCCCTGGGGACCGTCCTGGTGGCTTTGGAGGCGCGGGTCTGAAGGCAGGAGAGCGGCCCTGGGCCTGCGGGGAGCTGCTGGCACTGCCCAGGGAGCTGTCGGTGCCCGGGGGCGAGCTGCCATAGGCGGCCTCGGGCAGAGGCACGGGGCTCTGGGGGGACACACAGGGGTCAGGGACAGCGACCTCGGGGCCTTTGGGGACCCTTGGGGACACACAGGGGTCAGGGACAGGGACAGGGAGAGGCCAGGGAGGGGGTAGGGACACTTGGGGACACTTCGGCCTCTTCAGGGCAAAGCAGAGATCAAGGACAAGGAGTGGACAGGGACCCTCGGGACCCTTCAGGACAAGGACAGGGATGGGATGGGGACACTTGGGGACCCTCGGGACCCTTCAGGACAAGGACAGGGATGGGATGGGGACACCTTGGGGACCCTCGGGACCCTTCAGGACAATGACAGGGATGGGATGGGGACACTTGGGGACCCTCGGGACCCTTCAGGACAATGACAGGGATGGGATGGGGACACCTTGGGGACCCTCACCCCACCAACAACTCACATAAAACCGGGGCCGCGCCAGCGACAGATCCACTCCCTCCCCGATCCTTCTCCCCCTGTCCCCGGGCGGCTCCGGCCCCTCCTCCAGCTCCAGCTCGTGGCTCTCCAGCCCCAGCCCTTTGCGTTTCAGCGTCTGCGGGGGAGGTGACAATGAGCGGGTCCCTGCGGCCACCGCCGGGGCCCCGGGGGCCACCCCCGGCCGCTACCTCGAGGATGTCGGAGTTGGTGCGGCTCTCGTGGGGCTCGCTGTACTCGGTGTACTTGAGCAGCACCTTGTCCATGTCGGTGCTGGCGTACTGGAACAGGCGGTTGGTGCTGTTGAAGATGATCAGGGCGATCTCGCAGTCGCACAGCACGCTCAGCTCGTACGCCTTCTTCATCAGCCCGAATTTCCGCTTGGTGAAGGTCACCTACGGCGAGGACGGGCGTGAAACACCCCCAAAACCAGCCCTGAGTTGCCCGAAAATTTATCCCCAAGGGGTGCTGCTGCAGGGTGGTTTCGTCTCTCTTCTTTTTTGTCCCTGAGCAGCCCCTACCTGCCGGTTCCGCTGATCCAAAATGCGGCTGATCTGGATTTTTTTCCGGCCCATTTTCGCCTCCTCTGCTGGGTTTGGGGCTGGAAGAGAGCGAGAAACTCCTGAGCCCCACAGCCCTCGGGACCGGCCCCAGCAACGCCAAAAATAAATTTGGCTGCTGAAAAAAAATCAATTTTCGGAGGAAGTTCGGTCATTTCTTCTTCCGTGAAGATGGTGGCCAAGCGCAAAATGGGGGGAAAACGGGAAATTCTGCTGGGTTAGAGGGGGAAAAATCCCCTTGGCCTTGCCCAGCCATCCCAATCCAAATCCCCGGGGCACCCCCGAGCACCTTTGGGTGTCGTTTGGAAAGCGGCGCTGCCGTGATCCCAAATCCTTTCAGCGGGATTTTGGGATCAGAGTTTTCATCCCAAATCCTTTCAGCGGGATTTTGGGGTCAGAGTTTTCATCCCAAACGCAGGGGGCGGCTCCGAGGCTGCTCCTGAATCTGCTCCGTGGGATGAGGAGGGCGTTTAAAAGAGGGCAGGGCTGGCCAGCGGGGAGGGTCCCTCAAACAAAAGGGTTGGTTTTAAGTTCAAATTTGGGGATTTTTTTTTTAAATTTTAATTTTTTTTTTTTTTTTCAAGCTCCAGCAGACTAAATTTGACCTCTGCCACTCACAGGCCAGGAAGTGGCTGCACGAGGAGACAGCAAAGTGAAACCACCCACCCACTCCTTGGGCCCCTGAGCCGGAGCCGGGCAGGACACGGGGCTGGGGACCCCCCTGTGCCACCCCCTCCGAGCCTGGGACACCCCCCTGCTGTCACCCCCACAAAATTCCTGCTGCTCTGTCACCCCCACAGCAAACCCACCCCAAAATCCCCGAATGGGGCAGAAGCGTGAGTGGCACCGAGATGTCCCCAGCGGGACCCTGATGTGGGGACAGGCCCGGCCTGGCTTTGTCCCTGCTGTCCCCAAACCACGAAAAGGAGGCAGGAGCGGGGCTGGGGTGGCAGCTCGGTGTTGGGATAATTTTGGGACCCCCCAGCTCGGCCAGCAGCCCCCCCCAGTGCCAGGCTGGGTGCCAGGGGTGCAGTTGGGGACCCTTGGGTGCCCTGATGCCCCTGGCGTGTCCCCCTTCCCCCTCTCGAGCACGTTGCCATTTTACCATCGTGCTCGGCTGCTATTTTTAGCTGATCAAAACTAATTTTAATTTATGGAAGGAAATTGCGCTGCCGTTCCCACGGCCCCGCTGCCACCCTGTGTCCCCAGGCCCACGCACGACCCCCCCCCCTCCCCCCGAGGGTGCCCAGACCACCCCGGCCCTGCCGGAAAGGGCTGAGAATTCCCAGGTGGAAAAGCCGAGGTTTTCCCATTCCCAACCATCCCTGGGACGGCTCCTCCCGGCTCCGACACCTGCGGCGCCCCCTGGGCACATCCCGGGGGTCCAAAACCCAAAATGTTGGATTTGGGGGTTGGGATGTTTGGGGTAGGGGATGCTGGCCCGGCTGAGACCCCAATGTGTCCCCACAGAACCTGGGGGGATTTTTGGGGCTCTGGAGTTGGGGATGGAGGGAGGGAAGGATGGATTGGATCCATGGACAGATCCACGGATCCATAGAAGGATGGATGGATGGATGGATGGATGGATGGATGGATGGATGGATGGATGGATGATGGATCCATGGATGGATCTACAGATGGATCCACGGATCCATGGGTGCGTCCCCCACCTGCAGCAGGGACATGAAATAATTCCAAGGATTTACTCGGGGACAACCCCCCACAGACCCTTGGATGTCGTGGTACCTCAGTGCCCCACGGGGTGATGGCCAGGGGGTTCTGGAAGGTTCCAGCACCCACAAGACGATGCTGAGAAGGTCCTGGAAGGGAGGAGAGGGAGTCCAGAGGAAGCAGAGCCGCATCGCCATCGATGCCGAGGATCCAGGGGATGCAGGGACCCTCCAGGACGGGGCTCTCGGCGCCGGCAGAAGCGCCCGGGGCCGTTCCCTTCCTCAGCCCCCGCTGCTCACGGCTCCGCTCCCCCCGCAGCCCCGGGGCCACCAGAGCTGCCAGCAGAGCTGAGGTGGCACCAGGAAGGCGCCACTCGGTGTCACCTCCGGGCAGGTGTGAAGGGCTGGGAGGGGACGGGGGATTTTCCTTCTTTCCGTGGTCAGGTGATCACGGGCATTGTCACCTCCAGGGACATTGTGGCCTCCAGCCAGGTGACACCTCCAGGGCAGGATGGAACCCGGTTCCAGGCTCGTGGAGCCCGGAGCCGCTCCTGGCCTTGTCCCCACCACGGGGACACGCTGGATGTCCCCTGAGCAGCGGCACCCCAGCAAACCCCCGCGCTCCCGAGGTTCCAAACCTTCCAGACTGGAGATTTTTCCCCTCTCCCTGCTCCGGGAGAGGCTCCGCCGCCTCCCACGGCTGCTTATCTTTAGCACCGGGGTTGGGATCGCTCCCACCTCATCCCAAACAATCCCAGTGGGATCCAGCGCCCACAGCGGGGTCTCACCGCCACCCCCCGGTTGGGATCGGGTTTATAATCAACCCTCCCGGATCCTCTGAGCATTTCGGGGGTGAAAATTCCTAATTTCAGCTCCTAATTAATGAGCTGAGACCAAGCGAATCCCAGGAGAGCCGCGTGTTTTTCCGTGAGCCGGTGTGGGATTCCCGGCACCACAGCGCTGCCTCCAACACCCCCTGGATGATCCCAGAAATCTGAAATCCACCGGATTTACCCTAAAAATCCAAGCAGGTGGGGTATGAAAGGAAAAAGCTGCTCCAGAGTTTGAGCGCTCCCCAAGTCAGAGGCTCGGGGGTCCCCAGGGATTTATCCTCCCTTGGGCACAGAAAGTGGAGGAAAAGGGTTTTTTTACCAAATTATGGAGGATTTGCTGCCAATTTGGGAGCTGGGGGTGATTGGGCAGGACTAGGAGGGGAATGATTATCAAATACCCGCTGGTGGCACCTGGCAGCTCCCAAAAAGCGTTTTGGTGGAGGAAAACAACGATGAAAGCGAGGAGAAAGAGTTTCCATCCCGTCTTTTACAGCGAGGGAGGGGGAAAATCTGAGCCAGGAGCAGCGAAATCCTCCAGGAGGGCGGGGATGGTGCGAGGACCGGATTGAAAACGAGGATTTAAAACGGGGATTTTAAACGGGGATTTAAGGAGCGCTGGACACGAAGCGCTGGGAGCAGAGGGACGAATCCAATCCTGGATTGGAGGTTTTGGATCCCGGAGATCCCCCGGGAACGGCTGAGCTGGTGCGAGCAGCATCCCGAGCCCCGGCACGGGGAAAAGTCAAAGTTGAGCGCGGAGTTTGTGCCGGGCCCTTCTGCTTTTTATAGGTTGTTTAAACAAGAGACCAGTACAAACCAGCGCGGGGCTGGCAGCGCTGGGTGGGGACTGGCGAGGCAGGGGGAGCCAGCTGGGAAGTAGGGGAAAGGTGGGGAGGGATTTTTGGGACCACCACGACCTCGCAAAGATCACCCGGCAGCCACAAAGCCCCTCAGGCTCAGGGGGGCAGTGCCACCCTCCAGCCCCGCTGTCACCTCGCCGTCGCCGTCACCTCGTGGGTGACACAGAGCGAAAGTCCCGAGCGCTGCCACGGCCCGGTGCCGATGGGCGGGGGCTTTTCGGTTCCAAAATGAGTGTGTGGAAGGAGGAAGGATTGAATTGAGCCCCCCCCAAAAAAACCAAAAAACCAGGCGGCTCAGGAGGATGAATGGACACAGGGACCCCCCGGAGCACGGCTGGGGCTCGGTGGATGCCACATCCAAGGAAGGAACTCGCGATTCCCGGGGGATTGGGCTGCCCCAGGCCGCAGCTGGGAATGAATTTGGGAAGTGGAGCCCAGTTGGTGCTGGGGGTACTCGGGGCTGACCTCGGCCCGGCCCCGTGGCTTTAGGGCTGCCTGGCTCACCGGCCTGGTTTGCTCCTGATAATCCTGCTGGGATTTTGGGGAAGAGGAGGGAAATTCAAGGGGTTTAAATTGACCTAATTTCTTCCCCAAATCCTTCTGGGTACCCCCCACTGCAGCGTGCCAGGCTTTCCAGCCCTCTCACTGCTGGGATGACCCAGCAGGATCCCAAAGTTCCCCAAAGTTTCCCAAACCCACTTTTTTTTGGGATGTCATGGCCGCTCTGGGCTTGGAGGTGACCGGGAACGTTTGAGATCCTAACGCAGACCTGAGGCCTGTGCCCACCTCCCTCCTTCCCGACCCCCACACCTCCCCACACGTCACACTGACGTGTCCAGCTGGCAGCGGGGACAGGGAACAGGGCCAGGACCGGCACGTCCGGATGGGTCACCCACGCTCCTTTCCCAGCCGATGTCCCCAGGGGTGCCCACGGGGGTCCCCTGGGGGGCACAGCCCATGGTCCCGTCCCTGCTTTCCCGCTCATCCCGAGCTTCCACGGGAATTCATTCCCTGGGAAACGCCAGAGCCGGCAGCGCTGGGAACGTGAAAAGAGAAAAAACGCCGAGGATGGGGACAGGGACAGGGACAGGCTGGCAGTGGGCTGTGCCGGGCAGGAGGATCTGGCAGAGGATCCTCTACGGGTGACAGGGGGACCCAGGTGCACTGGGACAGCCTGGAGATGTCACAGGAGGTGCCACCACCCTGGAGATGTCCCTGGCAGGAGTCGTGGCCGTGTCCCGTCCCCTCCTGGGAGGGGGAAGGAACCGAGCTGCCAGCAGCACGTGCCGGGACAGCCAGGCCGCTGTGCCACCCCAGCGAGGCGACAATGCCATCGGGGTGGCGGTCCCCGCTGTCACTATAACCACGTCGGGCCGACAGCCGTGCCTCAGTTTCCCCCCTGCGCCCTGAGCTCAGCCCCAGCCCCCAAGGGCCGCGGTGGCCCCGGGGGGTGGCGGCGGGGCCGGGACAGGGCGGCTGCCACCCAGGCTGCACTTTTGGGTTAAACCCGGGCGTTCCTCCCTGCACAGACACGAGTAAAAATAACCGCCCCGAGCTCGGCGCAAACCACAGGCTTTTTATAGCCCGCCATCCCGAGACGGCGGGGCGGGGGCCGGGGCTCCGCCGTGCCCAGAGCAGCCCGCCGGGCGCCGGCCCGGCCGCACCGGCCCCTCCCCGGGCCGGCCCCGCTCCCCCTGCCCGGGCGCCCCGACGGAGCGGACGGAGCACAGACAGAGCGGAGAGCGCCCGTGCCGTCTGTCATTGTCCCCCGGGCCCGGTGCCGCTCACACCGGAGCGCGGTCGCCGACCCGGGAGCCGCCGCGGGACACGCACCTGGACAGCGGCAATTCCTCCTCCTCTTCCTCCTCCTCCTCCCAGCTCGGCCGCGGCTGCCCGGAGCTGCAGCGGAGCCGGGGAGGCCCCGGGGCTGATCCCGGTGCTGATCCCGGTGCCGGTGCCGGTGTCGGTGCCGGTCCCGTTCGTGTCCCCGCAGCGCGCGCTGCCGCCGCCTGCCCGAGCAGCGCCGGTGACATTTGCATAACCCCGCCCATCCCGCACGGAGATTTGCATACAGCAGCCGGGCTGCTCTGCCATTGGATAAAGGGGGACGTTATTTGCATAGCCACACCCCTGACTGGGTGATGGGTGTGGCGAAGGGAAGGGGGCGTGGCCTGAGGGTTTCGGGGATGGGGACCTTTGCGGGTTTGGGGGTCGGGATTGGGGGAATTTCGGGGGGATTTTGGAAAATTGGGTTGGGGGCGGCGCTGGAGGGATGTGGGGGAGGATTGAATTGGGCAGGGAAGAGCGTGGATGAGTTTGTGGGAATGTGGGGGGCAGGAATTGGGGTGAGGCTGGGGGGCTCAGGGGAATTGGAGGGGATGAGTTTGTGGGAATGTGGGGGCTGGGATGGGGGTGAGGATGAGGAGGTTGAGGGGCTGGGATGGGGGATTTGGAGGGGAGGGCATGGATGAGTTTGTGGGAATTTGGGGCCCTGGGATGGGGTGAAGTTTGGGCGGTCCCGGGGGATGTTGAGCCCTCGCTCTGGGGTTCAGGCCGGGCTGAGATGAAGCTTTTGGGGCGCAGTTTCCGCACCAGGCTCTGGGTTTGGTTCATGACAGATCCATTTCAGATTTCAGGGGACCCCCCCCAGCCCCTTCAGCCGCAGGGTTTGGGGGTGTCACTGCCGAGGTCCCCAATGTCACCGAGGGCTCAACAAAACCCCTTCAGCTCCAAACGGGGACACCCAAGGCACCCGCTTATTTTTAATTCATTTTATATTTTTATAAATGCAGTGACCGCCCTGGGGGAGGGCTCTCTTCTCCCTCCTCCTGTCCCAGCCTGTCCCCGTGTCCCCAGTGGTGACAGTGCCACACGGAGGCCGTGAGGAACCCCGGGGACACCGAGAGAAACCCCAACACCTCCGTGCCACCCTCCCGGCCCTGGCAGCACCTGGGACATTCCCGAGCTGCCATTCCCTGTCCCCAGCGCCAGCCCGGGGAAGGTGACGGGAACGCGAGGGTGAGGAGCAGGGAGCAGAGGAGCGTGTGAAGATGCCCCAAAGTGACTTTGGAGGACAAAAAGGGGGCAGATGCTGCCGGTGACAGATCCTGGGGCTGAGGGCAGGGAATAGCGCAGTTGGAAGTCGGAATTCCCGGCGGGAATGCGCGGAGGAGCCGGGATGAGGATTTGCTTTTCTCCAGAGGGAGCAGAACTTGAGCTCGGGGGATGCTCTGACCCCAAAACCAGCGCAGCCCGTGCCCGGTTCTGGGGTGAGCTCTGCCCTGATGGGGACACGCTGTGCAGCCACAGGGGTGACCAGGACACCGTGCGGGGGATCCTGACCCTCCCGGCCCCTCGGGAAGGTGCCGGGATTCCCGGGATCCCACAGGAACCCCTCCAGGAGGAACAGATGCAATTCCAAAATTCCCATTCCATGAGAGGAGCTCCGGGGCAGCAGGTGGAAAAAACGGAAATATCAGGGAATTCAGGGAATTCAGGGAAATCAGGTCCCACCCAGCCTCACAGCAGTGACATTTTTGCACCCTGGACACGCCGGGGGTCCAGTCCCAGGAAGACTGGGAGGAAAATCAGGAGAAATGAGGAATTTCTGGGTGAGGCTCCCAAGCCGCGCTGGCATTCAGGACGTGACATCTTCCTTAGAGCTGCTTTTAACTCTTGTGATTAATTGAGTGCAATTATCTGAGTGTTAATTAGCCCCGCTAGTAATCTTAATTGATCCTGAAGAGGGGGTTGGGGGGAGAACTGAAGCGCCAGAGCTTCGGCAGAGTCTGAGGTGACACATCCAGGTGTCTCTGGGACAGTTTGGGGACACTGGGGTGGCTCTTTGGGTGTGGGACATCCCTGCCCTGCCCTGTCCTGTCCTTCCTTCAGCTCGGGCATCCCAGGGTCTGGCCCGGGTCAGGGCCACTCCCAGCCCAGCCAAAAAAGCCATTTTTGGGCACTTGGTCCCCTCCAGATCAGGGGGTGCCCAGGCCGGGCCGGGCTTGGCTCCTCCTTCCCGTCTTCAAAGCTTTGAGCTCCCTCTTGAGGCTCTTCCAGCCCCCAAATCCTGGGATTTTGGGGAGCCTGAGGTGCTGGGTGCCCTGAGATGAGAGCAGCACCCCGAGTGACCCCGGTGGCTGAGCTCTGTCACTGCCCAGGGCACGGCAAGGGGACAGAGATGCCGTCACCAGCAGCTGGTTTGGGGACTTGGGGCCGAGTCCCAGGGACTGCCATCCCCCCCCCCCCCCTTCCAAAAAATGCTGGAAACGAGCCTGGAGCCAAATTCCTGCTGCTGCCAAGGCCAACACGGCGGGGTTTCAAAATAGCCCCGGGTCCTGCGCGGTGCCAGCGGGAACCACCCACGCGGGATGGGAGGGAAGGGACAGGAAGGGACAGAAAGGGACAGGAGGGGACAGCCAGCACCGCTCCTCCTGCAGACAGAAAGGTCACCTCGGTCTGGATCCCACAGCCCGGCCTGGGCACGGCTGCTGACACCGGGATGGAGGAGGCTGAGGGGCGCCCAATGTCCCCTGGTGTCCCCTGGTCTCATCTCCGGGGTAACTCCTGTGCCAGGAGTTCCTTCAGCAGCTTCTCTCCCAAGGTGCCAGGTGAATTTTTGGGTGAATTTTCCCGAGTTCATCCTGCTGGAAACCTCCGCGATTCCCATGGGAAGGCGCTGGCGGGGCAGATCCCAAAGGGAAAGGCGATTCCGCTTCCCAGGATATTTATAAGACATGGGAAACTCGTGGGGGTCCCAGGGGTTGGCTCGAGGGTCCTTTCTCAGCCTGGCGGGACTGGGAACATTTTGGGAGCTCCCTGCGGGGCTGGAGGGGAAAATCCCGGAGCAGGTGGAGGCCAAAGGTGCCTCTCCCGGGGGGACGCGGGATCAGGGAATCGCCTCGTCCCACACCGGGATTCAATCCCGGGGTTTTCACGGCAGCGGGAAAGGCGGGGCTGGGAATGGGGGAGGCGGCTCGATGTCCGTCTGTCCGTCCATCCTCAGTCTCCACCCCCCGGAGGCTCCCGGGGCCCCGCCGGGGGCGGGCACGGAGGCAGAACGGGGCGGACACGGCGGAACGGAGGCGCTCCCGTTCCCGGTTCCCATTCCCCAGTCCCGGTTCCCATTGCCCCTTCCCATTCCACGTCCGAGCTCCCGCAGCGGCGGCACCCCCCGGTTGTCCCGGTTGTCCCGGTGCCCGGTTCTCGGTGCCAGCCCGGCCATGCCCTCCCCGTACCCACACCGAGCCCTGACGGTGCTGCTGCTCTTCGGGACCTTGTCCGCTGCCATGGCCCTGCTCTCCTCCAGCCTCATCTTCCAGCTGCCGTCGGGCCGGGCCGTTCGCGGTGCCGGTACCGGAGCCGGAGCCGGTACCGGTCGCGGGGCGCTCCCGGAGCCGGTGGCCGCCGCTCTGGTGCCGGTATCGGCCGTGCTGGCCGCGCTCTGCCTGGTGCTCAACGTGAGCTGCCTCCTGCTCTGCCTCCTCCACGGCTACTGCAGCACCGAGCTGTGCCGGGGACAGCCCGGGCCCGAGCGGTGAGAGCCGCGGGGACACCGGGGACACCGGGGCTGGGGGGGCTCGGGAGCCGCGGGGATGCTCGGAGGGGTCCGGGGGAACCGGGATGGAGGGTCCAGGGGGGTTCGGAGGGGTCTGCGGGAACCGGGTCTTGGGGGGCTCCAAGGGCTCTGGGGGATGGACAGGAGGGAAGGGCTGGGGGGGTTTGGGGGGTCAGGGGGGCTCTGAGGTCAGGGGGGCTCTGAGGGGTCTGGGGGGGCCAGGAGGGGTCAGGGGGGCGGACAGGTCTGGAGGACACCGAGGGATGGGGAACGAGGGGCGCAGGTGGCACTGCCACCCCGGCATTGTCACAGACGTCGCCACACGGTCCCCTGAGCACGGGGAGCTGCCAGCCCCTCCCGAACCCCCCAAAACCCACCGGAGGACTTGCGGGGTCTCCCCCAAAGCGAGGCTGTGGGGAGCAATCCCTGGAAAATCCCCCAAATTCCCCGCCGTGACCACCAGGGCTGCCATCGCGCCTTTAATTTGAATTTTAGAAATTTTGAACCGGGACCAGCGAGTTTAGATCTGGCTGCACAACCCAGGGCGTTTAATTTGCACGGTTTGAAATTCCCAGCGTGTTTTTGGGGGGGGGTCACGGGAGCTCCTGGGGTCACCCCAAGCCCCTGGGATCGCCCCAAAATGTTGCCCATGACGTCACCGCTGGGGTGACCACCCTGGCCACCAAAATGACCCCAGGGCTGGGCCATTAACCAGGGCCACGTGTTGATTTAACCATGACCAACATTTTTACATCTGCAAAGTTCTTCCCGAAGAAATTCCTTTTTTTTTTTTCCATGGATCTGGAACGGGCTGGGGGCTCCTGGCCCAGCTCCTGCGTTAAAACTAAAAAAACAAACAAAAAAAAAAAACCAACTCGGGAATAATCCGATTTTTAAGGATTTTAGACAACTGGACATCGTGGGGGACATTCAGGGCGGCTCACGCAATTTTGGGACCGCTGTGACTTCAGTCAAAACTCATTTAAAGGGAATGACGATGTTCCAACAGCTACTTTTTGTCCCTAATTAGAGAATCCAATCAGTCCCAGCTCTGCACGGAGCACCGGGCTGGAGAAATTCCAGCAGCGCCTCCTCAGCCTCTTCCAACGCTTCATTAACGGAGGAGAGCAAAAATATTTCCCCAAAAACACCAAAATTCCCACAACAAACTCGGCTTTTTGTGGGAGCTGCCGGAAAATTAAAAACAAGAAAATTCCCTCCCCACACACCTCGAGTTGTGAAAATTTTTTTTTGTGATCCCCGCTTGGATTTTGGGCTGTAAATGTTCATTTTGGGAGCTGGGAAGTTGAAATCCGGGAATTGCGGTCACAGGTGAGGACAAGGAAGGAAAAATTTAATTCCCAAAATTAAATTTTTAAAGAATTTTGATGTTCTTTGCTCCCAAAAACTCCCAGAGCAAAGCGCGGGGAGGCTCTACCCAAATAATTTGAATTTCGGGCGGATTTTTGTGCCCGTCCGCGCTGCGAGAATTTGGGAATTCCTCCCGCCGGGAATCTCCAGCAGATCCCTCCACCCGTGCCTCAGTTTCCCCAGCTGCGGTTGGGAGCGTTCAGCTCAGATTTGGGAGGAAAAACCGGATTTGGGGATTTTTGGGGCCAGGAGGTGGCAGCGATGTCCCCGGGCCGTGGTGGCACCGAGGGAGGCGCTCACGTCGCGGGGACTTTCGTGACGTTGGCGGTGCCACCCCCAATTATCGGTGTCACCCCCAATTAACGGTGTCACCCCCAATTATCGGTGCCACCCCCAATTATCGGTGTCACCCCCAATTATCGGTGTCACCCCAATTATCGGTGTCACCCCCAATTATCGGTGTCACCCCCAATTATCGCTGGCTCTGAGCAAACCCAGCGGTTCCGTCCGGGGTTCCTCAGCTCCAGGGATTTTTCCTGGGTTTGGAACAGGACCAGGATCAGTTTGGAGTTCCTCAGCCCCAGATTTTTTTCCCTGTGTTTGGATGATTTCAGCTCCTCAGCCCCAGATTTTTTTCCCTGTGTTTGGATGATTTCAGTTCCTCAGCCCCAGATTTTTTTCCCTGTGTTTGGATGATTTCAGCTCCTCAGCCCCAGATTTTTTTTCCCTGTGTTTGGATGATTTCAGCTCCTCAGCCCCAGATTTTTCCCCCGGGCTCAGAGCAGGACCCAGAGCGTGCCCAGCGCTGTCCTCCCTGAATTCCCAGTTTGTTTCCCCTGAATTCCCAGTTTGTTTTCCCGCATTCCCAGTTCCTTTCCCTCTTCCCCAGGGCACTCTGGTTCCTCCTGGACAGTCGCAGTGTCCGGCACGCGGCCATCGGCATCTTCTGCTGCGGCCTCTGCCTCTACCTCACAGGCAAGAGCCCCCGGTGATCCCAGTGATCCCAGTATTCCCAGTATTCCCAATAATCCCAGTGCCACCAGTGATCCCAGTATTCCCAGTGATCCCAGTATTCCCAGTGATCCCAGTATTCCCAGTGATCCCAGTGCCACCAGTGATCCCAGTATTCCCAGTGATCCCAGTGCCACCAGTGATCCCAGTATTCCCAATAATCCCAGTGCCACCAGTGCCCCCAGTGATCCCAGTATCCCCAGTGCTCTCAGTGCCCCCAGTATTCCCAGTAATCCCAGTGATCCCAGTGCCACCAGTGATCCCAGTATCCCCAGTAACACCAGTGCCCCCAGTATTCCCGGTGCTCCCAGTCCAGCTACCAGGGAGGTTTGGAGCAGCCATCCCTGGAGGTGTCCCAGGAATTCCTGGGGCCACAGCTTGGACATGGAGCTCTCAAACATTCCATGAATTTGTGAATCCATCCCTTTTCCAGCCCCCCAAAAATTCCAGGAATTTACAAATCCATCCCTTTTCCAGCCCCCAAAATTCCAGGAATTCACAAATCCATCCCTTTTCCAGCCCCCAAAATTCCAGGAATTTACGAATCCACCTCTTTCCATGCCCTGGCAGCTCTGGCCCTTTTCATGCTGCTGCTGTTCGAGCTGGAGGCTGGAATCGCCAGCGCCTGCATCCTGACCTCGGGAATTCTCGTCCTGCTCCTCTCCGTGCTCCACGCGCTGCTCCGCGCTTCCCAAATTTCCCAAATTTCCCAAAATTCCCGCTCGGAGCCTTCCCAAGCCCTGTACGAGAACGACTCGGCGCAGCCCGGGGGCGGCAGCGATAAATCCTCCGGGCCCGAAATCCGCCGGGAATTCTCCTTCCCCACTTTCCTGGAGCGCCAATCCCAGCCGGGCTCGGAATTCCAGCGGGAATGTCGCGATTTATCGCGCACGCACCGGACGCTGGGGGAGGATCCGGGGCAGGGAAATCCCTGGAATGTCACCGCGAGGGAAATGAGGAACGGGACGGCCCGGAAAGGAACCGGCAGGGATTCCACGCTGGTGTGAGGGAAAAGCCGCAGCTCCCAGCTCTGGATTCGGGATTTGGCACCTCTGGGATTCGGGATTTTCCAGCTCTGGGATTTGGGATTTTTTTCCAGATCTGAGATTGGAGATTTTGCAGTTCTGGGATTCAGAATTTTCCAGCTCTGCGATTTCAGGATTTGGGATTTTATAGCTCTGGGATTCGGGATTTTGGGATTTGCAGCTCTGGAGCAGCAGTTCCTGCTTTTCCATGTTTTTGGAAAATGTTTTCCCTGGAAAAACGCTTTTATCCACAGCCCAAATCCCTCTGCTGCCTGCCTGGATCCCCCAGACCCAACCAAGCCCTTCCCAGCTGTGGGAAAGCAGATTTGGGGAGGGAAAAATCAGATTTGGGGTGGGAAAAATCAGATTTGGGGCGTCACTGCCATTATCCCAAAAGCCACCTGTTATCCCAATCCCAATTGCCCTGGAATTTGAGCTCAGCACTGAACTCCATTCCCTGCATCCCTGGAAAATCCAGGAGGGATCCACACCAAAGCTCTGTTTCTTTCCAAGAGTGGGACAAAAACAGGAAAAAAATCCTTTTTTTTTTTTTTTTTTTTTTTTTTGGTAGGATTTTAAGGAATGGGACAATTCCTTTTCTCCCTTGAAAGCCTAAAAATTCCACTTTATTTTGCTCCATGCCCTTGGAAACACTGGAAAAATAAAAGGAGCTCCAAGCTCCCACGGTGACAAGTTTAAAACCTTTAAAAAGGAATTTTTTTGTTGGTTTTTTTGGGATTTTTCTTTTAAATTCTCTTTTTATTCTCGTCCTCATTAAAAACAAATCCAGCAATTCCTTGGCACTCACTGGCAAAGTTTCTCCTTGGAGAATTCCTCCTCAACAAAAGCTTGGAGTGTGCTCACATTCCAGCTTTTTACACAAAATTCCCAAAGCAAGACCTCATGTGGGGAAAAAAATAAATAAAAAAAAAAAGCTTGGAAAAAAAAGGATAAATAAAACCACCTCGTTTTTCCATGGAAAACACGTCCCAAAAAGCAGGATTTGGGATTTTCCAGCTCTTTTTTTTGTTTGTTTGTTTGGGAATTCAGGGGGTTTCTCTACCTTTGCAGCCACAGAGGTTTTTTGGGCTTTTTTCCATTTCTTCCCGAGGTTGGGAAATTCAGGATGGAAAAATCAAGAAGTGCCTGGAGGATTCTTGGGTTGGGGGGTGATGGTGCTGTGGAAAAAAAAAAAAGAGGAAAAGTCAAATCCAGCTGAAAATGGGGGAAATTTGGGGTTTCACAGCTTTATTTCTGCAGGCTGGAAAATCCCAAAAAATCTCCCCCTCGGAAATCAGAACAAATCCTAAAAAAATCCCTCAAAAAATTTAAAAATGAATCTTCAAAAACTCCTCCCAAAAATCCCCCCCCAAAAAAAAATTCAAAGAGATCCCAAATACCCCACAGGGATAAAGGATCCCAACTTGAGGAGCTGTTTTTTGGGGTTTTTTTTTGGGATTTGGGAATTTCCTCCTCCTTCCCCAGCAAATTCCAGAGGATCAAACCCAACCCCCTCCAGGATATTTTAGGAGTTGCTCTTCATCATCATCATTATTGTTTATTTTTAATTTTTATTCTCACCCTAAAGAAATTCTGCCCAAAAAAATTTGGGATCAGAGCAGCCTCTTCCCAATCCCTGCATCCCTAAATCCCCCCCCTCCTTTAACACAACCAAAAATCCCTCAAAATTCAATTTATTCCCACTTTCCCCTCGGCAAAAAACGCTGTTATCTCCCCGAAAAACGAGAGGGAAACAGGGAATGCTGTCCTGGATCATCCTGGAATCGTTTTTTTCCCGGAATTTTCTGGAATACCTGCGGCCCTGGGTGGAGCTGAGCTGCTCCTTCATGGCTATGGAATGTTTGAGGAGGCTGTCGATGCTCTTGAAGTAAACACTGCTGTCGGTCATGCTCTTGATGGCACTGGAAAAGTGGGGGGAAAAGCGGGAAAAGTGGGGGGAGGATGGGGCTGGAATTCCCAAGTTTTGGTCGTTTCCCCTCTCATCCCAGGAAATCTCGAGTTTGAGGTGATTTTGCACTGTGGGAAGTTGGGAAAAAAACACAGCCCAAGGTCTGAAACGGCTGCTAAGGGTTCCCAAATCCCAGCTCTTCCCACCCTCATTCCAGGAATCCCACCCTCAAAGTGAAAATCCCAAATCCCAACTCATTCCCAGGATCCTGCTGTGATTTCCAGTCCAGAATTCCAGGAATTCCACCCTCAAAGTGTTTAAAGCTCATCCCAAATCCCATCTTCATTTCTTGGATCCCGCTGTGTTTTCCAGCCCAGAATTCCAGGAATTTCACCCTCAGAGTGAAAATCCCAAATCCCAGCTCTTCCCTTCCTCATGCCCTGGATCCTGCTGCGATTTCCACCCTGAATTCCAGGAATTCCAGGAATTACCTGCAGGCATACTCCACGGTGTAAATGGCTCCCTGGCTCTGCTCCTCCCAGCTCTGCATGTCCGACTGGGAAGGAAAAAACGTGGATTAGGCAGGACCCAAACTGGGAATGAGGAGGCTGGGAAGGAATTCCTGGCTGGGCTGGAATTCCCAGAGCTGCCCCAGGCCGTGGAGAAGAAACCCCAGGGAAACCTTGGAGCCACTTCCAGATCCCAAAGTGACTCCAAGAGACCTGGAGAGAGGATTTGGGATAAGGGATGGAATTCCAGAGGGGGAATCCCAGGACGCAGGGAAACGGATTTAAACCGGAAAACGGGAGATTTGCGCGGGATTTTTGGGAAAGAATTCCCCCCGGTGAGGGGGAAGGGGCCGGAATTCCCAAAGCAGCCAGGTGTGAGGGAGCTGGGAGGGTGGGACGGGATCACCCCGGGGCTGCTGGAAGCTGGAATTGCTGGGCCAGGACTGACCTTGTGCTGGGCCAGCTCGGGCAGGGAGCGGCGGACGTGCTCCTGCAGGCGGAACAGCGCCACCGAGGGCTCGTTGGCCAGCACGTACAGGCTCTCCGTGAACTTGTCCGTCACTGCCGGGGGAAAAAAATCCGGGAATTACTGCGGATTAACCCACGGAAATACAGGGAAATAAATCCATGGAAATCCCGGGGAAAAATCAGCACAGAAATCCATGGAAATCCATGACATTACCTCCACAGAAATCCACGTCAATCCATGAAAATATCTCCATAGAAATCCATGGAAATATCTCTACGGATACCCATGGAAATATCTCCATAGATAGCCATAGGAATCCATGGAAAACCATAAAAATATCTCCACAGAAATCGATGGAAAACCATAGAAATATCTCC
The DNA here is from genome assembly GCF_052056855.1 of Sturnus vulgaris. Classification (NCBI taxonomy): domain Eukaryota; kingdom Metazoa; phylum Chordata; class Aves; order Passeriformes; family Sturnidae; genus Sturnus; species Sturnus vulgaris. Next base: position 241,736 of record NC_142268.1, on the reverse strand, counting down.
ATGGAAATCCACATAAATCCATAGAAAAATCTCCACAGAAACCCACGGAAAACCCTCCAAGGGATATCCAGAGGCTCTTCCCAACCACAGCACGAGGGATAAAGCCGGGAATCCAAACGCGACACGCACCGCGAGCGGCCAGACCGCCACGGCGGAGCCTCTCACAGCCCATCCCCGTGGCCACCGGGCCGCTCCTTCCCCGGTCCCACCGTTCCCGGTCCCACCTTTCTTCACCTTCAGCTGCATCTCCGGCTCCTCCATCCCTCCCGCCGCCACTTCCGCTTCCGCCGCGCCCCGCGAAACTCCGCCCGGAAACCCGCGCAGAGGAAACAGCCCCGGCTGGAAACGCGGCCGCGGTGCTAAGTTCTGCTTAACTTGGTTCCCCCCCGAGTCCCCGTTGTCACCCGCGGGGACACTCGGTGGCTCCCGCTTTGTCACCCGTGGGGACAATCAGTAGCTCCCGCTTTGTCACCCGCGGGGACACTCGCTGGTTCCCCGTTTGGCCGTGCCCGCCCGGCCCCGCTGCCCTGAGAGGGCTCTGGGGGTGTCACAGCCTTTTCCTCCCGACGTGTCCCCGCAGTGTCCCCCCGGTGTCCCCCCGGTGTCCCCAAGGCCAGGCGGTCCCGGTGCCCCATGGCCACCCCGGGCCCGTCCCTAGTGGGGTTTTAAGGCCACCCTCAGAGGGGAGGTGGGGCCGGGCAGGGGCCCCGAATTCCCCCCCGCAGGAACGGGAAGTGAGGGGCGGGAGCGCCGGAGAGGCCGCGGTGAGACCGGGATGGGGATCGGGAACCGGGAATGGGGAACCGGGGATGGGGATGGGGAACCGGGGATGGGGAACCGGGGATGGGATCGGGAACGAGAACCGGGGATGGGATCGGGAACCGGGGATGGGGACCGGGATCGGGGATCGGAGAGGGGCTGGGAGGTGCCGGGGCTCCCCGGTCCGAGCTCGGAGGAGCTCCGGGAGCGAAGGTTTGGAGTGTCGGGAGTGCCGGGAATAGAGATGGGAATGGCGAGAGGGATCCCAGAAATAGGGATGGGAACAGAGAGGGAGAATCCCAGGAATGGGGAGGGGAAGGAGGATTCCAGGAATAGGGATGGGGACAGAAGGGGGACCCCAGGAATAGGGATGGGGATAGGGAGGGAAGGGGGGATCCCAGAAATAGGATGAGAAGAATAAGGGGAACCCCAGCTGCAGTGTGGGGGTCACAGGCGCTCGGGGTCTGTCCCGCATGTCCCTGTTTTTGTTTTTTTTTCCCTGTTCCCATCCTTGTGCCGAGCAGTCAGAGGTATCGGGGACCCGCCCGGAATTGGGTGAAAAAAAGGGGGAAAAGAGCGAAAAAGCAGCAGAGGAGCTGGCGGCCACGGGGGACAGCGGGGTCCCCTCGGCCATGGCGCACCCGGAGAGCGGGGACGGTGAGTGGGGAATGCTGCGTCCTCCTGGGAAATGGGAACTGCTTCTGGAATATCCTGAGCTGGACGGGATCATCCAGCCCGGGACACCCCAAAATTCCCACCCCGGATTGCAGGGGGAGCCGAGACCCTGCGGAATTCCTCGGCTGCTTCCGTGGATTCCCAGAGCAGCAGCGAGCCCCTGGATGGTGAGTGTGGAAAAAGTGCCTGGGATTTCTCATCCCAAAAATCCCTGGAAAGAGCTTCGAGCGTGGAAAATCCCATTCCAATCCCAATCCCACAGTTTGGTGCAGGCTCCTCCTGCCAGCCCTGAGAGGTCGCTGCAGCTCCACGCTGGAATTGGAGATGGGAATCTCATTTTTCCTTGGATTTTTTTCCCAATAAAACCCATGGGAAATCTCATTTTCGCCGGATTTTTCCCAAAAATCCCCATGGGAAATCTCATTTTCCATGGATTTTTCCCAGTAAAACCCATGGGAAATCTCATTTTTGAGATTTCCAAATTTGTAGAGAATAAACCCAATTTCACAGATAATAAACCCAAATTAATTGAGAATAAAACCCCAAATTAAGAGAGAATAACCCCAAATTCATAGAGAATAAACCCTAAATGAATAGAGAATAAACCCTAAATTCATAAGAATAAACTCAAATCAATAGAAAATAAACCCTAAATTAAGATAGCAAACCCAAATTAATAGAGATAAAACCCCCAAATTCATAGGGAATAAACCGAAATTGATAAGAATAACCCCAAACTCACAGGGAATAAATAAATTCCAGTGTACAGTAATGAATTGCTCTGTGCTGTTGCAGGTTTCCCCCTGAAGCATTCCAACACCTTGACCAACAGGCAGCGAGGCAACGAGGTGTCAGCACTGCCAGCCACGCTGGACAGTGAGTGCCACCAGTGTCCCCAGGGCACGGGGGACAGCGGCTGGGGCCACCCCGGGGTTTTGGGGACAGCTCCCACCCCCCAGAATTTCCGGGAATTGTTTTTCCCTGATGGATTTGTGTCTTCCAGCCCTGTCCATCCACCAGCTCGCTGCCCAAGGCGAGCTCATCCAGCTGAAGGAGCACCTGAGGAAAGGTTGGTGTCCCTTTGTCCCCGCCAGGTGCCCTGAGGTGACCTCAAACCCTCAGCTTGGTTTTCACTCAGCCATAAAACCGCTGGGTTTGGGGGGAGATTTTTCCATTTTTGGAAATCGGAAAAATCCTCCAAAATCGTTAATTGCAGCCATCCATGAGGTGGTTGAGGTGGTTTTCCAGCCCTCACTGGTTTTACTGGTGTAGGTGGGAGCACAGGGGCGCTCACGCTGCTGTTGTCACCTCCCCCAGGTGAGAATTTGGTGAACAAACCCGATGAGAGAGGCTTCACCCCCCTCATCTGGGCTGCAGCTTTTGGGGAGATCGAGACCGTCCGGCACCTCCTGGAGTGGGTGAGCCCGGGCACCTCCCAGCTCCAGGGGCTTCCAGAGGGCCCAGAACAGACCTGGGGGCTGGATTTAGTCCTGGGGGCTGGATTTAGTCCTGGGGGCTGGATTTAGTCCTGGGGGCTGCCCCTCTAGTCCTGGGGTCCCTCTTTTATTCTGAGATTTTCTTCTTTTATTCCAAGACCTTTGTCTTTTATCCTGGGATCTCCCATTGCCATCCTGATTTCCCTTTTTTATCCTGGGACATCTCTTTTTTATCCTGGGATCTCCGCCTGGTTTTTATTCTGGGATCTCCCTCTTTCATCCTGGGATTTTCCTTTTTTTATCCTGGGATCTGCCTCTGTTTTTAATCCTGGAACCTCTCTCTTGTTTTTAATCCTGGGATCTGCCTGTGTTTTTAATCCTTGGATTTCCCTTTTTTATCCTGGGCTCTCCCCCTGTTTTTCATCGTGGGATCTCTCTCAAACTGAGCAGGAAAACTGCAACACACGACCAAAATCCCCCAAATAAGCGGGGGGAGATCCATGAGAGATTTTTACTGAACTCCAGGAGGGATGTGTGGCTGGCAGGGCTGGGAGAACAGGGAGGTTTTTCATGGAAAAAAAAAAAAGGGGGGGGATCAGACAGGGAAAAAGGGGCTGAGGATCCATCAGCACTGAAATGGGGTTTCATTTCCCTCCAGAACCTCAGGTGAGGCTTAAAAAATAAAAACCATTGCCAGTCAGGGTTTTGGTGAGGGGAGGGCACTGGGAGCGCTGGGGCGGCGCCCGTGGGAGGGTGGCAGTGGGCGGTGTCACCTGGCTGTCCCCTGGTTGTCACCTGGTTGTCACCTGGCTGTCCCCTGGTTGTCACCTGGCTGTCCCCTGGCTGTCCCCTGGCTGTCCCCTGGCTGTCCCCGCTGTCCCCAGGGCGCCGATCCCCACGCGCTGGCCAAGGAGAGGGAGAGCGCCCTGGCCCTGGCCAGCATGGGCGGCTACACCGACATTGTCACCATGCTGCTGGACAGGGACGTGGACATCAACACCTACGACTGGGTGAGTGCCACCTGCACGGCCCGGGGACAGCGGGGACAGCGGGACAAACCTGCCCAGTGCCACCTGCACGGCCCGGGGACAGCGGGACAAACCTGCCCAGTGCCACCTGCACGGCCCGGGGACAGCGGGGACAGCGGGACAAACCCGCCCAGTGCCACCTGCACGGCCCGGGGACAGCGGCCTGGAGCTGGGAGAGGCTGGAATGGGATCCCAGTGAGTCCCAGTGTGGAGCTGGGAGAGGCTGGAATGGGATCCCAGTGAGTCCCAGTGTGGAACTGGGAGAGGCTGGAATGGGATCCCAGTGAGTCCCAGTCTGGAACTGGGACAGGCTGGAATGGGATCCCACTCCAGCACTGGCACAGGCTGAAAGGGAAGAATCCCAGAAAGCTGCCGAGTGATCCCAGTGAGAAGCAGGGTCTGAGCGAGCTCATTAACGCTCATTAACGCTAATTACCGCTCATTAATGACCTTCCCCCCCCCAGAACGGGGGCACCCCCCTGCTCTACGCCGTGCGTGGGAACCACGTGAAATGTGTGGAGGCCCTGCTGGGTAAGGCACAAATCCTGCAGATCCCAAACCTGGAACTGCTGCTCCCCTGCCCGGGGGCAGCTTTTGGGGTCCCTTTTCCCCCGCTCTGTGCCCACAGCTGGAGGTGCTGATCTGACGGAGGAGGCGGATTCGGGGTACACCCCCATGGACCTGGCCGTGGCCTTGGGACACAGGAAAGGCAAGAAAATCGGGATTTACTCAGAAAATCGGGATTTTCACCTCAGAAAACGGGGATTTCACCTCAGAAAATGGGGGTTTTCACCTCAGAAATTAGGAGTTTCCCCTCAGCAAACTGGGGTTCTCCGTCATAAAACGGGGATTTTCCCTCAGAAAACAAGAGGCAAACAGTGACCAGATCCTTCCCAGATCCCAGAGTTTCCCAAAATCCCAGCCCTGTCCCTCCCTCAGTCCAGCAGGTGATCGAGAACCACATCCTGAAGCTGTTCCAGAACAAGAAGAAGAAGAAGAAGTGAGATGGCAGCTCCAGCCCGTCCCAACCTGGAACTGCAGCCATGGAAAAAAACCAGGAATTTCTGCCCTCCATGCATTCAAGCCTCTCCTAAAAATCCAGGGACCGAAATTCCAGCCCTGGCTGGGCTCTGCTGCTCTGTGTTTCCTGCTGGAATTAAACTCTTAATTGGAATTAAATTTGGGAGCTGCTCTGTGGAGCCCAGTCTGCTTCCTCAGCTCATCCCGATCCAAATTCTTTGGGCAAACTGGGTGAAAATCTGCCCCTCAGCATTCTGGAATTCTGGAATTATTTGCCCCTCAGCATTCTGGAATTCTGGAATTATTTGCCCCTCAGGATTCTGTCCCCGTGGAAAGGGAAGCTCCCATGAAGCTGCCAAGCCCCTCCAGGATCCTTGCAGGATTCTGTGGCTGCCGCCCCACACACTCAGGGCTGCTGTCACCGAGGTGAGGGGACATTTCTCCTCTTTGTCCTGAGGCCAAAGCCCCGAGGGCTCATCCAGCCAGCAGAGATCTAAATGAAATAATCTCCAAAATGTCTTTTATTGATCCCATGGCACGCCTGTGTGCCACCTCAGGGGACAGGGATCCCCCTCGGGGCGTTTCCAGGGTCCCCAGAGTGGGGACAGCCCCCCTAGAGCCTCTCCCCCAGCACCCCCAGGTGATAAACCACGACCCTCCCAAAGAAATCCGTGCTGCTCCCGAAGGTGATCTTCAGCTTGTCCAGCACGGTCTCCTCCACCTGGAACCTGTGCAGGATTCCCAGTGAAGGAATAACGCTGGCATTGGGGTGCCACACCCGCCCTGAGCAGCAGAATTCCCAAAAATTCCCCGAATTCTGCTCCCCCACCTCCCCAAGCCGTCATCCTGGCAAAGGATATTTGCATGGCGTGGTTGTCCTGGGGGTACAGCTCTGATATTTTCACCAGTTCCTCACCTGTTCTGCAGCCTGGGCAGGGTGAAAGGGGAGCCTCAGGTGATCCCAGGAGCCTCCAGGTGCTGCCCCAAAATCTTTCCCAAAATCTTCTCTGGCTCCCTCCAGCACCCAGAGGCTCCCAGCTCCTCTCCCAAAATCTTCCCTGGTTCCCACCAGCACCCAGCTCCTCTCTGTTCACCCAGGGAGCTGCTCCAGGTGCTCCTGAAGCCCTCCTGGGCTTCGGGAATGGCTGATAAATCACTCTGAGCCTCCCCCTCACACCTGGGAGCCAGGTGTGGCTAAACTGAGGCAGGAGCTCACAGTCCTCACCCTCCTGTCACACCTGGGAGCCAAGTGTGGGTAAACTGAGGCAGGAGCCCACAGTCCTCACCCTCCTGTCACACCTGGGATCCAGGTGTGGGTAAACTGAGGCAGGAGCTCACAGTCCTCACCTTCCAGCGTGCACAGCCGGCTGGAAAATCCCCCCTGGAATTGGATGTGGAGCTGTGAGACCTTGACAGGCCGAGGGAAGTCCAGGGTGACCCACTGGGACGTGCCCTGCGTGGGGACAGGAGTGTCACAGAGGGGACAGAGGGGGTGGCACAGCTCCTGTGTCCCCTGCCCGTGTCCCCACACCTGGTCCGAGTTCCAGCAGGTCTCCTCGCTGCCATCAAACAGGTGCTGCTTCCCAAACTGCTTCACGTCCCGGTTCAGCACGGAGCTCACCCTGCAGGGACAGTGCCACCACCCCTGGGGACATTAGGGTATGACAGGGGACAGCAGGTGACAGGTGTGGCAGGTAGGAAGGGGTCAGGACTCACCGCGTGGCCGTGTGGGCACAGACCAGGGGCTCCACGGGCATCGCTGCCTGAGGAGAGACCCGGTCAGGGAGGGGCAGCATGGGGACACCCAAAACAGGGCTGGGGACACCCAAAACAGGGCTGGGGACACCCAAAACAGAGCTGGGGACACCTGGGAGGGGATGGGGACACCCAAAGCAGCCCTAGGGACCCTCGGACAGTATCGGGGACACCTGGGCAGGAATGGAGACCCTTGGACCGTACTGGGGACACCTGGGCATCATTGGGGACACCTGGGCATCATTGGGGACACCCAAAATAGCGCTGGGGACCCCCGGACACCCCATGGCACCATCGGGCAGAACCGGGGACCCCCGAGCAGCACCGGTGACACCCAGGCAGCAATGGGGACCCTCGGACAGCTCTGGGGACCCTCGGACAGCCCAGGGGACCCCCGGGGGCTGCTCCCCGATCCCCTCCCGGTCCCCCCGCGGGCCACCCCGCACTCACCGCCCGCCGCAGGAAGAGGCGGAGCCGCCGCCCCGTTCCCGGTGTCCGGTACCGCCCTCGGCCCCGCGGGGGCTCGGGGGTGGCGGCTCCGCGTCCCCGCTGCGCCACCCGCGACCCCTCCGTGTCCCCAACCCCCTCCCACCCATGTTCACCCCCCTGCAAACTCCTCGCCCCCGGTCCCGGTGCCCGAACGGGGGGATCCCCCCCCCCCCCCCCCCTTTCCCAGTGCTGGGGAGATCCGGGCGGGGGGCACGGGGGACACGGGGGACACGGGGACCTTCCCGGGGCAGCTCTGCAGGTGGCACAGAGGGAGAGGGAGAGATCCCTGCATTTATGAATCCCTGAAACGCTGCATATCCCTGCATCCGCAAAACTCTGAATTCCTGAATCCCGTCATTCCCGAGTCCCTGCAGCCCTGCATGTCCCTGGATCCCTGAATTCCTGCATCCCCGCCCATCCCTGCACATCCCTGCATCCCTGCATGTCCCTGGATCCCTGAATCCCTGAATTCCTGCATCCCTGCACTTCCCTGCAGCCCTTCATATCCCTGCATCCCTGAGTTCCTGAATTCCTGCATCTCTGAATTCCAGCATTCCTGAATCCCTGCATACCCCTGCAAATCTCTGCAGATCCCTTCACATCCCTGCAAATCCCTGAATCCCTGCAGATCCCAGGATCCTTCCACAGCCCAGCAGAGCTGCTCCTCCCTGCTCATCCCCGCATTCCTGCTCATCCCTGCTCATCCCAACACCCCTGCCCACCGCAGCCCCCGGCTCCGCAGCCCCGCAGAGCTCCCGGTGCCGGGTGAGTCACGGCGGCCGCGCCGAGGCCGCCTCAGCTCAGTCACCGGCAAAAATAAACCGGGAGAAAGCTGCGAAGCCGCCGCCCCCTCCTCGTCCCCCTCTCCTCGTCCCCATCCCCATTCTTGTCCCCATTCCCGTCCCCGGCCCCGGCCCGGGACTCGGCTCCCGCATGTCACACTCATGTCACACTCATGTCACACTCATGTCACACTCATGTCACACTCATGTCACACGCCTGTGCGCACACCCTCGGGGACACGCGGCACAGCAGCACACGCGTGACCGGCTCTGCTTTCCTCCTCCTCCCTCCCCTCCTTCCCCCGTCGAGTTTCGCCTGAGAAATTGGGTCAAAAACCGCAGGAGCCTCATTTGCCCCTGGGCTAATTGCGCGTCTGGGGACAGAGCTGCCACTTCTGCCACCGCCGTGCGCGTCACCTCCCGCACGCGCCTCTTGGCAGCGTCCCCCTCCTCATCCCGGTGACCCCCGACCCTCCGCGCTGGGGAACCAGGAGGATCTCATTCGGAACCGGGGGGATCTCACTGGGAACCGGGAGGATCTCATTCGGAACCGGGAGGATCTCATTCGGAACCGGGAGGATCTCACTGGGAACCGGGAGGATCTCATTCGGAACCGGGGGGATCTCACTGGGAACCGGGAGGATCTCATTCGGAACCGGGGGGATCTCACTGGGAACCGGGAGGATCTCATTCGGAACCGGGGGGATCTCACTGGGAACCGGGAGGATCTCACTGGGAACCGGGGGGATCTCATTCGGAACCGGGGGGATCTCATTCGGAACCGGGGGGATCTCATTCGGAACCGGGGGATCTCATTCGGAACCGGGAGGATCCAAGTGATCAGTGCTGGGAACCGGGGGGATCCCGGTGACCCCCGACCCTCCAGTGCTGCAGAACCGAGAAGCAGCCCCCCAGCCCCGTGATCTTCGGCCTCGCACCTTCCTCGCTGTCGAGGAACGCGGCTCCGCCGGGGCCTTTCCATCACTTGCAGGAGCTGATGGCGAGGACGGTGCCAAGGCCAGCTCGGGCACGGCTCCAGGAGCCCCCGCTCGCCCCGGGGCCCGCGATGCTGGCTCGGTGCCGCCGTGCCCTCGCAGGAAGCGAACGCCCTCGGTGCCTTTTGTGCGGCGGGCGGCGGCCGAGCGGGCTCTGCCGAGCATCCCCGGCCGGCGCTTCCGAAGGAAGAGCGGGCGTTGTGCCCTTCACCGTGAATTACTCGTGCCCATTGATTTCCACTTCCGTGTAAAGCCCCCGAGGATCGCCGGGGGATGCGGAATTCAGGGCGCACCCGCACAGGGCTCTGCCTGTTCTCCCCGCCTTTATTATTTATCAAAATTCCCCCGAGCGCGCAGGACGGGGGTTTGAGGAAGGGTTTGGCACAGCCAGATGTCATTTGTCACCCACGCCAAGTGACAACGCGGTGGCATCTCGGCGCTGGGCAGGAGCAGGGCAGGGTGGCCGTGAGTGCATCCCCCTGGAAGAGGATGGGTAAACGATATAATTGTCATTAATTTATTGTAAGGCTGGTTTTAAGCCACAAACTGGCGTTTAGTCCCCAGGGGTGACGGCACCGGAGTTTCTGCAGTGTCCCCAGCAGTGTCACCACACCGTGAGTGCCTGGCACGTGTCACAGCGCTGTGAGCAGGTGTGAGGGTGGCGTGTGCCGGTAATGAGCTTGGCTTTGCTGACGGGAGATGCTGCTCGGTGTCCCCGCACGGGACAATTAACACCCTGGCTAATGAGCCAGCGCGGCATCCTGCCAGCCCTGCTGCTGATTATGGCCGGAGCCAGAGCGGGGCCCGGTGTCCCCCGTGTCCCGCGCCAGCCCAAAATCACGCACAGGGGTGAGCTGGTGGCATCGCCACCGCGGGGATCGCCCGTGTCCCCTCCCGTGTCCCCTCCCGTGTCCCCTCCCGTGTCCCCTCCCGGGTCCCAGGTGCGGGGTGGTCGCTGCCCGAGGGGGAAGGAGCGGGTCCGGCTGCCGGAAGGGGGAAGGGAAGGAGGCAGTTGCCATGGAAACCGCAAATAAAATCAATGCACGCTGCCGGTGGCTTCGGGGGGAAGTTGGGGCTGGCCAAGGCAGCACGGCCACGTCCCCGAGGGGACACTGCAGCCCCTTCCGTGACGAGGTGAGGCGACAGGGACAGCACGGACGAGGTTCCATCGCTCTGGCTCCCCCCTGTCCCCTCCCCATCCCTGAGCTGTCCTGCCCGACTCCAGCCCCGCGGCTCCGCCAGGCCGGGCAGAGCCGCCGCTTCTCCCCATCCGCGCATCCTCCTGCCCGTCCGTCCGTCCGTCCGTCCGCTGTCCCCGTGCCAGTGCCCCGAGCGCTGGCCCCAGCTGCGGTGGCAGAGGCCTCGGTAATGAGCTGCAATCCTGATGAATGTGGCAGCTCTCCTGGAACGGCCTTCATTAGCCGCCGGCGGACCTGAGCGGAATAACAAGCGGCTCCGTGGGGCTCGGGATGGGGTCCCCCCGAGCACCCCGCGGCCGTGCGGGGACACCGAGCCGAGCTCCCGGGGAGCTCCGGGTCCCCTCTCTGCCCAGCGAGGCTCCGGGACACCGCGGTGTCCCTCAGCACCCCGGCCTCGCCGCCACCAGCCCGAACTGGAGCAGCTCGGGAGGCTCCCGGCCACGCCACCCGCCCAGTTTGGCTCCGTCCTGTGCGAGACAGGGGCGGCCACCACAGAACCAACCCCTGGGTGTCCCCAAGCCGCGGGCTGGCCATGTCACCCCTCTATTGTGATGGCAGCAAGACCTGGCTGAGACCGACCAAGCTCACGTCACCTGGCTCATGTCCCCTCCGCTGTTTTTTGGGGACGAACCAGCAGTGTAGCCCCCCCAGCCCCACTCCGGAGCCTCGGCGGGGTCCCCAGGGCGGTGCCGGGACCCTGCCCTGGCAGCGGGAGCCCCTCGGCGTTGTCAGCGCACCCCAACCGCCCGCGGCCGCTCCCCGTGTCCCTGTCACAACAAAGGAAAACATCTCTGATGGAAACTGCGGGAGGGTCGTCACGGCAACACTGCTGCAGGATTTCACCAGAATCCCCGCGTTCGGGCTCAAAAAGACGCGCAGTCCCCGCTCTGCCCTGCGCGGATCCTGCCGGGGCCGGGGACCCAGGATCGGGAGCGAGGGACGGGGTCACCCCAACCTCGCTGTCCCGGGGCCACCCGGCGGGGTCCGGGCTGTGGGGACACGGTGACAGCAGGTTCTGCCTGGTGGGAGCAGCTCGGGGCTGGAGGGGTGCGGGGACCCCACCCTGGCGACACTGGGACACCGCTCGGTGCCACCCGAGCGAGGCTCGGCCTTGGCAGGATGTTGGGCTCCGGCGGCGACGAGACCCGATGAAGTCACCTCCCAGCTGCCGGGAGGACACTGGGACGCCAAACTGGTGCCAGTTGGAGGAGCTGGTCCCCAGCGCGTCCCCGAGCACGGAGCAGCTGCCGGAGAGGGGGGAGAGGTGTCGGTGGCACCCCGGTCCCCAAGCCGCGCTGGCGGGTGGCTGCTGTGACATCCATCTCCACTTGAGACGAGAGCTGGGCTCAGTCACTGCCAGCACCTTCCCTTGTCACAAAAAAGGCCGGTGACACATCCCCGGTGCCTCTGAGGGGGGGTCGGTGTCCCCACTCCCCCATCTTTGAGTCCCCGAGAGGCTCCGGGCCCATTTCGAGGGTCGGGTCAGGCTGCGAGCGGCTGTGCTGGAGTTTTTTGGGATGTGTGACACGTGCGAGGTTCTGGCGCGACCCGACATTCCCACTGGGAATTCCCGCATGGATCCCTGATCCACGCACCCCGCGCTGTTTCCAGGTGAAATTCAGGAAGATGAGGAGCAGGAGGAAGAATTTGGGGCGGCGGGTGCCCCGCCAGCTGTGGCTGGGGGGCACATCCCCAGGGTGCCCAGGTGGGGATTTCTGAACCGACCGCACCCCATGGACCTCTCCGAGCAGGAGCCACAGCCCAAAACAACCTCAAAAACACCCTGGGGTGCCCTCTCGGAGTCGGGACGGGAGATCTGCAGGGTGTCTGCACCCCCTGCGAGCGGGGAGAAGCCGGGATATCAAATCCCCTGGGACCCTCTCCCTAATTCCCATTGGCAAACCCCACGGGGACCGCGACCCCCGTCCCTGTCCCCCACTCCCGGGCACCTCCGAGGGGCCGGGCCCGCCAGCTGCAGCCACATAAAGGAGGGGAACAGAGGAGCTCTGTGCGCCGGCAACGCCGGGATTGTGCCCGAGCAGGGGGGGCTCACAAAAGGCAGGAAACGCCACGAAAAGTCTGGCACAATGGAGTCGGAAATGAGAACTTTGCTCTCGGGTTTCCACGGATCCATCCTATGGGCGAAATGGGGAGGGGGGCGAGTCTCTTTTTTTTTTTTTTTTTTGGTGCCAAACCGTGGGAGACAGGCTGGCATTCTTCAGTCACCGGCGGGAAGGTGACCCCCCCACCCAAAACCCCCCCCCACCCCCCCAATAGCTCAGGGATGCTTTTCTTCCCCATTTTGGGGGTCGTGTCTGGTAGCGCAGCTCTTTGGAGAGTCTCACCGATTTTTTAGGGGGGAGTTTGGGGGCTTTTTGAAATCTTTGTGCACCCACAGCAACTTCCAGCCCCCCCGCACCCCATTCCGGCCACATAGGGGGGTGTGGGGGAGGCTGGAGGATGCTGAGGGTGTGCCCTGTATGGCTTAAAGGGAATTTTGGGGTGTGGAGGGGCTGGGAGATGCTCCTCTTTTTGAAAACACCCCAAAAAATCCTTTTGGGCTTCCCCCCCCCTTCTTCCTGCCTCCATCACAGCGACCCCCCCACATCCTGTTAGGGACCCCACCCCCATCACAGCCCCCCCTATTCCATGGCCCCCCCTCATTACAGGGACCCCCCCAACCCCTTCCTCGCTGAGCGGGGTGCAAGAGGCGACTCCGCTCGATGGGGAGGGGGCGGCCCCCATTTTTTTGGGGGGGGTTGGCCCGGGTTTTTTGGGGGGGGGGCGGCGCATGCGCGGCCGCCCCTCGCCCTGCGCCGGGCAGCGCGGAGCGGGCGCGGGTTCTCCGCGGCTGCGGGCAGGTGCGGGCGGGCGGCACCGGCGGCACCGGCGGGGGGAACAGGAGGGGGCCGCGCCCGCCGCCAGCCGCGATTGGCCCGGCCCGGCCCGGCTCGGCCCCCTCCGGGCTGCGGGAGGGGGGGCGAGGTGGGTCCGGCCCGCTGCCCCCCTCTCCGAGCCCCGTTCTTAAGCTCCCGGTGCCGGCGGGAGTGATCGGAGCTACCGGCGGCGATGAGTCCCGGCGCGCCCTGAGCACGGAGCAGGTGAGTGCGGAACCGGCACCGGAACCGGAGCCGACACCGGCACCGGAACCGGCATCGGAACCGGCATCGGCACCGGCGCCGGCACCGGCACCGGCAGCGCCCCCGCTGCGGGGCCGCCGTGGGGATGGGGACACCGGCACGGCTGCGGTGGGAACGGGACGGATCCGTGCCGGGGACGGGGGGATGGGGACAGCGACACTGACACCGGCACCGACACCGGCACCGGCACCGGCAGCGCTACAGCGCTGGATCCGGGCTGGATCCGAGCTGGGGACGCGGCGGAGCTGCGGGGGCTGCAGGAATGCGGGGCCCGGTGGTGGCGATGGGGACGGTGACACCGGCACTGGCACCGCTGCGGGGACGGGGATGGGGGGCGGTGACACCGGCAGCGACACCGGCAGCGACACCGGCGCCACCACGGCAGGAGCGGGACGGATCCAGGCTGGGGAATGCGGGCCTGGGGGAGGACCCGCGGGTCCCGGTGGCGGGGATGGGGACGGTGACACCGGAGCGGGACCGATCCGGGTTAGGGGCGCAGTGGGGAAGGGGACACTCGGTGTGGGGGGGGACGGAGGTGAGGGATGGTGGCCCCGGCGTGGGGGACACTGAGGGGACACTGAGGGGACAGGGAGCTGTCAGGGATGGGGGTGCTGGGCTGGAGGGGACACTGCGGGGATCAGGGGCACTGGGACAGCCGGACAATGGGGGCGTGGCCACTGGCGGTGTGGGGACACCAGGACAGGGGGACACGGTGAGGACCGGAGCTCTCAGGGGCTGGGGAGGCTGAGAGGGGCTGGGGATCCCCGGCACTGGGGACAGTGCGACACCGTGCCCTGAGCCCCCCGGGAGCTGGCAGCGACACAGAGGGCGAGCAGAGGTGGCGAGGGGTGGCAGGACAGCCGTGGGTGCCACCACGGTGTCACCTCCCTGCGGTGCCACAGCCGGGTGCGCCCAGTTCCTTACTGGTGACACTGGTGGCTGCCTGGCGGGTCGGGAGCCGGGAATGTCCCTATCCCGGGGTGGCCCTGGCTACCAGGGGGCTGGCAGAGTGACACGGCCAGGATGTCCCCAGCATGGGGAGAAGCCGGGATGGGTGGGTGGATGGATGGATGTGGGTGCCGATAGGGCCACCCCAAAACCGGTGGGACAACGGTGCCAGCGGCCTGGACCCGTGCCAGGCCCACGGGCCCGGGGGTCTCCTCCCGGTTTTGGGCACCGGCAGCGGTGTCGGGAGTCACTCCCAGCGTGTGGCCGGCGATGCTGAGCCGGCTTTGGGTCTCCCGAGGCGCTTTGGGCTTTGCCGGGGAGAGGCAGAAAACGGGGCAAAAAAAGAATAAATAAATAAAAAAAAAAAATTAAAAAAAAAGAGGAGCAAATTCTAAAATAAAGGCTGCAGACTGTCTGCCTAATAAAAATCGCACCCGGCAAAGGGCCCATATTGGACGGGATCACAGTTTCCCGAGGTGCTAATTTATTCCGGCAGGCTGGGGGGAGCGGGGAGCATCACGTTGCCTGTGAGATGTGACGGCAGCGAGGTTTGCAGAATTCCTTTGTTGTGGGCAGAGAGGAGGGGACGCCGAGCCGGCCCCGCCGCCGGGCTCCTGCCACGGCCGCGCAGCCCCCGGGGACACCCCCGGCCGGGGGACACCCCCGGAGGCCACCCCCGGGCCCCGCTGGGGACACCGCGGCGCTGGGAGGGAGGTGGGTGCTGTGCGTGGGGAGGGGGCTCAGGGGTGCTCGGGAATGGGGGTTGGGGGGTGCAGGAGCAGCCCCCGGGGTGGCAGCGGTGGCAGCGGTGGCAGCGGTGGCAGCGGTGGCGGGGGGGGGACACGCCGAGGGGGTGGGCACTGAGATGTCGCGGGTGTGTTGGTGGCACTGCGGGGACAGCAGAGGTCACGGGGGGTTGAGGTGTGCGTGGGGACACCCCAAGAGCGGCGTGTCCCCAGGGTGGGGACACCAGTGTCGCGACGCAGCCGGGATGCCCGGGCGGGTGGGCAGTGCCCCCTCTGTGCTGTCACCCACCCCGTGTCCCCAGCGCTGTCCCAAATGTCCGCTGTGCTCCGTGCGGACCCCGGGATCCTCCTCACCCCATCCCAGCCGAGGCTCGGGGCAGGCTGGGGGCACAGGTGACCCCCAAACTGGCCGGGTGGTCCCGGCGGCCTGTGTGGAATTAAGCTCTGTTTCAGCTCAAGCTAATCACCAGCCCCGGCTTTGCATATTCATGAGCGGGATGAATTATTCATGAGGTGACAGCAAGTGACAGATGTGAAAATGTTCGCCCGGCTTTGGGGGGGGTTCGGGGGGGCGTTTAGCACCGGCGTTATTTTAAAATTTCTCTCGTCTGCCGTTCCCCCGGTTGGGCTGGGACACCGAGGGGACAGGGACACTCTCCGTGTCCCCAAGGGGGGGCCGAGCCACGTGGCCTTGGGGACGTCACGGTGACACCGCCCTGACTGCGGGGAGAGACCCCCCAGCTGTGAAATCCGGGCCTTGGTGGCCGTGGTGGCCCGGCCACCTCTGTCACCTCGCCACCCCTGTGCCACCCCCCCGCCTCGCTGTCACCACCGGGCGCTGCGTGGTGACAAACACATGGCCCGGCCCACGGCTGCTTTTCCTGGGAATGCCGTACCCATTGTCCCCAACCCACACCTGATGTCGCCATCCCGTACCCGATGTCCCCATCCCGTACCCGATGTCCCCATCCCGTACCCGATGTCCCCATCCTGCCTGGGATCCATGCCGGACCGCTCCCGGTGACACCGCAGTGTCGCGATGTGCCCGCGCCATCCCTGCCTCACTCCCGGCGGGGCTGGGGCTGGATTGTGGATTCATGGATCGCGAGGAGGGGGTTCGGTCCCGGGGACACTGCCCGGCCCTGGGGACCGTGCGAGGGGACACCGCGTGTGGGGGTGGCTCTTCCCGTGTCACTTGTCCTGACCCTGGGAGAAACTTTTCGCTGGCTCAGCACCTTGCCGGGGTGAGGGGCGGGGGGCACGGGCCGGGCCCTGGGGGATGTGTCCCCAGCCAAGGGCAGCGGTGACAGCCGGGTGGCCCCAGAGGAGCAGAGCCGTGTCCTGTCCCTGCTGGGTGTGGATTTTGGGGACATCTGAGCATTCCCAGGTGCTGCCGGCCCCGCCGTTCCCACTTTTCCTGCCGCGAAAGCAAATCCTACAGGGATGCTGATGTCAGGGGAGGCCACAGCTCAGCCGCGCGACCCCAGAACCCGAACCCCGAGCCCCCAGCAGCACCCAGGGGTGGGATCAGGGACCCCCATCCCCATCCCACCCCTCCAGCCCCATCCCACCAAGCCCGGCATTCCTCAGCCCCCCGGGAAGGGGCTGGAAACACAAAGAGCAACTTTTGTGTTTAACATTTAAAGAAATCGCGGCTGTTTGCTCAGCCAGGAGCCGGCTCTGAGTAAATAAAATACCCCGAGCAGGATTTCTACTCCCGGGAGGATTTCTACTCCTCGTGTTCACGCGGCTTTCGCTGCCACCAGCCCGGGGTGGCACCGCGGATGGGACCCCCCCAGTTGTCACTGGATGCTCCGCGGGCCAGGGAGGAGGAGGAGGAGGAGGAGGAGGAGGAGGAGGAGGAGGATGGAGAAGGGGAAGATCCCGGGAAGGTGGCAGGGAGCGGGATCCCAGCGCCGTTGTCTCCCCAAATCTCGTTTGCCTTTCAATGGGAAAAATCGCCTGGAAGCTGCAGCGGGGACAAAAAGAAGATGGGTGGAAATCCCAAAAAATCTTTGAAAAAGTGGGAAAACGCAACAGAACGGTCTGGAGCCCTGGGGGCTGCGTGAGCACAGACAGGGACACCCTGGTGCTTGGTGTCCTGGATGTCCCCATCCCGTCCCCACTGTCCCCATCCCACACCCACCAAGGTCACAGAGCTGGTTTTTGTCCTGGGAAAGCTCCTGGACACCCAAAACCAAAATTAACATTTCAATGGGAGCAGCCGGAACCTCCCGAACCCGAAAGTGCCAAAGAATTTATAACTTTTTCCCCTAGAGAGAGGAAAAAAGGAAAAGTTCGGTGCTGGCGAGGCTGCCCGGAAGGAATTTCCTTCCCGGAGCATCCCGGAGCAGGGATGAAGGAGCCGCGCTCGGTGCCTTGGAGCAGCCCCGGGGCTGTTTTGGGGTTTTCCAGCTCCTGGGAGATTTATCTGGGCAGAGGCGCATCCCGCTGCCCATTCCTGACCCCGGGAATCTCCCAGGTCTCCTCCCTGTCCCCTCCCAGCTGCTGGCTGTGGGGACAGAGCGCCCCGCGGAGCTGCCAAGGCTTTTTTCTTGAGAAGAAATCCGATAAAAAGCGGTTTTGCGTCCCCTAAAAAGGTCCTTTGCCAGCTCGGAACACGGGGGGTCTCCTTTTTTCTCGCCGTTTCGCTCTTTCTTTCTATTTTCGTCCCATAAAAGCACAGAAGGGACAGAAGGAGGCAGCAAGGGCTGGAAATGGAGCAGCAGGGATGGGGGATGAGGCAGAGACTCGGTTTGGGGAGGCGCCGGGGGCTCCTGGTGTCCCCCAAAGGACGGAGTGAGGTCCCCAAATCCCTGTCTGGGACAGGGGAAAACCGGGGGGCAGCGAATTCCAGGATGGGTCCATGGGAGGGGGGACTCGGGGTTTGGTGCAGGCTCGTGGTGGCACTTTGGGGTTTGGGTTTTGGGCGCTGGGTGACGGTGACAGGAACTGGGTGATGATTTTGGGCACTGCGTGATTGTTGTGTCCATTCTGGATGATGGTGGCAGGCCCTGGGTGACACCTGTGCCAGGTTGTGCCCACTCCGGATGTGTGACTTGCCCAGCTCCCCGCTGATCCCAGGGGATTTCGGGACCCTCCAGCAGAGCAGGACGGGAGCAGGGCCGGGGCTTTGTGCCTGTGCGGGACCCCCGGGATGTGGTTAAAAAAAAGAGAGAGAAAGGACAGCAGCACACACGGGGCTCTTGGGGAAGAAAGGCCAATTTATTGTACAGCCAGCCCGGGTTTAAAGTGTGTCAGTGCAGCCAGGACAGGACAGGAGCTCATTGGACAATTGGGAAAAACATCCTTGGGGCGACCTCCAGCCCTCCCTGGGCTATCGGGGCTGATGCCGCTCGCCCCGCGGCGATTCCTGGCCCCTGGCGAGCCCCGGCCTGGCAGCGCGCGCTGTCCCCGCAGGTCCAGCATGGTCCATGTGATGGGGGATGCCGCCTGCTGGCTCCTGCTCGGGCTCTCCCTCCTGCCCATCGCCGTCCTGGGTAAGTGCTGGGGCTAATTACGGGGCAAACAGCAATAAATAATGAACCCTGCGCCGCGAGAAATCGTGACAGGCAATAAAAACCTGGGCAGGGATTAGTGAGGGAAAAACCCCCCAGGCCACCGTGTCCCCCTCCCTCCATCCCCGCCTTGGGATCGCTGCAGGCGAGACCTTAAATCCTTAATCCCGCTGGCGACCCCTCCCCACGGCCCCGCTGAGCCCCCCGGGATTTGTCGCGGCTCTGAGCCGTGTCCCCCCTGTCCCGTCCCTCCCCCAGGGGACACCGCAGCACGGGGGGTTTGGGGATGGCCCAGCCCGGAAGGGTCCCGGTGTCCCAATGAGCCTCGGGTGAGGTGAGGGTGGGGGAGGAAGGTCCCGGGGGGGGATTAGTGGCCCCCAGCTGGTCCCTGACCCCACTGGGGGGTCCACGGCGGCTCCGAGACGCGGGGGATTTGCGGCGGAGCTGGGAGCCTGCACAGGCTGGGACGGGATTAGTGCGGGAGGAGGAGGAGGAGGAGGAGGAGGAGGAGGAGGAGGAGGAGGAGGAGGAGGAGGAGGAGGAGGGGGAGGAGGAGGAGGGAGGGTGGTCACGGTCCTGCCGCGCTTTATCCCAGCACTGCGGTGCCTTTTCCGCCGGTGCCACCCGGGTTCGGCGGCATCTTTGGCGAGCGATCCCCCTCTGCGGGCAAGGACGGGCCGTGCTGGTGGCCCTGGCAGCCGTGTGGCACCCATGGGTGCAGAGCAGTGGCCACAGCCTGGGGACATACCGGGGGGGGGGCTGGGCCCGCTCCGAGTGGGGGGCTCAGCCCCAGAGGGGTCCAGGTGGAGCAGCAACCACTCGATTTATCCCAATCCCTCATCCCCATTCCTGAGAACCCTCCCTCCCGACCACCCTGCCATGCCCCCAACCCTCCTGGGCTGTGCCCACAAGCCCCGTGGCAACCCCGCCGCTGTCCCCGCAGGCTCGCAGGACGAGGGGAAGGTGATCCACATCACCAGGGTGCAGCACCAGGCGGTGCGGGTGGGGCTGGGGGAGCCCGTGACCCTCCCCTGCCTCTTCCTCCTGCACCCCTCGGCCTCGCTGGGGCCCAACGAGCCCCCGGAGCCTCCCCGCATCAAATGGAGCAAGGTGCGCTCGGCCAGCGGCCAGAGGGAGGACGTGCCCATCCTGGTGGCCAAGGACAACGCGGTGAAGGTGGTGAAAGCCTACGAGGGGCGAGTGTGGCTACCGGGCTACCCCCGGGACCGCTCCAACGCCACGCTGCAGCTGCGGGCGGCCCGTGCCAGCGACGCGGGGCTCTACCGCTGCGAGGTGGTGGCGGGCATCGATGACGAGCAGGATCTGCTGCCGCTGGAGGTGACGGGTGAGCCGGGCACGGCCGGGGCCACGGCCGGGGGGGCGCTGGGGCTGAGGTAAAGTGGGCGAGTTGGGCATTCAGGGTGAGCTGTGCGCCCCACGAGAGCTGCGCACCCCGTGCCAGTCCAGAACCCGAGCCAGTTCTGCACCCCGGGCACCCCGTGCCAGCCTTGCACTCATGCTAATCCTGCACCCGTGCCAATTCTACATTCCGTGCTAATCCTGCACCCCGTGCCAATCCTGAACCCGTGCCAGCCCCATATCTCGTGCCAATTCTGCACCCCCAGGATCCCCTGCCAATCCTGAGCCCTGTGCCAATCCTGCACCCCATGGACCCAGTGCCAGCCCTGCACCCGTGCCAATCCTGCACCCCACCCAGCGCCGCCCTCCTGCCCGCGGTGCCATCTCCCCTCTCCTGTGCCCCCCAGGCGTTGTGTTCCACTACCGGCCCGCGGGCCAGCGCTACGCCCTGAGCTTCCCGGCCGCTCGCCGCGCCTGTCGCGACAACTCCGCCGACATCGCCTCCCCCCAGCACCTCCAGGCCGCCTTCGAGGACGGCTACGACAACTGCGACGCGGGCTGGCTGAGCGACCAGAGCGTGCGGTGAGCGCGCGGGGCGAGTCACCCCCACGTCGGGGCCACCCCTGGGCCACCCCGGGCAGCCCTCCCCGAGGAGCCCAGCGCCCACCGTGCCCCTCCCGGCAGGTACCCCATCACCCAGTCGCGGCCCGGCTGCTACGGAGACCGGAACAGCCTCCCCGGCGTGCGCAGCTACGGGCGCAGGGAGCCCGCCGAGCTCTACGACGTTTACTGCTACTCCCGGGAGCTGCGAGGCAAGGGCTGCGTGCCGGGACCGTGCCCGGGGTGGCTCTTTGTGGTCCCGGTGTGGCCACGAGCACGCCTGGGTGCCCAGGGGTGGCCCTTTGTGCCCCTGGCATGGCCAGGAGCACAGACGAGTGCCCAGGGATGTCTCTTCGTGGCCATGGCACGTCTGGGTGCCCACGATGTGCCTCCCTGTCCAGCCGCGGTCCGGCTGCAGGGTGGGAGCCACCCTGGCTCCACGCGTGGCCCCAGCGCTCCGGCGACCAGAACGCCCCAAAACCCCAAAACCCCCCTCGCACTCCCTGTCGCCGTGTCCCCAACACCTCCCGTGTCCCGCAGGCACCGTGTTCTACGCCACGGCTCCGGGCCGCTTCACCTGGCAAGGAGCCCGCAGGCACTGCCGGAGCCGCGGGGCATCGCTGGCCACCACGGGCCAGCTGTACCTGGCGTGGCGAGAAGGGCTGGACCAGTGCGACCCGGGCTGGCTGGCTGATGGCAGCGTGCGCTATCCCATCCGCCAGCCCCGCAGGAAATGCGGGGGAGAGGCCTCGGGGGTGCGGACCCTCTACCAGTTCCCAAATCGCACTGGTTTCCCCCCCGCCGCCTCCAAATTCGACGCTTATTGCTACAAAGGTGAGGGGTCCCCTCCCAGCCGCCCCCCAGCCGCTCCCTCCCTCCCTCCCTCGGGGAGCAGTGGGCACGGCCGGGAAATCGCTGCGGATGAATATTTAATGAGGAATTAATGAGATAAATGAGGAGGGCGGCGCTGGGAGGGAGCTCAGTGAGGGGAGGGGGATGCGGTGCTCGGGGCTGGCACTCGAGGGGGGCTGCGGGACCCCCTCCCGGGTGCCCTCGGTGCCGCCGCCGATGCCCGTGCTGTCCCCACGCAGCCGCGGGCCACAGCGACACGGAGGAGCCGGTGCTGCCGGCGCCACCCACGCCCGACCCGCCGAGCAGCGACAACGTGCTGGTGGAGCACAGCGAGGAGCTGGGCACATCGGGGGACACTCGCGACATCCCCCGCGACCGCTACGACCTCCTGCCACCCCCGGGACCCGCGGGGTTGGGCGAGGATGAGGAGGACGAGCAGCTGCGGCCGGCCAGTGGTAGCCCGGTGGCACAGCGAGGTGACCTCCCGGGCACTGCCCTGGCACCGGTACCGGCGGCTCCGGAGCTGGGCACGGGCGCTGCGACATCCCTGTCACCCACCGCGGCCACCTCGTTGGTGTGGCCTCACGATGAGGAGGCTCTCAACGAGGTGGATGAAGATCCAGAGAGCTCCCGGCGGGATCCTCCCAGCGCCAGCGCGGCACAAGGAGACCCTCAGGGACCCCCGGCCACCCTCCTGTCACATTCCCAGAGCCCAGCCCTGGAGCACAGCTCGTCCTTGGCACCGGCCGGGCTCGGGACGGTCCCGAGCGCTACCCCGGGGACCCCCAGCCCCACCCCGGGGACCCCCAGCCCCACCCCGGGCAGCTCCGGTGCCCCGAGGAGGAGCTACCCCGGCCTGAACGGGCGCTACTTCCAACTCCAGCGGCACAGCCGCGACCCCGAGGTGGCAGCCGGGGACACCGCGATGGCAGCGACAATTGTCACCCAGGCCCCCGTGCTGGCGCAGGAGGTGAAGGGAGCGGCGGCCAAGGCCGTGGAGCTGTGGAGCCTCCCCCGAGCCGGCAGCGAGAGCCCCCGCGAGGGTCCCCTGGCGTCCCCCGAGGCGCTGGACGAGGACATGAGCCCCGGTAAGTGACACCAGGCACGGCCGCGGGGTCCCGGCGCTGTCGCCTCTCGGTGACCCCACGGCGGTGCCATCTCTTGCAGAGCTCGGGGCCACCGCCCCGGTGTCCCTCTCGCCGACCCCGAGGGATTCGGGGACACCCGAAGGGACCCCCCCCGTGATGTCCCCGTCCCCCGCCGCTCCCCACCGGGACATCCCCGAGGCTGGGGCTCCCAGCGCCCGCGGGGACTCCCCGAGGCCACCCGCGGATGTCACCGAGGACTTCTCCGGGGACACCCCCTCGCAGGAGGGCGGTGGCTCCGTGCCCCCGCTGCCCCCGCTGCCCCCGGCCCCGCTGGTGGCCGAGGGTCCCGAGCTGTCCCCGCAGCCCCGCGGGGACATCGGGGACGGCAGCGGGGCCGCGGGTGACGGCGCGCTGGAGAGGCAGAGGAAGGCGGTGACATTCCTGCAACCTGAGGGTCCCTCCGAGGGACACCCTGCCACCCCCGGCCACACCGAGGGGGCTCCTCCCGGGCGCCCCTCCAGCCCCACGGCTCCCCACGGGACGGCCGAGCCCAGCCCGGAGCAGCCGGAGGAATCCAGGGATGTTGGGAATGGGGCAGCCGAGCCCGGCAGCGAAGCAGCCGCGTCCCCCCCGGTCTGGGATGTCCCCTCAGCGTCCCCTTCCCCCGTGGCCACCGAGGTGGTGCTGTGGGCTAGCACCGAGCGGCCGGAGGAGGTGGCCGAGGAGGGGTCCACAGGCTTTGCTCCCCCCGACCCACAGCCCACGCGGCGCTCCGAGCCGGAGCCGGGGGCAGCCGAGCAGCTCCTCCTGTCCCCCCCGGGCCCCCGGCAGCCCCCCGCCACCCCCGGCCCCCCAGATGTCCCCAGACACGAGGATGCGACACCAACCCCCGGCGAGGAAGACGCCTCCGGGGAGGCCAGGAGGGAAGAGCCCCCCACTCCCCTGGGCTCGGCCACCCTCGGCCCCTGGCTGTCCCCCAGTGCCACCCACCCGGGGGGGACAGAGCCCACCGGGTCCCCGAGCACGGGGCCAGAGCTGGGGGGCGCGGGAGGGTCCCCAGTGCTGGATTCCGACAGCGGCAGCGGGGACGAGCCGGCGCTGGACGAGCGGGAGCTGCTGGCCTGGGTGGGCAATGCCAGCGGGCACGGTGAGCTGGGGGCACTGGGCATGGTGGCCACGGGGCGAGCGGGAGGTTTCGAGGCGGAGGTTTGGGCGGGGTGGATCCTTTTATCCGGATTTCCAGACTGGGAGGCGCGGGGATGGCGCGGGGATGGCGCGGGGATGGCGCGGGGATGGCGCGGGGATGGCGCGGGTGGCACCGCTCCCACTCGCCCAGCCCGGCTCTCAGGGCACCGCTGCCACCCCGCAGCGCCGCCGGACCCGTGCCAGAACAACCCGTGCCTGCACGGCGGGACGAGCCGTGCCAACGGCACCGTGTGCGGCTGCAGCTGCGCCCCGGGCTTCACCGGCGAGAACTGCGAGATCGGTGAGGGCCCGGGGCACCGGGCGGGCCTGGCACAGCGCGGGGGTGGTGGCCATGTCCCCTCCTCGGCTCGGGGATGTCGCCGCGCCCGCAGCTCCCGTTGTCCCCGCAGATATCGATGATTGCTTGTCCAGCCCGTGCCAGAACGGCGGCACCTGCATCGACGAGATCAATTCCTTCGTGTGCCTCTGCCTGCCCAGCTACGGCGGCAGCCGCTGCGAGAAAGGTGGGGACACACCCAGTGACCCTCCAGTGTCCCCTCATTGTCCCCTCACTGTCCCTCCCCCGTGCCCCCCCTCCAGCCCCTGTGGCTTTGGGGAGCTGCAAGGAGACACAAACCCTGCACGGTGGCCGCCCCCTTGCTCTGTCACCACTGTCGCCGTGTCCCCGCAGACACGGAGGGCTGTGACCACAACTGGCACAAGTTCCAGGGCCACTGCTATCGCTACTTCGCTCGCCGGCGCTCCTGGGAGGACGCGGAGCGCGACTGTCGCCGCCGCGCCGGGCACCTCACCAGCATCCACTCGCAGGAGGAGCACGCCTTCATCAACGGTGGGTTGGGGGTCCCCGATCCCCCCTCCCCGCCTGCTCCTCTCGCCTCCTCCGTGCGAGCCGCGGGTGCCTCTCCCCGCAGGTTTCGGCCACGAGAACACCTGGATCGGCCTCAACGACCGCATCGTGGAGCAGGACTTCCAGTGGACCGACAACAGCGGCTTGGTGAGGGCTTTGGGGGGCTGGAGGGGGGGGCTCAGGGTGAGGGGAGGGGGCTCCCAGGGTGTCACCGTGTCTGGTGGCCCCGCAGCAATACGAGAACTGGCGGGAGAACCAACCCGACAACTTCTTCGCGGGCGGCGAGGACTGCGTGGTGCTCGTGTCCCACGAGATCGGCAAATGGAACGACGTGCCCTGCAACTACAACCTGCCCTACATCTGCAAGAAAGGCACAGGTAGTGCCCGCCCGGCGTGCCCGGCCTGGCACGGCCTCATCCCGCAGCCCCTGGCCTCCCTGTCCCCATCCCTCGGTCCCTGGTGTCCCCATCCCGGTATCCCTGTCCCCATCCCGCAGCCCCCAGGCCCCTCCTCATACCCAGCAAACCTTTCCCAACCCTTCTCCCAGGAGAATTCCAGCACTTCTCCAGTAAATCTCCATTTTTTCCTCTCTTTGCCCCCCCGATCAATCGTTCTCTCAGCGCTCGGATTTGTTTAATTTGCTCCCATTAAACCCATTAAATTCCCATTCCTTACCTCGGGAAGTTCCATTAACCTCCAGCTGCTCCTCCCCTCCCCGCGCGCTAATGACGCCCCAACAAGGCCATTAATTAACCAATTAAGCCTTGGGGACACCTCGCTGCCACCCTGAAGGACGAAAAAAGCCACCACGCCCCCCGGGGATGGAGAGGGAAAACTCCTGGGTGGCCCGGATTGGTGTCCCTTGTCCCCTCCCAGTGACTTCCAGTGACTCCCAGTGACTCCCGGTACCAGAGGGTGACAGAGCTCGGTGTGTCCCCCCCCAGTGCTCTGCGGGCCCCCCCCGGAGGTACCGAACGCTTTCCCGGTGGGGAAAAGGAAGGAGAAATACAACATCCACTCCAGCGTGCGCTACCAGTGCCACGAGGGCTTCACCCAGCGCCACGTGCCCACCATCAGGTGCCACAGCACGGGCAAGTGGGACCGCCCCAAAATCCTCTGCACAAAACGTGAGTGGGGGACCCTGGGGGTCGGAACAGGGTGGGATTGGGGAGGGGGGGGGTCCCAGGATCCGCCACCCCCGTGCTTGCCCTGCCTTGCCCCCCGTTAGCCAGGCGGTCTCACCGGGCGCGGCGGCACCGGCGGCACCGGCACAGCCACCACCAGCACCACCAGCACCACAAACCCCGCAAGGAGCGGCGAAAACACCGCCAGCACCTCCGGCTGGACTGGATGGAGGAGGGCCACTACTTCTAGAGCCGGGCGAGCACAAAGGGGCCCCCCGGGGGATGCGGTGATGTCCCCCGACCCCCTCTCTCTCACCCTCCCCCCTTCCCCGCCCCTCTTTTTTAACCCCTTTTGGCTTTAGCTCCTTAGGATGCCCGGCCCCGTAGGGAATAGGATCCGGAGGGGGCGGCTGCGTGTGCGTCCCCAGCCCTCCCTGCATGTCCCACGCTCAGCCCCCCGGCCCGGGCTGGAGCCCCCAGCCCCGCACAGGGACCCCCCAAAGCTGGGCTCTGTCCCTGTCCCCAATTCGGGGGTGAATCAAGCAGCACCCCCCCCCCCCCCCCCCATATCCCACCTGGGGGTGGCTCTGGTTTTTTTTTAGCAGCCCCCCTCATTTCCCTGCCCCAGCATCTCGGGGCGTCCCCGCAGCCGGAACGGGGTGGGGTGGGGGGGACACGGTGGCCGCGGGGCCACTGTCCCGCTGCGCGCCTGGTTTGGGGGTGCTCGGTTTGGTTTTGTGCCCTTTCCGTTCGTTTCGGGTCCCCGTTGGAGTTGGCGTGTGCGTGTGTGTGTGTGCGGCGCTTTCCGACCTCTGCTGTTTGCGACGTGACTGCCGTGTCCCGGCCCCCTCCCCGAGCCTCTCCTGACGCCCCCTCCCCATTTCTGACTCTGCCTTTCTGTACTGCTGGACATTTTAATAAATTTTTTTAACAGTTGAGCGACTCCTCCCCCAGGTCCCTTTTCCTGGGGGCTTTGGGACGTGTCTCCTGCCTGGCGCCGCTCCCCAGCTGCCTCCTCTGGCCGCACCCCATTAATTCCGAGCAATCCCAAATCCTCAAATCCTCCCCCAGGGCTCCCCGTGCCGCATTCGCCACCCGCTAGCCCCGAGTCACCGCAGTGGTGGCCAGCACGTGTGTCCCGTGGTCACGGCGTCCCCCTCAAGATGAGGAGACACCGATGGATTTTTTGGGGTGATTCCTGCCTAAACCATCCTCCCTCACCCACCCCCGAGGTTCCCCTGTCACCCACGGTCCCGCTGTCCCCTCCCAGGGCTGTGACATCCCGGCAGATATTAGTTTTCACGGCTCATTAAAGGTAATTACCGGGCTGCGCTCAGCTGCAGGATGTCCCCGCATCCCGCTGTCCCCATCCATGTCCCGCCACCCCCAGGGTGACCCCAGGTCACTGCCAGCACCGTGACACGCCGGGGTGGCTCCGCTGCTGCTTGGATCTCATCCCGAGAATTCCCAGGGATGCTCCGGGATCGGGCCCCGAGCCCCCCAACCCCCGGGAGATGCCCCAAGGACACGGCGGAGCCGCGCTCAGCTCTCCAAAGCGGCCGAAGCTTTTATTTCATCTACGTCCAGGGCTGCCAAAGCCTGCGGGCGGTGCCCGGCCGGGTGGGCACGGTGCTCCCTGCCCCCCCGAGCCCCCCGAGCCCCCCGGCCAAGCCAAGCGCGCAGGAGCTGCCCCGGGGGGGCTGCGGGACCCCCCCGGCTGCCAAGGCACGGAGCCAAAGCCGGTGCCCCCCAAAATGTTTGCCCAGCGCCACGGGGGGGCTTTGGGGAGGGGCTGTGGTACCTCCCGGGAGCGGGGATGGGGATGAGGATGGGGATGAAGGTGAGGGTGAAGGTGAGGATGAGGATGGGGATGAGGGTGAAGGTGAGGATGAGAATGAAGATGGATGAGGATGAGTAGGATGGGGTGAGGATGAGGGTGGGGATGAGTGTGAGGATGAGGATGAGGATGAGGATGAGGATGAGGATGAGGATGAGGATGAGGATGAGGGTGGGGATGAGTGTGAGGATGAGGATGAGGAGGGCGGGGGGTCTTCAGCCCTTTTAGCGCATGCAGCAGGCGCGAAGTCGAGAAGCGAGAGCTGCGCGGAGCGGGGGGAGCCAACCCCGAATCGGGGCTCAGGCTCCCGGCTGGGCTCACCGAACCCTCCCCCTCCCGCTACCTCAGTGTCCCCAAGCGTCACCGAGTGCCACCAACCCGCGCTGGCTCCACCGCTCCCTCCGGAGCCAGGAGCTGCCCGCAGCTCCCCGCACAGCGCGGGGTTCAGGAGCGGGGGGAAAAAAACCCCAAAAAATCCAGACCCCATCCAAGCCCGGGGGTGCTGCCGGACCCCTCCAACTCTCACACGCGTTTAGGAGCCCCCTCACCCCCCGCGGGCGCGGCTGCCCCGGCTTTTTTGAAGCAGTACACGCCGAACAGCTTGTACTTCTTGTCGGGGAAGCCGAGGTTGCGCACGCCGGGCTCGCGGCCGCCGCAGCGGGCGCGGGGGTTCACGATGGGGTAGCGGATGCTGCCGTCCTCCAGCCAGCCGGCCTCGCAGCGATCCAGCAGCTGGATCTTCCAGGCCGCGTACAGCTGCCCCACCTTGGCCACCGCGGCTCCGTTGTTCTTGCACGCCTGCACGGCCTCCGGGTAGCTCAGCTTGCGGAAGGTTTTCAGGAAATAAACTTTGCCTGGAAATAAAAGGAGTGGGGGGGGGTGAAGGGGTGAGGGGGTGCCGGAGAATCCTCGGGCAGCGGAGTGAGGTGGGGTGAGGGGTACGAGTGACCTGGAGCGTCCCCAGAACGTTTTTGGGGGGCTGGAGGGAATCCCTGTGGAGACCCCAAACACGTTTTTTTGGGTCTGGAGGTGGTGGAGGGAAGCCCTGTGGAGACCCCCAGCAAGTTTTTGGGACTGGAGGTGATGGATAAAAACCCTTTGGAGCCCCAAAAACGTTTTGGAGACGATGGGAAAGGAGAGCGGGATCAGCCCTGTGGACCCCACGAACACATTTTTGGGGACTAGAGGTGAGCCCTGTGGAGCACCCAAAACATTTCATTTTGGCTAAAAACAAGAGGTTTGGGGTTTAAAAAAGGGGTTTCGGCTAAGAGAGAAGAGGTTTTGGATTAAACAAAAGGAGGTTTTAGATTTATAAGAGAGAGGTTTTGTCTAAAAAACCGAGAGTTTGTCTAAAAAAATATCATTTTTTCCCCCCTAAACCTCAATCCTCCAACCCCACAACCGGTGCACAACCACAACCCCAAACCCCTCCAGAGCCGGAATCCACCCCCGCCCACCCTTCCCACCACCCCCATTCCCCCCAACTTTCCAATTCCTCCTTTTCCCCTCCCCTCACCGTTGAGGTTGGAGGTGAAGCAGAACGCATCGTAGTGCTCGCTCTCCTTGTGCCTGAAGCCGTAATTCCTCACTCCCACCGGGGTGTCCTTGCGGCCGCACTGCTCGCGGGGCCGGGAGATCGGGTACTGCACGGAGCCGTCCTGCAGCCAGCCCGCGTTGCACCAGTCCATGCCCTCCAGCCAGGCCTGGTGCAGCTGCTCGTGCGAGGCCAGGATCCCGTCCTGCTCCTGGCACGCCCGCTGGGCCTCGTGGAAATTCAGCGTGTAGCGCCCCAAGCGTGGGTGGTACGGGAAAATCACACCTGGGACGGGAGGAGGGTTGGGGGTTTGGGGGTTTTGGGGGGGTTTGGAGGTGGGTGATGGAGGGTGAGGGGTGGGATTTGTGCACAGGAGAATCGTCTGGAAAAGCTTTGTCGGTTTGTAAGGAGAGCAAGATTTTGGGAACTCCAAACTCCAGGAGATTCTGCTCTGGGATTTGGGGAAATGGGAATTCTGGCTGGGAAAATCACCCGGAACCCCCAAAACTGCATCCCCTCTGCCACCTCTCGAACCCCTAAAAAAGCATTTCCCCCTTTTCCCACCCCCAAAATCCCCTGACCCTTCGACTTCTACGAGCCACCACCACAAACCCTCCCCACCTACAAAACCCCATAACAACCCCCGTAAACCCCGGGCGCTGAAAATGCCGGGATTTTCACCCCAAAAACCACCCGGGGGGAACATCCCGAGCCACCTTCCAGGTCCAGCTTGACCACTCCGGTGTCATCCTCGAGCTCGTTGGTCACCTCGCACTCGTAGCGCCCGTAGTCCTGCAGGGTCACGTTGCGGATGATGAGGGACGCGTCGCCCACCCCGTCCTCCTGCAGGGCCGTGCGGCCCCGGTACGGCCCGAACGCCCGGCGGGCCTTGCCCAGAGCCACGAACACGTCCACGAACGTCATGGGCTCCGTCACTTTGGTCCACTTGAGGCGGATCTCGGCCGGGTCGTGCGCGGACACGTCGTAGTGGTAGCGGCAGGGCAGGATGATGGTGCCACCGCGGTGTGTCACCACCTTGCCCGGAGCTGTCTGCACCACCACGGCACCGCTGTCACCCTCTGGGGGGGGACACGGGGGTCAGCAGGGACCTGCCGCCATCCCGGGGCTGGCACGGGGGTCCCAAGTGGAATAGCGGGATGGGGGCGTGGGAGCATCCTTTGGATTGAGTTCCCGTTTTGGGGGATAAAGCAGGATGGGATGTGGGGAATTTCTCTCTTTTAGGGCCAAGGAAGGATGGGGATGTGGGGTCACACCTTGGGGGGAATTCTCCTTTTTTTGCCGGACTTTGCAAACGCCAAAAGGAGAGCTCGGGGTAATCCCAGGCCGGTTCCCACAGGACAGGGGAGGGGACACTGGGGACGCATCAGAGCCCGTGCTTTGATGGCCATAATACCCAGCACCCCAAAACGGCTGCAGACGGTTCCCCAAACCCACACCCACCCCAATCCCACCCCGGGACATCCCGACCCCACTCACCCATCACATGAACCACCTTCTTCCTGCCGCGGCCGTTGGGCAGCGCCTCGGTGGCGAGCACGGTGGCGAGCAGCAGCAGCGCTGCGGGACCAGCGGCCCAGGGGCTTTGGGGACGCATCTGGGAAGGGGGAGCAGCGCCTTCAGCACCCCCAAAAAACCCCCCCGCGGCTGAGGGGAACCCCCAGGAGTGACGCTGGTGCTCAGCCCCAGCACCCACTGGCACCCACCCCCTGCCCTAGCCGGGGTCGGGCAGGGCTGGGACGGTCGCTGCTCGCCCCCCTCGACCCTTCAGGGACCCCCCCAGCCCCTCAGAGACCCCTCCCCAGCCCCGCAGGGACCCCCCAGCCCCGACTCTGAACTCGGCGAGCCCCGCTGGCTCCCAGGAGTGATGAATATTTCATGGCAGCCGCACCGGTTCGGATCTCTGAGTTATTTATGGCACCTCTGGAAACTGAACCGATGGGCGCGGAGAGGGCAGAGGAGCCCCCCGAGACCCCCCCCCCCCCCCGGCCGCGCCCCCTCCCCAAGGACAGAGTGTGGAGGAGCCTCCCCCTCTCCTCGGGGGAGCCCCCGCGCTCTTGGGGTGCCCCAAATGCCAGCTGGGCTCTGGGTGCCCCCTCCCCGGATGGATGGGGGCAGGGGGAGGCACAGCCCCTCTCGGTGGTCCCAGTGCCGTGTCCGGGACCCCCCGCGTGCCGGGGTCCGCTCGAGGGGCACAAAAAGCGGGGCAGCCCCCCCGGGGGTGCTGGTGCCCGATCCGGGGCTGGGGGAGGTGGACAAACCCCCCCGGGGGTCCCGGTGCCCGGTCAGCACGGGACGAGCGGGTCAGACCCTCCCGGTGCCGAGCCCGGGGGCGAGGGGCGGTGGGCAACCCCCAGGGTGATGCCGGTGCCAAGCCCGGGCTAAGGGCGAGCAGGGCAGCCCCGGTGCCGGTCCGCGGGCAGAAGGAGCGGGGCGGCCCCGTCACGGGGGTCCCGGTGCCCGGTGGGGGCAGGGGGAGTGGGAAAAGCCCCCCCCGGGGCATTCCGGTGCTCGCTGCGGGGGCACAAGGAGCGGGGCGGCCCCGTGGGGGTCCCGGTGCCGGTCCTGGTGCTGATCCCGGTGCCGATGCCGGTGCCAGTCCTGGTACCGATCCCGGTGCCGGTCCCGGTGGCGGCGCTCGGCGCCCGCGGCCCCGGTGCGGTGTTGCAGTGCGGGACACTGCGGCTGCAGCCCCGGGGCTGCGGGAACTCCGGTGCCCGGGCGGGGACAGCGCAGCGAGGGGGGAGCTCCGTTAACGTCACCGCCCCGCTGAAAGCGACCCCTGCCCGCCGCGTCCCTCCCGGTACCGGGGGGGTCCCGTCCCGGAGCCCCGCGCCCGCTCCGCAGCGAGGGAGCGGCGGCCGCAGTCCCGCACTCACCGTGTGCCCGGTGCCGGCCCGCGGGAACGCGCCCGAGCTGCCGGAACCTCCCCCGGTACCTCCCCCGGTACCGCCGGTGCCTCCCCCGGAACCTCCCCCAGTACCTCCCCGGAACCTCCCCGGTACCGCCGGTGCCTCCCCCGGTATCGCCGGTGCGGCTCCGCGCAGGGGGCGACACCGAGAGCTCGGGCCGGCCCTGCCCCGCTGCCGGCTGCTCGCCAAGGTCACCGAGCCCCGCCCGGTGTCCCCCGGAGCCCCCCGGTACTGCCGGGACCCCCGGGCCGGGCCACGAGCAGCTGGGTCCGGTAAATCCCCGCCGCGGGCACGGCAAGGGCGGCTGTGCCCACCCAGCACCAGCCTGGGCACCCACCCCAAAATCCCGGTACCACCCCCAAAAGCTCACACCCACCCAACCCTGAGCCCACCCGAACCCCCTGCCCACCCGCGGGCACCCAGGCACCCACAGGGACTCCCGGCCCAGTCGCCCCCAGCCCCCCAAAAAGGATCCGGGGGTTCTGCGGGGCCAGCCCCGGTGTCCCCGCCGGGCACGGGGGGCTCGGAGCGGAGCTCGGCTCCTTGGTTCGGTGAGCAGAGCTGTGCCCCCCGGCGCTGTGCCCACCCCTGAGCCCTCCCAGCCCGGGCTGGGGCACCGGGATGGGACCGGGACCCACCGGGACCCCCCGAGACCCCCGGGCGGGACCGCGGCTCCTGCGTCCCCCAGCAGTGCCACAAGGGCAGCGCTGGCACCGCAGCGATGTCCCCGCGGACACTCCCGAGGTCCCCGCGGCTTTTGGGGGAGCGCAGCGTCCCTGGGGACACCTCGGGGACATCTCTGGGACACCTTTGGGACACTCTGGGGACGCCTCTGGTCCCAGCGCTCGGAGCGGGGCGGAGGCCCCGGGCGGGATCCGCCGGGGAGGGGACAGCGGGACCCAAAGGGTGGGGACAGAAAACCCCAAGGGGTGGGGACAACACCCTCAGGATGGGAACAGCAGCCCCAGGGTGGTGACACGAGTGCCAGGGGGACGATCAGGACACGTCACTGGTATTTTTTGGCGCGGGCCAGGCCCGGGGCAGCGGCGGGAAGGAAGAAGGCCGGGGAGCGCAGGCAGCGCAGCGCCAGCAGCTGCGGGCCCAGCGCGTACAGGACATTGGAGAGCAGGAAACTCCACAGGACCTCGTCCGGGGTCTGGTACGGGAACGGCGTGCGGGAGTGCAGGGACGAGCCCAGGTGGGCGAACTGAGCCTGCGGACACGCGCGTGGGGTGGGGGCGTCAGGGGGGAGCGGCCCCAAAAGGTGAGAAACCCCCACCCCAAAGGGCAAAGCCCCGGCCCTAAAGGTGCCCCGGCCCTCCGGGGGTTTTTGGCTCCGGCCCATCCAATCTCCAGCCCCGCTTCTCGCTCCATCCTATTTCTGTCC
The DNA here is from genome assembly GCF_052056855.1 of Sturnus vulgaris. NCBI lineage: Eukaryota > Metazoa > Chordata > Aves > Passeriformes > Sturnidae > Sturnus > Sturnus vulgaris. The sequence goes on along the minus strand of NC_142268.1, from coordinate 208,482 downwards.
CACTAATCCCGAGTTCTGTCCAAATCCACCGAGGCCCAAAGCAATTTTCTGCCAGCCGAGCTGCTCCACTTGCAGCGTCTCTGCCTTCCAAAACTGGGATTTACCCCCGAAAACTGGGATTTACACCCCAAAACGGGATCTGCCCCCCCCCCCAAACCTGGATCTGCACCCCAAAACTGGGATTTACCGCCAAAAAACTGGGAGCTACCCCCAAAACCCAGCCCCAACCATTTGCCGATCCCCAGCTGGGATTTTTCCTCCCCAAATCCCGGGATTTCGGAGCCCCTCCCGGTTGGGATTTTTCCCCCCAAAATCCCGGGATTTTTCCCCACCTGAGCCACGGCGCCGGCGACCAGCAGGCTCCAGTCGGGCAGCCAGGAGCAGCCGGGCCAGGCCAGCCCGTAGATGGCGAGCAGGAGGAAGGGCAGCAGGTAGAACAGGTAGATCAGCATCTGGGGGGACAGCCCAGCGCCCCATTGTCACCCCTGGTGGCCCTGGTGGCACCTGGAGGTCCGGGGAGGGTCCGGCCCCTCCCTCTCACCTGCACTTTGGGGTAGCCCACGGGGTCGCGCAGGTAAGGCTCGTGCAGGTAGGTGTAGTCGAAACAGGAATCGGCCGGGCAGTCCAGGACCACCTGGGGGGGGCAGGGGTGGGCGAGGGCAGGGGACCCTCCCGGGACCCCCGGGACCCTCCCGGGACCCCCGAGATCCTCCCCGGGAGGCTCCAGGAACCCCCCGAGCTCCTCCAGACCCCTCTGAACCCCTCCAGGACCCCTCAAAGCCCCTCCAGGACCCCCCGAACCCTCCAGGACCCCCCCGAACCCCTCCAGAACCCCCCGAACCCCCCCAGGACCCCTCGAGCCCCCCCAGCGCTCACCATCCCCCTGAAGAAGGTGAAGGCAGCGGTGAGGATGAGGATGAGGATGAGGAGCAGATCCTGCGGCCGCTGGTAGAGAGGTTTGCGCTGCTCCTCTGCGATCTGCCACAGGAAATTCGGGATTTTTTTGGGGGGTCTGCACCCTCTGACCCACCCACCTCCCCCCAAAAAAACCCCAAAAAATCGCTCCGGCCTCACCTTCTCGGGGCTGAGGCTCGGCAGAGCCCGGGGCTGCCGGAAGAGCCGGAGGCCGGTCCAGGTGAGGAGGAGGAGGTAGGGCAGGTTGAGGAGGAAGGCCGGGCTCAGCTCGGAGCTGTATTTCCCTGCGGGAGAGAGAGCAGGGTGGGCACGGAGCCTTCCTCCTCCTCCTCCTCCTCCTCCTCCTCCTCGTCCCCACGGCCGTACCGATCAGGTTGCCCAGCAGGAAAACCACGGCGCTCATGAACAGCGAGCCCAGCCAGAACAGACCCAGCGCGCGGTAACTCCTCCTGCGGGGACAGGGGACCCCTCCTCAAAATTCGGGATTTTCCAGGCCTCCTAAACACCCTCCTCAGGAATTCGGGATCCTTCAGCCCCCTTCATCCCCCTTCTCAGGAAATTCGGGATCCTCCAGCACCCCTCATCCACATCCTCAGGAAATTTGGGATTTTCCGGGCCTCCTAAACCCCCTCCTCAGGAAGTTCGGGATCCCTCCGTCCCCCACCTCGGGAAATTCGAGCCCCCTCCTCAGGAAATTCGTGATTCTCCCGTCCCCTTCTCCCCCTCCCCAGGAATTTGGGATCCCCCGCGCACCTTTTCCCCAGGGCGCCGGCCATGGCCAGGCACAGCCCGTAGTGCACGGTGCCGTCCCAGTAACAGGTGAGCAGCCCGTGAGCCGTGCGCAGGTGGGGATCGCCCTGGGGGACAGCGGGAATGGAAACACCGGGACAGCGGGAGTGGGGACAGCCGGTCACACCGGGAATGGGGACACCGGGAATGGGGACACCGGGACACCGGGAGTGGGGACACCGGGAGTGGGGACACCGGGGGGTCACACCGGGAGGGACACGGGGAGGGGACACCCAGTCACACCGGGGGTGAGGACACTGGGTCACACTGGGAGGGGACACCGAGGGGGTCACCCCGGGGGTGGGGACACCGGGGGACACCGGGGGTGCCCGGGTGGGGGTGCGGGGCAGGGCTGGCACCTCCCGCACGTAGAGCTCCATGAAGCCCGAGATGATCCCGTCCTCCTCCAGCGCGATGATCAAATCCACGGCCGACGCGAAGGAAAACACCACGAACACTGCGGGGAGCGGGGGGGCTCCGTGTGGGGCCCCCCAAAATCACAAATCCCAAATCTCGAATCCCTGCTCTGTGTGGGGCATCCCAAATCCCGAATCCCATATCCCAAATCCCAGATCCCATCGGGGGTCTCACCGCAGAACAGCGGGTCCTGGACGAGGCCGGCGCCGCCGGTGAGGATGAGGAGGGAGACGAGGCCGAAGAGCACCAGGATCGCTGCCAGGGCCAGGCCTGGGGAGCCGCTGTGGGATCGGGAACGCTCCAGAACCCGGCACGGCCCCGATCCCGCATTCCCAGAAAACCCCAATTGCCGCTGATGGGCCGGGATCACCCGAATTCCCGGAATTTGGGCTCTCCCCATGCCGGGATCACCCGAATTCCCGGGATTTGGGCTCTCCGGGAGGGGTCTCCAGGCCGGGATCCAGCTCCTGTCCTGGGATGGATTCCCAGATCTGGGACAAGCCCTGTCCCCTGTCCCGGGATGCATTCCCGGATTTGGGATAGATCCAGCTCCTGTCCCGGGATGGATTCCCGGATCCAGGACAAGCCCTGTCCCCTGGCTGGGACGCAGCTGCCAGGTCCGGACGTGTCCCTGAGGATGTGACACCGATTCCAGGCGGGATCGCTCCCGTCCCAGCCCGATCCCACTCCCGGAGCAGCGGGGCCGCTCCCAAACCCCTCCCCGGGCAGGACCCCACCCCCCTTTCCCCTTTTCCGTTCCCCAATTCCTGGGGGTCCCTCCCGGTCCCCACTCCCCACTCCTCATTCCCTACTCCCTGTTCCCCGTTCCCGGTCCCCATTCCCGGGGTCCCTCCCGGTCCCCACTCACTCCAGGGAGGTGACAGCGCTGACCCCCAAGGCCACCGGGAGGGCGAGCAGGGGGGCGGCCAGGGCGGCCGGGCCCTGCGGGAGCTGCATCCCGGCCCCGCCGCCTGCACCGGGCCCGCGGACTTCGGCCCCGGGACTGCCCCGGGCAGCGCCTTAAAGCCACAGGGACAGCGGGACAGCGGCGGGGACACCGGGCGGGGACAGAGCGGGGACACCGGGACACGGGCGGGGACACCGGGCGGGGACAGGGGGACACGGAGGGACAGAGGGATCGGGAGCGGCCGCTCCGAGCGGCCCCGCGCATCCCGCTGGAAACCCGGAATTCCCGAACCTTTATCCCGAATTTTAGGGAAGGATTGAAGGGATAGGCTGCTGAAAACCCGGAATTCCCGAATCTTTATCCCGAATTTTAGTGGGGATTGAAGGGATCGGGATCGGCAGCTCCAAGGGCTCCGCATCCCGCTGGAAACCCGGAATTCCCGAGATTCCTTAAAGCCCGAGATTCCCGAACTTTATCCCAGATTTCAGTGAGAATCGAAGGAAATTCGGAATTCCCAGCCCTTGAGCAGCAGCCCAGGGTTTGGAATGGGTTGAAATAAATTCCAGAGGAATTCAGAACTTCCCGAGGCTCCGCCTTTTCCCGGAACCCCGAATCCCTCGGGAATGCGGCCCCGGGCACCCTTTGGCCTTTTCCCGTTCCTCAGGAATTTTCCCGGCTGGATTTTGCCCTGGGATTGTCCCGGGAGCAGCCGGGACACGCCCGGGAATAAACCTCGGAAATAAAGCAGGGACTGAGATTAAAAAATATGGGATTTTTGGGGTGATTCCATGGGAAAACTTCCCAGTTTTTCCCAGGGAATCTCGCACTTGGAAGGAGCGGGAGAGGAGGGGCGGGAAATCCAGGCTGGGGTGGGGAAATGAGAGAAGAAAGAGGGGAAAAGAAGGGCAAAAGAAAAGAGAAAAAAAGAAAAGGAAAAAAGAACGGAAAAAAGAAGAAAAAGAAGAAAAAAAGAAGAAAAAAAAAGAAGGAAAAAAAGGAGAAAGAATAAAAAAGGGGGAAAACAAAGGAAAAAAGGAAAAAACCCGGAATCCTTTATTCCAGAATCCCCTGGAATAAAAGCGATTTTCCAAACCCCTCCAGGATCCCAAAATTCCCTTCCTTAAATCCCGGGGAGCTCCAGGCTCGGAATTCCCAGGAAAAACAGGATCCAGGAGTGACCTCAGTCCCTGGAGAGCTGCCAGGATTTTTAATCAGCATTTCCCAATTTTCCCAAAATTCCTGGATGAACCACGTGCCCCTCCCCGACCTTGGAATGGTTTTAATTAAAAATCAAACCCTTGACTCCATGATTTAAAGAAATTAATTAAGAATCACATCAAGTATCAAAAAAAAAAAAGAAAAAAGAAAAAAAAAGGGATAAAATTCACCTTTTTTTTCGCCCTGAAAATCATTGGAAAACCGAGTTCCAGGGCGGCCTCTCACCCTAAAAAAAATTAAAAAATCCCTTTCCCCCCCCCCCCAAAATCCCAAGGATTAAACCTAAGGAACAAACAAACTTGATTTTATTTACAGAACTCCGTGAAGAAAATTTGCATTTCCAGAGGTTTTTTGTCTTTTTGTTTCGTTTTTTTTGTCCTTTTTAGGACAATAAAATCCAACTGGATTTTTCCAAAGCGTGGTGCTGGAATTTTTTTTTTTTTTTTGGTTGGATTTTTCCAAAAGTGTGGCTTTGGAATTTTGGGTCTTCATCATCCCAAAGCACAGGAGGTTCCCTGGGAAGGGAACAAATCCCCCCCTGGATCCATAAAATCCTGGAATTCCCAACGGATCCGCTCATCCAGAGGCAAAACTGGAGGCACTGGTTCCCCGAAATTCCTTCAAATCTCTTGGATTTGGGATTCCAAGATAAAATCAAGGAATAAAATCCCCCACCCTCCCCCACTCCTGGAGCAGCACAAGATTTGCCATTCCCAAAAATCCCAAATTCCTTGGAATTGGGATCCCCTTGGGGGAGATTTTTTGGGGCTGCTCCAAATCCTCCTCGTGTGTCCCAAAAATAATAAAAAAAAAAGCTGGGAAAGCTTTTCCATGGGGGGAAAGAGGAGCTGTGATTCCAAAAAAAGCTGGATAATATTGGGGAAAAAAGAGATGGATGATGAAGTTTGGGATAAGAATTCCCAGGAAATCTGGTGGGAAAAGCCTTCCTCAGTAGTAAGGTCGTCGTGGGTTGTTCTGTAGGGAGAAAAAAAAAAAAAAAAGGAAAAATCATCAGGATTGGGAATTTCATCCCAAAAATCAGCATCTGGATTCTCTGGGAAAGCCACTGGATTGTGACTTTTTTTCCTTTTTTTTTTTTTTTTCCCCCAAAAAAAATTTCGGCTGGAAAGGGAAAATCCAAGCTTGTTTTTGCCCCCTGGAAAATGGTAATTCCAAAGGAATCCCGGGATTCATGGAGAATCTTCCCTTGGCAGGGGTTTAATTGGGATAAAGCCGGGAATAAAATCGGGATTGGAATGAAAAAAAAAAGAAATGGGAAAGAGAATTCTGCATCCAGGGAATTCTGGGAGGATGATCCAGGATGAGGAGAGAATCCAAGAGGAATTTTCCAATTCCAATTCCAATGGATCCATCCCTGCCCCATTCCTGGGACTCTCCCGTATCACCAGCTCCATCCCATTCCCATTCCCAGCTCCACTGGGATCCCATCCCATCCCATCCCATCCCATCCCCATTATCCCGTTATCCCGTACCAGCGGGTTGGGCCGGAAGCGGTATGCCAGCATCATCCGTTTCCGGAAGGCCCCGTACCCACTGACCCCGTTACCCTGTTATCCCGTGTTCCCATTCCCATTATCCCATTCCCGTTATCCCATTCCCGTTATCCCGTTATCCCGTTATCCCGTTATCCCGTACCAGCGGATTAGGCCGGAAGCGGTATGCCAGCATCATCCGTTTCCGGAAGGCCCCGTGCCCGCTGACCCCGTTATCCCGTGTTCCCATTCCCGTTATCCCATTCCCGTTATCCCATTATCCCATTATCCCGTTATCCCGTACCAGTGGATTAGGCCGGAAGCGGTATGCCAGCATCATCCGTTTCCGGAAGGCCCCGTGCCCGCTGACCCTGTTATCCCGTTATCCCATTCCCGTTATCCCATTATCCCATTATCCCGTTATCCCGTACCAGGGGGTTGGGCCGGAAGCGGTATGCCAGCATCATCCGTTTCCGGAAGGCCTCGTACTCGTCGTCCTCCTTGCTCAGCTCCGCCGGGCGCTCGATGCCGAACCCGGCCCCGTCCATGGCCGTGGTGCCCCTGGGGAAACCCGGGAATCAGACACGCCCTGCGCCCCGGAAACTCCCAACAAAATCTTCTGGATCTCCTTCCCAAATCTGGGAATTCCCGTGGGAATTGTCCTCAAAACGCTCCCAGATCTCCTTCCCAAATCCAGGAATTCCCACTGGAATTGTCGCCCCTGAAATTTTCCTGCCTCTCCTTCCCAAATTCCCAAGGTTTGGGTGGAAGCAAAGATTGGTTTCACTTCCCAAATCCCTGGGAATTTGGATGGAAGCTGATCCACCTAAAAAAAAAAATAAAATCTTTGGAATACCCAAAGTGGGACCAAATCCCAACATTTCTGGCCATGGAATGAAGCCAAGACTTTGTAGGATCACACAGAGCTGGAATATCCTCCCCTGGATGGGGCTTTTAAAAATATTCCCATGATTTTATGACTCCAAGGAGAACCAGCACTCCCAGGAATTCCTGGATTTTAAAGATTTAATCCTGGGAGAGGGGAGGTGCAGACAGGAATTCTTGGAGCTGCACTTCCCTGTGGAAATCTGGGGTTGGAAATTCAGGATTTGGGGGCTCGAACAATTCCAGCTACAGCCACAAATTCAGGAGAAAATTCCCTGAAAAAATCAGGAATTTTTTCCCAGGCCGAGTTTTCCATGCTCAGGTGAGGAATCCCAGCCAGGCTGCGATTCCAGCAGGAATTCCTGGGGAAAAAAAAAAAGGAATAATCCACAGGAGCACTCACTTGCTGACAGGATTTTTAATTCCCTGTCCATCGGATCCCAATCCCTCTCCTTCCTTCCATCCCATTTTCATCAGCATTTGGTATCCAATGTTTTCCACAGTCAGCTTGAATTCCTTGTACTCGGAATAATCTGGCTCCCGGCCCTCCTGCAGCAGGAAAAATGGGAATTTTTTTATTCCATGGATCACAGGAGAACAGGGAAAAGCAGCTCCACCCCTCTCCCCAAACTGGGATTTTGGGAAAATTCCCTGAGGAGAGAAGGAAGCTCCAGCAACAGCTCTGGAATTTCAGGATGGAATTCCCTGGATCCAGCCTCAGATCCTTTTTTTTTTTTTTTTTTTTTTTTTTGAGGTTGAATCCCAGGGAATGTCAGGCTCTGTGTTGGAAAACAGGGATGAGGCAGCTCCCAGGAATTCCAGGGTTTGGGAAGGACTGGAAGGTGCTGGAGTTGTTTTAGGGGTTTGCACCTCCCTAAAATCAGCTGGAGAAAAATTCCCATTTTTTCCCAGCTGGGTGCCCACTGAGGAATCCAGTGGGAGGTTTGTCTGGAATTCCAGAAAAATCCCAGATTGTGGAATTCCAGAATGGAGAAAGACCTTAAAGCCCATCCAGCCCCATGGGCAGGGACACTTCCCAAAATCCCAGGATGATCCAAACTTTCCCTGGACACCTCCAGGGACGGAACCCTTTGGGAATTCCACCCCATTCCCTCCCAGGGAAGGAATTTTTCCCAAATATTTCCCCATTTCCGTGCAAGAGTGGGAATCTGATCCCTTTTTCCACCCCCCCCCCCCGGAGAAATTCCCAGCTGTGGGATGAGCCTGGAGCATTCCCAGAATCCCAGAATTCCTCACCTTGAGTGCCTTGAAGGTCTCCATGAATTTTTCCAGCTCGTCAGGAGGGAGGAAGTCCCCGATGAAATGTTTCCCTCGGCCCATCTGGGTCAGCTGCTCCGCCCACTCTGGAAAAGCAGGAACAACACCCAGCTCATGGAGAATCCTTTGGGATTTGTGCAGCATTCCAGGGATTTGTGGAGCACAAAAACTCCCAGGAATTCCCAGTGGGATCCTCACACAAAACCATGGAATGGACCATGGAGAACACAAAGGTCGTGGAGAATCCTTTTGGGATTTCTGGAGCACAAAAACTCCCAGGAATTCCCAGTGGGATCCTCACAGAAAACCATGGAATGAGCCATGGAGAATACTGAGGTCATGGAGAATCCTTCTGGGATTTGTGCAGCATTCCAGGGATTCCTGGGGGATTCTGGAGCACAAAACCTCCCAGGAAGCCCCAGTGAGGCGAGATGGGATTGTCCCTGCAGCTCCCATTCCAGCAGGACAGGATGGAATTCCCCCTCTGGAATTGACCCCAACACTCCGGAATGCTCCAACCCCAGCCCATCCCGGCTTTGTCCATCTCCATGGTGCTCCCAGGGATGGAATTCCTCTTCTGGAATACTCTGGGATGGAATTCCCTGTCTGGAATTCCCCAGTCCCCACTCACCCCGGGTTTTGTCCATCTCCATGGTGCTCCCAGGTGCCCATCCCATAGGATAGGGATGGAATTCCCCCCCAGAATGTTCTGGAATGGAACCTACCCCGGGTTTTGTCCATCTCCATGGTGCTCCCATGTTCCCAGCCCATAGGATAGGGATGGAATTTTCCCTCTGGAATGCCCCAATCCCCACTCACCCCGGGTTTTGTCCATCTCCATGGTACTCCCAGGTGCCCATCCCATAGGATAGGGATGGAATTCCCCCTCTGGAATGCCCCATTCCCCACTCACCCCGGGTTTTGTCCATCTCCATGGTGCTCCCAGGGATGGAATTCCCCCTCTGGAATGCCCCATTCCCCACTCACCCCGGGTTTTGTCCATCTCCATGGTGCTCCCAGGGATACAATTCCCCCTCTGGAATGCCCCAATCCCCACTCACCCCGGGTTTTGTCCATCTCCATGCGGCGCAGGCGGTGCTCCCACGTGCCCAGCTCGCTGTCCACCTCCTCGTCGCTGTCGTAGCCGTGCTGGTGCTGCTGCAGCGCCCGCTCCCACAGCAGCTGCATCTCCTGCATCGCCCGCTTGTGCTTCATGATCATGTCATACATCTGCTGCATCTGGGGGAGAACGGGGGAAACGGGGTCAGAACGGGGCAAAAACGGGAAAAATGGGGGAAAAATGGGAAAAAACGGGGTCAGAATGGGGGAAAAATGGGAAAAAACGGAGTCAGAATGGGGGAAAAATGGGAAAAAACGGGGTCTCAAGGACTCACCTCCTGCTGCTCCTTCAGCTGCTTCTTCTGGGCCTCGGAGAGCTCCGTGACCCCCACCAGCCCCACGGGTTTGCCCTTCTCATACCCCAGACCCTTCAGGTCCTGAACTGCAGGGAAAAAACAAAAAAAAAAAATCAACAGGGAAAAACCTTTGGGAAAATCTGGGAGATCAGGAAACAAAATCAAATCCCAGCTTGGGAAGGACCTTGAGGGTCATCCCATTCTTCCTTCCCTTATCCCAAACCTGGCTGTGGGTGATTCCAGGGATGGGGTGTTGCCATTCCCAGGAGATTTAGGGAATTTGAGAACTTTAGGATTTATCTGGAGGGGTTTGGGAGTCACAGGAGGGGAAGAAGCTCCTTCCTTGCCAGATCTGAGAATTCCTAAAACTCTGCTTTTAAAAATCCTGATCCCAGATTTTGTGTGGACACTCCCAGGACTCACAAAATCCATTCCAAAAATCCTTTTTTTCCATAGGAATTCCCTCCTCAGGTGAGGCCAAACCAACCCCAAAAAGTGGGAATTAATTATCCAGGACCCATTCCTGAATTCCCAGGACTCTCCACAGCAGCTTTATCCCAAAAGAAAAAAAAAAACAAAACAGGAAAATAAATCCAGGAGCAGGATAATGCTGCAATTCCCAAGGGAAATCCCAGTTTCAGGAAACTCCTCCCTCGGAATTCTTGTGGCTGTTGGATGAGATAAAACCTGGAATTGGATATTCCCAGGATGGAAGAGGTGATCCCAGGTTCAGAGAGGGATAAAAGGGAATAAGAGGGTGGAAAAAGGAAAAAAAAAAAAAAGGAATTCTGTTTGTAATTACTGTGAAGGGAAAGTAAAAAAAAATGGGATTGGCAGCAGGGATTCCTTGGGAAAATGGATCCATGTCCATCCGAGGAAATCAAAACCCACCCAAATTCCCAGGAAAAGCCAATCCCACTGACCTGAGAGGGGAGAGGGAGAATCCAGCTGTTGCACCAGCTGTGGCAGGGGCAGCTCCACCTTCTCCTCCTCGGGCCCCCAGCGACTCTTCCTCTTCTTTTTGGTGCTGCCCGGGGCGGGATTCGGGATCGGGGCGGGATTTGGGATCGGGGCGGGATTCGGGGTCAGCAGGGCGGGATTCGGGATGGCAGCCGGGTTTGGGATCGGGCTGGGATTTGGGATCGGGGTGGGATGATTTGGGGCCGGCTGATCCGGAGGGGAGGCGGAGGATGAGGATGGGGCGGGAGCGGCCGAGGGAATGGGAAGAGCATTGGGAATAACGGGAGAGGGAACGGGGAGAGCGGGAGGAGGCGGGATGGGAACGGGGAGAGGGGGGAAGCACAGCGGGGAGGGAGCGGCCTCGGGGCTGCCTTTGCGTTTGAGGCTGGATTCTCCGGGAAAAGGAGGATTCCCGGGAAAAGGGGGATTCCCGGGAAAAGGGGCGGCGCCGCGGGCCCTGCGGAACTCCTCGAGCTTCTGGCGGTAATAGCGGTGCCCTTGGCTGTGGGGCTCGTACAGGAACCTGCGAACAACGGGAGCCTCAGCCTGCAACTCCCAGAACATTCCCAGATCTCCAGCCCTACTCAGAGCTGGGATCCAGCACAGTTTTCCCAGGAATTTTCCGTCCTGCAATTCCCAGAGCATTCCCAGCTCTCCAGCTCCCTCCCGTGTATCCCTGCATCCAGTGAAACTCCCACTGGGATCAGGGAATGGTTTTGGTGCCACACAAACACAATTCCCTGGAGGAAAAACAGCCCCAAAAATCAGGAATTCCCTGTACCTGAAGGCAGGGTTTTCCCTGTGCTCTGTTCCCACCTCCGTCCAAAACCTGCATCCCAAATCTGAGCCCCTCAACTCTCACTGCTCCCAAACCTCACCCTGAGAATTCCCTGTGGATTCCCTGCGGATTCCCTGGAAAAGCAGCCCCGGAAGGAGGAGTTTCCCGCACCTGAAGGCAGGGTTGTCCCTGTTGTTCTGCAGGGCGATTTGCTCCACCTCGGGCCCCCCAGCGGCCACGAACTGCGCCAGCTTCTCGGCAGAGCTCCGCGTCTCCGCGTCGGCTGGGGGGGAAACTTTAGGCACGGATTAGTCCTGGGCCCAGCTCACCCCAGCCCAGCCTAACCCGGCCTAAGGACACCAGTGAGGCCTAAAGGCGGGTTTAAAGGGGAAGAAATTGTACAAAAACAGTTAAATAGCACAAAAGTTTTAGCTCAGACCCAAGTTTGGGAGCTGGGATGGGGCCTAAAGATCCCGGTGAGGCCTAAAGTTGGGTTTAAAGGGGAAGCAGTGGCACCAAACGAGTTAAACAGCACAAAAGCTTCAGGTTAAACCTGAGCTTGGGGATCAGGGATGGGAGAGATGACATAAAGCTGCTTTGAGTCCCCAAATCCCAAATTTTCCCAGTGCCAGGCACTTTCCCATAGGATTAAACGACCTGGAATTATCCACATTGAAGGATTTTGCCCCTGAATTACCCAGGAACAGCAGGAAATCCTTTGGAAAACTCCAAATTCCCATAATCCCATTTATTCTCCTCCCAGTGCACCCCTGGAAGTTGTTCCAGGGAAAAATCCCTCTGGAAAAACCCAAATCTCACCTGGAGAAAGGTTTGGATACTCCAATCCCCAAATTCTTATTTGGAACAAATCCAACAAAAACTGGGGGGGTAAAAAATCCCCTTTCCTTAAATGTTCTTAAATTTTCAGTGCTGGAGAATTATTTTGGAATATTTTTGACAACTGCAAGGAAAATCCCATTCAAAATCCCAGGAATATTTTGGGAATCCACATTTTTGGCACAAGGATTTGATTCTTCTTCCAGTTAGGAATTTTCTTTCCAGGCAATCAAAATTTCCGCCCCAAACAAATCCCAAATTTCCCTTGTGCTGTTCCCATTCCCCAGATTTTAGTGGGAATTACCTTTTTGGGAAGAGGCTGCCTGGGAGTTTTGATTTTCTTTCCTTATTTCTGCCACTTTCTTCCTGTAGTAAAGGAATTCCCTGCTGTTCTTATCATGCAAAAACCTGGAAAAAAGGGGGAAAAAAAGGAAAAATAATTATCCAAATATTTATATTCAGAGATAGGAAAAGCTCCAACTCCCACAGGGAATAATAGAGGAATTACTGAGAATGCACCTAAAAGGTGGAATTAGAATTTGGGAGTTTCAATTCAAGGATTTGCATCCAAATTTTTGTTGCTTGAAGGGAAATTAAGGAGGAATCCTCTGCCCACCAGTGCTGGGATTAAAAAAACTTTTCACCTCCTCAAATCCAAACTTTTCCTCCTCTGGGAAAAACAAAGAACTCAAAATTTTCCCTCTGAAATCCAAACCTTCTGTCCCCCTCAAATCCCAATTTTCCTCCCTCAGGGAACAACAACCACCCCAAACTTTTCCCCGTCCCAGGGAACACCCCCCAGACCCCATCCCTGCCCCTCTCCCTTTCCTGGCAGGAACAATCCCACCCCAAACTCACGAAAAAGCAGGATTGTCCTTGTAGTCCTCCATGGCGACCTTCTCGAGCTGGGGGCCGCCCTCAGCCACGAACCTGGCCAGCTTTTCCACCACCTGCCTGGTCTCCGAGTCCTCTGGGGGCAAAACTTTAAGGAGGCTGTCAGTACTTGGGGTTCAACTTCCCCCACAAACGGGAAACAGGGAATTACTGCCGAAAAGCACGGAGCAGACACATGGGAATATGGGAAGAGAAAGGATGAAATGGGGCAGGTAGTTGTAGAAAGGTGTTCACATCATCATTTTTGATTTTTCTGAGCTTTTTCCCCTTAGGGTCTAGGCTGAGGTGGGATTAAATATCATCCCATTCCCACGTTTTCTGTTGTCCCAACCTTTCCTTGGATGCTTCCAGGGATGGGGTGGCCACAGCTGCTCTGGGAATTCCAGCCCTGCCCCTCCTCACTCTCCTAGCCAGGAATTCCTTCCCAAAATCTCACCTAAATCCACCTTCCTTCAGTTTAAATCCATTCTCTGTGTCTTGGAATTCCTATCCCTTGTCCCAAATTCCTCTCCAGCTGTCCTGGAGCCCCTTTAGCCTCTGGAAGCAGCTCCAAGGTTTCCATGGAATTTCTCTGAACCCCACTCCATTCCCTGCTGGGGCTGAGGGAATCCTGCCCCACTGATCCCCTATCCCAGGATCTCAACCCCAATCCCAGAACCTGATTCCTACTCCACTCCCTGCTGGGACTGAGAGAATCCTGTCCCAAAATGATCCCTGTCCCAGGATAAATCCACCCAATTTCCCACTGGGACTGAGGGAATCCTATCCCAAACTGACCCCAAATCCCAGGACCTGACCCCCACCCCATTCCCTACTGGATCTGAAGGAATCCTGCCCCCACTGATCCCCAATCCTAGGATGGCCATTCCCAGCTCCAGCCCCAGAGCAGGAGCTGCCACTGACCTTTAATTTCCAGCCACTGCTCGTAATCCTCCTCCTCCTCCTCATCCGGGGCCTGGAAGACGCTGAGGCGGCTCAGGCCGGGGCTGGCTTTGGGCTGGGAGAGGCTCCGGGCCTGCAGCATCCGGCTCAGGGCCTGGCCCGGCCGCTTGCCCAGCAGCGCCGGCTTCTTCCCGGGGTTTGGGGCACTCCGGGAGTTGTTGGGGGCATTCGGGGCAGGTTCTGTGGAGAAAACAAAGAGAAATTATTCCTGGGAATCTTGGGTTTGGGTTGGGAAAGGCTCCAGGCCTGGAGCACTCAGCTCAGGGCCTGCTCCGGCTGCTTCTTCCCAAGGTTTGGGGCATTCCCTGGTTTTGGGGCAGTTTCTGAGGGGAGAATGAAAGGAAATTCTTCCCGGGAATCCTGGGGTTTGGGATGGAGCATTCCTGGAATTGTTGGGGACATTTGGGGCAGTTTCTGGGGAGAAAATAAAGAGAAATGATTCTTGGGAATCCCAAGTTTGGTGTGAGAACGGCTCTGGGTCTGCCCTGGCCGCTTCTTCCCAAGGTTTGGAGCTGGGCCATTCGGGGCAATTTCTGAGGGGAAAATGAAGGGAAATTATCCTTGGGAATTCTGGGCTTGGGCTGGGAAAGGAAGGACCTACCAGCATTGGATTTTTCCCTCTGGAGCTTCAGGAATTGCTGCAGGAAGCTCCCATCGTTCACAAACTTGTTGGACACGGAGGCCTCGTTCTCAGAGCCGTCATCACTGAGCGGGGACAGGAAAACAGGAGCTGGGATTTGGGATCTTCCCGGCCCTTCCCATGTGGGATTTGGCACAGGAAAAACTCCTGGAATTGGTCACTTTCCTCACCTACCACTAAATGCCCAAAAGTACCCCCAATCTCCTTCTTCCTTCATTAAAATTGGTATTTTCCTCCCTTTGCTCCACTAAAACTGGGATTTTCCTTCCCCGCCCTGTTAAAATTGAGATTTTTGCTACCTAATCCACCAAAGCCGGGATTCTCCTCCCTCTGCTCCCCCAAAACGGAGATTTTTCCTTCCTTGCTTCATTAAAATCAAGACTTTCCTCCTTCTGCCCCACCAAAACTGGGATTTTCCTTCCTTGCTCCGTTAAAATCAGGATTTTGCTCCCTCTGCCCCACCAACACCGGCATTTCCCCCCCCAGCTCCCCGTCCCAACCGCCCGGTTTTCCAGCGGCATTCCCGGGATTCCCTCGTACTCTCCGAGCAGCGGGAGCTGCGGGATGCTGAGGGAATTCTGCCGCGCCTGCTGCTCCAGCCGCGCCTCGATCTCCCGTTTTTTCTGCGCGATCAGCTCCTCCTGCTGCAGGATGTTCACGCTCGTCTTGGCCGACTTGGACTGGGACACGCCGAACCACCGGCTGGCCTTTCCTGGGGAAAAAGGTGGGGATGAGCACGGGAATTGTCGGGAATCGGGGACCGTTCCCTGAGGGAAAAAGGGCAGGAATTAGTATGGGAATTGTCAGGAATCGGGGACCGTTCCCTGAGGGGAAAAAGGGCAGGAATTAGCATGAGAATTGTCAGGAATCAGGGACACATTCCCTGAGGGGAAAAAGGCAGGAATTAACAGGGAGCATCCCAAATTCAGGAGCTCATTCCTTCAGGGAAAAGGGCAGGGAATTGTCAGGAATCGGGGACCATTCCCTGAGGGAAAAAGGCGGGAATTAAGAGGGATCAGCCCAAATCAAGGGTCACAATCCCTGAGGGAAAAAGGTGGGATTAGAGTAGGGACCTTCCCGAATTCCTTTAGGAACAGAAGGGAAATCAATGAGGAAACCATCCCAAATCAGAGCTCGCATTTCCCACGGGAAAAGAGGGGAGATTTACACGGGATCATCCCCGTCGCTCTCTCTGTAGAAAAGGGAAGGAATAAACTGTGGGATCATAACAAACTCAACTTCCCTACATTAAAGAGAAGAAAAAACATCAACAGTGGGGTCTCCACGAACCACCAGCTCAGCATTCCTATGGGAAAAAAAGAGAGGGAACGAACAGTTGAGTTTCCTGTGGGAAAAGGAGAGGAAAAATCAACAGTGGAGCCTCCCGGAACGACCGGATCTGCTTCCCTGTGGGAAAAGAGGAGGAAAAATGACGGGGAGACCACTCTGGACCCCAGGCTCGGCTTTGCTGAGAAAAGGGAGGGAAATTAACAGAGGAACCATCCCGATCCAGCAGCCCGGCTTCTCTGCGGGAAAATGAGCCCGGAATGAAGGCGGGGATCCATCCCGAACTCCCGGCTCGGCTTCGCTGATGGAAAAAAGGGGGGAATTTAATGGGGGAGCCTCCCCCAGCCCCCAACTATGCCGGCACACCCCTACCCCCGGTTCCCGGAGCTCCGCAGGTGGTAGGGCCGAGCCAGGGGATGGCAGCGAGGTGGGAGCAGCGGAGCAGAGCCCCGGGAGGGCCGGGGCAGGGCCGTGACCGGCGGGAGGCGCCCGGGCCGGGCCGTACCTGGCGCATCCCTATGGTTGTCCATTTTGGAGCCCCCGTCCCAGCGTGCCCCGCGCCGGGCGCGCCGCGCCGGGGCCTCGCCGCCGCAAGCGCCCCTGGGAGGTGTAGTCCCTCCTGGGGGCCATCGCACAGCTCTCGCCTCTCCTCCCTCCGCACCGAGCCCAGCTCCGGAGGCAGCCGAGCCACCCAGCTCTGGCGGCTCGGCCGCTAAGGTCGTTCCCCGGTTCGCCTCGCATCCTAGCGGTGCGAAAAGGCGGACTACAACTCCCATATCCCCTCAGCTCCTGAGGCGATCGGACTCCAAACCCCGTCGTGCCCCGCGCCTCTCGGCGGTGTTGTCGGCGGCCCCAAGATGGCGGCGGTGGCGGCGGGCGCGGCGGCCCCTCAGCAGCCGCCGCCGCCTCAGCAGCCGCCGCAGCCGGCGGGAGGCGGCGGGAGCGGCTCTGGGGAGGCAGCGGGAGCCGCGGGTGGGGCCGGAGGCAGCGGCGGAGGTGCCGGAGGTGGCGGCGGCGCAGCCGGGCCTGCACCGGGCTCGGCGTCGGGCGGCGGCGCGGCCGCGGGCGAGTCGTGGTACCTGGCTTTGCTAGGCCTGGCCGAGCATTTCCGCACGTCCAGCCCGCCCAAGGTGCGGCTGTGCGTGCACTGCCTGCAGGCCGTGCTGCCCCGCAAGCCCCCGCCCCGCATGGAGGCCCGCACGCACCTCCAGCTCGGCTCCGTCCTCTACCACCACACCCGCAACGGCGACCAGGCCCGCGGGCACCTGGAGAAGGCGGTGAGCGGGGCAGGGGGCCAGGATGGGCTTGGGAAGGGGAAGCGGGAGGTGCCAGAGCACGGAGGAAAGGTTGGGGGTGGTGAGGATGGGGGTCTGGGCACCTGGAGAAGGTGAAGAGTAGGGGAAGGGGCGGCCAAGGGGGTGCTGGCAGCTGTAAAAGACGAGGAGCAGGGAAAGGGGCGGGGGGAGGCTCCTGGCACTGGTACCAGGGAGGTTCTGGTGGGTGTTGGTGCCAGCCTAACCCGCTGTGTTCTCTTGCAGTGGCTGATATCCCAGCAGGTATCCTTTTCCTGGGATCCAGGAACGGCTCCGAGCTCGGAACAACTCCAAGGAGATCCCAAAGCACCTTCAAGGGCTGGGAGTGGGGGCATGGAATCTGTGTTTTTCGTCTACTTTGGCACTGTTTTCACGGAACCACGGAGTTTGGGTTGGAAGGGGCCTGAAATCCCATCTGATCCCAATTTTCCTGAGGGTTTTTGGAGGTTTTGCTGCTGTTTTCCACCCGGGTTTTGTTGTTTCCTTAACCCTGGTCTCAGATCCCTCAGTTTGAAGATGTGAAGTTCGAGGCAGCCAGTTTGCTGTCAGAGCTCTACTGCCAGGAGGTGAGAGAAACAAACCCCCAAAACCCCTCTGTGCCCTTTGAATTCGGGTTAGGAATGGGATATTCCCCTGAAGAACCAGATTGCTGGGATGAGAGGCTTTTCCCCTTTCTTTCTGAGGAAGTTTTTGCTGGAATTGCAACAAGGGTTTCCTACTGCAAAGGGATTTTGCTTGGTTGAAGGAATTTTTTAGTTCTTGTTGAACAAATGCTGGTTTTAGGGAAGGGAGAGAGGGAAATCCAGGGTTTTCCTCAGGGTTTTGGAATCCTGGAGTGATTTGGGCTGGAAAGGCCCTGAAGGATCACCCCTCCCCCTATCCCAGGATGGGGCAGCCCCAGCTGCTCTGGGAATTCTATCCCAGCCCCATCCCACTCTTCCAGGGAGGAATTCCATCCCAAAATCCCACCTGAGAGGAAGCTGGGAAGCCATTTTCTCTGTTCTGTCCCTCCATTCCTTGTCCACAATTTTCCTTTCCATGTTTTAGGCTCCTTCCTTGGAAAGCCCCAGTTGGATCATCCCAATTTTGAGTCGTTAGGAAGTTGAGCTGCTTTCTTGGGATTTTGAATCCCAACATCCTGGAATGACTTGGATTGGAAAAACCTTCAATCCCATCCAATCCCACCCTTCCGTGTGCAGGGACACTTCCCAAAATCCCAAATTTCTGCGATCCCATCCATCCCTACCTTGCACATCCCAAGGACAGAGCGGCCCCAAACTTCTCCCATTTTATTTTGATTGCTTCCAGCACTTCAGTCCCTCCCTCCTCAGCGTGCTTGTCCAGGGGATTTCGAGGCTGTGGAATCCCAGGGTGCTGGATTTGTGTTGATTTGGGATGTTTGTGTTGCAGAATTCCGTGGACACGGCCAAGCCCCTGCTGCGCAAAGCCATCCAGATCTCCCAGCAAACGCCCTACTGGCACTGCAGGCTGCTCTTCCAGCTGGCTGTGAGTCCTTGGAGCACCAATTCCATGGAAAAAATCCTGGAAAAAATCCTCTATTGCCATTAGAAACAGCACGGAAGCCTTTTTTTGTTATCCCTTACAAAATCGCTGTTATTGGGTGCTTTTTATCCCCTTATCCCCTCAAAATTTGCTGTTCATGGGGAGGGAAAAGGCAACTCCAAGCTGGGAATTGGTGTCGGGAGCCTCGGGTTGGATCAGGGAATCAGCCAGGGGCACTCTGTGGGAATGAAGGACCTGGAACTCCAAGGATGGAGTAAAAAAAAATCCATTTGGGGGCTGGCAGATCCTGCTGGGATTGGAGTTTTCTGGTTGACTGGGTTGTTTTCTGTTTTAATTAGGGATGGGGGGTGGGAGGAAGAGTAGGAAAAGTATCCAGAAAAAGGAGCAAGGGAAAGGAATCCCAAGGAAAATTATTTTTTCTGGTCTGGAGCTTACTCCAAAATATTTATAAATCAAAAATATTTTTAAGAATAGAAACACATCCAAGTGTATTTATGGAAAAAAGAATTTTAGGAATATTTAATTTCTTGGGAATTGAGGAATATTTAGTTTTCCAGGAGTTCATCCTGAGCACTCAGAAACTTTTCCTCTCCTTGGAGCTTCCCATTTTTCCCTGATTTCCCATTTCCTTGGAACCCGTTCTCCTCTTCCTGAATTCCCACCTGAGTTCGGGAAAGGGAGAAAATTTGGGAACAAACCTTGGGGGCTCCTCTTGCTGGGAAAATTCTTGTTCCAACGTGATAATCCATGGATTTTTTGGAGCCTTTGGGAATTGGAATTTTCACCCTTTGCAGGATCTGCTTCCAATTTTTAACCAATTCCTCATTCATTAAGAATTTTAAGGGAAAAAGAAAAAAATCTTCCTGGGCTCAGACAAATCCTTGGAAACGCCAGAGATTTCTTTGGAAAACGGATCTAAAACCCCTTTAAGGAGCAGGAATCTGTAAATCCAAGGATAATCAGATGTTTTGGGGATTCAGGGAGCAAATCCTGAGTTTTTATGGCTTTTTTTTTCCTGCTGTTGCAGCAACTGCACACGCTGGAGAAGGATTTGGTGTCGGCCTGTGACCTGCTGGGAGTGGGGGCCGAGTATGCCCGCGTGGTGGGCTCCGAGTACACCAGGTGCCGTTCCTGACACAATTCCTGGGGTTTCCTGCATCCCCAGATTCCCTGGGATTTCCTGACACAATTCCTGGGGTTTCATCCCCAAATTCCTGGGATTTCCTGCCCCAATTCCTGGGGTTTCATCCCCAAATTCCTGGGATTTCCTGCCCCAATTCCTGGGGTTTCATCCCCAAATTCCTGGGATTTCCTGACACAATTCCTGGGATTTCATTCCCAAATTCCTGGGATTTCCTGCCCGAATTCCCTGGGATTTCCTCTTTGACTTCCCTGCTAATTCTTCCATCAGCTCCCTTAATCCTCTTTTTTCCCGGTTTTTAAAGGGAGAAAAAAGGCAGATTTTTATTTTTTTCCTGGTGGGCTTTTTTTTTTTTTTGGTTGTGTTTTTTTTTTTTTTTCCCTTTAATTAATTAATTTATTTTAAATTTTTTTTTAATTTTGGTTTTTTTATTGCTCAAGTAATTTCTTTTGGAATTTCACTTTATTCTGTTTCATTCCAGAGCTCTCTTCCTGCTCAGCAAGGGGATGGTGAGTTGGAAGTAATTTTTAAATAAATTATTTCCTGTTTAATTAATTAATTAAGAGGATTTTTTAAGGGGGGGCGGGATAAGCAGGATTCTTACAGATAAGTTTTGCTTTATTCCCTCATTTTTTTTTCTGGGAAAGATAGAAGGATCACTGCAGATTTTCAGTGGAGCTTTTATAATGAGGAATGGAAATTTTATAATGAGGGTGGGGTGAAAGGGCTGTGGGATTTGGGTGAATATTCCAGAATTCCTGGAATTAGAGAATCCATGGAATTGCTTGGGTTGGAAAATCCAACTTTCCCAGTCCCAGGGATAGGGAACCCTAGAGATGAAACAACCACAATTCCCGTGGGGTAAATGCCAATTCCCTGAATGTTTATCCTGAAAAACCCCCTTGTATTCTCATTTTTTTTGTTATTTTGGGGATTGCAGCTGCTGCTGATGGAGAGGAAGCTGCAGGAGGTTCACCCGCTGCTGACCCTGTGTGGGCAGATCGTGGAGAACTGGCAGGGGAATCCCATCCAGAAGGAATCCCTCAGGGTCTTCTTCCTGGTCCTGCAGGTCACTCATTACCTGGACGCTGGCCAGGTACGTGCCATGTTCCAGATGGGAATTTGGGACGGGGAGAATTCCTGAAAAAATCAGCCCTGAGGGGATTTTTGGGGGATTTTTCTATGAGGGAAGTGAATTCCTGTGGGTTTCCATCCCCAGTTAAACCAAGAGTGAGGGGATTAAATTAATTTGGAGATGCTGTCCACGATATTTGTATGTCCAAGGTGGGTTTTGTTATTCCCTCCACTACCCCATGGAAGCAACAGGATTTTTTTGGGGAGATTTTGGGAATATTTGGAGCATCTCTTGCTGCCGATCACACTGTGAAGTGCAGATTGTCATTAATCCTAAACCAACCCAAAACTCTGATCCAAAGCCCTAAATATGGGAATGACCAATCACACGTTACCAGGTACGTGCCTCGTTCCAGATGGGAATTTGGGGCGGGGAGAACTCCCGACAAAATCAGCCCTGAGGGGATTTTTGGGGGGAATTTTTTTATAAGAGAAGCGAATTCCTGAGGGCTCCCATCCCCAGGTGAAGAAGCAGCCAGGGCTTGGGGAGTTGGGGGCAGTTTTGGGGCAGCTTGGAGCAGTTTTGGGGCAGTTTTGGGGCAGTTTTGGGGCAGTTTGGGGCAGTTTGGGGCAGTTTTGGGGCAGTTTGGAGCAGTTTGGGCAGTTTGGGGCAGTTTGAGGCAGTTTGGGGCAGTTTTGGGGCAGTTTGGGGCAGTTTTGGGGCAGTTTGGGGCAGTTTGGGGCAGTTTTGGGGCAGGTTTGGGGCAGTTTGGGGCAGTTTTGGGGCAGTTTTGGGGCAGTTTGGGGCAGTTTGGGGCAGTTTGGGGCAGTTTGGGGCAGTTTGGAGCAGTTTTGGGGCAGTTTGGGGCAGTTTTGGGCAGTTTTGGGGCAGTTTGGGGCAGTTTGGGGCAGTTTGGGGCAGTTTTGGGGCAGGTTTGGGGCAGTTTTGGGCAGTTTTGGGGCAGTTTGGGGCAGTTGTTTTGCTGTGCGGGGCAGGTGAAGAGCGTCAAGCCGTGCCTGAAGCAGCTGCAGCAATGCATCCAAACCATCTCCACCCTGCACGACGACGAGATCCTGCCCAGCAACCCCGCGGACCTGTTCCACTGGCTGCCCAAGGAGCACATGTGTGTGCTGGTCTACCTGGTGAGGGCTGCTCATTAGCGCTGCTGATTAATTAACGGCGGGGGGGGAGGGGGGGGGTGCTTTGGAGTGGGCGGGGCTGGAGCCGTTTGTACCCCAGGGGAGGCTGGGGGAGAGTCCAGGCTGGAAATGGGGATCAACTCATTAATTACTAATTAATTTATTAATTACTACCTGACTGAAATGGAAACGGAGTTATTTGTACAAACCAGAGCCACTTTGGTTTAATTTTATCAGCAGTTTGCAGCCCAGCCTTTGTGGGGTGATGCTGACAATCCTTGCTGTGCTTCCCTGCAGGTGACAGGGATGCATTCCATGCAGGATAATTAATACTATAGCACTAATAATTGTTACTAATTAATTAATAAGTTAATGGTTGCTGTGGTTCCCTGCAGGTGACAGGGATGCATCCCATGCAGGATAATTAATACTGTATCAATAATAATTGTTACTAATTAATTAATAAGTTAATGGTTGCTGTGGTTCCCTGCAGGTGACAGTGATGCATTCCATGCAGGCAGGGTACCTGGAGAAGGCTCAGAAATACACGGACAAAGCTCTCATGCAGCTGGAGAAGCTCAAAAGTAAGGAAAAAAGGGCTGGAATTCAGCTGGATTCCAGGAAAACCCAGGAAAAATCCCTTTATTTATTCCTGATTTCAGCCCATCCTGCAGCTTTGTTGAGCTGCTGGGGCAGCCTCAGACTAAAACTAAGATTAAAACCCTGATTTTAAAGCTGGGTGGTGGCTTTGGAGCACAAAAATCAACTTTTTTTGGTTGTTTTTTAAATGGGATTTGAAACATTCCTGAAGTCCCTGATGGAATTCCTGCTGTTCCTTCCCCAGTGCTGGACTGCAGCCCCATCCTGTCCTCATTCCAAGTGATTCTCCTGGAACACATCATCATGTGCAGGCTGGTGACAGGACACAAAGCCACGGCCCTGCAGGAGGTAACGTGGGAATTCCAGCATTTCCTGGCTGGGAATGGCTCCCAAAAAATCGGGAATATTCTGCAGGAGCAGCCTTGAAAACGTGGGAATTCCTGCTGGATTCTTCATGGATTCAGCCAGGCTTGGTGGTGCTCAGGATTTGGAAAATGTGGGATTGGCTCCTTTTAAATATTTCTGTAAGGACACTTTGGAATTGATCATGGCGTGATCAATAATTGATTCCATTGGCACCTTCCTGGTGGGAATTCCAGGCTGATCCTGGTGGTTTTCTCCCATTCCATCCATTCCAGAGTGGCTCCTTCTTACCCAGGGGTTTCCCAGTTTTTAACATTCCTGCTTTTCCTCCTCTTTCCTGCTTGATTTGTGTTGTTCCAGAGGAAACTGGAATTTTTTTTCCCCCAATTTTTCCCAATAATTTAAAAATCCTGGGGCTGGCTCATCCAATCCCAGCTTTCCTGGGAATGTGCTGGGAATGGGGATGGATTCAACCTCCTGCTTCTGTCTCCTGAAACTCATCCCAATCCCAGGTTTTGGAAGGATTTATCCCACTTTTCCTGGGAAACTGAATTCCAGAGGGTGGAGGGAACCATTCCAAGCCAGCAGGAATGTGGGAGGAATGTGAGGAAATCCCTGGAAGCACACCCAGCCTCTCCTCCTGTCCTGGAGCCAATCCCTGGGGCGCAAGGAGGGGGTTTGGAGCAGGAAACAGTGGGAAAAGTGTAAAAAATGGGGAATTCTGTTCTTTTTCCCAGATTTCCCAGGTGTGCCAGCTGTGCCAGCAGTCTCCCAGGCTCTTTTCCAACCACGCTGCCCAGCTGCACACGCTCCTGGTGAGTTTGTGGGGATAAAACCTGGGAATTCCATGGAGGAGATTCCCTGGGAATTCCAGGATTTGCATCATCCCCTGCCGGGGCTGCTCATCCCTGGCTGGAAACCCTTTGGGAAAAGAATTCCAGGATGGTTTGGGTGGGTGCACAGGGACACTCCCCACTACCCCGGGTTATTCCAGCAACTCCTGCTTTGCTGGAGAGGAAAAATCCCATTTTTCTGTGGAGAAAATCCCTGGGATTTGGATTTTCCTGGGGATTTTTTTCCGTGGCAGCAGCTCCTTTATGAAGGGAGTGGGAATTTGGGAAGAATCAGCTGGAAAAATGGGAATTCCAGGAATTTCAACTGTGCCCACTGGAGATGGTTTTTTTTGTGGGAATTGTGGAAGGGGATGAAGTTTTGTAGGGAATTTCAGTTTTCCATGATTTTAAGGAAGACTTCTTAGCTAAATTAAGTTTTTTTTTCTTTCCCAAGAATAATTTAATTTAGAGGACATTTTGTAGAAATTCTTGATTTTCCCCACACTTGAGACTCATTGGTCCTTTTTTCCAGCTGTAATCCCAATATTTCCATGGATTTGGGGATATTTTGGGCTGAATTCCCAAAAATATCTTTTCTTTTCCAGGGCCTGTACTGCATCTCTGTCAACTGCATGGACAATGCAGAAGCACAATTCACTACAGCACTGAGGGTGAGATTTCATTCCCAGATTTTCTTCTGGAACAACGGGAATGGTTCTTAGGGATGGCAATGGGAATTTGGAATGGAGAAATTCCTTAATTCCATTTTTTATTAACCATTTTCCTTGGATTTGGGAGGGATTTACGACATTAAATATCAAGATACGATTTTTTTTTTTTTTTTTTTTTTTAACCAGAATTTTTTGGTGGGACTGAACAAACCCTGTGGGAAATACTCCCAGATATTCCTGAAAATATTTTGGGATTTTCTTTCTTGCAGCTCACAACCCACCAGGAGCTGTGGGCGTTTATTGTCACCAACCTGGCCAGCGTCTACATCCGGGAGGGCAATCGGCACCAGGAGGTGAGAAAGCCCCACAAAATCCCTCGGATTTGGCCTTTCCTGGGCTTTTCTTGTCACCAGGGCAGTGGGAATTCCTGAGGAATCAGCTGGAAAACTCCAAAAGTCCTGGGTTATTCCCAGAATATGTCTTGTCAAATCCTTTTTTTTTTTTTCCTGTGGAGAAAATCCCTGGGATTTGGCTTTTCCTGGGGATTTTTGTCATCAGGGCCTTGCTGGCAGCATCTTATTCATCAGGGGAGTGAAAAATCCCAATTTTCTGTGGAGAAAATTCCTGAAATTTGGCTTTTCCTGGGCATTTTTGCCACCAGGGCCTTCCTCAATCAGGGGACTGGGAATTGCTGAGAAATCAGCTGGAAAACTCCAAATGTTTGGAATTCCCAGAATTCTTCCCATGGGAATGGGGTTTAACTTTCTCATTTCTTATTCAACCCCTTGGCTTCATTTTCCATCATTTTCCATCCATTTTCCATATCCAGGAGTTTCAGGGAATCCAGAAATAATCAAAAATTGGGATCTGCTCCTGAATTTTGCCATTTTATTCCCAAAATTCCCCATTTTTCACCCTCTCAGGGATTTGCCTCTGGAAGATTCTCCACAGGAATTTCGCTCCCTGCACAAAAAAACTTGGGAAAAACCCTTGGGAAGCAAAAAAAAAAAAATTAAAACCTGTAAATTCTTTAATTTAATTCTGGCTTTAATTAATCAAATCTGATATAAAATTCATTATCAGATCTACCAGCTCCAAGTTTTCTGTGGGAATATGATTATTATCCAGGAAATCTTGTGGAATTGGAGCAGATTTGGGATAAAACTTAATTTTTGGGATCAAAACGAGCCTAAAATTCCCAAGGTTGGGATAAATTTGGGCGGGCTCGGGTGGAATTTCACTGTTTTGGTGTTGATTTTCCCTTGGAAAAATCCATTTTTCCCCATAAAAATTTCCTTTTCCCTCTCCCATTTTCCAGCTCTACAGTTTATTGGAAAGGATAAATCCCGACCACAACTTCCCAGTGAGGTGAGAACTCCCAAGAAATCCCAACATCCCTGGAATTTGCAGCAGGATTTTCAGCAAATGGAGGGTGGGGGGAAAAGAAAAATAAATCCAGTTGAGTTCCAAGAGATGGGGATTAACTGGAATATTTTGGTTGGAAGTTGGATTTTGGGGTGGGATTGCTGGAATGAGGGTGGGATTTTTGTGTTTCCAGGTTTTTTTTCATTTTTCCATGTTTTTTCCCCAGTTCCCACTGTCTCCGGGCTGCAGCCTTTTACATCCGAGGCCTTTTCTCCTTTTTCCAGGGAAGATACAACGAGGCCAAGTGAGTCCAAAGCCCTTGGAAAAGTGGGAAAACTGCAGGGAAACTCAGCCCAGCTCTTTTTTGGGGATCAAGATGGGAATTCCAATTCAAATTCCATCCAATTCCTGCGGATTTCTCCTGGATTTGCCAGGGGGAGTTGATTCCTTGGAAATAGTTTCCTGAAATCCCAAAGAATTCTGGGAATATTCTTCCCTGAAATTTTGGGATCTTACTCCCTGAATTTTGGGATTTTATTCCCTTCAATCCCAGGGAATCCTTGGGAATTCTGGGATCTTATTCCCTGCAAGATCGTTGGGAATTTTAAGAATGTTATTCCCTGCTATCCCTGGGAATCCTTGAGAATCTTGGAATTTTATTCCCTGGACTCCTTGGGAATTTTGGGCATTTTATTCCCTTCAATTCCAGGGAATCCTTGGGGTCTCATTCCCTGCACTCCCAAAGAATCCCTGGGAATCTCGGGAATGTTATTCCCTGGAATCCCTGGGAATCCTTGGGAGTCTCGGGCCTCTCATTCTTTCCACCCCAATTCCCAGAGAAAACTCAGGAATTCTCTTCATTTAAATCCACTCCTCCTGCCGTTCAATCCATCCAGGAATTCTCCCAGGACATTCCATGGTGTTCAAATCCCAACTTTTCCCGTTTTTTTTTCCCGTTTTTCCAGGCGTTTTTTGCGGGAGACGCTGAAGATGTCGAACGCCGAGGACCTGAACCGCCTGACCGCCTGCTCCCTGGTGCTGCTGGGCCACATCTTCTACGTGCTGGGCAACCACAGGGTAACCCCAGATCCTCCCAGTCCCTGGCATTCCCCGAGCTGGCATTCCCAGGAAAAATCCCAGCAAAAATCCCCGAGAAAATCCCAAAGAAAATCCCCGTGGGAATCGGGATCCGGGTGAACGTAATGGGATTTCTGAGTGGATTTTCAGTGTTCTCGCGTTAAAATTCTGGATTTTCTTTTTCGTTTTGGATCATCCCAATCCCTGGAATTCCGGAATGGACATTCCCAGGAAAAATCCCCGAGGAAATCCCCGAGGAAATCGGGATATGAGTGGCAATAATGGGATTTCTGAGTCGTTTTTTTAGTGCTGTCGCATCAAGAGTTGGGAATTTCTTCTTCATTTTGGATGAACCAAATCCCTCCCAATCCTTGAGATCCTGGAATTGGCATTCCCAGAAAAAAAAAATTCCTGAGAAAATCGGGATATGGGTGGCAATAACGAGTTATTTGAAGTGATTTTTCTTGGGAGTCTCATTCCCTACAATCCCAGGGAATTCTTGGGAATTTGGGGATTTTATTCCCTGGAATCCTAAGGAACTTTGGGATTTTATTCCCTAAAATCCCAGGGAATCCTTGGGAATTTGGGGATTTTATTCTCTGGAATCCTAAAGAATTCTTGGGAATTTTGGGATTTTATTCTTTTCCATCCCAGTGAATTCCTGTGATTTTATTCCCTTCCACACCAAGGATTCCTTGGGAATTTTGGGATTTTTCTCCCTTCAACCCCAAGGCCTCAAAAATCTTCAAAAAATCAAAATTTCCCACTTCAAATTCCCATCTTTTCCAGTCCATCCATAGCAGAATGGCAGCAAAAATTCCCTAAAATCCCAATTTTTCCTATTTTTTTTTTTAGGAAAGTAACAACATGGTGGTGCCAGCCATGCAGTTGGCCAGCAAGATCCCAGACATGTCTGTGCAGCTCTGGTCCTCTGCTCTGCTCCGGGGTAATTCGGGATCTGGGATCGTCCTGGAAAATTGGGAATTCCAGGGAAAACGTGGGGGGTTGGAA
Organism: Sturnus vulgaris; assembly: GCF_052056855.1. Taxonomy (NCBI): domain Eukaryota; kingdom Metazoa; phylum Chordata; class Aves; order Passeriformes; family Sturnidae; genus Sturnus; species Sturnus vulgaris. The sequence goes on along the minus strand of NC_142268.1, from coordinate 180,715 downwards.
TGTGCAGCTCCAGGGATAACTCAGGATCAGGAATTGTCCTGGAAAAATGGGAATTGGAGAGAAAAACCTGGAGATTCTCCTAAGGGTGGGAATTTGCTGCAGCCAGGAGTTGGGAATCAGGGCAGAATTGGGGAATTGCGTGGAGGTTTTTGGGGCAGATTTTCCCTGGAATTGAGGTGATCCTGGGTTTCCAGGGAGGTTTTTTGGGTTTTTATTTTTGTGTGTTCGGTGTTTTGCAGACCTGAACAAGGCGTGTGGCAACGCCATGGATGCCCACGAGGCCGCCCAGATGCACCAGAACTTCTCGCAGCAGCTGCTGCAGGATCACATCGAGGCCTGCAGCCTCCCCGAGCACAACCTGATCACGGTCAGGGAAAGCCGGGAAAACCGGGAAAAACCGGGAATTCCGGGAATTCCACGGGGGGAAAACCCGGGAAAAACCCGGAATTCCACGGGGGGGAAAACCCGGGAAAAACCCGGAATTCCACGGGGGGGAAAACCCCGAGAAAACCCCGCAATTGCAGGGGGAAAAACCGGGAAAATCCCACAAAATTCCAAGGGGGAAAAAACCCGCAATTCCAGCGGGGAAAAATCCCACAATTCCAGGGGGGGGGAAATCCCGGGAAAAACCCGCAATTCCTGAGGGTAAAATCTTGGAAAGATCCCGCAAAATTCCAGAGGGGAAAACGATCCCTTGGTTCCCTGGTGTGGGAATGCCTTGGTGGGGTTGGGGGATTTGGGGGGGATTTGGTGGAGAACTGGAATGGATTTATGGAATTTGGGGGGGAATTCCTGGGAATTTTTCCCGGGATCCTGATCCCGTTTTTTTTTTCCCTTGCAGTGGACGGATGGGCCCCCCCCAGTCCAGTTCCAGGCCCAGAACGGCCCCACCACCAGCCTGGCCAGTCTGCTGTGAGAGCCTGGAAAACCCCAGGAAAACCCAGGAAAACCCCTGGAAAACCCCGGGATAACCTGGAAAACCCCAGGAAAACCCCAGGATAACCTGGAAAACCCCAGGAAAACCCCAGGAAAACCTGGAAAACCCCAGGATATCCACCAACAACAACATGGGGGGGGGGGGGGAAACAACAACAACAACCCGCCAAAAACTTGGGAAAAGAAGCAAAGAAAATTCCATGGAAAAGCTTCAGAATTCCCTCTGGTAGTGAGAGAAAAATCAGGAATTTTCCAGGGATTTTCCAGAGCCTCTGGGGCTGCTTTTCCAGGTGAATCCCAAGGTTTGGGAATTGCTGAAGCTCCTAATCCTCGGGGATGAGGAAATCATGGATTGGGATTCCCAGCTGGAATTCCCTGAGAGGAAATTCCCTTTTTTTGGGAAGGAGGAATTCCAGGATTTCCTGGAATATCCCTCCCAACAACCACAGCTTTCCCCACACATTTCAGGATTGGGAAAAAAAAAAAAAAAAAATTCGGGAATTTTCCTGTTGATCCCAATTTTTTCCAGCCTGAGGGAAATTCCCAAAGCCAAGATTCCCAAACCTTGGGATGAAATTCCAATTCCAGAGGTTTGGGATGAAATTCCATCCTTGCCCTCAGCACAAAATTCCCAAGTTTTTTCCCAGTTTTCTTTTTCCCCAAGTTAAATTCCTTGGTTTTAGTCCTTTGTTTTGTTGTTTGGATTTTCCAGCTGAGTTCTCCCAGAAAAAAGCTGGAAGTTTTTCCAAGATTCCAGCAGTGCCTGGGGCAGAATCGAGTTGTTTTTCCCAGTTGGAATTGCTCCAGATTTTTGGGAAAAGAGGAGGGGAAAAAAAACCCCTGGAATTCTCAGAGAGAGGAAAATTCCGAAGTTCCAAACTCCTGGAACTTCTAGAGATTTGGGGGAATTTTTTATCCCACCTGGATAGGAAGGAATTCCCTTAAAATTCCCCGATCCAAGTAATTTTTCCTTCCCAAATCCCATCTTTTTCTGGAGCAAGGACATTTTTTCCACCCAAATTCCTCAGTTTTTCCCTCTGGAATTCACTGCAGGGATGAGGGTTTTTTTAATCCCATTCCCAAAAAATTTGGATTTTCCATTTTTTTTTTCCCCCGTGGAAATCCCAATCCTAAATCTCCTGGAAAACTCTAAAGGAGCTGGAAATCCCTGAAATTTTGGAGGATTGAGGATTGGGAGTTTTTATTTTGGATTTTTTTGGGGATTAAGGAAAACTCTTGGTGCCGTTGGGGAAAAAAAAAAATCCAAAAAAATTCCCAAAATTTCCAGCTTGAATCCAGGGCTGGAATTCCTGTGGGAACTCCCGACTTCCCTGGATCCCGATTTTTTTTTTTTTTTTTTTTTTCTGGTATATTTGGGGATCCCACTGGGACAGAACCATCCCAGGAATTTTGGAAATTTGGGATTTTGATCAGGAATGTTGATCCCCATGGAGAATTGGGGGAATTTTCCCAATTTCTGAATTTTTTGGGAAGCACATTCCCAGTTTTTTCTGGAATCCCCTGGGATGCAACAATTCCTTGGAATCTTTTTCCTTGGAATTTTCCTGGCTTGGGAAAGTCTGAAATTCTCAAATCTCATCCAGGAAAATCCAAATATTCCCTTCAAACTCCAGAATAATCTGGAATATTCTGGAATTTCAGGCCCAACTCGGCTCCAGCTTGAAATTTTGGGATCAAATTCCCAAATTTTGGGCTGGAAAATCCGTGGGATGATCCCAGTCCCAAGGCAGGGACACTTCCACTATCCAAGGCCACTTCCAGGGTGGCCAAATCCTGAAAAATTGAGGAATAAAAAACTGGAAAAAAAATTGGGAAAAATTGAGAAAAAAAATCCCAAATTTGGAGAGGTGTGGTTGGAGCTGAACTTGGGAATTCCAGGGAATTCTCCAGCAATTCCTGTGGGAAAGAAAACCAAAACAACAAAAAAACCTTTCCCAACCCTCTGGAGACGCCGAGGAAGGAGCAGAATTCCCCAAAATTCCCAATTTTTTCCGCCTTCAATCTGCCAGAAAAAATCCACGAAAAATCAGTGCAGGAGCTGGAAAATCCCTTTGGAATTCCCGGGGGGGGGGCTGGGGCTCCCGAGGGCTCCTTGGAATTCCCAAATTCCCGGTGGGAATTCCCGGGCCAATGTACAGAGCTTTTTACCATTGTATATTAAATTATTTAATAGCTTTTTTTTGGAGCTTTTCCTTTTTTATTTTATTTTTTAAAATTTTTTTTAACGGAGCAGAACTGAAGTTTTTTGGGATTTTCTCAGAAGTTGCTCTGGGTTGGTTTCATTGGAGCTTTTCCTCCTAAAATCTTGGAATTCTGTGGAGAAATGATCACAAAATCCGTAAGAATGGAAATTATTTAGGGAACTGTAGAGGTTTTTTATTCCAGGATTTCTCCCTAAAACTCCCATCCCTGCTGTAGACGGTGGAAAAAATAAATTTTCCCTCTGGATCCCGTTCCTGACAGCAGGAATCTCCCAGGCAAGCCAGGAATTGGGAATTGCAAAAAAAAAAAAAATCCCCCTAAAATCCCCAAAAAATCATCCCAAAAATAAAAAAAACCCAAATCCTGCACAATTCCGCAAAAAAATCCCCCCAAAACTTCCCCAAAATCCCCCCAATATTCCTAAAAGTTCCTCAAAATATCACCCGGAATTCCAGAAAAATCACCCCAAAATTCCCAGAAATTCCACTAAAAATCCCCAAAGATCCCTCCAAAATTCCCAAAAAATCCCCTAAAGGTTCCCCAAAAAATCCCCAAATTCCAATTTTCTTCTGCCCACTCAGCTGAGGAATTCCAGGAATTCCTGCCCCCCATTCCCGGCAGGAATTGTGCAGAAATCCGGGATGAATTCCTTCCCTTTAATCCCAGAAATTCCCAACCTTTTCCCGGTGTTTTTGGGCCCTGCTGGAATTCCAGGAATCCCTGGAATTTTCTGGATCCGGGATTATCCCGAGGCCCCTCTGGATTTTCTATATTAGAAGGATATTCAAATAAAAGTGGAATTTTATTTCTTCTACAGCAGAATTCCTTCCATTTTCCCCGGATTTCCCGCTTGGAATGGCTGCTCTGGAAATCTGGGATAATTCAGGATTTTAGGGATGCATCCAACACCTGCAATTGGGGTTTTATTCCCAGGCCAGAATTGTTTTTCATGGATTTGACTCTTGTTTCATTTCCATGGAAAATTCCTCCTTTTGCTCCCAGATTTTCCAGCAGCTTTGCCTTTAAAATTCCAAGAAAATGGAATTAATTCATTCACACGGAAAACTTGGGGGAAAGGGAAATCCAAACCCGTGGGATTAAATCCTAATGGGAATGATCCCAAAGGATTAAATCCATGCAGGAATGATCCCAAATCCCGCCGGGAACGGTTCCAGCAGGAGCAGCCGGACCGGACCGGACCGGACCGGACCGGGCAGCTCCGACCCAGATCAGCCCCTGAGTCACCGAACCGGCACCGGGACCTCATCCCTGCCCCCGGCACCGGCTGCTCCCGCGGTACCGGGCCCTGTCCCTGCTCCGGTACCGGGCCCTGCCCCAGTCCCGATCCGGCCGATCCCGGTGCTGTTTCCCCCGGTCCCGCTCCCGGCCGATCCCGGTGCTGTTTCCCCCGGTCCCGCTCCCGGCCCATCCCGGTGCTGTTTCCCCCGGTCCCGCTCCCGGCCCATCCCGGTGCTGTTTCCCCCGGTCCCGCTCCCGGCCCATCCCGGTGCTGTTCTCCCCTGACCTCGGTCCCGTCCGGCTCTGCCGCGAGTCCCGGCCCTCCCCCGGCCCAGCCGCAGCCCCGCCCGCAGAACCGGCTCCGCCAGGCCCCCGGTGCCTCCCCCGCTTCCTCCCGCCGGCCCTCCCTATCTGCGGCCCCAGCGCGGCCTGCGCGGGCGGATAAGGGCGGCGGGGCCCGGCCCCTCCCCGGGCCGCCATCACCTCAGCCGGCCCCGGGCGGAGCCAGCGCGGCCCGGCCCCGGGGCAACCGGCGGGAGGAGCCGGGCCCGGCCCCGCCCACGCCCCGCCTCGCCCAGCCGGGCCGCGCTTTCATTGGCTCCCGTTGGGCGCACGCTGTCTCTTATTCGATATTTTACCCATCAATCAAGGGCAAACCACGCCTCACCCCGCCCACACAGCAGAGGCGAGGCGCGCACCACGGGGACGCGCTGCTGATTGGTCAATGGGCCCGTCAATCGAGCAATAAACCGCGCCTTTACCCTCACCGCTTACTACGTGGGCGGCGCTACTACTGACTCTTCGCGCTGATTGGCTGCAGGGCAGCCAACCCATATTTTTATTGGGCACCGCCGCTGTCAATCATTAGTTTAAAGATTAAAAAAACCCACCCAACGCAGCGCCCCAAGCCTGGGCAGGGGGCGTGGCCGGGCGCGAGGGTGTCCCAAATCTGCCCGGCAACGGGGGGGGTCCCTGGGGGGGGCGAGAGGGGAGGGGGGGGCACAGCGGAGGGGAGGGGGGGGAGAGGGCAGGGCAGGGAGGGGGAGGGGGGGAGAGGGGCGGGAGGATGGGGGGGGGACGGAGAGTGGGGGGGGGGGGGCGGGTCCCCCTGCGCGCGCAGCCCCCCCGCCCCCCCCTCCTGTCAGTGGCCACCTGAGGGAGCCGCCTCCCCTCCCCCCACGGCCCCAGTCCGGGCCGGGCCCCGCTGAGGAGGAGGAGGAGGCGGCTCCGAGGGGGCTCCGGACAGTGAGTGACACCCGCGCCTCACAAACCCCCCCTGGGGGGAACGGGGACAAGGGGACACCCCCCCCCCCACACACACCCCCTTCCCCCTGAGGGGGGCTCCGGGTTTGGGGCAATGGAGGGGGGGGAGAGCGCCAGGGCCGGAGATCCGGGGTTATGGGGGGGGTTGGTTTGTGAGGGGAGAAGGGAGCGGGGAAAACCCGGCCATGGCGAGCGGGAAGCCCGTGAGGGACGCGGGGAATTGGGGTGAGCGAGAGCGCGAAAGCGCCAGGGGGGTTCGGGGGGGGGATGAAAGTGCGGCCGGGTGCGTGAAGGGACGGCGGAGGGGGGGGGTGGAGGTAATAAAAAAAAAAAGCAAAAAAAAAAAGCAAAGGCTGGGAAGTCCGAGGGGAGGGTGGGCACGGGTGAGGGGGTGCCAGGGAGGAGCGGGAGTGCATCCTGGGAGTTGCCCGATAGGCACAGCCACCAGAGCATGTCAGCAAAGGCGGATTATTGGTGCCAGAGCCTTGGGAAGGCGGGGGAGGGGAGTGGGGGAGGGGACCGGGCCACCACCAGGGCCACCGAGGACCACCAGGCCACGGCTCGGGGCTGGCGAGGCCGGGCGGGGAGCGCTGAGGGAGCCCCGGGCGGCTCCGGGGTCCCCCCGCGCCGGGACGGGCCCGCGGCCGCGCTCCGGAAACAGCGCGGAAAGTTTTGGTGCACGGAGAGCGGGGAAACGCGGGGCTGTGCGGGGAAAAGGAAAGCGAGGGTGAGGGGGAGAGAGTGAGGGAAATGCTGAGGGTGAGGGGGAAACGGAGGAGTGCAGGAAATGCTGAGGGGATTGGGGGAAAGTGAAGGGTTTTGGGAAAAGAGGAGTGCAGGAAATGCTGAAGGGTTTGGGGAGAACTGAGGATGCAGGGAAAAAGTGAGGGGTTTGGGGGAAAAGTGAGGGGTGCAGGAAATGCTAATGGGTTTGGGGATAAAAGTGAAAAGTTTGGGGGAAACAGGAGTGCAGGAAATGCTGAAGGGTTTGGGGGAAAAGTGGGAATTGGGGATAAAAGTGAGGGGTTTGGGGAAAGTGAGGAGTGCAGCAAATGCTGAGGGGTTTGAGAAAAGCTGAGGGATTTGGGGGAAAACTGAGGGGCTGAAGGGGAAGCTGGGGATGCCCTGAAAAACTTCACGGGTGGCACAGAAACTTGGGGCTCTGTTGGAAAACTCGAGGGTCTTCTGGAAAATCCGGGGGTCTGTCCCAAAATCTGAGGCTCTGCTGGAAAACCCAGGGGGTTTGCCCCAAAACTTGGAAAATTCGGAGCTCTGCAGGAAAACCCAGGGGCTTGGGGCAAATCCCTGTCCCCAAATCCAGGGATTTTTGCCAAAACTCGAGGCTCTGCAGGAAATCCTGAGGGTTTGCCCCAAATCCTGGGATTCTGCTGGAAAACCTGGGGGTCTGGAGCAAAAATCTGGGTTCTGCAGGATAATCCAAAAATCTGCTGGAAAACTGGGAGTCTGTTCCTCAAAAATCTGAGGGTCTGCCCCAAAACCCAGGGATCTGCTGGAAAACCTCAGGGGTTGAGGCAGAACTCCAGGGATTGTCCCAAAAGCCCCAGATCCCAGGGGTCCATCCCAAATCCTGGGATTCTGCAGTGAATCTGTGGTGAATCCCAGGGATCTGTGTGAAATCCCAAGCGTCCATCCCAAATTTTGGGCATCCATCCCAAATCTCAAGGGTCTGTGTGAATCCCAGGGCTCCATCCCAAATCCCAGAGCCAATCCCAAATTTTGGTGCTCCATCCCAAATCCTGGTGCTCCATCCCAAATCCCAGGCCCTAAAACAGAGCTGCATCCCTCGGGAATTTGCAATTCCAAGTGCCAGCATCAGGACCAGAAAATTCCTTTTAATTCCCCCCATTCTCCCTCTGCCCCACCCCCTTTTTTGGGATTTCAGGGGTTGCAAAAATCCAGTTCATTCTGAATTTTCCCTTTTTTTTCCCTTTCCCCTTTTTTGGGGGGGGGGGAAATCCAATTTGAGGATTTTTTTTTTTTTTAGAGACGCTGTTGGGAAAATTGAAGGATTTAGGAGGGATTAATTCCCAAATTTTGATCCAGGAGCAAACTCCCAATGGGAAAATAGGGGAAAAAAACCCTTCTGTTATAACTTAAACTTAAGGAAAAATTACTTCGTTTTAATTAAAACTCCTTAAAAATTTGAGAATTGGGATTTGCTGTGTCCAAGGCAGTGGGAAATGCCATGGAAAAGTGTGGAATTTTTCAGTTTGGGAGAGGGAAATGGAGTTTTGGGAAGCAAAATCCATGGTTTTTTTAGGGGAAAAAATCCCAGTTTTTAGCAGGCAGTCAGCTCTCAAAATTTGGATTTATCTTTTTTCCCCTGCCAAAAAAAGCTGGAAAAAATAACTTTTTTTAGGAGTTTCAAGACAAATCCCAACTCCAGGCCAGCCCTGCTGGAGCTGCCCTTTCCATGGAATAAAATGGAGCTGAAATTCCCATTCTGTGCTCCAAAAAAAAAATCCCCCAAAAATCCTTGGAAAATTCCCATTTCCTGCCAGCAGGAATTCCAGAGGGGATTGCAGGACCCAGCTTGTCCAGGTTGGGGCTGGAGCTGGGAAAATTTGGGATAAAATTGGAAAATAAAGAAATAAAATTTGGAAAATTTGGGATAAAATCCCCCAAATTCAGCCCATTTTTCCTTGGGATAAATTTTATTGGGAATTACCCATCCCAGTTTCCATGGGGATGGGAAGAGGGGTTAAATTTCGGGATGGAGACCCAAAATCCAAGGATTTGGGTGGGGTTGGGATGGGATTTGGGTGTCCCTGACCTTCAGGATCTCTTCCCATCCCAGGATTTCCAGCTGGAATTTGGGGAGTCCATGGAGAACAGGCATGGAGGGAATTTATTCATGGAATTTTGGGATGGAAGGAGCTGAGGGATCACCCAATCCCACCCCACACCCAGCCACAGCTTCTCTGGGAATTCCATCCCAGAGATTCCCAAATTCCCTTTTTTTCCAGTTTAAATCCATTCCCTGCGTCCTGGAATTCCCATCCCAAATCCATTCCCTTTATTATATCCATGGGATTTTTCCAGTTTTGGGATTATATCCATGGGATTTTTCCATGTTTTGGGATGGAATCCATTGGATTTTTCCAAGTTTTCACTGATATCCATTGGATTTTTTCCAGTTTTGGGATGGTTTCCATTGGATTTTCCTGCTTTGGGATGGAATCCATTGGAATTTTCCCAGTTTGGGATAATATCCTTTGGATTTTCCCCGTTTTGGTTGATATCCATGGATTTTTTTCCAGTTTGGAATGGTATCCATTGGATTTTTCCAGTTTTGGGATGGCATCCACAGCGTTTTCCCAAGTTTTGTGTGATATCCATGGAATTTTCCAGATTTAGGGTGATATCCATTGGATTTTCCAGCTTTGGGATGGCACCCATGGGATTTTTCCATAGGATTTTCCAAGTTTTGGGGTGAAATCCATGGAATTTTCCCTGGGATCATCCCCGTGTTCCCCCCTGCAGGAATATTTGGGATTCCTGATCCTGCCTGGATTCCACCTTCCCTGCTGCCCCTTCCAAATTCCAGGAATTTGGGGATTTTAGGGAATGCTTTCTGGACTGGGACAACAGGAGAGTGAGGGAAAAACAGGAATGAGCTGGAAAAGCACAGCAGGGATCTGGGAATAATTAATGATTAATAATTAATAATTATTAATAACAGCTCCGAATTCCTTCTGATGTTAATTTGGAGTAAAAGAATTGAAATTGGGGATTTTTGGATCCGACTCTGGCAAAACTTCTCTGGAAAAGTCTTTTCCCAAAATCCTGATTTGGGGAGGAATTTTCTGGGATTTAGGAGGAATTTGCTGGGATTTTTGGGGGGGATCTGGGGATATCTGCTGAGGTTTTTGGGGAATTTGCTGGGATTTGGGAGGAATTCGCCAGGATTTGGGGACAATTTTCTGGGACTTGGGCAGGGTGGGATTTGCCGAGTTTTGGGGAGAATTGCCAGGATTTAGGGAAAATTCCCCACGATTTTAGGGGGGTTCTGCCGGGATTTGGGGGGAATTTCCTGGGATTTGGGGGGAATTCTCCGGGAGGATTTTGAGGCCGGGGGGTTCTCCTCATCCTTGGGCTGCTCGGAGCGGCTTTCCCGAGGCTGCGGGGCTTTTCTGGGGATCGGGGGATTTTTGGGATCGGGGGATTTTTGGGATGGGAGCCGTGCCCTGCCCATGCCCCGGTGCCTCCCGCGGCCGCTCCGCGCCTCCTCCACCGGACACTGCTGCTGTCACCTCGCTGTCCCCCCTCTGTCACCTCCCTGTGTCCCCCCCCCCTCTCTCTCTGTGTCCCCCCCCTCTCTCTCTGTGTCCCCTCTCTCTCTCTCTGTGTCCCCCCTCTCTCTCTGTGTCCCCCCCCCTCTCTGTGTCCCCTCTCTCTCTCTGTGTCCCCCTCTCTCTCTGTGTCCCCTCTCTCTCTGTGTCCCCTCTCTCTCTCTCTGTGTCCCCTCTCTCTCTCTGTGTCCCCTCTCTCTCTCTCTGTGTCCCCTCTCTCTCTCTCTGTGTCCCCTCTCTCTCTCTGTGTCCCCCCCTCTCTCTCTCTGTGTCCCCCCCTCTCTCTCTCTGTGTCCCCTCTCTCTCTCTCTGTGTCCCCTCTCTCTCTGTGTCCCCTCTCTCTCTCTGTGTCCCCTCTCTCTCTCTCTGTGTCCCCCCTCTCTCTCTGTGTCCCCCCCCCCTCTCTGTGTCCCCTCTCTCTCTCTGTGTCCCCTCTCTCTCTGTGTCCCCTCTCTCTCTGTGTCCCCTCTCTCTCTCTCTGTGTCCCCTCTCTCTCTCTGTGTCCCCTCTCTCTCTCTCTGTGTCCCCTCTCTCTCTGTGTCCCCTCTCTCTCTCTCTGTGTCCCCTCTCTCTCTCTCTGTGTCCCCTCTCTCTCTCTCTGTGTCCCCTCTCTCTCTCTGTGTCCCCTCTCTCCACGTGGCCTCTCCCCGCGCGGCGCTGCCCGCGCGCCCCCCGCCCGCTGCTCCGGCCAATCAACGCCCTCCTCACATCATCCGCGCGACCCCTTCGGCCAATGGCGGCCCGCGACACAAACGCGGTTCCCCCCGCGCCGCGCCCGGAAGCGGCGGCGGCCGCGGCGCCGTGAGGGGCCCGGGCCCGCTGCGGAGCCGGTGCGGTCACCTCGCTGCCCCTCATTGTCCCCCGCTGTCCCCACGCTGTCTCGCTGCTGTCTCACCGCTGTCCCCACGCTGTCCCCTCCGCCGGCCCCGCCGCCCGGCCGCCCCGCCCCGCGCATGCTCCGCCGGTAGCGCCGCGACTCCCTCCATGTGTGAGGAGCGCATTATCGGCACCGGCGGGGAGCCACGGCGGCCACCGGCAAAACCCCGCCGGCACCGGGCCGGCGGCGGCGGGGACAGCGCGGGGACAGCGGCGGGCACAGCGCGGGGACAGCCGGCACCGCGGGCCGGGCTCGGCGCGGAGCGAGTGGAGCAGCGCCCGCCGACTTCTCCCGGTAAAAGTTCTGCCGGTGTTCATTGCCTCCGGTACCGGAGCAACGGGACCGCCGGCGTTTGGGGAGAGCGGAGCTCAGCGTGCGGGAGAGCTGCCGCTGAACTTGCGGCATTTCCCGGCCGTGCGGGGAGCCCGGAAAGTGCAAAGTCCCGCTGGCCGCGGCTCCGGCCGCCCTGAGCCCCGAGCCGGTGGCACCGGGAGTACCCCGGGATCCCGGGGCTCGTCCTCCCCCCGGAACCCCCAGCTCCGCCGCCCGCCCAGCGCCCCGGGGCGCCGCCGGCTTTTGTTTGGGAAAGTTGCTGCGGGCTTTCCGCCGGGCTGCTTCCTCTTCCTCCTCTTCCTCCTCCTTCTCCTCCTCCTCCTCCTCTTCCTCCTCCGCCGCCGCCGCCGCCCCGAGCGCTCCGTGCCCGCTGCCCCCCTCTCCCACCCCCGGTGTTCCGGGTCGGGGACACGGGGGGGACACGGTGACCCCCCCGAACCCACCCCGGTCACCCGGTGGTCACCCCCCGGTCACCCCCCGGTCACCTCCCGGTCACCCCGAGCCTCTCCAGGCCGGTCCCCGCTGTCCAAACCCGCCATCGCCCCCATCCCGTGTCCCCCACCTCCGGTACCCCCCCGGTGCCGCTGCCCCCCGGTCTCCCCGGGCACGGGGACCCCCCCGGTCACCCGGTGGTCACCCCCTGGTCACCCCCCCGGTCGCTCGGAGCCTCCCCAGGTCAATCCCCGCCGTCCGAAGGCGCGATCCCGGGCGGTGTCGCCGTGCCCGGTGCCCCCCCGGTGCCCCCCGGTGCCGGAGCCCCGCGGTGGCCGCGGCCGGGCCGTGCGGCCGGGCCGGGCCGGGGCCGTGTCACAATAAGAGTCCCCGGCCGCCCTTCCTGCGCCCCGGGGCACCGGGATCGGCACCGGGATCGGCACCGGGATCAGTGCTGGGATGCGCTGCCCGGGATCGGGACTGGGATCAGGATGAGCACCGGGATTGGGACTGGGATGGGCACCGGGGATCAGAATTGGGATCAGCACCGGGATGCACTGCCCGGATCGGGACCAGCATTTGGACTGGGATCAGCACCAGGATGTGCTGCCCGGGATCGGGATGGGCACCCGGATCGGCACCAGGATTTGGACCAGAATCAGCACCGGGATCGGGATCAACACCAGGATGTGCTGCCCGGGATCAGGACCAGGATTGGGACTGGGATGTGCTGCCCAGGGTCGGGATTGGGGATCAGGACCGGGAAAAGGACCGGGATGCGCTGCCCGGGACTGGGATCAGGATTTGGGATTGGGATCAGGCTTTGGGATTGGGATCAGCACCGGGATGTGCTGCCCGGGGGGATCCCGGGGGATGCGGGACAATCCCAGCCAGCCCAGCCCCGCACAGCACGCAGTGGGCAAACGGAACCCGGGGATTTCGGGAATTCCAGCCGGGAATGGCTCTCTCGGCATTGGATCCTGCCGGGATATGGGATTGGGATTCACATCCCGGCTTTTCCCGAGCGTTCCTGCCTGATTTTCTGTGATTTTCCCCAATTTTCTCACCCCACCACTCATTTTTCCTTTGGCTTGTCCGGGATGCTCCCCCATTCCCGGGATGGAATTCCCCGAGCTCATGGATTCACCCCTGGCTATCCCAAATCCCGGAATATTCCCAGTTCCAGCTCTGGGTTTCGGGATGGCTCCATCCTGTCGGGAAGCGGGGCTGGAGCTGAGAGAGTCACAGGAAGTGACAGCGGAGGGGCCTTTGGGAATCCGGGATGGCAGCGCCTGGAATTGGCCTGGGATCAGCGGGAAAGGGCTGGGATCGGCCTGGGATTTGGGGAAAGGGGCTGGATCTGTCAGGGATTTTGGGAGAGGAGCAGGAATCTGCCTGGGATCAGTGGGAAGGGGCCAGATCTGCCAGGGATTTAAGGAAAGGAGCTGGAAGGGGCCATGGATCAGCAGGAATGGGGCTGGAATCTGCTGTGGATTTTGGGACAGGAGCTGGACGTGGCCATGGATCAATGGGAAGGGACCTGGAAATGCCCTTGGATTTTGGGAAAAGGGCTGGGATCAACCTGGGATTTTGGGAAGAGGACTGGATCTGCCAGGAATCAATGGAAGAGGGGCTGGAATTGGCCTGGGATCAGCCTGGGATTTTGGGAAAAGGGCTGGAAGAGGCCTTGGATTTTGGGAGAGGAGCTGGAATCTGCCTGGGATCAGCAGGAAAAGGGCTGGAAGTTGGGAATGCTGGAAGTTGGGAAGTTTTGGGAATGTTTAGAATCCCAAAATTCCAGATCCAAAACAGGGATGTTGCTGATGGAATTCCAAGGCCGGACATGGATTCATGGAATTCTGGGATGCTTTGGGGGTGGGAAGGAGCTCTGGGATCAGCCAGGGATATTCCCATTATTCCAGGTTTTTCCAGCCTGGCTTTGGACACTCCCAGGAATTCCTAGCTGCTCCATCTCCATTTTCTCCCACGGATCCCAAACTATTCCAGGATTTTCCCACTCCTGATCCAACCAGGAGCTCCTTCCTGAGAATCCCGAGCCTTAACACAGCTGGAATTCCAGAATTCCACGATTTCCCAGTGAAATCCAAGGAATTCCAGCTCTCCCTCGGAGCTTCCCAGGAAAAGCAGCCGGGGCGGCTCCAAATTCCAAAGGATTTTCTGGGATGTTCCCAGATCCTCTTAACCACGAACAGCTCTGGGTGAGCTCCGTTAATTCCTGCTGGAATTCCTGGGATCACGGGGCCGGAGCAGCCGGAAAATCCCGGGAATGGCTGAGGGCTCTGGGTCCAGAAAAACCAGGAATGAAAGGAAATCTGGGAATTGCATGGATGGAAACTGGGAATGAAAGGAAATCTGGGAATTCCGTGGATGGAAACTGGGAGTGAAGAGAAATCTGGGAATTCCATGGGCTGGATCCAGGTGAAAATCCCAACTTTTGGAATGTGGGAAAGGATCAAACTCTGGATCCTGCTTGGATACAAACCTCGGGAATTCCTTGGGAAAATTCGGGAAGAGCCATCCCTGGGATCTTGGGAATGCTCCTGGCTCATCCAGGAAGGAATTTTTTGGGAATCTCAGGCTCCCTGATCCATGGGAAGACTTGAGAATCTCCAGATCCTGCAGGATCCTTTTTTTTTCCCGGGAATTCTGCCAGGAATTCTGCTGGAACAGGCGGAACAATCCCATATTTTTATTGGAATTTGTGTTTTTATCCCAATTCCCGCTCAGGATTCCCGACTTTCACAGCGGTGCCGTCGTTTTGGGATTCCCAAATTCCAGTCAGTGCCAGCATTCCCAAATCCCAGGATTTTCCCGGCTCCAGGTGGGGAGGGGGCTGCGTTGATCCATCCGGGATTTTCCCCTCAGGAATGTTGGAATTTGGGAATGTCGGAATTCCAGGGATTTTTCCTGGGAATGTTGGAATTCCAGGATTTCTCAGCTCTCTCTCTCCCCGCAGATCTCGGCTCGGGCTCATCCTGGCGGGACCCCATGACCTTCCCTGACAGGTGAGAGCCGGGAATTCCCGGGAATTTCATGGAATTCTATGGGATCAGGAATCTCTGCCGCGGCACGGGCTGGAATTCCTGGCCTGGGATTTGGGATTTGGGAATTTTATCCTGGAAAAGCTGGAGAGGAGCTCCAAGAGGATCTTTCCCAAAAATCTCCCGGATTTTCCAAGGGATTGGAAAATTCCAGAGGATCCCAAACTCCTGGAATTCCTGCCGGGAATCTCCTGCAGTGCCTGGAATGGGACTGGGGAATTTTGGGGTTGGGGATTTTTGGGATTTGGGATTTGAGGATTTTGGGGATTTGAGGATTTTTGGGATTTGAGATTTTTGGGGTTTGGGATTTTTGGGAATTTTGGGATTTGGGGTCTGGGATTCGGGAAGGGTTTGGAGCTCCGTGAGGAGCCGGGGCCGAGCTCCCACCTGGGCAGGGCTCACCTGTCCCTGTCTCACCTGTGCAGATCTCACCTGTCAGTTCTCCCCTCACCTGTGTCACTGCTCACCTGTGCAGGTGCTCCCCATGGGAGGAGTCACCTGCGTCAGCTCTCACCTGGGCAGGTGTTCCCTGTCCCCTGCAGGTCCTCACCTGTGTCAGCTCTCACCTGTGTCAGTTCTCCTCTCACCTGTGCAGGTGTTCCTCTGTGCTCACCTGTGCAGGGTCTCACCTGTCCCAGGTGTTGATTTGTGTAGGTTCTCACCTGTGTCAGTGCTCACCTGTGCAGGGTCTTCCTGTCCTGATCCGCTCTCACCTGTTCAGGTTTTCCCCTCACCTGTTCTGGTCACACCTGTCCCAGGGAATTCTGGGAAATTCCCGGGATTATCCCTGGATTCCGCCGCTCCGGAATTCCCAGAAATCCTTCATTAAAAAATCAGGAATTTCCGTGGAGAAAGAAAAAAAAATTCCTTGGGAATTCCGATTTTCCTGCTGCTTTTTTCTGGGATTATCCCATTGGGGATGGAATTCTCGGTGGGAATTTTGGGAATTCCAAGGAATTCCCACCTTGGAATTTCCCCATTCCCATGGAAAAGCCGCTAGGATTGGGAATTAATAGGGAAATTAATTGGGATCCCTCATTAAGATTCAAATTTATTCGGGAATATTCAAATGAATCCATGGATATTTAAATTAATCCGGGAATGTTTCTGTCACTTCCCAACAAATAAAGCTTGGAATTTTTTTCTCATTAAAGGAGGAATTTGGAATGGAAAATCAATAATAGAGAAATAATTATTAATTATTAATTAATGATTAATCGATAATGGGAGAATTCGCTTGGAAAATCCCAGGAAAAGTTGGGAATTCTGCTCCCGGATTTCCTCCTCTGCATCCAAAAAAAAAAAAAAAAAAAAAAAAAAAGTCCTGAATATTCCAGCTGGGAATAATTTGGGAAAAATTCCCGCGGGAAAACCGGAATTTTTAAGGAATTTTCGTGGCTTTGATCCAGTTTTCCAATGATCCAGAGAATTCCCAGAATTCCCATAAAATGCCACAAATTCCTCCCAGAATTCCAGCTCTCCCCAGGGAAAATTCACCTGGAATTCCACAGAAATTCCAGGAATTCCCCCATGGATTTTTCCAGCTCCAGTGGAATTTTGGGATTCTCCTTCCCCGATATTCCAGAGCCTTTGGAGCTCCAAATTTCCAGGATCAGGAATTTTCAGGATAATTTTCCCCAAATTCCTGTGGGAATTCCCCCCAAAAAATTTCCTTTCCCTTGGATAAAAATTCCTGGAATTCCTGGAGCTGCTCCAGGGATTTTATCCCAAATTTTTCCCAGAGCTGGAGGAGCCTCGGGATAATTCCCAAGGAATTTGGGACCCTCTGGGAATTCTGGGAATTCCCAGCTCGGGAATCACTCACAGGAAAATCAGGATAAATCCCGGTGGGAATCAAAGGAATCCCGGGAATTTGGGGGAATTTCAGGGAATTCTCAGTGTGGAAATGACTCCCTGGAATTTTTGGAAAATCGGGATAAATTCCGGTGGGAATGGGGGAGGGGCGGGAAGGTGAATAAATTCCCGGTGGGAATCTCGGGAATCAAAGGAATCCCGGGAATGACTCCTATGGAAATTTGTGGGGAAAATCGGGGTAAAAATCCCGGTGGGATCGGGGCGGGGGGGGGGGAGGGGAGGGGAAATTCCTGGAGAAATTCCCGCTGGAAAAGCGGAAGCATCCCGGGATTCCCGGCGGGAATTCCCGAGCCCCGGCCCGGCATTCCAAGGGTTAAGCGCTGCCATTTTGTTCCCGGAGATTTCTCGGGAATGGCGCGGAAATGGCAGCGCTTAACCCTTGGAATGCCGGAACCGGGAATCCCTGCGGGATCCGGGAATTCCCCTCCCCTCCCCCAACCCCCCCTCTCTCCTTTCCTGGGAATTCCCATCCCAAAATTCCGGAAAAACCGGGATCGGGGTTTTTTCCCCAAAGGGGATGATCCCGCTTTTCCACCTGTTGTTATCCCGAATTTTGGGATGGAAAAATGTGGGATTGGCGCTGAATTCCCAAAGAAAATTTGGAGTTTTTTTCTGGGATTGACACATCCAAGAAAGCCGGGAATTCCCGTGGACTTTCCTGGGAAATGCCAGGATTTCTGAGTTCTGATGGGAAAAAAAAAAAAATCCCAGAAAAATGAATTCCCAGGAATTTTGGGATGATCCGAGGCCGGGGTACCCAGAAATCCATGGAAAATATTCCCTGAGGAGCCTTGGAAGTGTTTGAATCCCAATTTTCCACCTCTGGGAATTTTCTTTTCCTGAATTTTGGTTGTTTGGAATTTTTGGCTCCCAAAATTCCTGGGGCTGGGTGGGAAAAACTCGGGAGAGGAATTCCAGGATGTGGGAAAAGATGGAATTTTGCAGCCCCAAGTTTCTCCTTTTTCCATTGGACTTTTATTGGAATTTTAATTTTATTTGGGAATTTCCCTCCGAATCCAACCCCGTTCCTGGAATAACACCTGGAAAAATTCTTAAAATCCTGCTTTGCCAAGTTTTTCCTGGGATTTCTGAGGAATTTTTTCCCTCTTTTTTTCCTGCCCTGGGTGCTGGGATGGGCTGGGATTCTCCTGGGAAAGGAAAAACAATGGGAATTCCCTTTTCCAGGAATTTTCCAGGGATTTCCCAGCCCCTTTTCCAGAATTTTTCCTGTCCTTTTCCATCCCTTTTCCAGGACTTTTCCATACTTTTTCCAGCCCCTTTTCCAAGGAGTTTTCAAGCTTTTTCCATCTCTTTTCCAGTTTTTTTTTCCAGTTCTTTTTCCCAAGTTTTTCCATCCCATTTTCAGGACTTTCCCCTCCCTTTTCCCATCCCTTTTCCAGGATTTTTCCCCTCCCTTTTCCATCTCTTTCCCAGGGATTTTCCAGCCCCTTCCCCCTCCCTTTTCCCTTCCCTTTTCCAGAATTTTTCCAGGATTTTTCTTTCTCTTTTCCATCCTTTTTCCAAACCCCTTTCCCATTTTTTTCCCATCTCTTTTCCGGGATTTTCCCCCTCCTTTTCCCGGATTTTCCCACCCTTTCCTGAGTTGCTTTTCCCAAAGTTTTCTCGGACTTTGTCCCTCTGGAACCAAAGGGATTTGGTCACAAAATCCCGGGAATTTTAACCCCTTCGTGTCTCCGTTTCCCAAGATTCCCCCCCCCCCCCCTTTCCCAGCATTTTTTAACCCTTTGATGTCTCCCCGTTCCCGGGATTTTTAACCTTTTGGATTCCTCCTTTTTCCCACTGATTCCCCCTTCTTTCTTGGTATATTTTTCCCGGATTTTTCCCCTGCCATTCCCAATATTTTTAACCCTTTCCCGGGATCTTTTCCCCTCCTTTCCCAGCACTTTTTAACCCTTTGCTGTCTCCCCTTTCCCGGGAATTTTAACCCTTTGGTGCCTCCGTTTTCCCACAGCTCCCCAAAACTTACGTGGGATTTGTTCCCCCTTTTCCGGGGGTATTTTCCCAGGATTCCCCCCCGCCATTCCCGGTGTTGTTTAACCCTTTCGTGGCCTCCCCTCCGTGCCAGGCCCTCACCATGAGCGAGGACTCATGCCGCACCCGCAGCCAGAAGCGAGCCCTGGAGCGGGAGTCGGAGCCGGAAAATAAAAAACTCAGGATGGACAAAGGAATTCTGGGATCCGACCTCAGCTCCGAGGGGGAAATGAAAATCAAAGCAGATCCTGGGGCCGGGAAAATCCCGGGAATGCTGAAAAGTGGGGAAGTCAAAGCCACCATCAAAGTGGAGCTGCCGGCCGGGGATGAGCCCGTGGATATGAGCACATCCAAAGGGTGAGGATTCCATGGAGTTCCGGGAATTCCGGGAGGTGGGAAAGGCTTTGGATCCCTTCTCATCCCGGCTTTTATTGGGATAGAGCTGGAGTTGAGTTTTTGGGAAGTTCTGCTGTCACATTCCTGGTTTTTCCCTTTGGAATTGTGGAAAAATTGGGAGGAGAATCCCGGGAATGTTTTAGGTGGGAAAGCTGCTCCCATTCCAGGGGTGATTCCTGCTGATCCAAACCCATCCCAGCTGAATTTCCTTGGATGGAATTGCTGGAATTCCAGCAGGAAAAGGAGTTTGGGTGTGAGGAATGAGTTCCCAGCTCATTATCCCGACCCAGCCCATCCCAATTTTCCAGCTCCAGGAAAAAAGCTGGGAATGCTCCAGCTGTGCCAATTCCAGAGGGAAATCCCTGGATTTGGGGATTCTCTGGATTTGGAGTTTCCCTGAATTTGGGGATTCCCTGGCTTGCTGTGCCCTCTAGAGGACATTCCCAACCCTTTGGAATTTTCCTGAAGTTCCTGCCCTGGGCCCTTTTCCCAGCCCTGGAATTCCCTGGGTGGCTGGAAAAGGATTGGGAAAGGGATGGAAGAGCATCGGGAAAAGGGGCTGGGAAAAAGGCAGGAAAAGCCTAGGAAAAGGGGTTGTAAAAGGGGCTGGAAAGGGCTGGAAAAATCTTGGAAAAGGACTGGGAAAACCTTGGAAAAGAGAAAAAACTTTGGAAAAAGGGTTGGAAAAAGGGCCAGAGAAGGGGATGGAAAAGTGCTAGGAAAAGGAACTGGAAAACAGATGGGGAAAGGGCTGGAAAAGCACTGGAAGTGCAGAACTCGGGCTGTGCTGATTCCCAGCCCATTCCCAGTTCATTCCCGATCCGTTCCGGGTTCTTTCCCAGTCCATTCCTGGTCCATTTCCGATCCATTCCTGGTTCATTCCAGGTCCATTCCGGGTTCTTTCCTGATCCGTTCCCGGTCCATTCCCGGTCCATTCCCGGTCCATTCCCGGTCCATTCCCGGTCCATTCCCGGTCCATTCCCGGTCCGTTCCCGGTCCATTCCCGGTTCGTTCCCGGTTCATTCCCGGTCCATTCCCGGTCCGTTCCCGGTCCATTCCCGGTCCGTTCCTGGTCCATTCCCGGTCCATTCCCGGTCCGTTCCCGGTCCATTCCCGGTTCGTTCCCGGTTCATTCCCGGTCCGTTCCCGGTTCATTCCCGGTTCGTTCCCGGTCCGTTCCCGGCTGTGCTGATCCCGGTGTGTCCCTGTCCCGCAGGGATTCCCGCCGGGACCGGGACCGGGACCGGGATCGCCGCGTTCCCTCCCCGGATGTGATCGTGCTGTCGGACAACGAGCCCTCGAGCCCCCGCGTGAACGGATTGTCCCGGATCCCCCTCCCGGAGCCCGGATCCGAGGCCCTGCTGGTGAGAAACACGGGAAAAATCCGGGATTGGGCTGGGAAAATCCTGGGATTGGGTCAGAAAAACAACCAGGATTGAGTTGGAAAATCCCAGGATTGTCCCAGATTCAAGGCGCTCCTGGTGAGTCCAGTGGGAAATCCGAGACTGGGATGGAAAAACCCGGGATTGGGTTGGGAAAAATCTGGGATTGGGTTGGGAAAAATCTGGGATTGTCATTGTCCTGGACCTGAGGCTCTCCTGCTGAGTCCAATGGGAAAAATCCAGGATTGGATGGGAAAATCTGGGATCTGTCTCTCTCCTTTCCTCCCCATGTGTTTTTCCCGGATTTTCTTGGATTTTTCTGGATTTCCCCGGATTTCCCTTATGTTTTTCCCCTCATATTTTCCCTGTTTTTCCCCTGATGTTTTTCCCATTTTTACCGTTTTCCCCTGATGTTTTCCCCGTTTTCCCCTGATGTTTTCCCCGTTTTCTCCTGATGTTTCCCCCGTTTTCCCTGGTGATTTTCCCCGTTTTCCCTGGTGTTTTCCCCGTTTTCCCCTGGTGTTTTCCCCGTTTTCCCTGGTGATTTTCCCGTGTTTGCCCCGTTCCCAGCGGAGCCCGGAGCAGCGGGAGCGCCTGATCAAGCAGCTGCAGGAGGAGCTGAGGCTGGAGGAGGCCAAGCTGGTGCTGCTGAAGAAACTGCGCCAGAGCCAGAGCCAGAAGGAGAGCCCGGCCCCCAAGGTGGGAAATCCCCAAATCCCCAATTTTCCAACCCTTCCATCCCGGGATTCTCAACTCCCTGCTCTGTCCTTTTCCAGAGATTTTTTTTTTTAATTTTTTTTAAAATTTTATTTTATTTTTTAAGATGGTTTGGGGGGCTTTTTTAGATTTTTTGGGGGATTTTTAAAGATTTTTTTCAGGATTTTTTTTTAGATTTTTAAAAAAAAATTTTAGATTTTTTGGGGGGATATTTTTTATAATTTTTCCTGGATTTTTAGCTTTTTTTTCTGGGATTTCTTAAGATTTTTTTTTTTATTTTTAAATTTTTTGGGGGCTTTTAAAATATTTGGGGGGAGGAATTGTTTTTAGATTTTTTCCCTGGATTTTTTGCTCTTTTTTTCTAGGATGTTTTAAGTTTTTTTTTCTGAGATTTTAAAAAATTTTTGAGGGGATATTTTTAGATTTTTTTCCTGGGAGTTTTTAGCCCTTTTCATGGAATTTTTCAAGCCTTTTTTTTTCCTGGGATTTTTAAGCCTTTTCCTGGATTTTTTAAAGCCCTTTCCTGGGATTTTTTTTTACTCAATTCTGGTAATTTTTAAAGCATTTTCACAGGATTTTTTAACCCTTTCCCAGGATTTTTCACCTCCTCCCCTTTCCTGCATTTTCCCGGAATTCCAAGGGCTCCAGGATTAAACCTGAACATCCCTGAACCCTGCTGGGAACAGAACTCTCGGAATTCCCAGAATTCCTGGAATGAGGAATGAGCTGGGAATGCCCAGAGCAGGGCAGGAATTTCTCCTGAATTTCTGAACATCCCAAAGATTTTCCTCAAATTTTATTTTTTTTCTTTTTCCTGCTGGAATTCTGGAAATGCTGAGGTCCCAAATTCCCAAGGATTTTCCTTCTAGTCCCTGAGGATTTTCCCACTAATTCCCAATTTCTCGAGGATTTTCCTGCTAATTCCCAAGGATTTTCCCACTGAATCCCAAATTCCTGAGGATTTTCCCACTACTTCCTAAATTCCCAAGAATTTTCCTGTCAACCCCCAAGGACTTTCCCACTAATTCCCAAATCCCCAAATTCCTGAGGATTTTCCCACTATTTGCCAAATTCCCAAGGATTTTCCTGTGAATCCCCAAGGATTTTCCCCCAAATTCCCGAGGATTTCCCCTCTAATCCCAATTCCCTTCCCACCTGCAAACCCAGGAGGAGCTGAATCCAATCCCGAGGATTCCCCCAGGATTTTCCCCCAGGATTTCCGTGCCCATCCCGGATTTTCCTCCCCCCTCTCTCTCTGTATTCCCACTTTTCCTCACCTCTTCCCTCTGCTCTTTTCCCACTTTTTTTTCCTTTTCCAGCTTTCCTCGGCTCCCTCTGGAAGCGCTGCGGCCACGCCCCCGCCCTTGGTGCGGGGTCCTCAGGCTCTTCCCGCTGGGAAAACTTCCCTCCAGGTCAGTGGGAGCCGGGAAAAATCCCGGGAAAAATCCTGGAAAAATCCCAGAAAAATTCCGGGAAAAAAAATCCCGGGAAAAGCTGCCAGGATTGCCCAGCTCCCACTTTTTTTTTTTTTTTTTTTTTTTTTTTTTAAGAATAAAAGGGGAAAAGTGGGAATGGGATTTCTCAGGGGGTGTTTTCCAGCTGGGCTTGGTGATCCCAGGGATTCCTTTGGAATTCCTTGGGAATTCTGGCTGGGATTGGTGAGGGAATCCCGGGATTCTCTGTGAGGGAATTCATGGATTTTTTTATGAGGGAATTCCTGGATGTTTTGTTAGGGAATCAAGGAATTCTCTCTGGAATTGCTGAGCGAATCCCAGGATTTTCTGGAATTGCTGAGGGATTTCCTTGAAGGAATCATGGGGTTCTCTGGGAGGGAATTTCTGGTGGATTTTTTGTCAGGGAATCCCAGGATTCCCTCAGGAATTGCTCAGGGAATCCCAGGATTTTCTGTGAGGAAATCCCAGGATTTTCTCCGGAAGAGTTCAGAGAATTATGGAATTTTTTCTGTGAAAATGGAATTTTTTTGCTCAGGGAATCCCAGGATTCAGGGTTGGAAAAATCCCTCAACCAAATCCTGGCAATTTCAGGGAAGGAAATTTATCCCAGCAATTCCGATGGAATTTTGGATGAATTAACCTGGATTGGATTTTTCTGGAATTGTCCAGGAATTCCAGAGGGAGGAGCTGAGTGATTGTGTGGGAATGGGATGGAAATTCCCAACATCCCAAATCCTGGCATTCCAGACCCTGGGAAGGGGGAACATTCCAGGATTGGGATTTTTTTAGGAATATTGGGAATATCCCAATTTCAGGATTGGAATCCCAGGAATCCTTGGGCAGCAGCTTTTCCAAACTCCTCTCTCCTCATTCCTTTCCTCATTCCTCTTCCAGGATTTTTCCAAAGTGTTTTTTTCTTTTTTTTTTTTCCCTCCTCCCTTTCCCTGCTTTTCCTTTCCCTCTTCCAGGATTTTTTTCCCAGTTTTTTTTCCTTTCTGGGATTCCTTTTACTCTTCCATGATTTTTCCTGAAGCTTTTCCTTTCTCCTCATTCCTCTTCCAGGATTTTTCCCCAATTTTTTCTTCCCTCCTCCCTTTTCCTCCCTGCTTTTCTTCTCCCTTCACAAATCCCAACATTTCCAGTCCCCCTTCCCACAATTCCCAAAGATTTTTTTCCCCATTTCTGCCAATTTTTCCTCATTTTTTCTCCTTCCTTTCCCTCATCCATGATTTTTCCCAAGGTTTTCCTTCTGTCCACAAATCCCAACGTTTCCATTCCTCATTCACAACATTCCAAACACTTTTTTCCCCATTTTCCCCCCATTTTTTCCTTTTCCCCCCATTTTTCCCATTTTCTCTCCACTTCCCCCCATTTTCTCCCCATTTTTCCCTCATTTCCCCCATTTTTTTTTCCCCATTTTTTCCCCCATTTCCCCCCCATTTTCCCTCATGCCCCCACTCCGTGCTGACTCTCTCTTTTCCCGGATTTTTCCCGATTTTCCAGCCCTCCTCCAGCCGCATTCCCGGCTCGGGGATCCCCCCTCCTCTGCTCCGGGGGGGCCAGGCAGCCTCAGCCAAGCTGGGATCGCAGCAGAGCCCCCAGATCGTGATGCCCCCCCTGGTCCGAGGGGCCCAGGTGAGCTTTTCCCATTCCAGGAAAAAAATAATAATTAAAAAAAAATCTGGGAATTCTCCCCCCACTGCCCTTGGTTGGGTCAAATATCCCAAATATTCCAGGGGGGGTTGGTGTTCTCACTCAAAAAAAAAAAAAAAGGATTTTCTGGCAGTTTGGGGGTTAATTTGTGCCATTCTGGGGTTTCTTCGCATTTGTGTCTCGTTGATATTCCCAATTTTCCACAGATTCCCAATCCCATTTTCTGTGTTTTCCCAACAAATCCACTCAGAAACTTGGGAATCTGGGGCTGGAATGCTCAGAGCATTTCTTACCCTGTGGTTTTGGAGGGAAAGGGAAGAACATTCCAGGTGTTGCTCCAGGCTTTTTTTTTTTCCCCTCTGTACCTCGTTGAGTCCCATGTTTCCCTGGATTCCCAAGCCCCTTTTCCACGTTTTCCCAGCAAATCCACACGATCCGGCAGCACTCGAGCACGGGCCCGCCGCCGCTGCTGCTGGCCCCGCGCGCCTCCGTGCCCTCGGTGCAGATCCAGGGCCAGAGAATCATCCAGCAGGGCCTGATCCGCGTGGCCAACGTGCCCAGCGCCAGCCTGCTCGTCAACATCCCCCAGGTGAGCGTTCCCAGTGGGAATTCCTGTCGGGAATGGGCTGGCAGGGATGGGAATCAGGGCCTGGCTGGTGCCATCAGACCAGGCTGGCAGTGCCCCCGCGGGTGCCACAGCCCTGGGTGGCACCAGGGACTCCTGATTCCCAGTGATCCCATTCCCAGTGATCCCAATGGTCCCAGTGATCCCAATGATCCCATTCCCCGATTCCCAGTGATCCCAATGATCCCATTCCCCGATTCCCAGTGATCCCAATGATCCCATTCCCTGTTTCCCAGTGATCCCAATGATCCCATTCCCCGATTCCCAGTGATCCCCGTGATCCCAGTGATCCCATTCCCCGATTCCCAGTGATCCCCGTGATCCCAGTGATCCCATTCCCCGATGCCCAGTGATCCCAGTGATCCCATTCCCCGATTCCCAGTGATCCCCGTGATCCCAGTGATCCCATTCCCCGTGATCCCAGTGATCCCATTCCCCGATGCCCAGTGATCCCAGTGATCCCCGTGATCCCAGTGATCCCATTCCCCGATGCCCAGTGATCCCAGTGATCCCATTCCCCGATTCCCAGTGATGCCATCTCTGTCTGCAGGCGTCCCCCACGTCCCTGAAGGGCTCGGCCGTGGCCTCGGGCCAGGCTGGCAGTGTCCCCGGGGGGGCCCCGGCGCTGGGCGGCGCGGGCGAGGCCCCGGGCAGCCGCCAGGCCGCGGCCAAGCTGGCGCTGCGCAAGCAGCTGGAGAAGACGCTGCTCGAGATCCCCCCGCCCAAGCCGCCCGCGCCCGAGATGAATTTCCTGCCCAGCGCCGCCAACAACGAGTTCATCTACCTGGTGGGGCTGGAGGAGGTGGTGCAGAACCTGCTGGAGAGCCAAGGTGGGCACGGCACGGGTAAAGCCAGGCTTAGACCGGGCGGGAGTAATTTAAACCTGACAGGAATGCAGTGTTTAAAACTGGCAGGGGTCGTTTAAACCTCTCAGTAATGCAGGGTTTAAACCTGACAGGGATCATTTAAACCTGGCTGGGGTCGTTTAAAACTGGCAGGGGTCATTTAAACCTGACAGGAATGCAGAGTTTAAACCTGGCAGAAATTATGGAAATCTGACAGGAGTCATTTAAAATTGGCAGGGATCATTTAAACCTGGCAGCAATCATTGAAACTTTACAGAAATCATTTAACCTTTACAGGCATCATTGAAACTTGACAGAAATAATTTAAACTTTACTGAAATGCAGGGTTTAAAACTAGCAGAGATCATTTAATCCTGGCAGGGATCATTGAAACCACGCTGGAGCTGACCCGCCATGTTTGTCCCTCAGGGAAAGTGGCACTGAGGCTGAGCCGCCATGTTTGTCCTTCGCAGATGGCCACACTAGAGCTGACCCGCCATGTTTGTCCCTCAGGGAAGGTGTTGGTGGCCAGTCCCAGGTTTTTGTCCCTCAGGGAAGGTGTTGGTGGCCAATCCCAGGTTTTTGTCCCTCAGGGAAGGTGTTGGTGGCCAATCCCAGGTTTTTGTCCCTCAGGGAAGGTGTTGGTGGCCAATCCCAGGTTTTTGTCCCTCAGGGAAGGTGTTGGTGGCCAATCCCAGGTTTTTGTCCCTCAGGGAAGGTGTTGGTGGCCAATCCCAGGTTTTTGTCCCTCAGGGAAGGTGGCAGTGGCCAATCCCAGGTTTTTGTCCCTCAGGGAAGGTGGCGGTGGCCGTGTCCTGCCGCGAGCCCTACCTGTGTGCCCAGTGCCACACGGACTTCACGTGCCGCTGGCGGGAGGAGAAGAACGGCACCATCATGTGCGAGACCTGCATGGCCTCCAACCAGAAGAAGGCCCTGAAGGCCGAGCACACGAACCGGCTCAAGGCCGCCTTCGTCAAGGCCCTGCAGCAGGAGCAGGAGATCGAGCAGAGGATCCTGCAGCAAACGGCTCCTCCTGGGCAGCCCAAGGCCGAGCCCGTGGGGCAGCACCACGCGCTCAAGCAGGTGAGGGCCCCACCCCGGCACGGCCACGGCGTCCAGAAACCGGGAAAATGCTGGGAGATGTCCCGAAGGTTCAGTTGTGGCTTTGGGGAGTTTGGCCCACAGGTTGGGTTGAGGGTGGGTGCTAAAAAGCATCCAGTGCCACAAATCAGACAATCCCAAAGATCATCCAGTCACAAAAATCAGTCCCAAAGATCATCCACTCCCAAAGATTACCCTGTCCAGCCCCCAAAGATCATCCAATCCCATAAATTATCCAGTCCCAAAAATCAGCCAATTCAGTCCCCAAAAATAATCCAATCCCAAAAATCATCCAGTCCTAAAAATCATCCAATCCCAAAGTTAATTCCTCATCCCACAACCGCAAATCGCCCCCCCAAAAAGAAACCCAACAAAAAACCCCCAAATCTTTATTGACCGCAAAAACCCGTTGGAATTTTTTTATCCCAGATTTTTTTTTTTTTCGGTCCCTGTGGTTTTATTTTTTTTTCCCAGAGCTCCAGCCAGATGTCCCGAGGTGCTGGCGCTTCCCGAGGGGTCCTGCACGCCTTCAGCCCCTCTCCCAAAATTCAGAGCTCCTCTTCCAGCGCTGCCCTCGGCAGCCGGCCCGGAAAGCACGCCGAGAGGTCGGGCAGCAAGGGCAGCACAGGAGCCTGGAAGAAAAATCCCATCAACACAGGTATGGCAGCCCAAAAAACTGCTTTTCTTTGGGATCGTGGGGAAAAAAAAAAAATCAGTTTGTTGCGGTGTTAATTTGAGGTTTATTTTTGGTTAGTTCATCGATTTGTGTGGTGGTGCGAAGAATTGTTTGTTGATTTCTTGTTGGGAAAGTAGAGTTGGTGTGAATTTTAAAGGGCAGGAAGAAAATTTTGTTGGGAATTTTCCTGATGGATTTCTTGGGATTCTATTCCCAACACCTTCACCCATCACTTCATAATTTCATTCTAGTGAGCTCAAATCCTGATTTTTGATCCAAAATCTTCGCATTTTTTGGGATGGGTTTGGAACCTGAATGCGCCATATCCCACTGGGATAATCCATATGTAAATCCCACTTTTCCATTAATATTTGGCCTTTTTTTTTCATTATTTCCCCTCATTCCCAAGCAATTCCAGAATTCCAGAGATCACAAATCTGTTATCGGGATGATTTTGGCACTAAATCCCGGCAGGATAATCCATATTTAAATCTTCCTTTCCCATGGGATGTTTTCATTCTTTCCCCTCATTCCCGAGCTATTCCACATCTCCCTAATTCCGGAATTCCCTTTCTCCCCTGCAGGTGGGGCCCTGCCCTTCGTCAGCCCCGCTCTGGCCGTGCACAAATCGGCCTCGGCCGTGGACCGGCAGCGCGAGTATCTGCTGGATATGATCCCGCCCCGCTCCATCCCACAGTCGGCCACGTGGAAATGATTCCCCAGGGACAGCTTGGCCAGGCTCTGCCATCCTTTCTATTTCTATTTTTATTTTTATTTTTTTGTTGGTTTGGTTTTTTTTTCTACCACAATTCCGTGGAATCTGCTTTAAATCCCAGCTGGAGAACGCCCCGAGGCTCTTCTAGGATGCGACACCACCACTCCTCATCCGTCCCCGTCACCGCGGCCTCCGTCGGCTCCCAGATTTTTCATGGAAGCTGGCAGGGGGAAATAAAAAAAAAGGGGGAAGAATTCCTTAATTTTTTTTTTTTTTTTTTCCCCCCAGTATTTAGTTTTGGAATTTTTTTGGCACCAGCACAAAAAAAAAATTAATAATAATAATAAAGGACTCAGCGACTCCTCTCTCTCTCTCTGCCTTCACCGCCGAACTTTTTGCCGGGAACGCTCTGGAATTCCGGAATTTTGGGGTGTGGACAGAGGAATTCCAGCCCCGTCCTGCGTTCAGTGAGCCGAGTGCACGGCTGCTCCTTTTCCCTGCTCCTCGTCCAGCCGGGAAATCAGGCGGCACATCCCGAACTATTCCCAAAATTCCGACGATTCCGCCAAGAAGAAAGTGCAAATTCCCGACTCCGGCTGAGTTTGGTTTGGTTGGTTGTTGTTGTTTCGTTTTTTGTTTTTTTTTCTTCTTTAAGGATCGGCTGCCTCCCAAAACTTGGCTGGGAAGGGGGAATTGCTGCGGGACAATTCCCACTTTTTTTCCTTGGATTCTGCTTGGAATAGACTTCGGAACCGTTGGTAGTTCCCAAACCTTGAGAGACACAAAAAAACAAACAAACAAACAAACAAAAAATCCGCCTTTGGTTCTTTCTCATCCCGCGAATTTTGGGCCTTCCTGACGATTCCCAGAGACTCCAAAGCGAAACTTTTGGGGAAGTTTTTTTTTTTTTTTCCTTTGGGAGGGTTGGTTAGGTTGGTTGGTTATTACTTTTTTATTTTTTCCTC
Organism: Sturnus vulgaris; assembly: GCF_052056855.1. NCBI lineage: Eukaryota > Metazoa > Chordata > Aves > Passeriformes > Sturnidae > Sturnus > Sturnus vulgaris. The sequence continues at coordinate 151,641 of NC_142268.1, read as the reverse complement.
TTCTGTTGTTGTTTTGAGGGATATTATTCCAAAATTTATAGGAATTCCAGAAGCTGATGCAGGCAGGGAGGGTTGGGAGCGATTCTCACCGGGAATTCCAGCCATTCCCAATCCTTCCCTCCGTGATTCCGGTTCTTCCAGGCATCCCAAGCATCCTCCTGTATCCATTTGGGATAGAATTTTCCTTTTTTTTTTTTTTTTTTTTTTTTTGGAATTCCAGAGGTTCAACCCAAAATCCATCTGGGACCAGTTTGGTTTCATTTTGGTTTCTCATCCTCTTTTTCCTTGGGCTTCTTCCTGAATTCCAGACCAATCCAAGGGGCAGAATTCCAGGCCTTAGAAGAATTCTTTGGGAAATTTTCTTGGGGAAATTATAAATATATATAATTTAGAGATCTATATATTTAAAAAAAAAAAAAAAAAAAAAAGGGGAAAAAATTCAGGAAAAGCCAGATTTATTTTCTTAGGAATTGCTGAAGCTAAGAATTCCTTCGGGATCATCCTGAGTGACAAAACCCCCCACTTTCCCCACTTTTCCTGGCGTTTCAATATTTAGGGATTTAGGTTAGGGGGAAAAAAAAAAAAATCCAAAACTCGTTTTCCAAACTGGGATTCGTTGGATTAAAAAAAACCCGGAATTCCCTCCTGGATGCAGATTTTGTTTTGTTTTTTTTTTTTTCCGTAGGGATGTGAAGAGTTCAAATTTGGGAATTGGGTTGGAAATTTGGAATTTGGAGTTTTCTTTTCATTCCAGGCTTGGATTGGGAGATGCCGACACAGGGGTGACGTGGAATTCTGTAAATTCCATCAGATTTGATGGAAAAGTTGCCGTTCCTTTCCCACATGGAATTTTTTGGGGTTGGTTCAGGGGGGATTTTCCTCTCCTGTGTTTTTTGGTTTTTTTTCCTCATGGATGCCAGCATTTGGAAAAAGTTCATTTATTCCCCCAAAAAATCCCAACAAAACTGCTCCAATTAAAATCCATATTTTTTTTTTAGGGGTTGGTTTATTCCTGTGTTTGGATGATTCCTGAAAAAAAAAAAAAAACAAACAAAAAAAACCCCCAGGGAATGAAATGGGAGCAAAAGGATTCCATGGGATAAAAACAATGTCAAAACTTTCTGGATCCCAGCAGAATTCCCTTGGAAATTGGAATTTCAGCCAACCCTGGATTGTGAAAATATTCGGGAATGTTGGAATTGAAGGATTTGGAATTAAAAATCCAAACAAGTCTCTGTGTCCACACTTCCAAATGTTCCATCCTTATTTTTTTTTTGATGGATAATTCAGGATAAATCCCCCCCAAAAAAATTGGGGGAGATTTGTTTGGAAGGGGAGGGAAAATCCAGCATGGAATGAGGTTGGAGAAACCCAAAAGATTTTATGGAATGAGGTCGAAACTCAGAATTCCCACCCAGAATAAGGCTGAAAAATCAAAAATATTTATGGAATAAGGCTGGAAATCCAAAATAATTTATGGAATGGGGCTGAAACTCAGAATTCAGTCTGGAATGTAGCTGGAAAAATCCAAATTCCCGCCTGGAATGCAGCTCCTGGGATCCAGCCTGGTTCTGACGTGGTTTTTACCAGTTTTTCCTTGGAATGTTGCTGGGAATTTGGAGGATTTGTTTTTATTCCATCCAAATTTGGGATTGATCTTGGGAAAAGATTCCATGTTGGAATGCCAGAATGGTTTTTCCTTCCCAAAATTCCATGTTCCCGTGGTTTTTTTTTTTTGTTGTTGTTTTTTTGGGGGGGTTTGGGATGGTTCAGGTTCAAAGTTGTTCCAGGTCTTCAATACAGATTTTCCAAACCTCTTCCGGGTCTCCTTTTTCCAGGAAAAAAAAAAAAAAAAAAAAAAAAGGGAAAAACAAGGAAAAAAAAAATCTCAATGAAACAGAAAATTCCCGTGTGGGAATTGTGGAATTCTGCCCTGGAAAGGAAAATGTTTGGGAATGGTGGAGGAGGGGGGAATTTGGGAACAAATCTTGGGTTTATTCCTGCTGCTGGATCCCCTTGGGGATTCTCTGAGGCCTTTTGGATCTCCTTGGGGATTCTGGAATCCCTGAGATCGGTTGGATCCATTTTGGGATTCATGAAATCCTGAGATCTTTGGGATTCCCAAATCCTTGAGGCTGTTGGATTCCCTTTGGAATTCTCAAATCCCTGAGATCTCCTGAATCTCCTTTGGAATTCCCAGATCCCTGAGAGATCTTGAATCCCTTTTGGAATTATGGAATCCCTGAGATCTCTTGGATTCCCTTTTGGAATTCCCAAATCCCAGAGATCCACGGGAACCCCACCCAACCCTTCGACTCCCACAGATCCCTGGGGATCCTGGATCCCATTTTCCCATTTTCCTGCTCTTCCCGAGCTTTGCTGCATGGGCTGTTCCGGGGGGGCTCCGGCCCCCGGGTCCAGGGGGTCCCTAAAGCCATAAAATTCCCGCTCGGAGCCGCCGGGATTTTGGGATTTTTCTAGGACACCGCGGATAACGAGGAAGCACCGTTGTACTTTAGATTTTAGCAACTTGTAAAATAAAAAATTTAAAAAAAAATAATCCCGGATTTTCATGGGAAAATTCCCGCGGTGGAATTCGGGAGCTGTGGTGTGGGGTTTTTTGTTTTTTTTTTTTTTTTTTTCTTGGATTTCGGGATTTGGATTTTTGCCATGGAAAAGAAAAAAAAAATACCAGAAAAACAAAAGGGGGGGTTGGAAATTTTTTCTATCCAAGGTTTTTCTTCCTCAGCATTCCCAACTTGGAAAAAAGGTGATTGCCCAAATTTTTTATATTCCAGGGATTCCTGTACCTGCCATTCCTGAGGAAAATGTAGGAAATCCAAAATTCCAGCGGATTTGGGATTGGGTTTTATTCCATGTCCATTTTTATCCTCATTTCTGGAATTCTCCCTTTACTCCTGGATTCCTCTGGCCAATTATCCCTTTATTTTGGAGGGAAGAATTGGAATTGACTTCCCAAAATTCAATCCCAGATGGAAATCTGGGAATTTGGGCTACAGGAGGGGGGGTGAAATGGAGGAAATTTGGGGAGATTTTGGGAAAAAGTTCCAAATTTGGCTCCTTTTTCCCCTTCCTTTGGGAATGACGGAGAGCAGGGTGGGATTTTTTTCCCCCCATGAATTTGTTGTGACTCAAAATATTCCGGAATAAATCCCAAAATGTAATAATGCTCACTAATCCCGCCAGCGGAAGGATCTGGAATAGATAATTAATAATTAACTAATTATTAATTAGGGGGTTGGCATTGGAATGACTATAAACAGAGAATTCCCAGGATTTCAGGGATCAGGATGCATCTCATGGATCACCCAAAGCCGGATCTCCTCCCTCCTCTGCCAAGGTTTATTCCCAAAAAATTCCCAGGAAAACGGAAGAACAGGAAAAGAAGACAGCAAAAATCTGGGATTTTTTGTGGCTTTTCCATGGAATTTCATGGGTGGAGCATCTTCAGACGCACGAATCCAAACTCTTCTTCATTCCCACCTGGGTTTCCTGCCCCAGCATCTTTGGATTTCACTGGAACGTTCCAGGAAAACTCAGCCGTTGGATCGTGTCCCTCTGGAAGGAGAACAGGCCAAGGACATTCCCAGATTTATTTTTCCCTCGATTCCAGATTAAATCCGAGTTCTTGGAGTGTCTTCGGCAGCCTGGGAAGAGCCATGGCCACACGGGAATTCCCATGGAATTATCCCGAATTCCCATGGAATTATCCTGAATTCCTATGGAATTATCCCAGATTCCCGTAAAATTGTGCCAAATTCCCATGGAATTATCTTGAATTCCCATGGAATTATCCCGAATTCCCGGTCACCGGAGCTGTGGGATTGGGAAAAGAGAATCATGGAATGGATCCCGCTGCGAGTGAAGCCAAATTTGGAGGGACAGGAAAATTTGGGCTCTTAGGGAATTTCCAGCCCCGTTTTCCTCGCGCGGCTCCCGTGGGATTTGCCGGGGGGGGAATCGGAGAATCGCCGCCCACGTGACTGCACCACGTGATTTCTCGCGCGCGAGAGCTGGGCGGGCGGCGCGGCGCCGTGACGTCATCGAGCAGCGCCGCAATGGCGGCGCCGAAGGTGAAGCAGGACATGGCTCCGCCGGGCGGGTACGGCCCCATCGACTACAAACGGCACCTCCCGCGCCGCGGCCTCTCAGGTGAGCCCGGCGGGCGGCGCGGAGGGGCGGACGGGGAAGGCGCCTCAGGGAGGGCGCCGCGCTGAGCGCCCCCCCCGCTGCCCTCACTGCCCTCAGGGTACAGCCTGTTCGCGCTCGGCGTCGGGAGCCTCCTGCTCGGATACTACACCTTGGTCAAGTGGAACCGCCAGCGCAGGTGACGCTGCGAGCATACCCCCGCCATCCCCGGCCCGGTTATCCCGGTTATCCCTGTTATCCCGGTTATCCCGGGGCTTCCGGCACTTCTGGCTCCGGGATGGGCTTTTCCCACATGGCTCCGGGCACCTCCCAGTGCCCATTCCCAGTCCCATTCCCAGTCGCTCCCAGTCCCATTCCCAGTCGCTCCCAATTCTCCCAGTCCCATCCCAGTCCCGTTCCCGTGCAGGCGGTTGCTGATCGAGGAGCTGGAGGCTCGGATCGCGCTGATGCCGCTGCTGCAGGCGGAGTCCGACCGCAGGTACGGGAACGGCGGGATCCCCTGGGACTGGGATCGCCTTTTGTGGGATTGGGATCGCCCCTGGAAACTGGGAACACTCTCTGGGGTTGGGATCCCCTTTGGGATTAAGATCCCCTTGGGACTGGGATCACACCTGGGATTGGAATCACACCTGGGATTGGGATTATCCCTGGGATGGAGATCACCCTTTATGGGATTGGGATTCCCTCTGGGACTGGGATCCCTCTCTTTGGGGGTGGGATCCCCTCTCCCTGCCCTCTGTCCCACAGAACTCTCCGGATGCTGCGGGAGAACCTGGACGAGGAGGCCAAGATCATGCGGGACGTTCCTGGCTGGAAGGTTCGGGATTCCCAGTGGGAATTATGGGGGGTGGGGGGGGATTCCCCTTTGTGATCCCATGGGATCCAGGCAACCCAAATGATCTGGTGGGATCCATCCCGAGGGATTCGGCTCCATGGGATCCCCTGGAAATCTGGGATCACTCCAGGCTGGAAGGTTTGGGACTCCCAGTGGGAATAATGGGATTTTGGGATTCCTGGGGGAAAAAGGGGCAGGACAGGGGAGCTGCCTCTCTGAGATTCCCCTGGGATTTGGGATCACTCCAGGCTGGCAGAATCCCTCGGGAATGTGATCCCTCACCCGCCCCGGGGTGGCTCCTCCTGCAGTTCCTGACACAATTCCCTACAATTCCCAGTGCAATTCCCAGCACAATTCCCGGCAGGATTCCCGTTTTTCCAGGTGGGAGAATCCCGTTTCCACACGGATCGCTGGGTGCCCCCCACCCTGGACGAGCTCTATTTCCTGCGGCCCCAGGCCGAGCTGGACCGCCAGAACTTCGGGCTGCAGAATTACGTCTGACCCCCCAAAATCCCCAAATCCTGCCCTTTCCCAGCTTTTCCCCCAGCTTTCCCCCCGTCTTTTCCTGTTTTCCAGGCTGTTTCCAACCCCCCTTCCATCCCGAGCTTGTTCCAACTTCTGTTCGTTAATAGTTAATAAATAATTAATAAATAAATGAAATAAATGCATAAATGCTTTTGGGATTGGGAACAACCCCCTGGAGATTGGGGATTCCCCTTTGGGATTAGGAACCCCCCTGGGAATTTGGGATCCCTCTTTGGGAATTGGGATCCCGCTGTGGGATTGGGAACCGCCCTGGAAATTGGGGATCTCCCTTTGGAACTGGGGTCCCTCTTTGTGAATTGGGATTCCCCTCTGGGAATTCCAGATCCTCCTTGGGAATTTGGGATCCCCTTTGGGATTGGGAACCGCGTTTCTCTGGACAACCCCCTGTCTCCCCCTGAAACTGGGCAGCTCCCGACGGAATTTCCTGGGAATGCGGGCTGGGAATTTGGGATGGAGGGAGGGGCCGTGTCCATGTCTCCCCCACCGCGTGTCCCCCGATCCCGGGAATGCGAATCCCGCTGGGAAAGCACCGATCTGGGGGAGTTCAACACCAAAATTCCAGCACAGTGTGGAATTCCCGGGAGGGAAAATCACGGGCGGCGTTCCCGAGAGCGGGGCCGGACCAGGAGCGGGGCGGGGACACCGGAGCCACCTCCCCCGGGGCGGCACCGCCGAGAGCCGCCCCCGGTCCGGCCGGAGCATCCTCGGCATTCCCAAGGGATCCGGTGTGACCGGAGGATCCGCGGAGATTCCACCGGATTCGGTCCAGCTGGAAGCTCCGTGCAGCTCCCGCCGCGTCTGGTCCTGCCGAGGGCTCAGTTCGTCCGCCGTTCCCACCGGGTCCAGTCCAACCTCCGATTCCGCCGCCGCTCCCGTCCCGTTCCCCGCCATGAGCTCCTCGTCCTGCCCCTCCCGGGAGCCGCCCCGGTACCTCAGGTGAGCCCTCCCGGTAGAACCGGCAGCTCCGGGCGGTTCCGTTCAGCCGGGGCTGTCCCGGGACGGGCCCCGTTCTCGGTGCCGGGGGTGGAACGGGACCCTCCCGCTGTCCCGGGAGCTGCCCCGGGTCGGTTCCAGCACCCCCGGGCAGAGTCCCGGTCCTCACCGGTGTCCCCCGGGCCCGGGGAGGGTTCGGTACCCGCGGAGCCGCCGCTGTTGCCGGAGCAACCGAATCGAGGGTCGGCATGGCTGTGGCCGGGATGGTCCGGGAGAGCGGGAGGGGACAGCGAGGGGACAGCGGAGACAGCGGGATGGGACAGGGGGGACAGGGGGGAGAGCGGGATGGGCAGTGATGGGGACCCTTGGGGACACCGGGGACACGTGGAGGGAATGGGGGGGTTCCGCGGCCGGGCTGTGCCGGTGGGGAGCGGCGGGACGGGAACGAGGAATGGGACCGGGATACGGGACTGGGATGGGAAGCTGGGATGTCAAACTGGAGCGTTGAGGTGGAATGCAGAGGGGACACAGAGCTGGGATAAAGTGTCGGGATGTGGGACTGGAATGCAGAACTGGGATGAGGGACTGGGATGTGGATCAAGGATGTGGAACTGGGATATGGATCGGGGATGTGGATCGGGGATGTGAGACTGGGATGCAGTGTAGAACTGGGATGTAGAACTGGGATGAGGGACTGGGCTCCGTTCCCGGGGAGCCCCGGCCGTGTCCCCGCCCCGGGGTCGCTGCCAGCGCGGGGCCGGGGCCAGGAGTGTCCCTGCCAGCAGCGATTGGGGACAATCTGCTCCGGGAACGGACGGGAGGAATTGTGCCTTTTGTTGGGTGAGGGACAACACAGCTGGGCCTGGCCACCCCCTGCCACCCCCGCTCGCCACGGGAGGGGCTCCGGGCCCGCTCGGTCCCTTCACATCCATTCCCCCCCCCTCCATGTCCCCAAGACCGCCCGTGTGGGGCTGGGACAGGGCTGGGACTCACTAGAGGGCACCAAAGGACTGGGGACAGGGATGGGACTGGATGGGACCAATGGGATTGGGATGCAACTTTCCTGGCAGGTTTATCAGGACAGCCAAGGGATGGGATGTGGGAATGGGGGAACCAGGAGTTTGCTGGGGCCGTGCTGGAATGACCAAAGGATTTCTGGGCTCTGCCAGGACGTGGCTGGTCCGTGGGGCAGCCTGGATGAGGTGGGACCACCCTGCAGCCTGGGACCCCGGCTCCTCTCGGGGGGGTGGGGACAGCTGTGTCACCTCTGATGGCCCCAAATCCCATCCCTGGGGTGGAGCGGGGTCCCGGCTCCTCTCCTGGGGAGTTTGGGACAGCTGTGTCACCTCTGATGTCCCCGAGCAGCCAGGCCGAGGCCGAGGCCATGCACAAGGAGCTGCTCGAGGATTATCGCTTCGGGCGGCAGCAGCTGATCGAGATCTGGGGACACGCCTGTGCCGTGGCTGTCACCAAGGTGGGGCTGGGGACATCTCACAGGGGATGGGGACACCATGTCGGTGTTGGGGACACCACACCGGGGCTGGGGACATTTAAAAGGGCTGGAGACATCTCACCAGGGCTGGGGACACCACGCCAGTGTTGGGGACACCGCACCAGGGCTGGGGTCCCCATGGCGGGGGGAGGGGGCGATGCTCGGCCCTTCCTGCGGGTTGGGGGAGGGGAGGGAGCCATGGGGGGTCCCCAGGTGTCCCCAGGTGTCCCCGTGCCCTGGCGATGTCGCTGCTGCTGGGATGGGAGGAGGAGGAGGAGGAGGAGGAGGAGGAGGAAGCATCAAGGGCAGCTTTGTGCTGCCGAGAGCTCCGCGCCCGCCTCAGCTTTTCCATCGGCCCTTCCCTGCTATTCCCGAGGAACAGATATTTGGTGAAATATTGAAATATTTTGGTGCTGGAGCTGTTGCAGCATCCCTGACCCCACCTGGGGGGGTTCAGCATCCTCCTCTTCCTCAGGGACACCCCAGCTCCGGCTCCCCCCGCGGTGTCCCCGCTGCCAGGAGGTTCTTGGCCAGGGCCAAGGCTACCAGGGCCAGGGTTGGGCTACCAGGGCCGCGTCCTGCTCCGGGCACTGGGGATGGGTCCCGGAGCCAGGATCCATGAGCAGGAAAAAATCCGTCAGTGGATAAACAGAACCTCCTCCCTCCTTCCCTCCTTCCCTCCCTCCCCGAGTGGGATCCGGGAATGCGGGATGGGGTGGGGGGGGGGGGGCACGGGCACGGCCCTGGCCCGGGCAGCGTCCTCGGCCCACCCGGGACATCTCAGCTTGGGCATCATCCCAACTCCACCCGGGACATTTCCCTGGTCCCGGTTTGGGGATTATCCCGGTCCCAACTGGGAGATCACTCTGATCCCGGTGTGGGCATTTCCTCGATCGTACCACGGGCATTATCCCGATTCTACCCGGGACATCTTCCCGGTCCCACCCGGGACATGTCCCTGATCCCACCTTGGAATTCCAGCACAGGCACCACCCTCACCCCCCCGCTCCGCTGGCATCATCTTCATCCCACCCCTGGAGACGTCCTCATCCTCATCCCAGTTCGGCTCCTGTTTCATCCCACTCCGAGTCCTAGGGCTGCTGTGGATGCCAGCCCATCCCAATCCCGTAAATCCCATCCCATAAATCCCATCCAATTCCAATTCCAGTTTCATCCCATAAATCCCATCCCATTCCCATCCTGTTCCATGTGCCACCTCCATCTTACCCTGGGCGCTGTGTGACAGTGCCACCCCCCCGTGTGACAGTGCCACCCCCCCGTGTGACAGTGCCACCCCCCCGTGTGACAGTGCCACCCCCGTGTCCCCGCAGGCGTTCCCGCTGCTGTCGCTGCCCCGCCGCCAGCGCACGCTGCTCGTGCTGTGCGGGCCGGCCCAGAACGGCGCCCTGGGGCTGGTGTGTGCCCGCCACCTGCGCACCTTCGTGGGTACCCCCCCCTCCTCCTCCTGCCCTTCATCCCCTCTTCATTTTTATTTTTATTTTATTTTAATGTTTTCCCCCCAGGATTACGAGCCCACCATTTTCTACCCCAAGCGCTCCCCGGACCCGCTGTTCCGCGATTTCACCACGCAGTGCGAGAAGATGGACATCCCCTTTCTGTCCTACCTCCCCACCGAGGTGACCCCAAATCCCCTGGGTACCCTCTTCTCCTTCCCTTTCCCCCCTTCCGAACCCCAAAATTCCCCCAACTCCCCCAGATCAGATTTTGTTCCTCTCCTCCTTCCCCTTCTCTCTCCTGAACTCCAAAATCCCCCCAAACTGGATTTTCTCCCTCTTTCCCTCCCCTTTTTTCTCTCCCCGAATCCCAAACCCCCCAGATCAGATTTTCTCCCCTTTTCCCTCCCCTTTTCCCCCTTCACGAGCCCCAAAAATCCCCAAAATTCCCCTCCAAACTCCCCCAAAATCAGATTTTCTCCCCTTTTCCCTCCCCTTTCCCCCCCTCCCCGCCCCATCCCGCCGCCGCTGGGATCCCGGGGATTCCATGAAATCCAGCTCCCGCTGCCTGCAGCCACCGGCTCTGTTATTTTTGGAATCTCCCAGCGCTGGGAACGGAGGAATTTGACCCAAAAATCGGAGCCCTGGCCCGGGCCGCTCGTCTCGGCGTGCCGGGCTCGGCTCCTCCGCCCCTCCCTCGGTGCCGGCTCCACTTGGGGGGGCGGATTTTTTTTTTTTATTTTAATTTTATTTTTTTTATTTTTTTTTTTTTTTTAGGAAAACGGGGTTTGTGGCGTCATGGGGTGACACGGGGACACCTCTCAAAAATGTCGCTGTCGCTTCCAGGTGCAGCTCATCAATGATGCTTACAACGCCGTGGTGGACGCGGTGCTGGGAGCTGAGGTGGCCGAGGTGGCCCAGGGGACAGAGCCGTGCGCGGCCATGCTGGCCACGCTCAGGCACATCCGAATCCCCATCGTCAGCCTGGATGTCCCCTCAGGTGCTCCCCGATGTCTCCCGATGTCCCCCTGGTGTCCCCCTGGTGTCCCCCCGGTGTCCCCCGGTGTTCCCCAGTGTCCCCGTGTCCCCCCGATGTCCCCGCAGGTATTCCCCTCCCGCTGCTCCTCCCACGCCGCTGTCACCGCGCCAGTGGCGGTGTCACCTCGGGCTCAGCGCCCGGAGTCCCCGAGGTGACCCTGGCAGAGTGGGGACATCCCCGCCCCCCCCCGCCCCCCCGCGACGATCCTGACGAATTTTGGGGCATCCACGGGAAATAACAAAGTGCCCGGCCGGAGACATGACGTCATCCCCAGATGTCGTGCCCAGATGTGTCATTCCCAAAGAGCCGCGTGTCTGGGATTGTCATCACCCGTGTGTCCCCACCCCGCCCTGGCCGTGTCACCTCCCAGCTCCTGGCACGGCCGCGGGTGGAACCGTGGGGGACACTGGTTCAGCGTGCGGGGACAGCGGCGGTGCCACCTCCCTGTGTCACCTCCCCATGACCCCCCTGTGCTCTCCCTGTGTCACCCCCCGTGCCCTCTCTCTGCTCCCAGTGTGTCGCCTGAGGTCACCCCTGAGCCCCTCTTTGTCTCCACAGGTCACCCCTGAGCCACTCCGTGTGTCCCCAAGGGCGGCACGTGTCCCCTGGTGCCACCTCTGTCCCCTGCCCGTGTCCCTAAGGGTGGGCTGTGTCCCCTGTTGTCCCCCCTGTCCCCTCTCCATGTCACCACAGGTTGGGCTGTGTCCCCCCTTGTCCCCCCGGGTGTCCCCCTGCCCCTGTCCCCAGGGTGGGCTGTGTCCCCGCTGTCCCCTGCTGTCGCCGCTGTCCCCCGCGGTGTCCCCTGACCCTGTCGCTGTCCCCAAGGATGGGCTGTGTCCCCTCTGTTCCTTGTTGTCCCCGCTGTCCCCACTGTCCCCGATGTCCCCCTGATCCTATTCCTGTCCCCCAGGGTGGGCTGTGTCCCCTGTTGTCCTCGCTGTCGCCTGTTGTCGCCGCTGTCCCCCGCGGTGTCCCCTGACCCTGTGGCTGTCCCCAGGCTGGACGGCCGGCCCTGGTGACAGCGGTGACATCAGCCCGGCCGTGCTGGTGTCGCTGGCGGCCCCCAAGGAGGTGGCGCGGCGCTTCCAGGGACGGCGACATTTCCTGGCCGGGCGCTTCGTGCCCGAGGAGCTGCGGCGGAAATTTGGGATCAGCCCGGCCGAGTACCCGGGCAGCGACTGCGTGGTGGCCCTGTGACCCCAAATAATAATATGTGACCCCAAAAACTGCCCCGGCGGGACTCCGAAAAATGCCCTGGTGACCCTGAGACCCCAAAAAATGCTCTGGTGGCCCTGTGACCCCAAATAATAAAGCAGTGGTGGCCCTGGGACACCCCAAATAAAACATTGGTGGCCCTGTGACACCCAAAAGAAGGTGCTGGTGGCCCTGGGACACCCCAAATAAAACATTGGTGGCCCTGAGACCTGGAATAAAATGTGATCTTGTGACACCCCAAAATCCAGCGCGGGTGGCCCCTCAGCGGGGGCTGTTTGGAGATGGGGACCTCGGTGGCCCCGGTTTGGGTTAGGGACTCGTCCTGAGACTCAATTCAAGATTTGGGGACCCCCTGGAGGTTCCACCACCCCTCTGTTGGGGACAGAGCTGTGTCACCTCCCCTATCACCCATCTACGGCGACATCGGGGACCCGTGGGGCTGAAACACCACAAAAAACCCCACAAAAACTCCCACAAAAACCCCTGGAAAGGGACATGGGATGTCCCTAAGGGTGCGGAGCCACCCCTGGGGACTGTCCCCTGTCCCCTCTGTCCCGTCTTTGGGGTCTGGGTGCCCGTGACCCCAAATCCCGCCCGGGGGTTCGGGAGGCTCCGGAATGCCGGGAATTCGCGGGGAATTCGCCGGGATTTCCGCTGGCCGGGGCTGCGCGCTCATCCCAAATCCTCTCCAGTTCCTCCCACTGCACCCAAATCAGAGAGAATTTCCAAATTTCGCGGATGGATTTGGGATAGAAAAGGGATGAGAGGGAATTCGGGGGCGGATTTGGGAGCTTTTGGGATGTTTTGGGATGTTTTGGCTGCGGGTCGGGGGCTCCCTCGTTCATCCCAAATCCCCTCCAGCCCTTCCCAGTTCCTCCAGTGCCCCCAAATCAGGGCGAATTCCCAGATTTTGATGGATTTGGGACAAATGGGGCGTGTAGGGGGGATTTGGGGACCTTCCAGTTCCTCACAGTCCATCCCAGTCCCCCTCCAATCCTTTCCAGAGGGCGAATTCCCAAATTTCAGTGATGGATAAATAAGGAATGTGGGGGGATTTGGGGGAATTTGGGGGAATTTGGGGCTCCCAGTTCCTCCCAGTCCATCCCAGTCCCCCTCCAATCCCTTCCAGACGGCAAACTCCCAGATTCCAGCCATACATTTGGGTCAAAAACCGGAGATTTGAGGGGAGGATAAACCGGAGAATTTGGGAAAATCCGGGACATCCCCAACCTCCCCGCAGTGTCCCCACTTTGTCACCTCCATATCCTCAAGGGCACCGCCACCATCTCCAGCCCTCCGTCAACTCCTTTTTTTTTTTCCTTTTCCTTTTTTTTTTAAATTTTTTTTTCCCTCTCTCCCTCCCCGCCGCATTCCCGAGCGCATCCAATTTTAGCAGCTCGACGAAAACAAACGCGGGCCCCGGGCAGGGCTCCCGTCCCTGACTCGGCTCCAGGAATCGCTGGAAAAGAGGCGAACCCTCGCCCTATAAAAACCGGGCCAGCTCCAGCCGAGTCCGCAGTCGCCACCCGGAGCAGCCATGGCACAGCTGGCACAGCTGGCACAGCTGGCACAGCTGGCACAGCTGCTGGCACAGCTGGCGGTCCTGGCACAGCTGGGAGCACCGCGCGGGGCGGGGGCTGCAGGTAAAAGAAAAAATGGGGGTTTGGGCTTTTTTTAATGGGATTTTGGGGGGTTTCTAGTGGGAATGAGGAGGGGGAAGGGGGTGGGGGTGGTGGCACGGGGTGGTAGCACCGGGTGGGGTGGGACAGATGGCACCTGCCAAGGGAGTGAGGTGGATGGGGATTTGGGAATTTTGTCCTGGCCGGGATGGCGGTGCTGGAGGGAGAAGGAAAAGGGCGAAAAAGGGCAAAAAAAAGGGAAAAGAGAAAAGGGAAAAGCGAAAAGGATGGGACAGGGACAGGGATGGGACAGGGACACCTGGCACCACAGAAGCCCCAGCTGGACCCCGTGGGGATCACCCAAAGTCCCTGTGCCACCGAGTCGGAGATGTCCCCGTTCTGGGGACAAATCCCAGCCCCCTGCAGGTGCCACGGGGGCCGTTGTCCCCTGGGGAGGGGACAGGAGGTGGCAGGGTCGGTGCCCCCACCATGGAGTGCCCGTGGGGTGCCCATGGTGATCCAGGGTGTCACCAATGGGTGACAGGGGACAGAGGTGGCTCCAGGCACATTCGTGCCACATCCATCCCCTCTGGAATTGCTGAATCCCGTGGGAAGACCCAGCCCTGGGGACACGGGGACAGCTGTGGGGACACCCCAGCTGTGCACCCAGAGCCCAATTACCTGTCACCTCCCGCTTTGGGGCTCGGTGACACCGTGTTGCTGGCCTCAGTGGCAGGGGATGTGGCTCGTGTCCTTGTCCAGGAGCTGGCCGGGAATGTTTCCCGTGGATGTGGGATGGGCTCAAACCTCGGCCACCCCTGGGGCCACCCCTGGGGCCACCCCTGGCTACCAGGACATCGCGACCCACCCTCCGTGACACCACCAGCCTGGCCTTGGGGACATTGCAAATCCTGTCCCCTGTGACTGGGGGGCTCAGGGCAGGGGACACGGTGGGGACGGACCCTGGGGATGTGGCAGTGCCACCTCTGTGTCCTCCAGAGCCACTGGAGAACGACTCGGAGCCGGGCAAGGCTGGCACAAAACCCCGGAAAGCCGCGCCCGACCTGGAGGAGCTGGACCTGGGCACGGCAGGTACGGCCACCCCCAGGGCCCTGCTGGCCACCGTGTCCCCTGCAGGATCCCCAGGGGCTGTGCCACCCTGTGCCACCCCACTGTGACATTCCCATTGACCCAGGGGACAATTTCCGCCTCCTGTCACCTCCCTCTGACCCTCAGTGGTGACCGCCGTGACATTGTCACCCCGTGTCACCCTTGGTGGTGACCATCCTGCCTTTCCCATTGAGCCAGGGGACAATTCCCAGCCAAGTGACCCTCAGACGTGACCGACCCTCCATCCCCACTCCCTCTGCCCACTCTGTCCCCACACTGTCCCCACGCTGTCCCCACGCTGTCCCCACACTGTCCCCACGCTGTCCCCAAACCATCCCAAAACCATGCCCATGCCATCCCCACTCCATCCCCTCTCTGTCCCCTCTCTGTCTCCACCTTGTCCCCACCCCATCCTCACACTGTCCCCTCTCTCTCTGTCCCCTCTCTGTCCCCTCTCTGTCCCCACCTCCCAGGTAAAGGTGCCGAGTGGACATCGTGGTTCAACATCGACCACCCGGGCGGTGACGGTGACCACGAGAGCCTGGCAGCCATCCGCTTCTACTACGGTGCCCGCGTGTGTGCCCGCCCGGTGGCCATCGAGGCCCGCAGCACTGACTGGCAGTTGCCCGAGGCCCTGGGCCAGCTGGTCCATGCCAGCCCCAAGCGCGGCTTCCGCTGCCTGCACCGCGAGCAGCCCCCGGGCACGGCCTGTGCCAACTACCACGTGCGCTTCCTGTGCCCGCTGGGTGGGTACCTGCGTACCTGGGGGGTGCCTGGGATACCTGGGGGGTACCTGGGCACCTGGGGGTAGCTGGGGTACCTGGGGTACGTGGGGGGCACCTGGGGAGTGCCTGGGGTATTCCGGGGGCAGCTGTGTCACACCTCTGTCACACCTATCACACCTGTGTCCCACCTGTGTCCCACCTATGTCACATCTGTGTCTCACCTGTGTCTCACCTGTCACACCTGCGTCACATCTGCGTCACATCTGTATTTCACCTGAATCCCACCTGTATCACACCTGTGTCTCACCTATGTCATACCTGTGTGTCACCTCTATCTCACCTGTCTCACCCGTATCTCACCTCTATTTCACCTGAATCCCACCCATAGCCCACCTGTATCCCACCTGTATCACAGCTGTATCTCACCAGTGTCTCACCTGTATCTCATCTCTAGTTCACCTATGTCCCACCTGTGTCACACCTGAGTCCCACCTGTGCCCCGCCTGTGGCGCAGCGCAGGGGTGAGATCACCGCTGCCCCTCTTACCCCGCGGTGTGCGCCACTCCCAGTCACCCCCAGTATCCCGACAGGACACATTTACTGGTCGCACTGGTCGCCCTGGAGTCCCTGCTCTCGCAGCACCTGCGGCACCTGGGGCACGCAGAGCCGCACGCGCACCTGCCGCAGCGCGCGCAGCCCCGCCCCGCGCAAGGAGCTGCGCTGCCAGGGCAAGGCCACGGAGCGGCGCGCGTGCAGTGGGCCCTGCGCAGGTACGGACACTCACCTGGGTGCAGGTAGGGACACTCACCTGGGCGCAGGCACGGACACTCACCTGGGCGCAGGTAGGGACCCAAAACCCTGCCCAGGTACGGACACTCACCTGTGCACAGGTACAGATCCCTATGCCTGAGAGGATAGCAGGTAGGGACATCTGAACCCCCCAGTGCTACCGACCTGTGGGCCGGGCGTGCAGTGCCAGGCCCTGCCCAGGTACATGACACTCACCCGTGTGCAGATAGAGACCCCTGGACCGCTCAGTGCCACTCACCTGTGCACAGGTGGGCACCCCACAATCCTGCGGTGCCACTCACCTGTGCCCTGGGTGCTGCTGAGGAGGGGACACGGGGTGGCCGCAGAATCGCTGCTGGAGATGGCCGTGAGGTGGCACAGGGGTGGCACAGGGGTGGCACCGCAGGTGACAAAGGCACGGGTCTCTCCAGGGACCTGAATCCCCCTCTCAGCCCCCACGGAAGGAGCAGGTGGGAAAAGCCACCTGGTGCCACCTGGTGCCACCCACCTCTGGCTCCTCTGCCCCGGGGATGTGACTTGACATTTTGGGGGACCCGATTCCCACCGGGAATGTCCCCTCAGAGCCCACCTGGACGGAATGGGGTTCTTGGGGTCCCTGTTCCCGCAGCTGCGGCAGCTCCGGAAAGCGCGTCCGGCGCCGGAGCTGCAGAACCTCCAAGAGCCCGCCGTGTCCCGGCCGTGCCACCGAGACGCAGAAATGTCCCCCGTCACCTTGCCCAGGTAACACCCTCAGGTGCTCCCCAGGTGCCCCCTCCGCGGTGCCACCCACCCCTCCCTGCCCTCTGCGGGCTCTGAGCCGCGTCCCCCGCACCCCATCCCGCAGGTTGCCCCGGGCACACGCTGCATGGCACCGTGGTGACATCCAGCGGGGTGGCACTGCCCGATGCACGCATCTACCTGGATGGCCAGCCGGACGTGCTGCTAGCCCGCAGCGATGCCCAGGGGCGATTCACGGCCTCGGGGCTGTGCCCCGGCCCCGCCGCCAACCTCAGTGCCCACCGCGATGGCTTCGCCCCGGGGCTGGCACCGATTATCACCAACGGCTCAGGCGTGGCCGTGGCGCACCTGAGGCTGCGGCGGCTCGGTGAGAAGGCGGGGGTGGCTTTGGGGGCACCCCTGGCAGGGCGAGGGCTAGCCTGGGGTGCCCATGGGCTCGCTGGCTATTTCGCCCCTTTGCAGAGAAGCCCTACATGGTGCTGCACCCCGCGGCCAAGGTGCGGGAAGCCGGGCAGGACGTGACATTCTGCTGCAAAGCCTCGGGCACCCCCGCGCCCCAAAAATATTTCTGGTGAGGTGGCACAGCGGGCGGAGCGGGCACAGGCGGTGCTGGTGGTATTGTCCCCGCTGAGCCCTGTCGCTTTGTCGCTTTGTCGCCGCAGGTATCACAACGGGACGCTGCTGGAGGGGCCAACTCAGCGCACCAGCGGTCGCCTGGAGCTACGGGGGCTGGCACCGCAGCAGGCTGGCACCTACCACTGCAAAGCCAGTTCCGAGGCCGGTGCCATCCGCTCAGCGCCCGCACAGCTCACCGTGCTGGGTGAGGGAGCACTGGGGGGGCTCCTCCGGGGTGGCGAGACCCCCCCTGACCCCTCTAATGCCACCCCCTCCGTGCCCCCCTAGCCCAGGGCCAGCAGAGCTGCAGGGCGGAGCCGGAGCCCAGCCTGGTGGAGTTGCCCAGCGAGTGCCCGCAGGATGCCAGCGGCTCTCGCTTCTACAACGTGGGGCGCTGCCCGGCCTCGCCGTGCCCGAGGGGTCCCGCAGAGCCCGGGGGGTGCGGGGAGGAGTCGGGGCGCTGCTGCGGGGTGCGCAGGATGGAGCTGCGGGAGGTGCCGTGCGCCGGCTCCGTGCTGCCCGTCAAGGTGGTGGCCGAGTGTGGCTGTGGGCCCTGTGCCCAGCCCAGGGTGCTGGTGCAGGGCCGGGTGACGGCGGCGGACACCGGGGAGCCGCTGCGCTTCGGCCACATCTTCCTCGGGGCGAGAAAAGTGGGGTTCACCGGCTACCAGGGCTCCTTCACCATCGAGGTGCCGCCGGACACGCGGCGTTTGGTCACTCGCTTTGTGGACGGCCAGCAGCGCTTGGTGGACACGGTCAAGGTGCTGCCCTTCGACCGGCGAGGAGGAGCCGTGTACCAGGAGGTGAAGATGCTGCGAAAGAAGGAGCCGGTGGAGCTGGACGGTGGCCAGAGCAACGCGATCCCTCTGGGAGAATCCGGCGGTCGGGAGCCCGTCGGGGAGCTGGTGCTGCCGGCCGGAGTTTTCCTCCGGCCATCCGGGGAGGTTTTTAACGGCACGGTCAAAGCCAGCGTCACCTTCGTGGATCCCAGGGACATGGCCACGGCCAGCGCAGCCTCCAGCGATCTGAGCTTTGCTAACTCCGAGGGGGAAATCGTCCCCCTGCGCACCTACGGGATGTTCGCCGTGGATTTCCGAGAAGGAGACAGCGGCGCGGCGCTGCAGGCGGGGCTGGTGCAGGTGAGGATGGACGCGGGGCAGGTATGGATGGCGGAGCACCTGGACAAGATGAAGTTGTGGTCCTTGAACCCCGAGAGCGGCCTGTGGGAGGAGGAGGGCGTGCTGAGGCCGGCCGGGGGTAGCCGGAGGAAAAGGGAGGAGAGAACATTCCTGGTGGGCAACCTGGAGATCCGCGAGCGGCGCCTCTTCAACCTGGACGTGCCCGAGGATCGCCGCTGCTTCGTCAAAGTCAGGGCTTACAGCAACGAGAAATTCAACCCCTACGAGCAGCTGGAAGGGGTGGTGGTCAGCCTCATCAACTTGGAGCCACAGCCCGGCTTCCCCAGCAACCCGCGGGCTTGGGGCCGCTTCGACAGCGTGGTCACCGGTCCCAACGGCGCCTGCTTGCCCGCTTTTTGTGATAGCCAGCGCCCCGATGCCTACACGGCCCTGGTCACGGCCACGCTGGGTGGCGAGGAGCTGGAAGCAGTGGCTTCCAGCCCTAAGCTCAACCCTAACGCCGTGGGGGTGGCGCAGCCCTACTTGGGCAAGCTGGGCTACCGGCGCTCGGATCACGAGGACGCGGCGCTGAAGAAGACGGCGTTCCAGATCAACGTGGCCAAACCCGACCCCAACAACGTGGACGAGAGTAACGGGCCCGTCTATTCCTACCGGAGCCTCCGGGAGTGCGAGGAGGCGCCGGTCAGCGCCAACCACCTGCGCTTCTACCGCGTGGAGGTGGACAAGTACGAGTACAACGTGGTGCCCTTCAAGGAGAGCGATGTCACCTCCTGGACCGGTGACTACCTGGCGTGGTGGCCCAACCCACAGGAGTTCCGGGCGTGTTTTATCAAGGTGCAGCTGGAGGGGCCGCAGGAGTACATGGTGAGGTCGAGGAATGTCGGGGGCAGCCACCCCCGCACTCGGGGACAGCTCTACGGGCTGCGGGACAGCCGGAGCGTGCGGGATCCGCTGCTGGACAACACCTCGGGAGCCTGCGTGGAGTTCAAGTGCGGCGGGATGCTCTTCGACCAGAACCTGGTGGACAGAACCCTGGTGTCCATCATCCCCCAGGGCAGCTGTCGCCGCACGGCCATCAATGGGCTACTGGGGGACTACCTGAGTCGCCACCCACCGCTGGCCGAGAACAACCACACGGGAGCTTTCTCCATGCTGGCCCCTCTGGACCCGCTGGGTCACAATTACGGCATTTACACCGTGACGGACCAGAACCCTCGGCTGGCCAAGGAAATCGCCATCGGCCGCTGCTTCGCGGGCACCTCGGATGGATTCTCCAGGGAGATGAGAGCGGGTGAGGGCACGGCCGTCACCTTCAGCTGCCAGGAGCGGCCACCGGGCAGGGAAAGTTTCTTCCAGCGCCTGCTGATCGCTCCGGCTGAGGCGCTGGAGGAGATCCGCAGGGAAATGGGGAGATCCGAGCTCCGCCGCGCTCCCCCCGAGGTGATGGACTTCGCCTCCGGAGCCCCCGGACCCACCCGCAGGACCCCCAGTAGCCAGCGGAGACCGGGCCGGCTGAGGGGACAGCGCTGAGTCTCCTCCGTGTCCCCTCCCCGGCTCTGCTTTGTCGCCTCCCCCCTCCTTTTTTCCCCCTTTTTGTCGCTTTTGGCCGCGCTCATTTATAACGCCCGAAGGATTGGGGGGACACGCGGAGCTGGGGGGGGAAACAGGGGGTAGGGGACAGCGGGGACGTGGGGAGGGGGTCCCGCCATCCCCCCCCCCCCCCGGTGCTGTCGCTGCCTCCTCTTGGTGCTCAGCCCCGCGGTGGGGATCGAAATAAAAAAAAAAAAAAAAAAAAAAAAAAGAGAGGGGTGGGAGCAAACTGGGGAAGGGGCGGGCGTGACAAGAGGGTCCCCGCCTGGAACCCCCGGGAGAATTTCATCCCTGAATCCTACAAAAAACCGGATTTTTTGGGGGGGGGAGGAGAGGGGGGAGGAAACACCAAGGTTAACGCGAATAAAATCCCTCCCTGCTGTGCCACCTCCGCCCCGATTTGGGCGGATTTGTACATTATTTATTACAAAAAATATACAATTCTTATACACCCGTCTGGCTGCTGGGCTTCTCCGGGACGGGGAGTGGGGGGGACCCAACCCCGCGTGTCCCCGTTGTCCCCAGACCCTGCCCCCGTTCGGTAGCACCATCCCGGCCGCTCCTGTTTGCCTTGGGCCGGGCTCAGCCGGGCTGGCAAAAGCCGAGGGGGGGCTCCGTGCCAGCTCGCCGTGGCCAGCGGGACGTGGCAGACACGGCCAGGGGGGAGGGGGAGGGGGGCACCCACCCAGAGCTGCCCCCCCAGTTTGGCACCGGGATGTGCCAAAGCCACCATCTGGCCACCGCTTGCGTGACCCCAACAGGGTGAGGGACAGGGTGGCTCTGTCCTGCTGCCACCTGGGTGTTCTCAGCGAGGTTTGTTTTTTTTTTTTCTGGATGTCGTCCCCCCTCCCTCTCCTTTCCCTCCTCGCCGTCCCAGCCGCGGATGCTGTAATGGAACAGGCGGCGTTTATGGGGCCAAACCCGGGACAACATTTCCCTTTTTCCAAGCCGCCCTGGCCTCGGCGCGGCATTTTTCCACCCTTTTTCCACCCTTTTCGCTGGATGCGGGATCAAAAGAGGCGCGAGGGCCTCCGGGGGTGGGGGTGGGGGGGGGTTCCTTGGCTGAAAACGCGGCCAAATCCCGGCCCTGTCCCGCCGGGATGAGATCCCACGGCGGGCGGGGGAGAGGGGGAGGGAGGAGGCACCTGGAATGCTGAGATTCCATGGCGAGGTGTCATTCCAACCCCTCCTTCCCAAAATCTGTGTGCTGCCTGTGCCTGGCTGCTCCTTGTCCTGAATTCTCCCTGTCCTGGGTGTTGTTATCCTGGATTCTCCTTACCCCGGATTCACCTTGTCCAGGATTCTCCCTATCCTGAGTTCTCCCTATCCTGGTTGTTGTTTTTCCCTGGATTTTTCCTATCCTGGGTTCTCCCTATCCCGGATTCTCCTTATCCCGGATTGTCCCTATCCTGGGTGTTGTTTTCCCCTGGATTTTCCTTATCCTGGATTCTCCCTATCTCGGATTCTCCGTATCCCGGATTCTCCTTGTCCTGGGTATTGTTTTTCCCTGGATTCTCCTTATCCTGGATGTTCCTTTATCCTGGATTCTCCTTTTCCTGGGTGCTCGTTTTCCCTGGATCCCTCCTGTCCCTGAATCTCTCTCATCCCTGGATTCTCCTTATCCTGGGTGCTGTTTTTCCCTGGATTCTGCTTTTCTCTGGATCGTGCATCTCCCTGGATCTTGCTTAATCTTGGATCCTGTTTACCTCTGGCTCCTACTTATCCCTAGACCCTGATTTTCCCTGGATCTTACATTTCCCTGGATTTTTTGTCTCCCTGGATCCTGCTTAACCTTGGATCCCGTTTTTCCCTGGATCCCATTTTCCCCCGGAGCCTGATTTTCCCCGGGTGCCAGGAATTGTCCCCACCATTCCCAGGGAATTCCGGGGGGATGCTCCCGGCTGCAGCGGCCGGGACAGGGCCGGGATCTGAGATCATGTGGGAATGTGGGAATGTGGGGAATCTGGAATCCTGTGGGAATCCGGGAATGCCGGGATCCGTGATCCTGTGGGAATATGGGAATGCGGGAATGCTGGATTCCGGGAATTCGGATCGGGAATGCGGGAATGCCGGGAATCTGGGAATTCAGTGTGGGAAATGCGGGAATCTGGAATCCTGAGGGAATCTGGGAATGTGGGAATTCAGTGTGGGAATGCCGGGATCCAGGATCCCGTGGGAATGTGGGAATGCTGGAATCTGGGAATTCGGGGCGGGAATCTGGAAATGCCGGGATCCTGCGAGAATGAGGGAATGCGAGGATTCAGTGTGGGAATGCCGGGATTCGGGATCCTGTGGGAATCTGGGAATGCTGGAATCCGGGGCGGGAATGCCGGAATGCCTGGATCCTGCGAGAATGAATGAATTTGAGAATTCCGTGTGGGAATGAAGGAATGCGGGAATTCAGTGGGGGAATGTCGGAATCTGGGAATTCAGTGTGGGAATGCCGGGATCCTGCGGGAATGAGGGAGTGCCGGGAATTTGGGAATTCAGTGTGGGATTGCGGATCTTGTGGGAATGAAGGAATGCGGGAATGCGGGAATTCAGTGTGGGAATGTCGGGGATCCGGGAATGTCGGGAATGCGAGAATCCGGGATTCTGTGGGAATCCGGGAATGTGGGAATGTGAGAATTTGGGAATTCAGTGAGGGAATGTCGGGATTCAGGATCCGGTGGGAATGCGGGAATCCGAGAATGTCGGGAATGCCGAGATCGGGGAATCTGGGGATGTTGGGAATGTCGGGAATTCGGGAATGGGGGATCGTTTCCCGTCACCTGCTCGGTTTGGGGCAGGTGGAAGCGGCTCCCTGGAGTCGGGAAGGAAAATAGGGGGTAAAAGGGAAAGAATGGGGAAAAATGGGAGAAAAAATGGGGGGAGGAGAAGGGAAAAAAAGGGGGGGGGAGGGAAAAAAGGGGGAAAGGCAAGAAAAACCCCAAAAGATGGACAGGAAAGGGGTGATTCCCAATCCCGGGAACATCTATCTGTGGAATGGGGGATCCAGAGAGGATTTTTGTAATTGTAAAAACCTCATTTCCCCTCTTTTTTATCACCGGGGATGCTAAAAAACGGTAATGTGGGATGGGGATGGAGAGAGGATCCCCTAAAATGTCCCCAAAATGTGAATTTTGGGGTGACTCAGAGGTGGAACCAGCCCTGGAGGGTCCAGGATGCAGCCCTGGAGGGTCCAGGGCTGGGAATATCCCGGGAGAGTGGAAAAATGGGATGAGAAAAGAACTCAGTTGCTTCTTTTCCCCCCATTCCAGGCCCCATTCCAAGCGGGAACAGGAACGGGAGCCCGGAGCCGGCAGCTCCCGGCCCGCCCCGGTAATTTGGGATGGCCAGCTCCCAAAAAAAAAAAAAAAAAAACCAAACAAAAAACCAAACCCAAAAAGGGAAAAGGATGTGCCACGGGATCTCGTGGAGGCTTGTTTTTTGGATATTCCCCCCTCCTACAGAAAAAAAACACAAAAAAACCAAACCCACAGGGAAGCGGGAGAATTTGGGATTTTATTTATTTATTTATTTTTATTTTGGGAATTTTGGGATATTCTACCCCTTCTCCCCTGGAATAAGGAGCTGGAAAGGAGCTTGGGAAGCCGCTTTTGTTATTTTTATTTCTTTGAAAGAATGGAAAATGTAATGACAGGGTCTGAGTGAAAAAGATAAAAGGAAGCAGCTGGGAAGGCCCAAAATAGAGAAAAAAGCATAAAAATAAATTTAAAAAAAATTTAAAAAGTGAGAGGGAACAGGAGGTGAAAAGGGGAAAGGAAATTTGGTATCCCCCTTTCTGGACCCTGTCCCCAAATGGGCCATCCACCAAAATCCCAAAATTGAGCATCCCTGGGGACCCCAAAATTGGAACCTGTGGGGATCCTAAACCGGGGCGTTCCCAAATATCCAAAATATTCTCGGGAACCCCAAACCAGCTGTGGAATTCCGACCAGGATATTTCTATGGAATTCCAGCCCAGATCCAGCTGCGGAATTCCAGCCTGAATCCAGCTGTGAAATTCCAGAGATTTCCACCGTTCCCGAAGCGTCTCCCTCGGCAAAGTAGCCTCCAGGAACCGGGAATATTTTTGGGACAACCTGCCAGGAGCAGGAAAAAAACCCCCACCAGTCCCAAAAATCGGGGACCAGAGGGGTCTCCAGGAACCTGGAATTTTTGGGAACAGCCAAAAAAAATTGGGGGGCTGTGAGATCACTGAGTTTTAATTCCCTCCCCCCCCAATGTGGAATTCCACAGGAAAATTCCTCTCTTTCCCAAAATATTCGTGTTTTTCCAAGGTCTTTTTTTTTTTTTTTTTTTTTTTTTTTTCTTTTCTTTTTTTCAGCTTTCGCATCCCAAACACTCAAAACGAGCTTCTGGAAAAAACATCTCGGCTTGTTTTTGGTTGTTTTGTTTTTTTTTTTTTTTCCCTTTTTCCAGCTATTTTTGAACTTTTTTTTTTTTTTTTTTTTTTTGGCTTCCTTCCCCCTTCTGGGGCTGCAGCCCATAAATAATAATAATAACAACATTTTTAAAGCCTTTTCGCTGACACTTCACCGGCCCTGCCAGAGCTTTTTCATTCTCCAGATGGCTAAAATCCGCCTCGAAATAATAACAAAAAAAAGTATAAAAACCCTAAAAAAAACAAAAAAAACCCCAAAAAACCAAAAAAACAAGCCAAAAAAACCAACCAAAAAAAAAAAAAAAAAAAAAAAGAAGAAAGAAGACTGGAAGTTTTGATAAATATTTGGTGTTTTTCTCCTTTTTTTTTTTTTTTTTTTGGGGGGGGCTTCAAAAATCTGTCACATGAAGCAGAAAAAGTCCTAAAAGTGGAGCAGCTATTTTTGGGATGAGAGGTGGATCCCTGAGGTGCCTGGGCTCCTTGCCCGGTTTGGGGTGCCCCCGAAATTTTGGGATGCCCGAGGGTCCCCCCGTGAGTTTGGGGGAGTCACACCTCAGGGGGAAACCCCAAATCCCGGTTATTTTATAGCCCAGGAACCCCATAGGGTGAATATTTCGAATTTCATTTATTTCAGGTAGCCAGATCCTAAATATCCCATAAATCTGATCCCCCATTCCCTGAGTATCCCTGATCCCAAATATCCCAGACTCCTGATCCTCCATTTCCTGATCCCCCTTATCCCAGATCCCCTGTGCCCCAGATTCCCCAAACTCCAGATCCCCCATTCTCTGGGTACCCCAGACCCCCCATACTCTGAATGTCCCAAACCCCACTCACCCCATATCCCAAATATCCCTAATGGCCCAAACCACACACCCCCCAAAATCCAGGCACCCCACACATCTAATCCCCCATACCCCAAACTCCAGGACCTCCTAAACCCCAAATCCCAAATTCCCCAACTCCTCCTAAACCCGTTTACCCTCCATACCCCCAACCCCCCAATCCCCAAATCCCCCAACTCCCAACCCCCCCACACCCATTCATCCCCCGCCCTTTCCCTCCCCTGGCAACTCCATGGCATTGGGGTCCTCTCCTTAATTTTGGGATTATTTCATCCCCGCTTTCCCTGGATCCACCCCAATGCAGGAATGTCCCCAGATCCAGCCCGGGAATGTCCCCAAATCCAGCCCAGGAGTGTCCCCAAATCCAGCCCAGGAGTGTCCCCAGTCCAGCCCGGGAGTGCGGGAGTGTCCCCAGATCTGTCCCGGGAATGTCCCCAAATCCGACCCGAGAATGTCTCCAAATCCAGCCCTAGAGTGTCCCCAGATCCATCCTGGGAATGTCCCCAATCCAGCCCGGTAATGTCCCCAAACCCAGCCCAAGACTGTCCTCAGGGGTCATCGATTGTCCCCGTGCAGGGGATTTTGGGAAGCACGTGATTTCCTGGAAACCCCCCCCGCCTTTTTTTTTTTTTTTTTTTTTTTTTTAGTTTTGTGACTTTTGAGAATCGAAACTGCTGAGTTTGGGGATCGGTTCTCGAGGTGTGTCCCTTCAAAAGCCACGATGGGGCTCTGGAAGGTGGTGGCAGCTGTGACCCTGGTGGCCGTGGTGGTGGTGGCAGTGACTGTCCCCACGCTGCTGTGCCACTCCTGCCAGGAACAGGACAGGAATTCCACGGCGGAGCTGCAAAAAGCTCTGGATGTCACCAACAGGTCCCTGGCTGTGTCGCGTGGGAGATGGCAGCGCTGCATGGAGGAGCTGGTGGGTGTTGGGGACATGGGGACATAATCTCGGGGGGTTTGGGGACATAGGGACATCAGCTCTGGGAGGGGTTGGGGACATTAGTCGAGGGGACAGCCCAAGGTGGAGTGGCCGGGTTGTCACCGTGTCACCGCTCAGGAAGAGCTGCGGGGACAAGGCTTGGAGCTGGAGCGGGCGCTGGCCGATGTCACCCGGCTGGAGGGTGAGTGTCACTGTCCCCTGGGCCACCCTGGCACTGTCCCCTGGGCTGTCCTGTTCCCTGGGCCACCCTGTCCCCTGTCCCCTCGGCAGAGCAGAACCGGGCGTTGGGGACAGAGGTGACACGGCAGCGGGAGCAGCTGGAGGAGGAGCAGAGCCTCAGGTGAGCCCCGCAGCCATCCCCACCCCAACTGCCACCCTCTGTCCTTGTCACCACTGTCCCCACTGTCCCTGTAACCCCTGTCCCTGTCACCTCCTGTGCTGTCTCCACTCTCCCTGTCTCTTATCCCTCTCTCTGTCCCTGCCCTGTCCCCGCTATTCCCACTGTCCCTGTCCCCGTTCCTTATCTCTGTCCCTGTCCCCACTATCTCTGTCCCTGTCCCTTATTCCTGTCCCCATCCCTGTCCCCACTGTCCCTGTCCCCCCAGGGCGCAGCTCCAGATGCAGATCCGGCTCCTGCGGGAGCAGCTGCAGGACGTGAGGAGCCAGCGCTCTACAGGGAACAGGCCCGGTGTCCCCACGCTCCTCCTCCTCCTCGGGATACTCCTCCTGTGACCCCGAGCACCCCGGGGTCCCCCTGTCCCCACTGTGAGGTGATCAGGGACTGTCCCCACCGAACCTGGGCGTGGCAGTGGCCTCAGGGTGCTCAGCCTTGTCCCAGGGTCCCCAGCTCCGTGGGGACATCCCAGAGTGACCATTCCCCTCCAACCACCACTGGGAGGGAGGGGACAGGGACACAGTTACACGGGGATGTGACAACACTGCCCTGAGCTACAGATATTCTCCAATTCCTCCTTTTTGAACCAATTCCCAATAAAATCTGCCAAAACTCAGCTTTTCTTTGCTGCGGGTGACACAGAGGGGACAGACAGAAACCTCAGCACCCCAGCGGTCACCAAGGCCACCACGGCTGCGACAGAGCCCTGTCCCCTCTCCAGCACAGGCAAAAATTTATTCTGGGCTGTGACCTGCGACAAACCTCAGCCCACACGCGACAATTAAGGAACCGCCAGCAAAGCGCCACCGGCACAACCCGGCACTGCCACCACCGGAGCGGGTCCCCTCCTGTCCCCTCCAGCATGGACCCCGCGGTGCCCAGAGCCACCCTGAAGGTGCTGGGGCTGTGCGCGGTGCTGCTGGTGCTGGTGGCCGCCGTGACAGTGGCGGTGGCAGTGATGGTGTGGCGCTCCGAGGCTCTGGGGAAGCTCCGCGGGTGTCGGGAGCGAGCGGCCAACGAGAGCCGGGAGCTCGGGAATCGCCTGGAGCGCCTGGAGCTGCTGCGGGAGAGCCTGGAGCGCGACGGGGACGAGCTGCGCAGGGAGCTGGCACGGGCACGAGGTGACAGCAGCAGGGACAATGCCAGCCTGGTGTCCTGCAGGGAGCGGGCGGTAGGTGGAGGTGGTCAGTTTGGGGTGGGAAATGGGATGGGGACAATGCTCATTGTCCCCTCACCACTGTCCCCTGTCCCCGTGGGTGGCCGGAGGGGTGGGGACAAGGCGGTCCCTGGTCACTTTGGGGTGGAGAATGGGATGGGGAATTGGGAATGGAAAATAGGAACTGGGAGGGGAATGGGACACCCCCTGTCCCCTCAGCATTGTCCCCTGTCCCTCCGTCCCTGTCCCAGCCAGGATTAGGGGCTGCTCCATCCCTGTGGGAATTCCCACCAGGAAAGCCCCAGGAAATTCCAGCCGGGATGAGGAGTTGGGAAACGGGCACGGCCACCAGAGGGGGAGCATCCCTGCAGGGGAGACCTCAAAAACGAGCCCTGGATGCTGCCGGGGGGGCACAGTCACTACATCCCTGGAGGGAACACCCCAAAAACAGAGCCCTGGATGCTCTGGGCTGCATTCTGGGGGGGGTACAGCTGTCATAACCCTGCAGGGGACATCCCAAAAATGGAGCCCTGGATGCTCTCAGGGGGGTACAGCTCTCACATCCCTATAGGGGAACCCCAGAAACGAGCCCGGGATGCTGCCGGGGGGCACAGCCACTACATCCCTGTAGGGGAAACCCCAAAATGAGCGCTCTGGGTGATCCTGAAGCAGGCAGAGCCGTCACATCCCAACAGGGGACACCCCAAAATCAGAGCCCTGGATGCTCCCGGTATCATCCTATGGAGGCACAGCTGTCACATCTCTGCAGGGGACGCCCCAAAAACGAGCCAGGGGTGCTCCCAGGGGGGCACAGCCACTACATTCCTGCAGGCGACACCCCAGAAAAGAGCCTGGGATGATCCCAGGGGGACAGAGCGGTCACATCCCTGCAGGGGACACCCCAAAAATGCGTTCCCGGCTCCACCCCTCTCATCCCCCTCCCGGCGGGTGCAGCTATTCCCGGCCGTGCCCGGTGCCTCCATCCCGGTAATTACCAGGTGCCGAGGCCGCAGCGGGGGCTGCAGCTCCCCGGTTTGTCCTTCCCGAGTATTTTTAGCTGCGGTTCCAGGCGGGAAAAGGGCCCGGAGGAAGAGCCGGGTCCCGCCGCCCCTCTTGGGCTCATCCCGCTGAACAATAGCCTGGAGTGGCCGGAAAGTGGCCCAGGCTGGGCTGGGCTGGCTCTTGGAGAGCTGCTGTCCCCTCCCTGACACCGGCGGTGCCACCCGCGGGGTGACCTCGGACTGCCGGGAAAGGTCACATCTCCCCCAGGATCAGCGTCACTTCAGGGATTGTCCCCAAATCTGTGTCCCCAAATCCGTGCCTCCAACTCTTTGAGGGACACGATGGGAGTGTGACAGAAAACCAAGGCCACCAGGAGTTTGAGGACATGGGTGACCTGGCGCTGTCCTGTGATTCCCATGCTCAGGCAGAGCCACCCCTTCAGGGAAGAGGGATTGTCCCCAAATCCGTGTGCCCAAATCTGTGTCCCCAAATCCACGTCCCCTAATTCCTGTCCCCAAATCCCTGTCCCCAACCTTTTGAGGAAGATGAGAGGGGCACTCAAAGCCACCAGGAGCGTCGGGACAGCTTGGGGACACGGGGTGACAGTGAGGCAGAGGAGCAGGATGAAGAGCCGGGGGTAGGGGGCTGGGGGGGACACTGCCACCGCTGTCCCCACGTGTCCCCTGTCCCCAGGCCAGGCTGGAAACCAATGTCACAGCGCTGGGGGACGAGCTGGTGGCGCTGCGGCGCGAGAGGGCTGAGCTGGCCCGTCACAAAGCGACACTGCAAGGTGAGCCGTGATGCCGGCAGGGGGGTGGCGGGGTGTGCTCGGTGCCGGGGTAATGCCGGTGTCGCCGCTGTCCCCAGAGGAGGTGGCGCGGGGCTCGGAGCAGGCACGGGAGCTGCGGTGGCGGCTGCGGGAGGAACTGGAGCGGCAGCGGGAGCTGCGGGAGCGCCGGGAGCGCTGCGAGGCGCGACAGAGCCAGCTCCAGGACACCCTGTAAGGTCCCTGTCCCCTGGGTACATCCCCCTATCCCTCGGGGACATCCCTCTGTAAGGTCCTTTACCCCGGAGACATCCCCCTGTCCCTTGGGGACACCCAGTGTAAGGCCGTTGTCCCCAGAGGACATCCCCTGTAAGGTCCTTGTCCTCCGGAGACATCCATCTGTCCCTCGGGGACACCTTCCGGTCCTTCGGGGACATCCCCCTGTAAGGTCCCTGTCCCCAGAGGACACCCGTCCCAGTAAGGTCCCTGTCGCTCTCTGCAGGGTGGGCCATCTCCAGAGCAGCCACCCCCTAAAAGAAGCCACCATGCCACCCTTGTGACATCCTGCCCTGTCCCCGCCTCCCCATGGGAACCCCTCGTGTGTCCCCCCAGTCCCCTCCTCCCCTGTCCCTGTCCCTGTCCCTGTCCCTGTCCCTGTCCCTGTCCCTGTCCCTGTCCCTGTCCCACTGTCCCTGTCACTGTTTCCCCATTCCTGCCCTTTCCCTTTCCCTTTCCCTTTCCCTTTCCCTTTCCCTTTCCCTTTCCCTTTCCCTGTCCTTGCCCCTGGCCCCCACTCCTTCCCTGTCCCTCCTCCCTTTGGGGACCCCCCGTGTCCCCTCCTCGGGACAGGGCCACCCCCTCATGTGGTTCCTGTCCCCACAGCCGGGGCTACGCGGCAGAGCTGGAGGCGCTGCGGAGGCGGGGCCGGGACAGAGGCACAGCCCGCAGGTGTCCCCCGGCCCGGTACCTCTTTGGGGACATTTCGGGGAGGGGACACAGCCCGGGGAGGACATTCCGAGGAGGGGACACAGCCCCGGGAAAGTGGGGATAGCTCAAGGAAGGGAGACAGCTTGAGTGGGACAGCTCAGGGAAGGGGGGACAGCCCGAGGGGGACATCTGAGAGAGGGGGACAATCTGGGAAGAGAGGACATCCCGGGAAGAGGGGACACCCTGGGAAGTGGGGACATCCCGGGAAGTGGGGACATCCCGGGAAGGGGGGACAGCCTAGGAGGGGGCACAGCAAGGAATGGTGGCTTCGCTGCCATTGTCACCCGTGTCTCCAGGGCAGCAGGACTCACCCCTGTCCCCCCGCCTTGCAGGAAGAGCTGAGGCCCCGCAGCTCCCCCGACCCCGCCCCACCGATCGCGACATTCCCGGTGCCGATTGCGACATTCCCGTTCTCGATCGCGACATTCCCGGTCCCGCCGTGTCCCCAGCGCAGGAACAGCGGGGCCCAGTCCCGGCCCCGGAGCTGCCAGCACAGCCCGGGGAGCGCTGGGGGTGGGAGACGTGATCCTGATCCCATTGATCCCTGATCCCATTGGGTCCTGATCCCATTTATTCCTGATCCTATTGATCCCTGATCCTATTGATTCCTGATCCCATTTATTCCTGATTCCATTGATCCCTGTTCCCGTTAGTCCTGATCCCATTGGATCCTGATCCCATTGGGTCCTGATCCCATCCCTTGTTCCGGTCCCATCATGTCCCGTCCTACCATGTGCACTGATCCCACAGGGTCCGATCCCACTGCACCTCCTGATCCCACGGTGTGTCCCGATCCCACTGTGTGTCCCGATCCTGATCCCACTGCGTGTCCCGATTCCACTGTGTGTTCCAGTCCCTATCCCGACCCCACCGCGTGTCCCGATCCCTCCTTGTCCCGATCCCATTTTATGTCCCGATCCCGCCGTGTCCCGATGCCGATCCCCTTGTGTGTCCCAGACCTGATCCCGATCCCACTGTGTGTGTTCCGGTCCCGATCCCGATCCCGACTCCACCACTCCCCAACCCCTCTGTGCTGCCATCTCATGTCGCACTCCCGCCATGTCCCCACCCCAAATGCCTGGATGTCATTTTTAGGGATTTTTGTGGGGTCGTCCCCATTGCTGTGGTGTCACCGGGATTAAACTACGGTAGCTTTGGTGGCTTTGGTGGCTTTGGTGTCCCCTCGTTGGTGGCTGTGTTTGAGATTGTGTCACCAAACCCTAAATGTGGGGAAAAAAACCCAGAAAAGGTCCGGAAAAGAAACCCAAAAAAGGCCTGGAAAAAATCCCCCAAAATTCCCCATTTCCTGGCCAAGGGGACAAACAAGGAGCTGGAAGGGAAAAGCCACCCCTTGTGTTCCTCACCTTGGGGTGTCCCCATCCCCAGTGTGACATGGGACACATCCCTGTGTCCCCAAGGATTCAGCAGGAGGGATTTGGGATCCTGGGATCCATCCCAATCCATGGAATTCCCCCAAGCCATGGCAGATGTGGGGTCCTGTTGGTGGCTTTGCCACCCTCAGGGTGGTGACATCTCTTGGGGACATCCCCGTGCCACCTCCCCCCTCACCCTGTGCCACCTCCCCCGGCCCTGCAGGGCTCGGGAAGCGCCTGGAGCTCCGAGATTATCCATGGAGGAATTCCAGGAAATCCTCTGGCAGTGCCGGAGACCTTCAGGGACGGTGAGAATTTGTCACTTTGTCACTTCGTCACTTTTGTCACCGCGATCCCATCCTGGCGCTGGGCAGGAAGGGGTGGAGGGGGAGGGGACACGGTGGTATCGCCATGCTCGGAGGGGTGGCAGGAGGTGGCGGTGCCACTATCCCGGTTTGGGGACACTTGAGGTGGTGCAGGGGACAGGGGAGGGGACAAGGGACACTTTGGGACACTTCGGGACACTTTGGGACACTCGGTGGCGCCGAGCAGAGCCTGGCGTGCGGACAGGGGCGGCGAGGCAGGAAAAGGATTTTCCACAGGAAAGGCGGCTATAAATCCCGGGAATAAATTCTGCGAATGAATCCTGGGGATAAATCCTGGGAATGAATCCTGGGAATAAATCCTTGGAAAAAATCCTGGTACTAAATCCTGGGAAAAAATCCCTGCCCTGCTCTGGACAGCGCGGTCCCTCGTCCTCTGGGGACAAGGACATCCCTCAGACATTTCCCACCCCTCTGTACCAATCCAGGATGGAATTTCTACTCCCCAATCCCATTTTTCCATGGATTTCCACACACACCAGCAGCGAATTGTCCCCAAATTCGGGACTTTGGGACAGGGACATCCCTGTCCCTTGGGGACAAGGACATCCCTCAGACATTTCCCACACCTCTGTGCCGATCCAGGACGGAATTCCCTCTCCCCAGTCCCATTTTTCCATGGATTTCCACGCACACCACCAGCGAGTTGTCCCCAAATTCGGGGCTGGCTGTTGTCCCGCTCCAGCCAGGGGGGGTTACATCCTTTGGGGACACGCGGGGTGGGGTTGGGGACATGGGGACAAGGGGACAATGTGCCATCCGTGCTGCGGGCAGCACCTCCTGGGCGGCTCCTGCTATTCCAGGGATATTTTTACGGCGTTATCCCCTGTGGGAAAATGGGATTGGGGTCACTGGCAGGTCCGGGAGCAGGGGACCGGCGTGGTGGCACCGGTGTCACCTGTGTCACTCATGTCACCAATGTCACCTGTGTGTCACCAGTGTCACCGGTGTCACCCGTGTCCCCTGTGTCACCTGTGTCACCTGTGTGTCACCCTCGTGTCACCCCTGTCACCTGTGTGTCACCTCTGTGTCACCTGTGTCACCTGTGTCACTCACCTGGGGCTCTTCAGGTACTGCTCCATCACCTGCAGCATCCGCTGGACATCTTCCAGGTTCTTCCTTCCTGGTGGGGTTGGGATTGGGATCCATGGGATTGGGATCAATGGGATTGGGATGGGATTTATGGGCTTTATTAGACGGGATGGATGGGATGGGATGGGATCCATGGGATCCATGGGATCTATGGGATCCATAGGATCTATGGGATCCATAGGATGGGATCCATGGGATGGGATTTATGGGATTTATGGGATGACACAGTGTCCCCCGGGTGTCCCCAGTCTCTGCAGGACTCACCCATGGTGCCCAGCGTGGCCGGGTTCCCCAGGAATTCCATGTAGGGGCCCGAGCCGGGGAAGGAGCCAGAGCGGCCGGGGCTGAGTGGGACCCGCGAGCCCGGCAGCTCCAGGTGCGGCATCTGGGGGACAGGGGGGGGCACTGGTCAGTGGGAAATTCTCCTCACAAACCAAATCCAGGAGTCAGGAAGGAAAATCTCAGTGCAGAGGTGCCCGTGTTCATGTCCCCAGTGTCCCATGTCCCCCCATGTCCCCACCTTGGCCATGCACACCACGAGCTGCCCCCTCAGTGACTTTCCCTTCACCACCACTGCCCATGTCCCCATGTTCCCAACGAAGTCCCCATGTCCCCAATGCCCCAATTCTCCATGTCCTCATGTCCCCAATGCCCCATGTCCCTAAGATGTCCCCATGTCCCAATTATCCGTGTCCCCATGTCCCCAATATCTCCATGTCCCCATGTCCCTAAGATGTCCCTAAGATGTCCCCATGTCCCCAAGGATGTCCCCATGCCCCTACCTTGGCCATGCCACCAGCTGCCCCCTCAGCATCTCCGCCTGTGCCACCGCCCGTGTCCCCATGTCCCCCTGTCCCCATGTTCCCATGTCCCCATGTCCCCAAGGAACTTCCCATGTCCCTGTGTCCCCAATGTCCCCATGTCCCCAGTGCCCCAATGTCCAATGTCCCCAATTCCTCCTGTCCCCATGTCCCCATGTCTGCAAGCCCCCATGTCCCCAAGGATGTCCCCATGTCCCCACCTTGGCCATGCATGCCACCAGCTGCCCCCTCAGCGTCTCCGCCTGCGCCACCGCCGCTCTCCTCTTCTCCTCCAGCTCCTTCCCCGCCTTGTCTCTCTCCCCCTCCAGCCTTTTCCTGTCCTCCAGCCCGTCCTTCTCCCTCTTCTCCAGCCCCTGGATCCTCCTCTCCAGCTCCTGCATTTCCCGAGAGCAGTTCAGGTGACAACGCTCCACGCTCAGCTCGCAGCTCCTCCTCGGGATAAACTGGGAATCCCGCTCCTGCTGCTGGCGGAACAAACCCTCCACGCCAGCCCGGATCTGCCTCAGCTCGTTCTCAGTTTCTCCACACCGATATTGCTTCACCAGCTCCAAAATCCTCGGGAATTTCTCACTTATGTCGCTATGCAGGGAGCTGCATTTGTGTTTCTGCACCTCCAGCTCCACCCTGCTCAGGTCAGCCTCGGTCCTGGCGCTCTTCAGGTCCTGCTGGCACTTGTCCCTCTCCTGGGTGGCTTTGATCAGCTCGGCTCTGCTCTGCTGGTTCCTTTCCTCCAGGGTTTTTATGGATGACCTGGCCTGGTCCAGCTGTCGCTGCAGCTCCAGCTTGTCGGCTTGGGAGGTGTTGGGGGACAGGGTTTGGGTCAGGGGAGGGGGGATTTGGGATCCCCGGGTGTCACACCGTGGTTTGGGGTGATGCCTCTGCGTGGTACGGGTCACTTGGGGGTGCTGGGGGTCCCCAGGAAGTTGGGAAGGGAGAATTGGAGGGCTCCAAAGGGTGGGGAGAGGGGGCTGGGGGTCTTCAGGGGGCGCTGGGGGTCCCCTGGAAGATGTGAAGGGGGTGCAGGAGGTCCCCAAGAGGGTAGGTAGAGGGGCTTGGGAATCCTCAAGGGGTGCTGGAGGTGCCCAGGTGGGTGGGAAGGGAGAGTTTGGGGACTCCAAAGGGTGGGAAAGGGGGGCTGGGGGTCTTGAGGGGGTGTTGGGGGCGCCCAGGATGGTGGGAAGGGGGTTCTGGGCATCCTCAGGGTGTGCTGGGGGTCCCAAAGGGGATGGGAAGGGGATTCTGGGATCCTCATTGGGTTCTGAGGGTTCCCAGAAGGGTGGGGAGGGGATGTTGAGGGTCCCCAGAGGGGTGGGAAGGAGATTCTGGGGGTCCCAGGATGGGGGGGAGGGGGGGGGTTCCCCAGGATTTTTTTTTGGGGGTGCGGGGGGGTATCTTACCATTGCAGCTGCTGTTGATGAGGGCCGTGAGCATGTGGCACTGGGTCAGCTTCACCTGCTGGTACACGAGCTCGTGCAGCTGGGCGGGAGGAAGAGGAGGAGGAGGAGAGGGGTCAGAACACCCCGAAAACAAACAAAACAACAGCCCAAAACCACCCCCGGCACCATCCCGGTCCCCACAGGCGACAGAGAGAGCCCGGGGGATGAGGAAGAGGAGGAGGAGGAGGAAGAAGAGGAGAGGGGTCAGAGCACCCCAAAACCTCCCCCTGGCACCTCTTCAGGGGCTCTGGGAGAGGGCCGGGGATGAGGAAGAGGAAGAGGAGGAAGAGGAAGGAAAGAAGAGTCAGAGAATCCCGAAGGGACCCCCCGGGGTCACCTCGTGGGAGCTGGGAGAGCTCTGAGGGAACGGGAGGAGGAGGAAGTGGAGGAGAGGGGTCAGAACACCCCAAAACCAGCTCGAGCACGAGGCGCCGGGAGTTGGAGAGAAGGAGGACGAGGAGGAAGAGGGATCAGAGCACCCCAAAAAGACCCCCTGGCATCCCCTGGTGAGCTTTGGGAGAGCTCTGGGTGCACAGGAGGAAGAGGATGAGGAAGAAATCCCCGAGATTACCAAACCCCCTCTGGTCCTTGCGGCGCTTCCCTCGTCACCACCCCCAGAGGGGACGAGGAGGCGACACCCGCGTCACCCTCCGGCTGTGCCAGCCCTTCCCCTGGCATTCCCCAAATCCCGGGATTCACCTGCGGCCCGCCGTTGGAATTCTGGCTGCTGTTACACTTCTCCAGCTCCCTCTGCACCTTCAGCGCCATCCCCTGCAGCTTGTCCTTGTCCTTGAGGGTGGCATTGAGGGCACGGCTCAGGTTGGCATTGGTGGCACTCAAGGCCACCATCCTGCCGTAGTGGCTCTGCACCTGCTCCTCCAGCAGCCTCAGGTGAGTGTCGGTGCCCGCCTGGACGTTGCCGTACACCATGAACAGCACGAGCCCCAGGATGATCAGGAATTGGATCAGCGAGGTGAAAAGGAAAATATATTTAACATAAAAACCGCAGTCGCGCTTTGGCATCGCCTCCTTGTGCTCCAAACCGAATTTCGCCATGGCGAAACTGCTCTTCTCCATCCTCGCCCCGCTTCTGGTGGCCCCACCCCGGCGGGACCTCGTTTTTTAGGGGGGTTGTGGTGGGGTGGAGCCGCTCCCGGCGCGGTGTTTATATCCCAGGATTTAATATTTCCTCCTGCCGGGCTCCTTCCTGCCGTGCCGGATGCTCCCGGGGACCCGCCGGGTTATCCGGGCACAGCTTCTGCTGCCGCTGGGATTGTTTCTGGAGTGGAGGTGGGGGGGGGGGGAAGCAAATAGAAAAGGGGATTTTATTCCTTCCACCCCATTTCGGCGCCCCTGGGATTGTCTGGAATTGTCTGTAATTCTGTCCTGCCCCGAAATTCCCAGCCCCGGCGTGGGAATTCCATCCCGCCGGGTTATCAGGACACCAGGGTTGTTGTTCCTGGAGTGGAGAGGGATGAAAAAATTGGGATTTCATCCCTCCATCCCATTTCGGCGCCCCTGGAATTGTCTGGAATTGTGTCCTGCCCCAAAACTCCCACCCCTGGCACGGGAATTCCAGGGAATTCCATCCTCCCGGGTTATCAGGGCGCTGGCGCTGGAATTGTTCCAGGAGGGAAGGGGGAAAAAGAAGTGGGATTCCATTCCTTCATCCCATTTTGGTGCCCAGCGCATCCCTGGAATTTTCTGGAATTTCTTCCCGCCCCAAAATCGTGGAATTCGATTCCCCCCATTCCATTTCGGTGCCCGGAGCGCTCTTCTGGAATTGCCCCCCCACCCCAAAAATTCTCAACCCCGGCAAGGGAATTCCAGGGAATTCGATCCCTCCGGGAATCCCTGAGGGGTGGCACACGGGGATGGGACAGCTCGGGTGGAACCGTGGGAATTGAGGACAGGGATGGGGGACAGGGATGGGGACAGAGAGGACAAGGACAGGGGACAGATCTACCGTGGCTTCCCAGCATCCCTGGGCCCACTTTGAAGCGGTTTCCAGGAAAGTTGGATTTTCCTGCGGCCGCATCCTGTGCAAAGGGCAGCGACACATCCGGGCCACCCCCCGGTCCCCTCGGGGGATCCCCCCTGACCCCGCCAGGAGGGGACAGAGGTGACATCCCGATGTCCCAAACCCCTCTGACCCCGCTCGGAGGGGACAGAGGTGTGAAAAACGAGGTTCATTTTCCTGGTAAAATTAAAAAAAATTGATAAGAGACAATAAGAGACAAATAATAAAAGCAAAAGGTTATGGGGCCTTCAGCCAAGAGCACCCCTGCTGTTTTGGAGACACCCCTTAAATTAAATAAAATATCCCCGTTGCAAATTCGTAGATTTATTTTACATTTTCAAACTTTTCTACAAACTGTTTGCCATATTCCAATAACCATTTTGCATGGCTACTCCTCGAGTCCGCCTTTTTAGAGCATGCGTGTTTCTTGGCTGTTGTTTTAATTTATTTTTTAAATCAGTCTTAATTTGGGCTGTGGTCTTTAATTTCTGCAGGCCGTGGGTGCTGGTAGCTGGTGTATCAGTAGCAGGTTTCTTAATGGGTGTTATCTAATTAAACAGGCGATTTACTTATTACAAAAACACTATCAGTCCATGGTTACTCCTAGAGAAAACTTTATCTTAAAAAAAAACATTTCATTCAACACCACACATAAAGTATCCACCGTAATATTTGTGAAAAGCCGATACTGTAATATGGATTTATAACAGAGGTGACATCCCGGTATCCCGGGTGGCATTTCCAGTGGAACGCAACTCCCTGGGATGGGGGGGGACCCCAAACCCCAAATCCGGGTGAGCTCAGAGCGGCCCTGGGAAGGTTTGAGTTGGGAACTGGGAACAGAAATCCCTAACTGGGAACAGAATTCCCGAACTGAGAACAAAATTCCCGAACTGGGAACAGTGTTCCCATGGAGTGGGGATGGGTTAATTATGGCGGGGGGTTAATTGGGGGGTTAATTTAGGAATGGGACAGGGGGGGATCTGTGCGGATGCCGGGAGGCTGCGAGCAGGGATGGAATCCGGGATGGAGCATCCTGGCGGCAACACGGGGACAGGGATGGGAGTGTCCCCTCAGGGGGAGTGGCAGTGTCCCCTCGGGGTGGGGGGGGGGAGGGGGTGTCAGGGGTGGCAGTGTCCC
Organism: Sturnus vulgaris; assembly: GCF_052056855.1. NCBI lineage: Eukaryota > Metazoa > Chordata > Aves > Passeriformes > Sturnidae > Sturnus > Sturnus vulgaris. Next base: position 112,890 of record NC_142268.1, on the reverse strand, counting down.
CTCGGGGGGGCTGCGGGTGACTCACTGTTATTTGCAGCTCAGGAAAAGGAAGCGGCGGTAGCTGAGAATGGCTCCGGCAGCGACACCGGCCGGGCCATCGCAGACACTTCCCGGTCCCCAAGGGACTTGGAGCAGCCAGGGCAGGAAACAGCAACCGGGCAGGGGTCAGGCCCCCTACCCAGGCCCAAACCGGGCCCCCCAGAGTCCCCCGGGGCCCCCCGGGCATCCTGCGGGGCTGGGGGATTGCGACATCCCCAGGGGATGGGGACAGGGTGATAGTGGCGATGCCAGGAGTGAGGTCCCACATCTCGGCCCCCCTCTATGGGATGGGGACAAGAACTTCTGGACAAATTTAGTAACATCACTTTGATATGAGAAATACAGGCCATGCCCATCCTTCTAGCCCAGGTGAAAACAGGAAGGAGAACTAGAGGAAAAGCAGAGTCCCTTATTTGATCTCTGGACACAAACTGAGGCCTTTTCCCTGTGAAACCAAACTCACCCTTCCAGGGTTCCTGAGATCAGCTACGAGGAGGCTTTTGGCACTCCAAGAGCAGCTGGGTCACAGCTGGATGCGGCTTGGGTCTGGGAGACACCGTGCTCCTTCTGGAATTATAGCACGCAAATGCCTGCTCCTGGCCCCGGGCCCGGAGATAAAATCTGTGGGGTTTTTCCCTGTGCAACATCGTTCACCCCTCCCAGGCTCCTGAGATCTGCACAGAGGAGGCTTTGGGCACCCCAAAGGCAGCCAGGGTTACAGGTGGGGGCAGCTTGGGGCTGGGAGAAATCCTCATCCATTTGGAATTTTATCAGGCAGAAACCTGGCTGGGTGCACAGGTCTCTGGACACGACCAGTGGCCCTTTCCCCTGTGAAACAAAACTCACCCTGCCAGGCTCCTGAGACCACTTAGGAGGAGGGGTTTGACTCTCCAAGAGCAGTCGCAACGAGAGATGCTCACACAGAAGGCCATGCAGAAGAGGAAACGAGCGCACCCGCAGCCCCCCAAGGCGCGCCCCAACGCCCCAGACCCGGCACCGCCAGCTCGGGCAGTCCCATAAAGCATCCCCCGCCTCCGCAGCGGCGGGACAGGCGGGGCCCGGGGTCCCCGGGTCCGCACGGGCAGTCCCCGCGTCCCGGCCGGTCCCGAGGGCCCCGAGGAAACCGAGCGTGCCCGGAGGCGCGGCAGGACGGCAGCGCAGCGCCGCCTGGCGGCGGAGCAGGAGAGCAGCGCCGGGCCCCATGGCGGTATCGGTACCCGTGCGCCCCCTGCTGTCCGCGGCGATGCAGCGCCCGATGCCGAGTTCCACGCCCGTGCCGCCGAGGGAGAGGGGCACCGCTGGCTGGGGCCTCCCCGCCGACACGGACAGAAGCCGAAGCAGAAGCCCCGGTGCCATTGGCGGCCCCTACCCAGCGGGCCGGGCTCCGCACGGGCCCGCGGCCCCGCGCGGTATCGGGTCGGCCCGCTCCCGTCTTCGTGGCACCCGGGCCCTGCTCCTGGCATGAAGCGCGTCACCGCCCCGCGCCGTCCCGCCCCCCGCGCGTCATCGCGTGCGTTCGGCGGCCCGCCCCGGGGGCGGTGCCGGGGGCGTTGCGCTCGCGGTGCCGGCGTAGCCCGGGGAGCGGTTCCGGGAGCGGTTCGGGGGGCGGTGCCGATTGCAGTCCCGGTCACTGTCCCCAGTCCCAGTCCCCAGTCCTGGTCCCCGATCCTGGTCCCAGTCCCAGTTCCCCGTCCCGGAACCCGATCACGGTCCTGGTCCCAGTCCCCAGTCCAGGTCCCGGTCTCCGATCCCGATCCCTGTCCCTGGTCCCAGTCCCCAATCCCGGTCCCGATCCCGGTCCCAGTTCACCGATCCCGGTCCTGGTCCCTGTCTCCAGTCCCCGTCCCCGATCCCGGTCCTGGTCCCTGTCCCAGGTCCCCGTCCGCGATCCCGGTCCCGGTCCCTGTCCCCCGGTCCCGGTCCCTTTCCCCGGTCCAAGTCCCCGATCCCGGTCCCTGTCCCATTTCCCCGTCCCGGTCCCCTATCCCGGTCCCGGTCCACGTCCCCGATCCCGATTTTTCCCCCCCTTTCACACTGATTTTCCCCTCGATTTCTCAATGATTTTTTCCCCATTTCTCAATGATTTTTTTTCCCCATTTTTTCCCATTTCTCACTGATATTTTCCCCCATTTTTCAGGGTTTTTTTCCCCCATTTCTCACTGATTTTTTCTCCCATTCTTCATGGAGTTTTCCCCCCGTTTTTCACTGATTTTTCCCCATTTCTCACTGACTTTTTCCCCATTTTCCCCCATTTCTCACTGATTTTTCCCCCCATTCTTCAGGGATTTTTTCCCCATTACTCACTGATTTTCCCCCCATTTCTCACGGATTTTTTCCCCACTTTCCCTCATTTCTCACGGATTTTTTCCCCCATTCTTCAGGGATTTTTTTCCCCATTTCTCACTGATTTTTTCCCCATTTCTCAATTAATTTTTCCCCACTTTTCCCCGTTGCTCACTGATTCGTTCCCCCATTTTTCATGGATTTTTTCCCCCATTTCTCACTGATTTTTTCCCCCCATTCTTCATGATTTACAGGATACTCTATCGTGAATGGAAAGCAATTAAAGGAAGGGGGGAGGTTACCAGCCACCTGGTCAGCTCAGACAGCAGAGCTGCACACGCTTGTGAGAGCCTGTGAATTATAGCAGGACAAGACATTAAATATATTTACTGATTCTAAATATGCATATGCGGTAATACATGCATTTGGAAAACTATGGGGAAAAAAAGAGGTTTATTAAGCTGCAGAAGAAAGAAGAAAAAAATTGTTTTACAAGGGATGGCAAGCAGTGGATACCAAAAGCTCTAGCCTTACAATTGTTAAAACAACTTCATTAAAGGAGTCGTTCTGTGCCTTCTTTGGGGTGAGGAAAAAAGGCTGAGGGGGGCTCCGACGTGGTTTGGGGCACCCCAAGGTCCCTGGGAGAGGGAGCCGGGCTGCGCTGGAGGAGCAGGTGAGTCGGGCATGGCGGGGGGTCATGGTGGGTGCCAGAACATTGAGAGGGAGGGGTGGGTGTAGAATGCATGAAAAACAGAACCTTAAAAAACAGCTAAATATAGTCTAAAAGGAATGTTTTATTGGTTTGTGTTTGGATAGAGGTAGGGTTTTTTTATAGATACTGTAAATAGAAAAGATAAAGAATAAAAATATAGAAGCAAATATAAGAAACCAATATATAAATATATTACATTACATTATATTTTGTTATGAAAATAGAAATATATAAATATTTAGACTTTAAAAGGAATGTTTTATTGTTTTTTATTTGGTTAGAGGAGGGTTTTTAATAAAGAATATAAATAATATAGGCAAAAATATACAAATATGCAAAAATAGATACTGACATAAAATTATTATAACTATATATGCATATATATATGTAAGTATAAATATATAGAAATAAATATAAATATAAAATACATGTATGTAGTATGTAATATAAATAATGTATCGATTTTAATATGTTATATTAAATAGTATGTTATAATAGAATGTAAATAGCATCTAGTATATTAATATACTAGTAAAAACTACATTAAATAGTATATAAATATAGAATACACAATATAGACATATAAATCTACAGATATAAATATGAAAACTAAATAGAAAAATATATTCAAATAGAATTTAAAATAATCGAGTTTTTTGTTTCTATTTGGTTAGAGGCAGAGCTTTTAAAGAAATAATATTAAAAACTATGAACCTCCAAATATAGATGGATATAGATAAAATAGAAATACCATTAGTAATATAAATCTATGTATATAATGAATAATAAAATAATATTGTATATATGATAAATAGAATAGCAATTAAATTGAATATATGAAATATGTCTAGATTATGACTATAAATTAAATATTAAAAAATAGATGATTTATATATATAAAAGGTTTTTTTTTTTCATTTGGTCAGAGGCAGGGCATTTTTAGTTTGGGTCGGGGTTTTTTTGGGGCGTTCATTGAGAGGATTTTATGACGGGTGGGGACTCTGGTGCTTGGAACTCTCTCCCTTCTCTGTCTGTCCCTGACAGGGCGGCAGTGCCGGGCTGAGTTGGGCGGCAGTGCTGCCGCCGTGTGGACACGGGCGGGTACTGCACCGTGCCCCTCTCAGGATGGCGGAAGGGCCCGCGGGCCGGGACCCAGCCCTGCGGCAGCGCTCAAGATGGCGGCCTCTCTAGGACCCCGGCGGATAGGCGTTTACATAAAACGCCTGCCCGCGCCCGCCGGCGCCCTCACGCCCGCGGCACCGCGGACCGCGCGGCCGTTGTCGGCACGCTCTGACACGTCCGGGAAAATTGTCGGCGAGCGGATCGGCGTCGGCGATGTAATCAGGCATCTTATGCCTACACACCGGGGTCCTGATTTTTTCCCGCCCTTTCTGCCGCCATTTTTGGCAGGTCAGGCGGTGTGCCGCCCGAGGCGCCATTTTGAGAGTCCCGACACGCTCAAGATGGCGGCCTCTCTAGGACCCCGGCGGATAGGCGTTTACATAAAACGCCTGCCCGCGTTCGCCGGCATAAAAATAAATATGCATAAATATAAACATAGACATAAACATGCACAAACGTAAACCTGCATAGATATAAACATAAACATAAACATAAACATAAACATAAACATAAACATAAACATAAACATAAACATAAACATAAACATGCAAAACAATAACAATAAATATAAATATAAACATAAATAGAAATAGAAATACAAACATTAAAAAAATCAGTGAGAAATGGGGTAAAATCAGTGAGAAATGGGGGGCAAAAACCTTGAAAAATGATGGAAAAATCAGAGAGAAATGGGGGAAAAATTGGTGAGGAATGGGGAAAAAATCAACGAAAAATTGGGAAAAATCAGTCAGAAGTGGGGGATAAAAATCAGTGAGAAATGGGGGGAAAAGTCGGTGAGAAATGGGGAAAAAATCAGTGATTAATGGGCGGGAAAATGCATGAAAAATGGGGGGAAAAATTCAGAGAGAAATGGGGGCAAATATCAGTGAGAAATGGGGGGGAAAATCAGGAAATATCCATGAAAATTGGGGGAAACATCCATGAAAAATGGCGGAAAAAATCAGTGAGAAATGGGGAAAAATGGGGAAAAAGCAGTGATAAATGGGGGAAAAAATCAGTGAGAAATGGGGGAAAATGGGGGAAATCATCAGTGAGAAACGGGGAAAAATGGGGAAAAAATCCATGAAAAATGAGGGAAATAATCAGTGAGAAACGGAAAAAAATCAATGAGAAATCGGGGAAAATTGAGGACAAAATCAGCGAGAAATGGGGGAAAAATCAGTGGTAAATGGGGGAAAAGTCGATGAAAAATGGGGGAATATTCAGTGAGAAATGGGGGGGAAAAATCAGTGAGTAATGGGGGAAAAATGGGGAAAAAATCCATGAGAAATGGGTGGAAAAAATCAGTGAGAAATGGGGAAAAAAATCAGAGAGAAATGGGGAAAAATCAGTCAGAAATGGGGAAAAAAATCAGAGAGAAATGGGGAAAAATCAGTCAGAAATGGGTCGAAAAAATCAGTCAGAAATGGGGAAAAAATCAGTGAGAAATGGGGAAAAAAATCTTTGATAAATTGGGGAAAAAAAATCATTGAGAAATTGGGGAAAAAAAATTAGTGAGAAATGGGGAAAAATTGGGAAAAAATCCACGAAAATTGCGGGAAAAAAAAATCAGTGAGAAATGGGGGAAAAATGCATGAAAAATGGGCCGTAAATATCAGTGAGAAATGGGGAAAAAAATCAATGAAAAATGGTGGGAAAAATCAGATCGGCGATCGATAACTAATGCATGCCTATGGATTAGATTGGCGATCGATTGATCGCGACTACCGATCGATTATATCGGCGATCGATTGATCGCGCCTGCCGATCGATTGCCAATGCCTGCCGATCGATTAGATCGGTGATCGATTGCTAATGCCTGCCGATCGATTGCTACTGCCTGCCGATCGATTATATCGGCGATCGATTGATCGCGCCTGCCGATCGATTAGATCGGCGATCGATTGCTAATGCCTGCCGATCGATTAGATCGGCGATCGATTGCTAATGCCTGCCGATCGATTAGATCGGCGATCGATTGATCGCGCCTGCCGATCGATTAGATCGGCGATCGATTGCCAATGCCTGCCGATCGATTAGATCGGCGATCGATTGATCGCGCCTGCCGATCGATTAGATCGGCGATCGATTGCCAATGCCTGCCGATCGATTAGATCGGTGATCGATTGCTAATGCCTGCCGATCGATTAGATCGGCGATCGATTGATCGCGCCTGCCGATCGATTAGATCGGCGATCGATTGCTAATGCCTCCCGATCGATTAGATCGGCGATCGATTGATCGTGCCTGCCGATCGATTAGATCGGCGATCGATTGCTAATGCCTGCCGATCGATTAGATCGGCGATCGAGTGCTAATGCCTGCCGATCAATTAGATCGGCGATCGATTGATCGCGCCTGCCGATCGATTAGATCGGCGTTCGATTGCTAATGCCTGCCGATCGATTAGATCGGAGATCGATTGATCGCGCCTGCCGATCGATTAGATCGGCGATCGATTGCTAATGCCTGCCGATCGATTAGATCGGCGATCGATTGATCGCGCCTGCCGATCGATTAGATCGGCGATCGATTGCCAATGCCTGCCGATCGATTAGATCGGCGGTCGATTGCCAATGCCTGCCGATCGATTGCTAATGCACACTATTTGCACACTCCTTGCACACCCTTTGCACTCATACAGAGGCAGGAGGTTTCTCAGTTCTGGTCGGGGTTTTTTGGGGCGTTCATTCCGGGGGATTTCCTCAAGGATTGGGACACTCCTTGATCCCATCCTTTGCCTGTCTCCCAAGCGCCACCCTGTGGGCAGAGCGCGGTACTGCGCGCCTGCCTCTCCCAAGATGGCGGCTCGGGTGTCGCGCCCCCGACCTTCTAACTCTGGCTGCAAAAGGAGGGTGGCACAGCAAGGAGCCCGCTCGCTCTAGTGGGATGCCTGCGCACGACGCCGACACCGATCCCACGGGTGCGATTTTCGGCGGCGTTTCCAATCGTGCGGACATCTCCTTCAGCCCGCTTCGGCCCGGGGAAGAGGGGCGGGGCCGCCAGCGATGGTGCCGGCGCAGCCCGGGCAGGCTCGGGGCGGAGCCGGGGCTTGGCGAGGCGGGGCACGGAGGTCCCGGGGACGGGACCGGGCGGGGCCGGGGCGGTGCTTTAGGGGCGGTCCCCAGTGGTCCCAGGCGGCACCGGGGGCGGGGCCGGGTGATCCCGGAGCGGTACCGAGCTGTGCTGGGGACGGTGCTGCAGGGGCGGTGCCGGGCCCGCCTCAGGGTGATTGAATGCCCAGAAATCGCCTCCTCTGCCCCGTGCTCACACTGAGCTGCGGGCTGCAGCGTGCTGTCGGAGCTCCGCACACAGCACGGATTTGGGCTTCCCCTCCTCTCAAACCCTCTCCCCCTTCTTCCTCCTCCTCATCTTCCCCTTTTTCCTCTCCCTCCGCCTCGCCCCCCTCCCCGGGCCCCTGACTCCCCCCGGGATCCCCTCCTCCGGAGGCGGCCCTTCCGAACCGACCCCCCCTCCAAGCCCCGGAGCTCGAGACCATTAAGGTAAGCTTTGGAATTGAAATATCAGGATATTCACTGGCCTGAAATTTCAGGATTGTACGATTTTTTCTTGAAGCAGTTGCCTTTGCTGCAGGATTGTGTGGTCACCAGTCTCCTTTCCTGTGACTCTTGTTGAAATTTGCTGTCAGATAACCGGCTAGTAACGAAATATTTGACAGAAATCAATGCTGTGAACGGACTTCACTGCAGCAGTTGATGAAAGAGCAAAGAAAATGTCTGTCGTGTTTACGCACCCCCCCGAGGCTGAATGAATTCTGATACTGTAATAAATCAGTGCAGTTGGTGCCTGCAAAGGTCTTGACATTGATCAAGAAGATATTACTTTGGATTTTTACTTTTTATCAGCGTTTCTTTAATCTGTACTTCAGCACTCTAGCCTTTCATAAGTCTTCTCCGGTTTCCTCTGGCCCTGCAGAGTAGTCCTCTCTGTTATTGTCTGATCCCAGCTTTGATGCAAGGAGGACTTTTTGTCTTGAAAATTAGCATCCCCCTCCGCATATTTAAATTAGTTATTTGACTTTTGAGAAAAAGCTGGTCAGCTCGAAGTCCACCAGACACCAGAGGCTGCTGTTTTTAGCACCTTATTCAAAGAGGGCATCCTTTAGTTACCTAAGGAGGGGTAGAGATTTACCCCTAGGAATAAGGAATAAATGCAAGCAGACTGTCCTGCCAAGAAAAAAATCCAGTTACAGTGACTGAATTCGGGTTTAGTTGCCCTTGATCCTTGCAAGGGATTAAAGGCAGGTTCACTTGGTCTCCCAGCAATGAATGTCTCAACCGAAAGCTGCTCAAAATGTGCCGTTTTTCTGATGGTTTTGGATTCTTTTGCCAGGTGGGAACATGGACTGCTTGACTTGTTCCTGTGTCCACTTTCCACTTCAGTCCTTTGCATTTTCTCTGAAGGGAAAGCAGGAACAGGGAAGTTGGGGCAGTTCCGTCAGCAGAAAGGCTGCTAAGAATAGATGGTAAGGACTTACTTTTCTGCACAGTGCCATGTAACTGAAGGCTCGTTTTTGGATTTCACATTCTGTTCCTGCCCGGTTTTGTGAGAGCTGCAGGTGCATTTCTGTTTCCAGACCCTGCCAAAAATAGTCGCTTATATTATAATGAATCCTTTTTCCTTCATGTTTTCTTGCTTGAAATGAATTCCCCTGTCAGACTGATGTGAGCAGCAGTTATTTTTAGAGCTGCTGGTGTTGTACACGGAGTAACTGTAGAACAAATGAGTTGTGATGGCTTCCTTGTATTTGATGTGTGGAGAGGAGCAAAGGCACAGATTCATCCTGTGTAATTGCAGTCGTCCAACGTAGGTGCCAGGGTCGGGAAGCTGGGCAAGGTTTCCTCTCTTGCTGGGCCTTAGGGGGAGGGAGCTGAACCATGGTGTCACTCGGATTCCTTCCTCTTCTCCCTCCTCCTTTCTTGCTTGTAGAGCTGGAGCTCGGGGTCACCGAGTTTGGGTGCTCGCAGTCAGAGCCTGAATTTGGAGAGCAGGAAAGCGGGGGGAAGTTTCTAGGCACGTCAAAGCCTGTCTCTAGGGTGTGGGACTTGTTGGTCTTCCTCACCACCCCCAGCAACTTGCACTTCTCTCTGGACCTTGCTGTGGTCACAGCCCACTGCTCATTTATGTGACTGTTCATCCGTCTGCCTGATTGCTTTAAGTACAAGTAGCCTGATTCAGGTTTAATTTAGCAATGATTTTCCTCTGTTTCATCGGTAGTTTTCTAAAACTCCCCTACAGGCTATTTTGAAGGTGCTTTTTTTTTTTTTAACTGCCTGTGATGATAGAAAGCTGTACGGCCCTCTGAAAGCAGTATAACCTGCTTTCCAGAAATTACAGAAGTAGGATTTTTATTGTCCACTATGCAGCTGAAGTCCCCCTAGTGAGCCTCTTGAACTGAGGGTGAGGAGAGCGGCAGATACGCCTCCTCATCAACCTGCTCTTCTTTTCGTTCCTAAAAGAAGGAAGCATGAAGGTAACTATAGAAAAAGATCTGCATCCCTCGGGGTTTTGTATTTTAGGTGTTTTGAGGTTTATTTACACACCTCCTCCTTTGTTTCCTGGACAGGTTTTACGTGACAGTGGAGCGTTTGAGTACACGTGGAAGGAGCTTTCAATTTGGCTGGAGCACTTGGATAATACAAAAGAAGACCAGAAGGAAGCAGTGATTCAGTTTTTGGAAAAGGTAACGGTGTTCAAATCAGCTGGATAAAAAAATGCAAAGAATAGTGTTAGTGGAAACTGGAGGTCTTGTTGCTATTGTTGAGAAACCTGTCAAAGACCAGCGAATGAATTCTGAGAAAAGCCTTGTTTGGGATTCTTTATACGGAGGTGGCATCCTTCTTGTGTTCAGTGGGAGGGCAGCCAAATGATTTGTAGGAAAATGAAATCCAAAAAGATCAGCTGTTATTACAGCATTGTCGGTGTAAGGGTAGAGTGGTGTAGGTGTGGGTAGCTTTGATCTCCTCTTTAGGTGCCAACATTATCAGAGCTCAGTAGATGGTGGTCCTTGACAAGGAAAGGTGACACTTGCTGTTTACTCTTCAGGATGTTGAATGCCCAGTGCTCTGCCTCCACTGTGGTCTGCCCAGGTACTCGGTGTGTGGTCGCAGTCTAGGTGCCAAGTTGTGGTGGGTTTTTGTTTTTCCATCAGTGTGGCCTGTAGAGCAGGAACTGTAGACAGAATCCTGCAGAAGTGCTATGGAAGTTGTCCTCATAAAAGCTGCCCAGCTTTCAGCACGTGGTCGTTCTCAGTACCGTGTGGTTCCCCTGCACTTGCCAGCCAGCAGGTGCACTTACCTTTCTCCCCACCTTTGCTGACAGATCCTGCTGAAGCTGGTGACCAACCCCTGTCCCTACACTGACAAGGCAGCAGACCTGGTTCAGGCAGCCAGCACGCTCCAGGTGGCTCTGTTTAAACAGGACTCTGATAACATCAGCATCCCCGTCTCTCACATTGATGGTATGTGGTAACCTGTCAACATCCCAACTCCATGACTTGGGGATACACTTTCTAGCCCTAATCAGCAAACTGGGGATGGATAACTCTGGCAATCCTGTTAAGTAAGGGCCCTCCAGGATTCAGCTCTCCACGTGTTCTTGGTATCAGAAGTCGAAGTGGAATTGCCAAGTTGCCGCTTTACCTCTGAAAGTAATTTCTGCCGTGGCTGTGCCACTTGAACGGTATTTGAAATCTCTCTTCATGCTCTTGCAGCAGCGTTTTTGAACTCAAATGGAAATCTAGCCCTTCTGCCTGGGACTGTTGACAGAGTCATGGAATCCCAGAGTGGTTTGGCCGGCAAGGCTCCTTAAATCTCATCCAGTTCCAGCCCTGCAATGAACAGGGACACCTTTCAGTAGCCCGGGCTGCTCCAAGCCCCAGTGTCCAGCCTGGCTTTGGACACATCCAGGGATCCAGGAGCAGCCGCAGCTGCTCCGTGCTGGACAGCAGCATTGAAAGGCAGAGTGAAGGTTCAGCTGTAATTTAGGGGTTGCACTTAACGTTGTATTGTGTGACAAATGTGGCTTTCATACTTTTTTTTATTTTTTATTATTTTTTTTTAATTAAAAAGAATTAAAAAGATGCCTTGTATTCCTGGAGTGTTGCATTCTACGTCTGTTGTTTTTCCTGTTAGTCTGGATTCTTGCTTTGATGTTTTTCTTCACTTATTAGATGTCCTGGATATGGTGGATGTCCTGATCGAGGACAGTGATGGCTTTGATGAAGAAGTTGGGTTCTCTTTAAATGAAGACGTGATCATTTCCCTTCAGTGCTGTTGTCCCTGCTGCATTAGAAGCCAGGAATGAACAAGTCCACGTGGGCCTGGATGCTGATCCCTCTTGCTGGTCCATGACAGCATGTGACAGGTGAGATTTCCAGGTGTCTGATTTAGCAGGAAACTGGTTTGTTCCTTCTTGTGAGGAGGCTCATTGGCTTTGCATGGGCAACGCCACTCCACGTTTTCCATGTAGGAACAGAGCTGGGGAGCTGTTTGAAAACAGAGTCCCAGAGGTAAACAGCTTGGCTCAGTATTTCTGTGTGGGAATAGAAGAATATCTGTGTCTTCTGATTTTTCTCTCGTCTTTCTTCCACAGGTGTTTTTGTATTCCTGACTTGGGTTTCCATCGGGGACACGTGGCTTGGAGCTCAGGAGCCGGATCTGTTCCTTGCCCACGGCAGATTGGTCTGCACTAGTGCAGGTGAGGAATTACAGGACGGCTTGGGAACTCGGAAACAAGGAGAAGCAAGTCTTATGTGTCTTTGCAAAAAGATTTGGCTACCACAGGGCATTAATTCAGGGAGTTAAGACTTCATCTTTAACGTTCTGTGCTCTGCCAGCATCACTGCGAGCCCTGAAAGCCTCCTGAGCTGTTCTCATACAGACCTATCTTGTTTGGTCAAAAAAAAAATCTTAGTTTAGTTTCGTCCAAGAAAAGTTACTACTCTGTGCGAGCTCATGGGGAAGCTTTTATTCGGCATCTCTCAGTGGGACATTGAAAGTCCAACTTCCCATTTCTTGCACAGTCTGAGAGGCAGTATTACTTTCTATCATTTTTATCACAGGCATTTTAAACTTTTTGAGGAACCGGCAGGACTGTTTGTGCGGAGGCGTGCGGTTCACAGCCATCCTCTGTCCAACGTAGGATGGGAAAAAAAGGCTGGAGAGCTTCCTACAAGGGGCTGTAAGTGCAAATGACCAGGCGCCCGGGGTTTAGTCATGATGATTTAGTATTTCTTAAAAGACTCTGATTGATTTCATGATGCCAAAACCAGTATGGATAGAAGACTGAAGTCGGGAATCACGATGGTCTCCTTGGGTTTAAAAAGCTTTAATGGTGTTTCAAGACATTTGTATGAGACCTGGTTTGTTTTTTCTTACCCTTTTATTCAATCAAAAAAAAAAAAAAAAAAAAAAAAGCCTTGATCCATCACTGCTGCTGTGATGTGTGACAAATGCCTGTCCTCCCTCCACGTGGAACAGGTGAGAGGTGGAACTGAAGCCCAAAGAGTTTTCTGCCCACTGATAATATGTGAGTCATATTGGGAATTCTCTGCAGAATGGCAACAGTTGTTCTTGAATGTGGCCATGAGGGGAGTGGAACATGGCAGCCCGGGTCTGAGAAGGTGCAGTGCCAGAAGGAGAAGCTTTGAAATGTAAATCAGGATTGATTCAGGTGACTCGCGACCGCGTGCTGTGCCCAGGTCCTTAGTAGAAATACTGTGCAGGGAAAAGCCAGAGCTGCCTGTGCTATGAGCTGAATTTTTTATTGGGGGGGGGGGGGGGGCGGTGTGTGAAATAAGAATGAGGTGCAAATGAGAGAATTGCTTGTGTGTGTGAATATTCTTGTCCTAAAGGAGCGCTGCCCGGTGCTCCTCCCTTGCTGTGCCCCTCTCCTGGTGAGCCTCTGTCCTGCTGGCCGTGCCTCTCTGTCTCCGTGCCTGTGCTGCTCCTTGCCCGTCTTTGCCCGCCCCGCACGGGCTGTGCTCGCTTCCTCTCTGGCTCCTGGGTTCCCTCTTTGTCATGGTACCCCTCAGTCCTTGCTGTGTGTTTGGCACTCTCTGTCTTTTCTCCGTCCTTCTCTGTGCCTCTGTGGTGCTCCCTGTGCCGTTGTTTCCCGTGGGATCCTTGTGTCCCGGTCACTGTCTGTCCTAGGGTGATGTTATGGTGTTTCTATCTCCAATCATGTGTCCTGATTATGTTTGGTATTATGTCCTGTGCTTCCAGGACTGACTCTGAGAGTGAAGCTTTGTTTTGTCTTGTTATCAGCCGGCTCACCTCCCCCATGGTCTATGTTTAGGAGAGGTTTTAGGAGAGGTTTTAGCTCGGTTTGCTTGCCTGCTTGCTTGCCTGCTTGCTTGCTTGCTTGCTTGCCTGCTTGCTTGCCTGCTTGCTCGCTTCTGCCTCTTTTTCTTTCCTTCGCTTTGCCCTTGCTTTTTTCTTATTAGTTAGTTCAGCTAGGCAGTCCAACTTTTTCCCTGGACTGTTTTCTCTTCCACCCCGTCCCCTCCCTCTCCTGGATACCATCTGAACCTGTTCCGGACGGGGACCTGGGAAACCCCAAGAAACACCGGGAGTCTACACTCTGTCACCTGCAGCAGCCATTCCCAAGCGCCAGAGACTGATAACTGGGCGACCACTCGCCAGAGAGACTGAACTCGTCATCCCTTCAGAACGGTGAAAGAGTTTTTTGTCAGCTGGTGTTGTCTTTTTTCCCTGTGCTGGGGAGTGTCTTGCTTGTTAAATAAAGAGGTTTTTTTCTCCCACTCTTCTCCGAGGAAATTCTTCCCGAACCCGGTGGGGTGGGGGGGAGGAGTCGTGGGGTTTGCTGTCTGGGGGCTCCTTCTGGAGGTTTTCCCCCAAATTTGCCCAAAACCAGGACACTGTCCCTGTTCATTTTTAATCCCTCCCTCTTGTGCTGCCCATCCAGCATGCCAGGGGTTTCTTTTCGTTTTTTGGTTATTTTTCGTTTTCATTTTTCTTCTTCTTTTTTTTTTTTTTAGGGGGGGTTCCATTTCATCGTGCACCTTGATGTTGATTTTCTTCCCTTGTCCTCTCTGCTGCCCCTCCTCCTTTCTGCCCCTTGTCCCCTGTGTCTGCAGGGCTGGGGAGGAACTTCAGCCCTTGTGGGGGTTGCCCTCCCTTTTCTGGTGTCAGCAGAGTCACTTTCTGTGGGATGGACACATGGGAGGGGTTGCAGTCAAGTGCCCTGCTGCTGTCCAGGGCAGTTGGAGTCGTTCTGTGCCTTCTTTGGGGTGAGGAAAAAAGGCTGAGGGGGGCTCCGACGTGGTTTGGGGCACCCCAAGGTCCCTGGGAGAGGGAGCCGGGCTGCGCTGGAGGAGCAGGTGAGTCGGGCATGGCGGGGGGTCATGGTGGGTGCCAGAACATTGAGAGGGAGGGGTGGGTGTAGAATGCATGAAAAACAGAACCTTAAAAAACAGCTAAATATAGTCTAAAAGGAATGTTTTATTGGTTTGTGTTTGGATAGAGGTAGGGTTTTTTTATAGATACTGTAAATATAAAAGATAAAGAATAAAAATATAGAAGCAAATATAAGAAACCAATATATAAATATATTACATTACATTATATTTTGTTATGAAAATAGAAATATATAAATATTTAGACTTTAAAAGGAATGTTTTATTGTTTTTTATTTGGTTAGAGGAGGGTTTTTAATAAATAATATAAATAATATTGGCAAAAATATACAAATATGCAAAAATAGATACTGACATAAAATTATTATAACTATATATGCATATATATATGTAAGTATAAATCTATAGAAATAAATATAAATATAAAATACATGTATGTAGTATGTAATATAAATAATTTATCGATTTTAATATGTTATATTAAATAGTATGTTATAATAGAATGTAAATAGCATATAGTATATTAATATACTAGTAAAAACTACATTAAATAGTATATAAATATAGAATACACAATATAGACATATAAATCTACAGATATAAATATGAAAACTAAATAGAAAAATATATTCAAATAGAATTTAAAATAATGGAGTTTTTTGTTTCTATTTGGTTAGAGGCAGAGCTTTTAAAGAAATAATATTAAAAACTATGAACCTCCAAATATAGATGGATATAGATAAAATAGAAATACCATTAGTAATATAAATCTATGTATATAATGAATAATAAAATAATATTGTATATATGATAAATAGAATAGCAATTAAATTGAATATATGAAATATGTCTAGATTATGACTATAAATTAAATATTAAAAAATAGATGATTTCTATATATAAAAGGGTTTTTTTTTTCATTTGGTCAGAGGCAGGGCATTTTTAGTTTGGGTCGGGGTTTTTTTGGGGCGTTCATTGAGAGGATTTTATGACGGGTGGGGACTCTGGTGCTTGGAACTCTCTCCCTTCTCTGTCTGTCCCTGACAGGGCGGCAGTGCCGGGCTGAGTTGGGCGGCAGTGCTGCCGCCGTGTGGACACAGGCGGGTACTGCACCGTGCCCCTCTCAGGATGGCGGAAGGGCCCGCGGGCCGGGACCCAGCCCTGCGGCAGCGCTCAAGATGGCGGCCTCTCTAGGACCCCGGCGGATAGGCGTCTACGTAAAACGCCTGCCCGCGCCCGCCGGCGCCCTCACGCCCGCGGCACCGCGGACCGCGCGGCCGTTGTCGGCACGCTCTGAAACGTCCAGGAAAATTGTCGGCGAGCGGATCGGCGTCGGCGATGTAATCAGGCATCTTATGCCTACACACCGGGGTCCTGATTTTTTCCCGCCCTTTCTGCCGCCATTTTGGGAAGGTCAGGCGGGGTGCCGCCCGAGGCGCCATTTTGAGAGTGCGGACACACTCAAGATGGCGGCCTCTCTAGGACCCCGGCGGATAGGCGTCTACGTAAAACGCCTGCCCGCGCCCGCCGCGCCCTCACGCCCGCGGCACCGCGGACCGCGCGGCCGTTGTCGGCACGCTCTGAAACGTCCGGGAAAATTGGCGACGAGCGGATCGGCGTCGGCGATGTAATCAGGCATCTTATGCCTACACACCGGGGTCCTGATTTTTTCCCGCCCTTTCTGCCGCCATTTTGGGAAGGTCAGGCGGGGTGCCGCCCGAGCCGCCATTTTGAGAGTGCGGACACACTCAAGATGGCGGCCTCTCTAGGACCCCGGCCGATAGGCGTCTACGTAAAACGCCTGCCCGCGCCCGCCGCGCCCTCACGCCCGCGGCACCGCGGACCGCGCGGCCGTTGTCGGCACGCTCTGATACGTCCGGGAAAATTGTCGGCGAGCGGATCGGCGTCGGCGATGTAATCAGGCATCTTATGCCTACACACCGGGGTCCTGATTTTTTCCCGCCCTTTCTGCCGCCATTTTTGGCAGGTCAGCCGGGGTGCCGCCCGAGGCGCCATTTTGAGAGTGCGGACACACTCAAGATGGCGGCCTCTCTAGGACCCCGGCCGATAGGCGTCTACGTAAAACGCCTGCCCGCGCCCGCCGGCGCCCTCACGCCCGCGGCACCGCGGACCGCGCGGCCGTTGTCGGCACGCTCTGACACATCCGGGAAAATTGTCGGCGAGCGGATCGGCGTCGGCGATGTAATCAGGCATCTTATGCCTACACACCGGGGTCCTGATTTTTTCCCGCCCTTTCTGCCGCCATTTTTGGCAGGTCAGCCGGGGTGCCGCCCGAGGCGCCATTTTGAGAGTCCCGACACGCTCAAGATGGCGGCCTCTCTAGGACCCCGGCGGATAGGGGTCTACATAAAACGCCTGCCCGCGTTCGCCGGCATAAAAATAAATATGCATAAATATAAACTTAGATATAAACATGCACAAACGTTAACCTGCATAGATATAAACATAAACATAAACATAAACATAATCATAAACATGCAAAACAATAATAATAAATATAAATATAAACATAATTAGAAATAGAAATACAAACATTAATAAAATCAGTGAGAAATGGGGTAAAATCAGTGAGAAATGGGGGGGAAAACCCATGAAAAATGATGGAAAAATCAGAGAGAAATGGGGGAAAAATCGGTGAGGAATGGGGAAAAAGATCAACGAAAAATTGGGAAAAATCAGTCAGAAGTGGGGGATAAAAATCAGTGAGAAATGGGGAAAAAAATCAGTGATTAATGGGCGGGAAAATGCATGAAAAATGGGGGGAATAATTCCGAGAGAAATGGGGGCAAATATCAGTGAGAAATGGGGGGGAAAATCAGGAAATATCCATGAAAATTGGGGGAAACATCCATGAAAAATGGCGGAAAAAATCAGTGAGAAATGGGGAAAAATGGGGAAAAAGGAGTGATAAATGGGGGAAAAAATCAGTGAGAAATGGGGAAAAATGGGGAAAAAATCCACGAAAAATGGGGGGAAAAATCCATGAAAAATCAACGGAAAAATCAGTGAGAAATGGGGAAAACATCATGGTGAAATGGGGAAAAAATCAGAGAGAAATGGGGAAAAATCATTGAAAAATGGGGGATAAAAATCAGTGAGAAATGGGGGGGAAATGGGGAAAAAAATCTTTGATAAATTGGGGCAAAAATCATTGAGAAATGGGGAAAAAAATCAGTGAGAAATGGGGAAAATTTGGGAAAAATCCACGAAAATTGCGGGAAAAAATGCTTGAAAAATTGGGGAAAAAATTCCGAGAGAAAATCCCCGGGAATCCCCGGGAAAATCCCCCCGGAATCCCCGAGAAAATCCCCCGGAATTCCCCGGGAAAATCCCCCTGAATTCCCCGAGAAACTCATCCCGGAATCCCCGTGATAATCCGTCCGCTATCCCCGAGAAAATCCCCCAGGAATCCCCCAGAAAATCTCCCCGAAATCCCCGGGATAATCTCCCCGGAATCCCCGAGAAAATCCGCCCCGAATCCCCTGGAAGATTCCCCCGGAATCCCCGAGAAAATCCCCCCGGAATTCGCCGGGAAAATCCCCCCGGAATCCCCGAGAAAATCCCCCCAGATTCCCCGGAAAATCCCCCCGGAATACTCTGCAATATCCCCCCGGAATCCCCTGGATAATCCCCCCGGAATCCCCGAGAAAATCCCCCCGGAATCCACGTGAAAATCCCCCCGGAATACTCGGCAAAATCCCCCCGGAATCCCCGAGAAAATCCCCCCGGATTCCCCGGGAAAATCGCCCCGGAAAACCCGAGAAATTCTTCCAGGAATTCCCTGGGAAAATCCCTCCGGAATCCCCATGAAAATCCCCCGGAATCCCCGCGAATATCCCCCCGGAATCCCCGGGAAAATCCCCATGAATTCCCCGGGAAAATAATCTCGGAATCCCCGAGAAAATCTCCCCGGAATCACCGAGATAATGGCCCCGGAATACCCGAGAACATCCCCCGGAATTGCCCGAGAAAATCATCCCGTAATCCCCGAGGAAATCCCCCCGGAACACTCGGGAAAATCCCCCCGGAATTCCTCGTAAAATCACCCCGGATACCCCGGGAAAATCCCTCCGGAATCCCCCGAAAAAATCCCCCCGGAATACTCGGGAAAATCCCCCCGGAATCCCCTGGAAAAACCCCCCGGAATCCCCTGGATAATCCCCCAGGAATCCCCTGGATAATCCCCCCGGAATCCCCGATAAAATCCCCCTGGAATCTCCAGGAAAATGCCCCGGGAATACGCGAGAAAATCTCCCCGGAATCCCCGAGAAAAATCCCCCCGGAATCCCCTGGAAAATCCCCCCTGAATCCCCGAGAAAATCCCCCCGGAATCCCCGAGAAAATCCCCCCGGATTCCCCTGAAAATCCCTCGGAATTCCCCGGGGAAATCCTCCCGGAATCCACGAGAAAATCCGCCCGGAATTCCCGGGAAAATCCTCCAGAAATCCCCGAGAAAATCCCCCGGAGTCCCCGGGAAAATCAACCCGGAGTCCGATGGAAAATCCCCCCGGAATCCCCGAGAAAATCCCCCGGAATTCCCCTGGAAAATTCCCCCGGACTCCCCGAGAAATTCCTCCCGGAATCCCCGGGAAAATCCCCCCGGAATCCAGGCGAAAATCCCCCAGAAATCCCCGTGAAAGCCCCCCCGGAATCCCCAAGAAAATCTCCCCGGAATCCCCGAGAAAATTCGCCCGTAATACTCGGGAAAATCCCCCCGGAATCCCCTGGAAAATCCCCCCGGAATCCCCTGGAAAATCCCCCCGGAATCCCCGACAAAATCCCCCCGGAATCCCCGGAAAATGCCCCCCGAATCCCCGGGATACTCACCCCGAGATCCCCGGGAAAATCCCCTGGAATTACCAGGGAAAATCCCCCCGGAATCCCAGGGAAAATCCCCCCAGAATCCCCGCGAAAATCGGCCCCGAATCCCCTGGAAAATTCCCCCGGAATCCCCTGGATAATCCCCATGGAATCCCTTGGAAAATCCCCCAGGAATCCCCGAGAAAATATGCCCGGAATCCCCTGGAAAATCCCCCTGGAATCGCGGGGAAAATCCCCCCGGATTTCCCGGGAAAAATCCCCCCGGAATCCCCGATAAAATCTCCCCGGAATCCCTGAGAAAATCCCCCCGGAATCCGCGAGAAAATATGCCCAGAATCCCCGATAAAATCCCCCCGGAATCCCCGGGAATATCCCCCAGGAATCGCCGATAAAATCCCCCCGGAATCCCCCAGAAAATCCCCCCGGAATTCCGCGGGAAAATCCCCCCGGAATCCCCGAGAAAAACCTCCCGGAATCCCCGCGAAAATAGCCCCAGACTCCCCGGCATAATCCCCACGAAATCCCCTGGAAAATCCCCCCGGAATTCCCGGGAAAATCCCCCCGGAATTCCTCGTAAAATCCCCCTGGAATCCCCGGGAAAATCCCTCCGGACTCCCCGAAAAAATCCCCCGGAATACTCGGGAAAATCCCCCGGGAATCCCCGAGAAAATCCCCCGGAATTTCCCGGGAAAATCACCCCGGAATCCCCGAGAAAATTCTCCCGAAATACTCGGCAAAATCCCCCAGGAATCCACGGAAAATTCCCCGGAATCCAGGAGAAAATACCCCGGAATCCCCATGAAAATCCCCCCGGAATCTCCGAGAGAATCCCCCGGTATCCCCGCGAATATCCCCCCGGAATCCCCGGGAAAATCCCCATGAATTCCCCGGGAAAATAATCTCGGAATCCCCGAGAAAATCTCCCCGGAATCACCGAGATAATGGCCCCGGAATACCCGAGAACATCCCCCGGAATTGCCCGAGAAAATCATCCCGTAATCCCCGAGGAAATCCCCCCGGAACACTCGGGAAAATCCCCCCGGAATTCCTCGTAAAATCACCCCGGATACCCCGGGAAAATCCCTCCGGAATCCCCCGAAAAAATCCCCCCGGAATACTCGGGAAAATCCCCCCGGAATACTCCTGAAAATCCTCCCGGAATTCCCGAGAAAATCCCCCGGAATTCCCTGAGAAAATCGCCCCGGAATTCCCTGAGAAAATCACCCCGGAATCCCCGTGAAAATCCCCCCGGAATCCTCGGGAAAATCCCCCAGGAATCCCCTGGAAAATCCCCATGGAATCCCTTGGAAAATCCCCCAGGAATCCCCGAGAAAATATGCCCGGAATCCCCTGGAAAATCCCCCTGGAATCGCGGGGAAAATCCCCCCGGATTTCCCGGGAAAAATCCCCCCGGAATCCCCCAGAAAATCTCCCCGGAATCCGCGAGAAAATATGCCCAGAATCCCCGATAAAATCCCCCCGGAATCCCCGGGAATATCCCCCAGGAACCCCCGATAAAATCCCCCCGGAATCCCCCAGAAAATCCCCCCGGAATCCCCTGGAAAATCCCCCCGGAATTCCCGAGAAAATCCCCCCGGAATCCCCGGAAAATCCCCGCGGAATTCCGGTCCATTTCTGTAGGAGAATAGTTTGTAAGGATAGTGCAGAAGGCACTAGTTGCCAACGAGTTACAGCTGTACTGACTAGCAAGGAGTGGAAACAGCCTTGCCTGCCCAGTGAGGCTGGTTGTTATAAAAGCGTGGGTCAGCTGGCTGCCAGTTTCACTAAGCACAGCTCCAGCTGGAGGTGCAGAGCCTGCTGCAGTGTGGGCTGGAGCCTGCTGGCTGTGCTGCGAGGAGGAAGGGACACGTGGCCGTGCAAGGGATGGACAAGGTGAGAGGATGCTGTGTGTGGGACAGACAGGCTCAGGTGGCTGGGGAAGGGACAGGCTGGGGTTTAGCCAGTCGTACAGAGGAGAGGAGGAGTCGGTGCTGTGTGGAGCTGCCTGTGAGAAAAGGAGTCAGAGTTGCCTCAAAGAAATCTGTGGAGAGAAGGCATGAAAAGTGTGTAATGAAAGACTAATGTTGGTGCCTGTCATGTCTGTCTTGATATAATTGCTACACGTTTTCTCGGAATGCTTGAATTTAGACATAAAATGAAAACTTTATTGTAAGAAAGGAATGCATTTCTCACCAAAGTGGTGTAGGGTGGGGGATCACAACTCACAGATGGCCTGGAAGCGGAACGGCCACAGGGGTTACTGTAACTGGGCCTCCAGTACCAAAGCCCCAGTGGGTTTAAAGGCTAGAGCTGGGCTGGGATTAGCACGGGCTATGCAGCTGGGCTCATGCACAGGTCTGTCAGCACTCCTACCCGAGGACAGTCCCTCACCTAGGGAGAGGTTCTAGGCCTGGAGATGAGGCTGAGTTTGGGAAGGGTGATGAGGACATGGTTAGGGAGGGATGTAAATGCATCTCAAAAGACTTAATTTTGAGGGGTGGCAAGCATTAGCTATAAACCAGGAAGTATTTACAGCTAAAGGCTGGAGGTGGGGGCTGTCTGAGGAGGACAGGACTGTTTAAGGCTGAAGTTGGAAGAGAAACCTTGGTGAAGCTTTTGCGTTAGAAACGGCCTCACCTGCCAAATCAGATTTTTGTCTTCAGGATTGCATGAGTGAGGATGCCACAGCCAAGGAAAAGGTTCAGGTTTGGGAGGCAAAGGCGAGTTAGGCAGGGCTGCAGGGCTGGGGCTTGGCTGTTTCCATACTGCTCAGGGCAGCAAAGGGTAGCTGGCTCACTGGGCCTTGGATCTAGAACTCTTTCTGGAACAAGGTGGAGAGCTGAGGTTCATGCAAGGGGCCAGGAATTCTTTGTCTGACTGGAAAATGCCAGAGGGGCAGTGTGTGACTCGGATAGGATGATATGTTCGTCTGGCGAGAGTCACAAAAGAATATTTTGGTTTACTGATAACTGGGCAGCTCAGAAGTTACTACTTGACTTAGTTGCTGCTCCCATCTGTTGCACACATAAACAGAGCAAAGCAGACGAATTCTCTCGGAGCCTGAGGTCTTTGACTGGCCCTCCAAAAATGCTGCCCGCTAAAAAACAGACGTGGGGGAGGAAAGTTGTCAGATACAATAGAGCAAGAAAAGGACACGGGCTTCAAAGTGCCCTCCAGCAGACCACGGAAGTGACCTGTCTGGAAGTGAAACCAGCAGTCTGCTTCCCCAGCCTCCTGGAAGCCTCTAACAGCTACACAGGCAGTGAGGGGAGAGAACAATTCAACCTAAAAATAATTTTCAGTAGCGTTCTGCACTGCTGTTAAAAATACTGCAACCAGGGAATGTGGTGTGGTGATAACTATTAGGCCTGTAAGTCTGGTAACTGGGGCTTTTAGCTCAAACATCTCGGTATGGCTACTTTGAGCCTTGTAAAAGCTGCGTTAAGTCCAATTTCTTGGGTAGTTCTACTAGCTCTAGCCTTGCTTTTCATCTCCTCAGTAACAAAGCAACTCCCTCTCGAGAATGTTATTTACTTTCCATATGATGTGCCTACCAATTTCTGGAATTGCAAATGTCTTTGGACACATGCGTAAATTTAAGTTTCAAGAAAGCTGTCAAGCTAAAACAAAGGCTTGCCATAATGCAGAAGAAAATGTTTTATGGAAGAACTGAGAGGTCCCTACCTGGGCATAGAATTTGCTATACTAAGGTGTGTTCCAAACGGATCTGCCATCTAAACAAGCAGAAAAATAGTTGGAATGTAGTGAGTTCAATTTAACTATTGCTAGAAATAGGAATTATTAGCAGAGCTTGGAGCATGATATCACTAGCAGCAGTAAGACGCTTTTAGCTTGCTTCTCATAAATTACTTGTAAAAAGCATTTGTACCTAGTGTGTAGCAATTAATATTTCCCCATTTTCTTCCCCCCCGCCCCCCAGTCTCAGGTACTCCTTTTATTTTACCCTTTTCTGTCTTGTAACATCACCTTCCTTTATTTTATTCTATCTTCTGTTCTCAGAACATCGCAGCATCCTCTGTCAATGTGAAAGCATTTGTTCATCCTGTCTTGGAACGGCTGTCAATGTTGCCCTCTTCTGGATCACTTTTTTTTTTTTTTTTTTTTTTTTTTTTTTTTTTTTTTAACAATATGTTGCTAAATGTCAGGAAAATTAATCCACAAACACCAGCGGTTTATGTCCAAAAAGGAAACAGAGGAGTCCTTTTTGCTTTATTCGAATAAAGGGAGAGGCCATGGGACATTCCCCTGGGATCTCTCAAATTTTTGGAGGACGCAGCCTCCTTTTTATCCTATTTTCCCGGCCGCATTTCCCTCTCTCTTTTCCCATTGGCTGAGGTACTTGAGAGGCACAGACTTCCCGGAACGCCTGATACCTGAAATTCCCCTCTAATGTAGAACCCTCCCTTTTAATTTTTAATTCTTATAGAATTCATAGTTTCCCCCCGTTGCTTCTTTCATCTTTCGATATCCAATTTCATTTATCAGCAGCCCCGCAGTTTGTTTGTAAAGGCAAATATCTCTTTCCATTCATCAATCAGTGGAATCCATCCCATTGTTTCTTTTATCTCTCAGTGCTAGCCTTATCTACAGGCTGATCCACAGCTCATTTGTAAAGACAAATTCAACATTCCTCTCAGCTAATAAATGAGAAGTTAGCTGAAAAAAGTAAAAAGTGGATTTTTTTTCTGGTGTGTGTCGGACAATACAGTGGAGAGAATTTGCGGGAGGATGATCGAGGATATCCTATTGTAATATCGTTCTCGGACATTTTACTATTTTAGATCATCAGTTGTATTCTGAAAGAAATCTATTTTAATGATATGTGTACGTTTGCACGAAGTTATAGTTAAATATAGCTTGCGGCTGGGCTCTTTAATGAATAGGGGTATTTTTGGTTTTAATTCAATATTTTATGCTTGTGGTGTGTAGTGTGCTGATTTATTTTTTAATGTTATTTACTACGTGCGCTTTTGTTTTTGAGTGAAGGTAACTTTCTGGATGGTTTTGTATTTGAGGCAGAATGAATTGAAGTAGGTTTTTAAAACTGATTTTTCATATGTACGATGGGGAGTTTAGTAGGGGCAGCTCTGATGGTGGGGGCTTGGTTGTTAATTTTATCAGACGGCTTTTGTTAGATACAGCTTTTAATTCTGGAAAGTTTTTTTTTCTAATGTCGTGCTTTGAAGGTGGTTTTCGAGGATGTATGGTATAGCTTTATTTTGTTTGTAGATGGTGTATGATAAGGGCTATGGTCTATTTATCTAATGCCATGTTTTTTCATTCAGGTGTTGATAAGGGAGTTCTTGAATGGCGTTTTGTGTTGTTTTTGTTTTTGGTGGGGCGTTGTTTTTAAAGGATACCTTGATAAGGTTTGCCGATGGCGTTCTAGCCTGTAGCATAAGGCATAGGGTAGTTTTTGAATTATTTTGTGGTGGCTTTGATTCTTGCCAGTATGTAGTGTTTGTTTGAGGTAATGCTGTGTAGCTAATTTCTGTTTTCTTATTAATATTAGAATTGGAGTGTTGTAGTATATGGGCTGTTATTATATCCTAGGGGTTCTATTTATTTGGTTGGATTGTTTTCTAGTTATGGATAATTTTTCTCAAAAAACCATTTTCAGAATTTCAGGCGTGACACAAAAGAACACTCAGATTGCTGGAAGGGAAACGTGTGCCCAGATTGTCTCGAAGCAGTGCTGCTGTCGGTTCTCGTTCAGTTGTGTCTTCTGAAAATGAGACTGTTGTATTCATTGCGCTGTGCTAAACACTTGTCATTCTCCCAATGCCAGGAAACAGATGAAGCTTGAAGAAAGAGGAAGGAATTTGGAAGCGTACAAACAAGCTGAGAAGAGGTTCAGAGATCAGGGTGCTCGCTGGCAGCAGGGGCTGGGGTTAGGGCTGAGCAGGAGCAAAGCCGGAGCACATCAACCTCACCTCGTGTTTTCTCGGGGGCTTTATGGCCCTGGCAAGAGAGAGATGTTCACTGATGAGTCCCAGGCCGAGCCGTGAGCACAGCATGTTGTGTTGGAGCTGGGGTTTTTTTTTGAGACGTTCAGCAGCCACACTCTCTAGTCAAGAGTCCTGAGGTTTGTTGCTGCTCCACTTTCATCCTCATATCCAGCTTCCAGCCCTTTTCTTCTCTCTGTCCAGTGTGTCTTTTGTGTTCCTTTCTTGTCCTGTGTGCTCCCCATCCCATTCCCGTTCCCTACGGGGGGGGAGGGTGTGGAGACTGGGGGCTCCGACGTGGTTTGGGGCACCCCAAGGTCCCTGGGAAAGGGAGCCGGGCTGCGCTGGAGGAGCAGGTGAGTCGGGCATGGGGGGGGGGGGGGGGGGGGGGGGTCATGCTGGGTGCCAGAACATTGACAGGGAGGGGTGGGTGTAGAATGCATGAAAAACAGAAGAAAAACAGAACCATAAAAAATAGCTAAATATAGTCTAAAAGGAATGTTTAAATGCTTTTTATTTGGGTAGAGGCACGGTTTTTATAGCTAATATAAAAATAAAATATAAAGAATAGAAATAGATTGGTATACATGTAAAATATAATGAAATATAAGTAGCAAATATCTATGAAAAATCTAGTGTATAACAGAAATAATGCAAATATAAGAATATGTATAAATATAAAATAGAGCTATGAGAATGGTAATAAGAATGGGGTAAAACATCAGTGAGAAATGGAAAAAAACCACATGAAAAATGGTGGGAAAATCAGTGAGAAATGGAGAAAAATCAGTGAAAAACGGGGGGGGGAATCTTTGAAAAATGGGGAAAAAAATCAGTGAGAAATGGGGGAAAAAAAATCCATGAAAAATGGGGGAATAAATCAGTGAGAAACGGGGAAAAGTGGGGGAAAAAATAATTGAGAAATGGGGAAAAAATCAGTGAGAAATGGGGGAAAAGTCGATGAAAAATGGGGGAATATTCAGTGAGAAATGGGGGGGGGGGGGAATCAGTGAGAAATGGGGAAAAAATCCATGGAAAACAGGGAAACAATCCATGGGCAATGGCGGGAACAGAGCGAGCTGTTGTCGCTCGTGCTGTGGTGGCCGATGCTGTGGGGAAAAAATAAGTGAAAAATGGGGGCAATAATCAGTGATAAATGGGGAGAAAATCAGTGATTAATGGGCGGAAAAATGAATGAAAAATGGAAGGAAAAATTCAGAGAGAAATGGGGGCAAATATCAGTGATAAATGGGGAAAAAAATCAGTGATTAATGGGGGGAAAAATGAATGGAAAATGGGGGGAAAATTCAGAGAGAAATGGGGGCAAAAATCAGTGAGCAATGGGGGGGAAAATCGGGAAATATCCATGGAAAAATGGGGGGAAAAAATCAGTGAGAAATGGGGGAAAAAATCAGTGAGAAATGGGGGAAACATCATGGTGAAATGGGGAAAAAAAATCTTTGATAAATTGGGGAAACAAATCATTGAGAAATGGGGGGAAAAAATCAGTGAGAAATGGGGAAAATATGGGAAAAAATCCACGAAAATTGCGGGAAAAAATGCATGAAAAATTGGGGAAAAATCAGTAAGAAATGGGGGAAAAAATCCATGAAAAATGGCGGGAAAAATCAGATCGGCGATCGATAGCTAATGCGTGCCTATGGATTAGATCGGCGATCGATTGATCACGACTACCGATCGATTATATCGGCGTTCGATTGCCAATGCCTGCCGATCGATTAGATCGGCGATCGATTGATCGCGCCTGCCGATCGATTAGATCGGCGATCGATTGGTAATGCCTGCCGATCGATTAGATCGGCGATCGATTGATCGCGCCTGCCGATCGATTAGATCGGCGATCGATTGATCGCGCCTGCCGATCGATTAGATCGGCGCTCGATTGCTAATGCCTGCCGATCGATTAGATCGGCGATCGATTGCTAATGCCTGCCGATCGATTAGATCGGCGATCGATTGATCGCGCCTGCCGATCGATTAGATCGGCGTTCGATTGCTAATGCCTGCCGATCGATTAGATCGGCGATCGATTGATCGCGCCTGCCGATCGATTAGATCGGCGATCGATTGCTAATGCCTGCCGATCGATTCGATCGGCGATCGATTGCCAATGCCTGCCGATCGATTAGATCGGCGATCGATTGCTAATGCCTGCCGATCGATTAGATCGGCGATCGATTGCCAATGCCTGCGGATCGATTAGATCGGCGATCGATTGATCGCGCCTGCCGATCGATTAGATCGGCGATCGATTGATCGCGCCTGCCGATCGATTAGATCGGCGACCGATTGCCAATGCCTGCCGATCGATTAGATCGGCGATCGATTGCTCATGCCTGCCGATCGATTGCTAATGCACACTATTTGCACACTCCTTGCACACCCTTTGCACTCATACAGAGGCAGGAGGTTTGTCAGTTCTGGTCGGGGTTTTTTGGGGCGTTCATTCCGGGGGATTTCCTCAAGGATTGGGACACTCCTTGATTCCATCCCTTGCCTGTCTCCCAAGCGCCACCTTGTGGGCAGAGCGCGGTACTGCGCGCCTGCCTCTCCCAAGATGGCGGCTCGGGTGTCGCGCCCCCGACCTTCTAACTCTGGCTGCAAAAGGAGGGTGGCACAGCAAGGAGCCCGCTCGCTCTAGTGGGATGCCTGCGCACGACGCCGACACCGATCCCACGGGTGCGATTTTCGGCGGCGTTTCCAATCGTGCGGACATCTCCTTCAGCCCGCTTCGGCCCGGGGAAGAGGGGCGGGGCCGCCAGCGATGGTGCCGGCGCAGCCCGGGCAGGCTCGGGGCGGAGCCGGGGCTTGGCGAGGCGGGGCACGGAGGTCCCGGGGACGGGACCGGGCGGGGCCGGGGCGGTGCTTTAGGGGCGGTCCCCAGTGGTCCCGGGCGGCACCGGGGGCGGGGCCGGGTGATCCCGGAGCGGTACCGAGCTGTGCTGGGGACGGTGCTGCAGGGGCGGTGCCGGGCCCGCCTCAGGGTGATTGAATGCCCAGAAATCGCCTCCTCTGCCCCGTGCTCACACTGAGCTGCGGGCTGCAGCGTGCTGTCGGAGCTCCGCACACAGCACGGATTTGGGCTTCCCCTCCTCTCAAACCCTCTCCCCCTTCTTCCTCCTCCTCATCTTCCCCTTTTTCCTCTCCCTCCGCCTCGCCCCCCTCCCCGGGCCCCTGACTCCCCCCGGGATCCCCTCCTCCGGAGGCGGCCCTTCCGAACCGACCCCCCCTCCAAGCCCCGGAGCTCGAGACCATTAAGGTAAGCTTTGGAATTGAAATATCAGGATATTCACTGGCCTGAAATTTCAGGATTGTACGATTTTTTCTTGAAGCAGTTGCCTTTGCTGCAGGATTGTGTGGTCACCAGTCTCCTTTCCTGTGACTCTTGTTGAAATTTGCTGTCAGATAACCGGCTAGTAACGAAATATTTGACAGAAATCAATGCTGTGAACGGACTTCACTGCAGCAGTTGATGAAAGAGCAAAGAAAATGTCTGTCGTGTTTACGCACCCCCCCGAGGCTGAATGAATTCTGATACTGTAATAAATCAGTGCAGTTGGTGCCTGCAAAGGTCTTGACATTGATCAAGAAGATATTACTTTGGATTTTTACTTTTTATCAGCGTTTCTTTAATCTGTACTTCAGCACTCTAGCCTTTCATAAGTCTTCTCCGGTTTCCTCTGGCCCTGCAGAGTAGTCCTCTCTGTTATTGTCTGATCCCAGCTTTGATGCAAGGAGGACTTTTTGTCTTGAAAATTAGCATCCCCCTCCGCATATTTAAATTAGTTATTTGACTTTTGAGAAAAAGCTGGTCAGCTCGAAGTCCACCAGACACCAGAGGCTGCTGTTTTTAGCACCTTATTCAAAGAGGGCATCCTTTAGTTACCTAAGGAGGGGTAGAGATTTACCCCTAGGAATAAGGAATAAATGCAAGCAGACTGTCCTGCCAAGAAAAAAATCCAGTTACAGTGACTGAATTCGGGTTTAGTTGCCCTTGATCCTTGCAAGGGATTAAAGGCAGGTTCACTTGGTCTCCCAGCAATGAATGTCTCAACCGAAAGCTGCTCAAAATGTGCCGTTTTTCTGATGGTTTTGGATTCTTTTGCCAGGTGGGAACATGGACTGCTTGACTTGTTCCTGTGTCCACTTTCCACTTCAGTCCTTTGCATTTTCTCTGAAGGGAAAGCAGGAACAGGGAAGTTGGGGCAGTTCCGTCAGCAGAAAGGCTGCTAAGAATAGATGGTAAGGACTTACTTTTCTGCACAGTGCCATGTAACTGAAGGCTCGTTTTTGGATTTCACATTCTGTTCCTGCCCGGTTTTGTGAGAGCTGCAGGTGCATTTCTGTTTCCAGACCCTGCCAAAAATAGTCGCTTATATTATAATGAATCCTTTTTCCTTCATGTTTTCTTGCTTGAAATGAATTCCCCTGTCAGACTGATGTGAGCAGCAGTTATTTTTAGAGCTGCTGGTGTTGTACACGGAGTAACTGTAGAACAAATGAGTTGTGATGGCTTCCTTGTATTTGATGTGTGGAGAGGAGCAAAGGCACAGATTCATCCTGTGTAATTGCAGTCGTCCAACGTAGGTGCCAGGGTCGGGAAGCTGGGCAAGGTTTCCTCTCTTGCTGGGCCTTAGGGGGAGGGAGCTGAACCATGGTGTCACTCGGATTCCTTCCTCTTCTCCCTCCTCCTTTCTTGCTTGTAGAGCTGGAGCTCGGGGTCACCGAGTTTGGGTGCTCGCAGTCAGAGCCTGAATTTGGAGAGCAGGAAAGCGGGGGGAAGTTTCTAGGCACGTCAAAGCCTGTCTCTAGGGTGTGGGACTTGTTGGTCTTCCTCACCACCCCCAGCAACTTGCACTTCTCTCTGGACCTTGCTGTGGTCACAGCCCACTGCTCATTTATGTGACTGTTCATCCGTCTGCCTGATTGCTTTAAGTACAAGTAGCCTGATTCAGGTTTAATTTAGCAATGATTTTCCTCTGTTTCATCGGTAGTTTTCTAAAACTCCCCTACAGGCTATTTTGAAGGTGCTTTTTTTTTTTTTAACTGCCTGTGATGATAGAAAGCTGTACGGCCCTCTGAAAGCAGTATAACCTGCTTTCCAGAAATTACAGAAGTAGGATTTTTATTGTCCACTATGCAGCTGAAGTCCCCCTAGTGAGCCTCTTGAACTGAGGGTGAGGAGAGCGGCAGATACGCCTCCTCATCAACCTGCTCTTCTTTTCGTTCCTAAAAGAAGGAAGCATGAAGGTAACTATAGAAAAAGATCTGCATCCCTCGGGGTTTTGTATTTTAGGTGTTTTGAGGTTTATTTACACACCTCCTCCTTTGTTTCCTGGACAGGTTTTACGTGACAGTGGAGCGTTTGAGTACACGTGGAAGGAGCTTTCAATTTGGCTGGAGCACTTGGATAATACAAAAGAAGACCAGAAGGAAGCAGTGATTCAGTTTTTGGAAAAGGTAACGGTGTTCAAATCAGCTGGATAAAAAAATGCAAAGAATAGTGTTAGTGGAAACTGGAGGTCTTGTTGCTATTGTTGAGAAACCTGTCAAAGACCAGCGAATGAATTCTGAGAAAAGCCTTGTTTGGGATTCTTTATACGGAGGTGGCATCCTTCTTGTGTTCAGTGGGAGGGCAGCCAAATGATTTGTAGGAAAATGAAATCCAAAAAGATCAGCTGTTATTACAGCATTGTCGGTGTAAGGGTAGAGTGGTGTAGGTGTGGGTAGCTTTGATCTCCTCTTTAGGTGCCAACATTATCAGAGCTCAGTAGATGGTGGTCCTTGACAAGGAAAGGTGACACTTGCTGTTTACTCTTCAGGATGTTGAATGCCCAGTGCTCTGCCTCCACTGTGGTCTGCCCAGGTACTCGGTGTGTGGTCGCAGTCTAGGTGCCAAGTTGTGGTGGGTTTTTGTTTTTCCATCAGTGTGGCCTGTAGAGCAGGAACTGTAGACAGAATCCTGCAGAAGTGCTATGGAAGTTGTCCTCATAAAAGCTGCCCAGCTTTCAGCACGTGGTCGTTCTCAGTACCGTGTGGTTCCCCTGCACTTGCCAGCCAGCAGGTGCACTTACCTTTCTCCCCACCTTTGCTGACAGATCCTGCTGAAGCTGGTGACCAACCCCTGTCCCTACACTGACAAGGCAGCAGACCTGGTTCAGGCAGCCAGCACGCTCCAGGTGGCTCTGTTTAAACAGGACTCTGATAACATCAGCATCCCCGTCTCTCACATTGATGGTATGTGGTAACCTGTCAACATCCCAACTCCATGACTTGGGGATACACTTTCTAGCCCTAATCAGCAAACTGGGGATGGATAACTCTGGCAATCCTGTTAAGTAAGGGCCCTCCAGGATTCAGCTCTCCACGTGTTCTTGGTATCAGAAGTCGAAGTGGAATTGCCAAGTTGCCGCTTTACCTCTGAAAGTAATTTCTGCCGTGGCTGTGCCACTTGAACGGTATTTGAAATCTCTCTTCATGCTCTTGCAGCAGCGTTTTTGAACTCAAATGGAAATCTAGCCCTTCTGCCTGGGACTGTTGACAGAGTCATGGAATCCCAGAGTGGTTTGGCCGGCAAGGCTCCTTAAATCTCATCCAGTTCCAGCCCTGCCATGAACAGGGACACCTTTCAGTAGCCCGGGCTGCTCCAAGCCCCAGTGTCCAGCCTGGCTTTGGACACATCCAGGGATCCAGGAGCAGCCGCAGCTGCTCCGTGCTGGACAGCAGCATTGAAAGGCAGAGTGAAGGTTCAGCTGTAATTTAGGGGTTGCACTTAACGTTGTATTGTGTGACAAATGTGGCTTTCATACTTTTTTTTATTTTTTATTATTTTTTTTTTAATTAAAAAGAATTAAAAAGATGCCTTGTATTCCTGGAGTGTTGCATTCTACGTCTGTTGTTTTTCCTGTTAGTCTGGATTCTTGCTTTGATGTTTTTCTTCACTTATTAGATGTCCTGGATATGGTGGATGTCCTGATCGAGGACAGTGATGGCTTTGATGAAGAAATTGGGTTCTCTTTAAATGAAGACGTGATCATTTCCCTTCAGTGCTGTTGTCCCTGCTGCATTAGAAGCCAGGAATGAACAAGTCCACGTGGGCCTGGATGCTGATCCCTCTTGCTGGTCCATGACAGCATGTGACAGGTGAGATTTCCAGGTGTCTGATTTAGCAGGAAACTGGTTTGTTCCTTCTTGTGAGGAGGCTCATTGGCTTTGCATGGGCAACGCCACTCCACGTTTTCCATGTAGGAACAGAGCTGGGGAGCTGTTTGAAAACAGAGTCCCAGAGGTAAACAGCTTGGCTCAGTATTTCTGTGTGGGAATAGAAGAATATCTGTGTCTTCTGATTTTTCTCTCGTCTTTCTTCCACAGGTGTTTTTGTATTCCTGACTTGGGTTTCCATCGGGGACACGTGGCTTGGAGCTCAGGAGCCGGATCTGTTCCTTGCCCACGGCAGATTGGTCTGCACTAGTGCAGGTGAGGAATTACAGGACGGCTTGGGAACTCGGAAACAAGGAGAAGCAAGTCTTATGTGTCTTTGCAAAAAGATTTGGCTACCACAGGGCATTAATTCAGGGAGTTAAGACTTCATCTTTAACGTTCTGTGCTCTGCCAGCATCACTGCGAGCCCTGAAAGCCTCCTGAGCTGTTCTCATACAGACCTATCTTGTTTGGTCAAAAAAAAATCTTAGTTTAGTTTCGTCCAAGAAAAGTTACTACTCTGTGCGAGCTCATGGGGAAGCTTTTATTCAGCATCTCTCAGTGGGACATTGAAAGTCCAACTTCCCATTTCTTGCACAGTCTGAGAGGCAGTATTACTTTCTATCATTTTTATCACAGGCATTTTAAACTTTTTGAGGAACCGGCAGGACTGTTTGTGCGGAGGCGTGCGGTTCACAGCCATCCTCTGTCCAACGTAGGATGGGAAAAAAAGGCTGGAGAGCTTCCTACAAGGGGCTGTAAGTGCAAATGACCAGGCGCCCGGGGTTTAGTCATGATGATTTAGTATTTCTTAAAAGACTCTGATTGATTTCATGATGCCAAAACCAGTATGGATAGAAGACTGAAGTCGGGAATCACGATGGTCTCCTTGGGTTTAAAAAGCTTTAATGGTGTTTCAAGACATTTGTATGAGACCTGGTTTGTTTTTTCTTACCCTTTTATTCAATCAAAAAAAAAAAAAAAAAAAAAAAGCCTTGATCCATCACTGCTGCTGTGATGTGTGACAAATGCCTGTCCTCCCTCCACGTGGAACAGGTGAGAGGTGGAACTGAAGCCCAAAGAGTTTTCTGCCCACTGATAATATGTGAGTCATATTGGGAATTCTCTGCAGAATGGCAACAGTTGTTCTTGAATGTGGCCATGAGGGGAGTGGAACATGGCAGCCCGGGTCTGAGAAGGTGCAGTGCCAGAAGGAGAAGCTTTGAAATGTAAATCAGGATTGATTCAGGTGACTCGCGACCGCGTGCTGTGCCCAGGTCCTTAGTAGAAATACTGTGCAGGGAAAAGCCAGAGCTGCCTGTGCTATGAGCTGAATTTTTTATTGGGGGGGGGGGGGGGGGCGGTGTGTGAAATAAGAATGAGGTGCAAATGAGAGAATTGCTTGTGTGTGTGAATATTCTTGTCCTAAAGGAGCGCTGCCCGGTGCTCCTCCCTTGCTGTGCCCCTCTCCTGGTGAGCCTCTGTCCTGCTGGCCGTGCCTCTCTGTCTCCGTGCCTGTGCTGCTCCTTGCCCGTCTTTGCCCGCCCCGCACGGGCTGTGCTCGCTTCCTCTCTGGCTCCTGGGTTCCCTCTTTGTCATGGTACCCCTCAGTCCTTGCTGTGTGTTTGGCACTCTCTGTCTTTTCTCCGTCCTTCTCTGTGCCTCTGTGGTGCTCCCTGTGCCGTTGTTTCCCGTGGGATCCTTGTGTCCCGGTCACTGTCTGTCCTAGGGTGATGTTATGGTGTTTCTATCTCCAATCATGTGTCCTGATTATGTTTGGTATTATGTCCTGTGCTTCCAGGACTGACTCTGAGAGTGAAGCTTTGTTTTGTCTTGTTATCAGCCGGCTCACCTCCCCCATGGTCTATGTTTAGGAGAGGTTTTAGGAGAGGTTTTAGCTCGGTTTGCTTGCCTGCTTGCTTGCCTGCTT
This sequence comes from Sturnus vulgaris, assembly GCF_052056855.1. Taxonomy (NCBI): domain Eukaryota; kingdom Metazoa; phylum Chordata; class Aves; order Passeriformes; family Sturnidae; genus Sturnus; species Sturnus vulgaris. The sequence goes on along the minus strand of NC_142268.1, from coordinate 78,376 downwards.
GCTTGCTTGCTTGCTTGCCTGCTTGCTTGCCTGCTTGCTCGCTTCTGCCTCTTTTTCTTTCCTTCGCTTTGCCCTTGCTTTTTTCTTATTAGTTAGTTCAGCTAGGCAGTCCAACTTTTTCCCTGGACTGTTTTCTCTTCCACCCCGTCCCCTCCCTCTCCTGGATACCATCTGAACCTGTTCCGGACGGGGACCTGGGAAACCCCAAGAAACACCGGGAGTCTACACTCTGTCACCTGCAGCAGCCATTCCCAAGCGCCAGAGACTGATAACTGGGCGACCACTCGCCAGAGAGACTGAACTCGTCATCCCTTCAGAACGGTGAAAGAGTTTTTTGTCAGCTGGTGTTGTCTTTTTTCCCTGTGCTGGGGAGTGTCTTGCTTGTTAAATAAAGAGGTTTTTTTCTCCCACTCTTCTCCGAGGAAATTCTTCCCGAACCCGGTGGGGTGGGGGGGAGGAGTCGTGGGGTTTGCTGTCTGGGGGCTCCTTCTGGAGGTTTTCCCCCAAATTTGCCCAAAACCAGGACACTGTCCCTGTTCATTTTTAATCCCTCCCTCTTGTGCTGCCCATCCAGCATGCCAGGGGTTTCTTTTCGTTTTTTGGTTATTTTTCGTTTTCATTTTTCTTCTTCTTTTTTTTTTTTTAGGGGGGGTTCCATTTCATCGTGCACCTTGATGTTGATTTTCTTCCCGTGTCCTCTCTGCTGCCCCTCCTCCTTTCTGCCCCTTGTCCCCTGTGTCTGCAGGGCTGGGGAGGAACTTCAGCCCTTGTGGGGGTTGCCCTCCCTTTTCTGGTGTCAGCAGAGTCACTTTCTGTGGGATGGACACATGGGAGGGGTTGCAGTCAAGTGCCCTGCTGCTGTCCAGGGCAGTTGGAGTCGTTCTGTGCCTTCTTTGGGGTGAGGAAAAAAGGCTGAGGGGGGCTCCGACGTGGTTTGGGGCACCCCAAGGTCCCTGGGAGAGGGAGCCGGGCTGCGCTGGAGGAGCAGGTGAGTCGGGCATGGGGGGGGTCATGGTGGGTGCCAGAACATTGAGAGGGAGGGGTGGGTGTAGAATGCATGAAAAACAGAACCTTAAAAAACAGCTAAATATAGTCTAAAAGGAATGTTTTATTGGTTTGTGTTTGGATAGAGGTAGGGTTTTTTTATAGATACTGTAAATATAAAAGATAAAGAATAAAAATATAGAAGCAAATATAAGAAACCAATATATAAATATATTACATTACATTATATTTTGTTATGAAAATAGAAATATATAAATATTTAGACTTTAAAAGGAATGTTTTATTGTTTTTTATTTGGTTAGAGGAGGGTTTTTAATAAATAATATAAATAATATTGGCAAAAATATACAAATATGCAAAAATAGATACTGACATAAAATTATTATAACTATATATGCATATATATATGTAAGTATAAATCTATAGAAATAAATATAAATATAAAATACATGTATGTAGTATGTAATATAAATAATTTATCGATTTTAATATGTTATATTAAATAGTATGTTATAATAGAATGTAAATAGCATATAGTATATTAATATACTAGTAAAAACTACATTAAATAGTATATAAATATAGAATACACAATATAGACATATAAATCTACAGATATAAATATGAAAACTAAATAGAAAAATATATTCAAATAGAATTTAAAATAATGGAGTTTTTTGTTTCTATTTGGTTAGAGGCAGAGCTTTTAAAGAAATAATATTAAAAACTATGAACCTCCAAATATAGATGGATATAGATAAAATAGAAATACCATTAGTAATATAAATCTATGTATATAATGAATAATAAAATAATATTGTATATATGATAAATAGAATAGCAATTAAATTGAATATATGAAATATGTCTAGATTATGACTATAAATTAAATATTAAAAAATAGATGATTTCTATATATAAAAGGGTTTTTTTTTTCATTTGGTCAGAGGCAGGGCATTTTTAGTTTGGGTCGGGGTTTTTTTGGGGCGTTCATTGAGAGGATTTTATGACGGGTGGGGACTCTGGTGCTTGGAACTCTCTCCCTTCTCTGTCTGTCCCTGACAGGGCGGCAGTGCCGGGCTGAGTTGGGCGGCAGTGCTGCCGCCGTGTGGACACAGGCGGGTACTGCACCGTGCCCCTCTCAGGATGGCGGAAGGGCCCGCGGGCCGGGACCCAGCCCTGCGGCAGCGCTCAAGATGGCGGCCTCTCTAGGACCCCGGCGGATAGGCGTCTACGTAAAACGCCTGCCCGCGCCCCGCCGGCGCCCTCACGCCCGCGGCACCGCGGACCGCGCGGCCGTTGTCGGCACGCTCTGAAACGTCCGGGAAAATTGTCGGCGAGCGGATCGGCGTCGGCGATGTAATCAGGCATCTTATGCCTACACACCGGGGTCCTGATTTTTTCCCGCCCTTTCTGCCGCCATTTTGGGAAGGTCAGGCGGGGTGCCGCCCGAGGCGCCATTTTGAGAGTGCGGACACACTCAAGATGGCGGCCTCTCTAGGACCCCGGCGGATAGGCGTCTACGTAAAACGCCTGCCCGCGCCCGCCGCGCCCTCACGCCCGCGGCACCGCGGACCGCGCGGCCGTTGTCGGCACGCTCTGAAACGTCCGGGAAAATTGGCGACGAGCGGATCGGCGTCGGCGATGTAATCAGGCATCTTATGCCTACACACCGGGGTCCTGATTTTTTCCCGCCCTTTCTGCCGCCATTTTGGGAAGGTCAGGCGGGGTGCCGCCCGAGCCGCCATTTTGAGAGTGCGGACACACTCAAGATGGCGGCCTCTCTAGGACCCCGGCGGATAGGCGTCTACGTAAAACGCCTGCCCGCGCCCGCCGCGCCCTCACGCCCGCGGCACCGCGGACCGCGCGGCCGTTGTCGGCACGCTCTGATACGTCCGGGAAAATTGTCGGCGAGCGGATCGGCGTCGGCGATGTAATCAGGCATCTTATGCCTACACACCGGGGTCCTGATTTTTTCCCGCCCTTTCTGCCGCCATTTTTGGCAGGTCAGCCGGGGTGCCGCCCGAGGCGCCATTTTGAGAGTGCGGACACACTCAAGATGGCGGCCTCTCTAGGACCCCGGCCGATAGGCGTCTACGTAAAACGCCTGCCCGCGCCCGCCGGCGCCCTCACGCCCGCGGCACCGCGGACCGCGCGGCCGTTGTCGGCACGCTCTGACACATCCGGGAAAATTGTCGGCGAGCGGATCGGCGTCGGCGATGTAATCAGGCATCTTATGCCTACACACCGGGGTCCTGATTTTTTCCCGCCCTTTCTGCCGCCATTTTTGGCAGGTCAGCCGGGGTGCCGCCCGAGGCGCCATTTTGAGAGTCCCGACACGCTCAAGATGGCGGCCTCTCTAGGACCCCGGCGGATAGGGGTCTACATAAAACGCCTGCCCGCGTTCGCCGGCATAAAAATAAATATGCATAAATATAAACTTAGATATAAACATGCACAAACGTTAACCTGCATAGATATAAACATAAACATAAACATAAACATAATCATAAACATGCAAAACAATAATAATAAATATAAATATAAACATAATTAGAAATAGAAATACAAACATTAATAAAATCAGTGAGAAATGGGGTAAAATCAGTGAGAAATGGGGGGGAAAACCCATGAAAAATGATGGAAAAATCAGAGAGAAATGGGGGAAAAATCGGTGAGGAATGGGGAAAAAGATCAACGAGAAATTGGGAAAAATCAGTCAGAAGTGGGGGATAAAAATCAGTGAGAAATGGGGAAAAAAATCAGTGATTAATGGGCGGGAAAATGCATGAAAAATGGGGGGAATAATTCCGAGAGAAATGGGGGCAAATATCAGTGAGAAATGGGGGGGAAAATCAGGAAATATCCATGAAAATTGGGGGAAACATCCATGAAAAATGGCGGAAAAAATCAGTGAGAAATGGGGAAAAATGGGGAAAAAGGAGTGATAAATGGGGGAAAAAATCAGTGAGAAATGGGGAAAAATGGGGAAAAAATCCACGAAAAATGGGGGGAAAAATCCATGAAAAATCAACGGAAAAATCAGTGAGAAATGGGGAAAACATCATGGTGAAATGGGGAAAAAATCAGAGAGAAATGGGGAAAAATCATTGAAAAATGGGGGATAAAAATCAGTGAGAAATGGGGGGGAAATGGGGAAAAAAATCTTTGATAAATTGGGGCAAAAATCATTGAGAAATGGGGAAAAAAATCAGTGAGAAATGGGGAAAATTTGGGAAAAATCCACGAAAATTGCGGGAAAAAATGCTTGAAAAATTGGGGAAAAAATTCCGAGAGAAAATCCCCGGGAATCCCCGGGAAAATCCCCCCGGAATCCCCGAGAAAATCCCCCGGAATTCCCCGGGAAAATCCCCCTGAATTCCCCGAGAAACTCATCCCGGAATCCCCGTGATAATCCGTCCGCTATCCCCGAGAAAATCCCCCAGGAATCCCCCAGAAAATCTCCCCGAAATCCCCGGGATAATCTCCCCGGAATCCCCGAGAAAATCCGCCCCGAATCCCCTGGAAGATTCCCCCGGAATCCCCGAGAAAATCCCCCGGAATTCGCCGGGAAAATCCCCCCGGAATCCCCGAGAAAATCCCCCCAGATTCCCCGGAAAATCCCCCCGGAATACTCTGCAATATCCCCCCGGAATCCCCTGGATAATCCCCCCGGAATCCCCGAGAAAATCCCCCCGGAATCCACGTGAAAATCCCCCCGGAATACTCGGCAAAATCCCCCCGGAATCCCCGAGAAAATCCCCCCGGATTCCCCGGGAAAATCGCCCCGGAAAACCCGAGAAATTCTTCCAGGAATTCCCTGGGAAAATCCCTCCGGAATCCCCATGAAAATCCCCCGGAATCCCCGCGAATATCCCCCCGGAATCCCCGGGAAAATCCCCATGAATTCCCCGGGAAAATAATCTCGGAATCCCCGAGAAAATCTCCCCGGAATCACCGAGATAATGGCCCCGGAATACCCGAGAACATCCCCCGGAATTGCCCGAGAAAATCATCCCGTAATCCCCGAGGAAATCCCCCCGGAACACTCGGGAAAATCCCCCCGGAATTCCTCGTAAAATCACCCCGGATACCCCGGGAAAATCCCTCCGGAATCCCCCGAAAAAATCCCCCCGGAATACTCGGGAAAATCCCCCCGGAATCCCCTGGAAAAACCCCCCGGAATCCCCTGGATAATCCCCCAGGAATCCCCTGGATAATCCCCCCGGAATCCCCGATAAAATCCCCCTGGAATCTCCAGGAAAATGCCCCGGGAATACGCGAGAAAATCTCCCCGGAATCCCCGAGAAAAATCCCCCCGGAATCCCCTGGAAAATCCCCCCTGAATCCCCGAGAAAATCCCCCCGGAATCCCCGAGAAAATCCCCCCGGATTCCCCTGAAAATCCCTCGGAATTCCCCGGGGAAATCCTCCCGGAATCCACGAGAAAATCCGCCCGGAATTCCCGGGAAAATCCTCCAGAAATCCCCGAGAAAATCCCCCGGAGTCCCCGGGAAAATCAACCCGGAGTCCGATGGAAAATCCCCCCGGAATCCCCGAGAAAATCCCCCGGAATTCCCCTGGAAAATTCCCCCGGACTCCCCGAGAAATTCCTCCCGGAATCCCCGGGAAAATCCCCCCGGAATCCAGGCGAAAATCCCCCAGAAATCCCCGTGAAAGCCCCCCCGGAATCCCCAAGAAAATCTCCCCGGAATCCCCGAGAAAATTCGCCCGTAATACTCGGGAAAATCCCCCCGGAATCCCCTGGAAAATCCCCCGGAATCCCCTGGAAAATCCCCCCGGAATCCCCGACAAAATCCCCCCGGAATCCCCGGAAAATGCCCCCCGAATCCCCGGGATACTCACCCCGAGATCCCCGGGAAAATCCCCTGGAATTACCAGGGAAAATCCCCCCGCAATCCCAGGGAAAATCCCCCCAGAATCCCCGCGAAAATCGGCCCCGAATCCCCTGGAAAATTCCCCCGGAATCCCCTGGATAATCCCCATGGAATCCCTTGGAAAATCCCCCAGGAATCCCCGAGAAAATATGCCCGGAATCCCCTGGAAAATCCCCCTGGAATCGCGGGGAAAATCCCCCCGGATTTCCCGGGAAAAATCCCCCCGGAATCCCCGATAAAATCTCCCCGGAATCCCTGAGAAAATCCCCCCGGAATCCGCGAGAAAATATGCCCAGAATCCCCGATAAAATCCCCCCGGAATCCCCGGGAATATCCCCCAGGAATCGCCGATAAAATCCCCCCGGAATCCCCCAGAAAATCCCCCCGGAATTCCGCGGGAAAATCCCCCCGGAATCCCCGAGAAAAACCTCCCGGAATCCCCGCGAAAATAGCCCCAGACTCCCCGGCATAATCCCCACGAAATCCCCTGGAAAATCCCCCCGGAATTCCCGGGAAAATCCCCCCGGAATTCCTCGTAAAATCCCCCTGGAATCCCCGGGAAAATCCCTCCGGACTCCCCGAAAAAATCCCCCGGAATACTCGGGAAAATCCCCCGGGAATCCCCGAGAAAATCCCCCGGAATTTCCCGGGAAAATCACCCCGGAATCCCCGAGAAAATTCTCCCGAAATACTCGGCAAAATCCCCCAGGAATCCACGGAAAATTCCCCGGAATCCAGGAGAAAATACCCCGGAATCCCCATGAAAATCCCCCCGGAATCTCCGAGAGAATCCCCCGGTATCCCCGCGAATATCCCCCCGGAATCCCCGGGAAAATCCCCATGAATTCCCCGGGAAAATAATCTCGGAATCCCCGAGAAAATCTCCCCGGAATCACCGAGATAATGGCCCCGGAATACCCGAGAACATCCCCCGGAATTGCCCGAGAAAATCATCCCGTAATCCCCGAGGAAATCCCCCCGGAACACTCGGGAAAATCCCCCCGGAATTCCTCGTAAAATCACCCCGGATACCCCGGGAAAATCCCTCCGGAATCCCCCGAAAAAATCCCCCCGGAATACTCGGGAAAATCCCCCCGGAATACTCCTGAAAATCCTCCCGGAATTCCCGAGAAAATCCCCCGGAATTCCCTGAGAAAATCGCCCCGGAATTCCCTGAGAAAATCGCCCCGGAATCCCCGTGAAAATCCCCCCGGAATCCTCGGGAAAATCCCCCAGGAATCCCCTGGAAAATCCCCATGGAATCCCTTGGAAAATCCCCCAGGAATCCCCGAGAAAATATGCCCGGAATCCCCTGGAAAATCCCCCTGGAATCGCGGGGAAAATCCCCCCGGATTTCCCGGGAAAAATCCCCCCGGAATCCCCCAGAAAATCTCCCCGGAATCCGCGAGAAAATATGCCCAGAATCCCCGATAAAATCCCCCCGGAATCCCCGGGAATATCCCCCAGGAACCCCCGATAAAATCCCCCCGGAATCCCCCAGAAAATCCCCCCGGAATCCCCTGGAAAATCCCCCCGGAATTCCCGAGAAAATCCCCCCGGAATCCCCGGAAAATCCCCGCGGAATTCCGGTCCATTTCTGTAGGAGAATAGTTTGTAAGGATAGTGCAGAAGGCACTAGTTGCCAACGAGTTACAGCTGTACTGACTAGCAAGGAGTGGAAACAGCCTTGCCTGCCCAGTGAGGCTGGTTGTTATAAAAGCGTGGGTCAGCTGGCTGCCAGTTTCACTAAGCACAGCTCCAGCTGGAGGTGCAGAGCCTGCTGCAGTGTGGGCTGGAGCCTGCTGGCTGTGCTGCGAGGAGGAAGGGACACGTGGCCGTGCAAGGGATGGACAAGGTGAGAGGATGCTGTGTGTGGGACAGACAGGCTCAGGTGGCTGGGGAAGGGACAGGCTGGGGTTTAGCCAGTCGTACAGAGGAGAGGAGGAGTCGGTGCTGTGTGGAGCTGCCTGTGAGAAAAGGAGTCAGAGTTGCCTCAAAGAAATCTGTGGAGAGAAGGCATGAAAAGTGTGTAATGAAAGACTAATGTTGGTGCCTGTCATGTCTGTCTTGATATAATTGCTACACGTTTTCTCGGAATGCTTGAATTTAGACATAAAATGAAAACTTTATTGTAAGAAAGGAATGCATTTCTCACCAAAGTGGTGTAGGGTGGGGGATCACAACTCACAGATGGCCTGGAAGCGGAACGGCCACAGGGGTTACTGTAACTGGGCCTCCAGTACCAAAGCCCCAGTGGGTTTAAAGGCTAGAGCTGGGCTGGGATTAGCACGGGCTATGCAGCTGGGCTCATGCACAGGTCTGTCAGCACTCCTACCCGAGGACAGTCCCTCACCTAGGGAGAGGTTCTAGGCCTGGAGATGAGGCTGAGTTTGGGAAGGGTGATGAGGACATGGTTAGGGAGGGATGTAAATGCATCTCAAAAGACTTAATTTTGAGGGGTGGCAAGCATTAGCTATAAACCAGGAAGTATTTACAGCTAAAGGCTGGAGGTGGGGGCTGTCTGAGGAGGACAGGACTGTTTAAGGCTGAAGTTGGAAGAGAAACCTTGGTGAAGCTTTTGCGTTAGAAACGGCCTCACCTGCCAAATCAGATTTTTGTCTTCAGGATTGCATGAGTGAGGATGCCACAGCCAAGGAAAAGGTTCAGGTTTGGGAGGCAAAGGCGAGTTAGGCAGGGCTGCAGGGCTGGGGCTTGGCTGTTTCCATACTGCTCAGGGCAGCAAAGGGTAGCTGGCTCACTGGGCCTTGGATCTAGAACTCTTTCTGGAACAAGGTGGAGAGCTGAGGTTCATGCAAGGGGCCAGGAATTCTTTGTCTGACTGGAAAATGCCAGAGGGGCAGTGTGTGACTCGGATAGGATGATATGTTCGTCTGGCGAGAGTCACAAAAGAATATTTTGGTTTACTGATAACTGGGCAGCTCAGAAGTTACTACTTGACTTAGTTGCTGCTCCCATCTGTTGCACACATAAACAGAGCAAAGCAGACGAATTCTCTCGGAGCCTGAGGTCTTTGACTGGCCCTCCAAAAATGCTGCCCGCTAAAAAACAGACGTGGGGGAGGAAAGTTGTCAGATACAATAGAGCAAGAAAAGGACACGGGCTTCAAAGTGCCCTCCAGCAGACCACGGAAGTGACCTGTCTGGAAGTGAAACCAGCAGTCTGCTTCCCCAGCCTCCTGGAAGCCTCTAACAGCTACACAGGCAGTGAGGGGAGAGAACAATTCAACCTAAAAATAATTTTCAGTAGCGTTCTGCACTGCTGTTAAAAATACTGCAACCAGGGAATGTGGTGTGGTGATAACTATTAGGCCTGTAAGTCTGGTAACTGGGGCTTTTAGCTCAAACATCTCGGTATGGCTACTTTGAGCCTTGTAAAAGCTGCGTTAAGTCCAATTTCTTGGGTAGTTCTACTAGCTCTAGCCTTGCTTTTCATCTCCTCAGTAACAAAGCAACTCCCTCTCGAGAATGTTATTTACTTTCCATATGATGTGCCTACCAATTTCTGGAATTGCAAATGTCTTTGGACACATGCGTAAATTTAAGTTTCAAGAAAGCTGTCAAGCTAAAACAAAGGCTTGCCATAATGCAGAAGAAAATGTTTTATGGAAGAACTGAGAGGTCCCTACCTGGGCATAGAATTTGCTATACTAAGGTGTGTTCCAAACGGATCTGCCATCTAAACAAGCAGAAAAATAGTTGGAATGTAGTGAGTTCAATTTAACTACTGCTAGAAATAGGAATTATTAGCAGAGCTTGGAGCATGATATCACTAGCAGCAGTAAGACGCTTTTAGCTTGCTTCTCATCAATTACTTGTAAAAAGCATTTGTACCTAGTGTGTAGCAATTAATATTTCCCCATTTTCTTCCCCCCCGCCCCCCAGTCTCAGGTACTCCTTTTATTTTACCCTTTTCTGTCTTGTAACATCACCTTCCTTTATTTTATTCTATCTTCTGTTCTCAGAACATCGCAGCATCCTCTGTCAATGTGAAAGCATTTGTTCATCCTGTCTTGGAACGGCTGTCAATGTTGCCCTCTTCTGGATCACTTTTTTTTTTTTTTTTTTTTTTTTTTTTTTTAACAATATGTTGCTAAATGTCAGGAAAATTAATCCACAAACACCAGCGGTTTATGTCCAAAAAGGAAACAGAGGAGTCCTTTTTGCTTTATTCGAATAAAGGGAGAGGCCATGGGACATTCCCCTGGGATCTCTCAAATTTTTGGAGGACGCAGCCTCCTTTTTATCCTATTTTCCCGGCCGCATTTCCCTCTCTCTTTTCCCATTGGCTGAGGTACTTGAGAGGCACAGACTTCCCGGAACGCCTGATACCTGAAATTCCCCTCTAATGTATAACCCTCCCTTTTAATTTTTAATTCTTATAGAATTCATAGTTTCCCCCCGTTGCTTCTTTCATCTTTCGATATCCAATTTCATTTATCAGCAGCCCCGCAGTTTGTTTGTAAAGGCAAATATCTCTTTCCATTCATCAATCAGTGGAATCCATCCCATTGTTTCTTTTATCTCTCAGTGCTAGCCTTATCTACAGGCTGATCCACAGCTCATTTGTAAAGACAAATTCAACATTCCTCTCAGCTAATAAATGAGAAGTTAGCTGAAAAAAGTAAAAAGTGGATTTTTTTTCTGGTGTGTGTCGGACAATACAGTGGAGAGAATTTGCGGGAGGATGATCGAGGATATCCTATTATAATATCGTTCTCGGACATTTTACTATTTTAGATCATCAGTTGTATTCTGAAAGAAATCTATTTTAATGATATGTGTACGTTTGCACGAAGTTATAGTTAAATATAGCTTGCGGCTGGGCTCTTTAATGAATAGGGGTATTTTTGGTTTTAATTCAATATTTTATGCTTGTGGTGTGTAGTGTGCTGATTTATTTTTTAATGTTATTTACTACGTGCGCTTTTGTTTTTGAGTGAAGGTAACTTTCTGGATGGTTTTGTATTTGAGGCAGAATGAATTGAAGTAGGTTTTTAAAACTGATTTTTCATATGTACGATGGGGAGTTTAGTAGGGGCAGCTCTGATGGTGGGGGCTTGGTTGTTAATTTTATCAGACGGCTTTTGTTAGATACAGCTTTTAATTCTGGAAAGTTTTTTTTTCTAATGTCGTGCTTTGAAGGTGGTTTTCGAGGATGTATGGTATAGCTTTATTTTGTTTGTAGATGGTGTATGATAAGGGCTATGGTCTATTTATCTAATGCCATGTTTTTTCATTCAGGTGTTGATAAGGGAGTTCTTGAATGGCGTTTTGTGTTGTTTTTGTTTTTGGTGGGGCGTTGTTTTTAAAGGATACCTTGATAAGGTTTGCCCGATGGCGTTCTAGCCTGTAGCATAAGGCATAGGGTAGTTTTTGAATTATTTTGTGGTGGCTTTGATTCTTGCCAGTATGTAGTGTTTGTTTGAGGTAATGCTGTGTAGCTAATTTCTGTTTTCTTATTTAATATTAGAATTGGAGTGTTGTAGTATATGGGCTGTTATTATATCCTAGGGGTTCTATTTATTTGGTTGGATTGTTTTCTAGTTATGGATAATTTTTCTCAAAAAACCATTTTCAGAATTTCAGGCGTGACACAAAAGAACACTCAGATTGCTGGAAGGGGAAACGTGTGCCCAGATTGTCTCGAAGCAGTGCTGCTGTCGGTTCTCGTTCAGTTGTGTCTTCTGAAAATGAGACTGTTGTATTCATTGCGCTGTGCTAAACACTTGTCATTCTCCCAATGCCAGGAAACAGATGAAGCTTGAAGAAAGAGGAAGGAATTTGGAAGCGTACAAACAAGCTGAGAAGAGGTTCAGAGATCAGGGTGCTCACTGGCAGCAGGGGCTGGGGTTAGGGCTGAGCAGGAGCAAAGCCGGAGCACATCAACCTCACCTCGTGTTTTCTCGGGGGCTTTATGGCCCTGGCAAGAGAGAGATGTTCACTGATGAGTCCCAGGCCGAGCCGTGAGCACAGCATGTTGTGTTGGAGCTGGGGGTTTTTTTTGAGACGTTCAGCAGCCACACTCTCTAGTCAAGAGTCCTGAGGTTTGTTGCTGCTCCACTTTCATCCTCATATCCAGCTTCCAGCCCTTTTCTTCTCTCTGTCAGTGTCTTTTGTGTTCCTTTCTTGTCCTGTGTGCTCCCCATCCCATTCCCGTTCCCTACGGAGGGGGAGGGTGTGGAGACTGGGGGCTCCGACGTGGTTTGGGGCACCCCAAGGTCCCTGGGAAAGGGAGCCGGGCTGCGCTGGAGGAGCAGGTGAGTCGGGCATGGGGGGGGGGGGGGGGGGGGGGTCATGCTGGGTGCCAGAACATTGACAGGGAGGGGTGGGTGTAGAATGCATGAAAAACAGAAGAAAAACAGAACCATAAAAAATAGCTAAATATAGTCTAAAAGGAATGTTTAAATGCTTTTTATTTGGGTAGAGGCACGGTTTTTATAGCTAATATAAAAATAAAATATAAAGAATAGAAATAGATTGGTATACATGTAAAATATAATGAAATATAAGTAGCAAATATCTATGAAAAATCTAGTGTATAACAGAAATAATGCAAATATAAGAATATGTATAAATATAAAATAGAGCTATGAGAATGGTAATAAGAATGGGGTAAAACATCAGTGAGAAATGGAAAAAAACCACATGAAAAATGGTGGGAAAATCAGTGAGAAATGGAGAAAAATCAGTGAAAAACGGGGGGGGGAATCTTTGAAAAATGGGGAAAAAAATCAGTGAGAAATGGGGGAAAAAAAATCCATGAAAAATGGGGGAATAAATCAGTGAGAAACGGGGAAAAGTGGGGGAAAAAATAATTGAGAAATGGGGAAAAAATCAGTGAGAAATGGGGGAAAAGTCGATGAAAAATGGGGGAATATTCAGTGAGAAATGGGGGGGGGGGGGGAATCAGTGAGAAATGGGGAAAAAATCCATGGAAAACAGGGAAACAATCCATGGGCAATGGCGGGAACAGAGCGAGCTGTTGTCGCTCGTGCTGTGGTGGCCGATGCTGTGGGGAAAAAATAAGTGAAAAATGGGGGCAATAATCAGTGATAAATGGGGAGAAAATCAGTGATTAATGGGCGGAAAAATGAATGAAAAATGGAAGGAAAAATTCAGAGAGAAATGGGGGCAAATATCAGTGATAAATGGGGAAAAAAATCAGTGATTAATGGGGGGAAAAATGAATGGAAAATGGGGGGAAAATTCAGAGAGAAATGGGGGCAAAAATCAGTGAGCAATGGGGGGGAAAATCGGGAAATATCCATGGAAAAATGGGGGGAAAAAATCAGTGAGAAATGGGGGAAAAAATCAGTGAGAAATGGGGGAAACATCATGGTGAAATGGGGAAAAAAAATCTTTGATAAATTGGGGAAACAAATCATTGAGAAATGGGGGGAAAAAATCAGTGAGAAATGGGGAAAATATGGGAAAAAATCCACGAAAATTGCGGGAAAAAATGCATGAAAAATTGGGGAAAAATCAGTAAGAAATGGGGGGAAAAATCCATGAAAAATGGCGGGAAAAATCAGATCGGCGATCGATAGCTAATGCGTGCCTATGGATTAGATCGGCGATCGATTGATCACGACTACCGATCGATTATATCGGCGTTCGATTGCTAATGCCTGCCGATCGATTAGATCGGCGATCGATTGATCGCGCCTGCCGATCGATTAGATCGGCGATCGATTGGTAATGCCTGCCGATCGATTAGATCGGCGATCGATTGATCGCGCCTGCCGATCGATTAGATCAGCGATCGATTGCTAATGCCTGCCGATCGATTAGATCGGCGATCGATTGATCGCGCCTGCCGATCGATTAGATCGGCGATCGATTGCTAATGCCTGCCGATCGATTAGATCGGCGATCGATTGATCGCGCCTGCCGATCGATTAGATCGGCGCTCGATTGCTAATGCCTGCCGATCGATTGCTAATGCCTGCCGATCGATTCGATCGGCGATCGATTGCCAATGCCTGCCGATCGATTAGATCGGCGATCGATTGCTAATGCCTGCCGATCGATTAGATCGGCGATCGATTGCCAATGCCTGCCGATCGATTACATCGGCGATCGATTGCTAATGCCTGCCGATCGATTAGATCGGCGATCGATTGATCGCGCCTGCCGATCGATTATATCGGCGATCGATTGCTAATGCCTGCCGATCGATTAGATCGGCGATCGATTCATCGCGCCTTCCGATCGATTATATCGGCGTTCGATTGCTAATGCCTGCCGATCGATTATATCGGCGTTCGATTGCTAATGCCTGCCGATCGATTAGATCTGCGATCGATTGCTAATGCCTGCCGATCGATTAGATCGGCGATCGATTGATCGTGCCTGCCGATCGATTATATCGGCGGTCGATTGATCGTGCCTGCCGATCGATTCGATCGGCGATCGATTGCCAATGCCTGCCGATCGATTATATCGGCGATCGATTGATCGCGCCTGCCGATCGATTATATCGGCGATCGAGTGATCGCGCCTGCCGATCGATTAGATCGGCGATCGATTGCTAATGCCTGCCGATCGATTATATCGGCGATCGATTGCCAATGCCTGCCGATCGATTAGATCGGCGATCGATTGATCGTGCCTGCCAATCGATTATATCGGCGATCGATTGCCAATGCCTGCCGATCGATTATATCGGCGATCGATTGATCGCGCCTGCCGATCGATTGATCGTGCCTGCCGATCGATTATATCGGCGATCGATTGCCAATGCCTGCCGATCGATTAGATCGGCGATCGATTGATCGTGCCTGCCAATCGATTATATCGGCGTTCGATTGCTAATGCCTGCCGATCGATTATATCGGCGATCGATTGATCGCGCCTGCCGATCGATTAGATCGGCGATCGATTGATCGTGCCTGCCGATCGATTATATCGGCGATCGATTGCTCATGCCAGCCGATCGATTGCTAATGCACACTATTTGCACACTCCTTGCACACCCTTTGCACTCATACAGAGGCAGGAGGTTTCTCAGTTCTGGTCGGGGTTTTTTGGGGCGTTCATTCCGGGGGATTTCCTCAAGGATTGGGACACTCCTTGATCCCATCCTTTGCCTGTCTCCCAAGCGCCACCCTGTGGGCAGAGCGCGGTACTGCGCGCCTGCCTCTCCCAAGATGGCGGCTCGGGTGTCGCGCCCCCGACCTTCTAACTCTGGCTGCAAAAGGAGGGTGGCACAGCAAGGAGCCCGCTCGCTCTAGTGGGATGCCTGCGCACGACGCCGACACCGATCCCACGGGTGCGATTTTCGGCGGCGTTTCCAATCGTGCGGACATCTCCTTCAGCCCGCTTCGGCCCGGGGAAGAGGGGCGGGGCCGCCAGCGATGGTGCCGGCGCAGCCCGGGCAGGCTCGGGGCGGAGCCGGGGCTTGGCGAGGCGGGGCACGGAGGTCCCGGGGACGGGACCGGGCGGGGCCGGGGCGGTGCGTTAGGGGCGGTCCCCAGTGGTCCCAGGCGGCACCGGGGGCGGGGCCGGGTGATCCCGGAGCGGTACCGAGCTGTGCTGGGGACGGTGCTGCAGGGGCGGTGCCGGGCCCGCCTCAGGGTGATTGAATGCCCAGAAATCGCCTCCTCTGCCCCGTGCTCACACTGAGCTGCGGGCTGCAGCGTGCTGTCGGAGCTCCGCACACAGCACGGATTTGGGCTTCCCCTCCTCTCAAACCCTCTCCCCCTTCTTCCTCCTCCTCATCTTCCTCTTTGTCCTCTGTCACTGCTGAGGCTCTGGAAAGAACTGAAATTCTGCAGGGAGACATGTCCTCTCGTGGCCCCAGGGACTGCCTCGGCACGGGCCAGGAGCGCCTCCGGCCCCTGCCTTCTCCTGCTTGAAAAGATCACCTGGAGCCCGAGCTCGGGGGGGTGAAATCAGCTGAAATCCAGGTAACTCTGTCAAGTGCCCCCAGGGACATCGGCGGGGCTGGGGAATGAGGGTTTGAAACAGCAAATTCTTTGGAATATACACCTGTCCCTGTGCCGATGCTGCTGAGCTTCCTGCCACAGTATATCCCCACTCCATGAGGCGCTGTGAGGTTATGGCAGTGGGAATTGAGCAGGGAATTCGGGGCTATGGGCATAATTCACGGGAGCTAGCAAAGCTGACAGCCAACCCCAAATCGGGGCACAGCACAGAGAACAATCTGTGTGCTGCCCTGTCAGCTCAAGCCCCTGGGCTGGGAAGTATTGGGAGTTAAATGTATGGAATTACACAAATCACAGCAACTGGCATCACCCAGAGGGACAAACCAAGTCCCAAACAATTCCTCCCCAGTCCACTCTGGGAAAAACACCCTGTGCTTGCCAGGAGCTCTGACCCTGCTTTTCCTACCAGCTCCTGAGCAGTGTCAGGGCCACCACGACGCCTTTAAAATCCAGATAAACCCCAAATCCTACACAGTGATTAATCCAAAGAAAGTACTGAATTGTTGTCATTAAAAGCTCAAAACTCATTAAGAATTCTATGACAACAGTGTAATGGACTCCCAGGAACCTCATGAATTCTCTCAGTTTCATTTTTGTGTATTTTTACTCCCTCATTTGGCAGCTTGTAAAACTTATCCTGGAATTCAGAGGTCAAGCAGGATCGACTTTGGATTGACCTTCACCTCTGTTCCCACTTTGTGCAAACACAACTGGTGCCCAGGTGGGTGAACTCATCACCTCAGCTTTTCATTCCAGAGTATCCCCTCCTTATTTCCCTGTAGATGAACTCAGATCCACTCCTCACCTCCACTGGTCATCCAAGCGTTCATTCTGTTCCCCACAGGCCCTGGTGGCCCCGGGGAGCTCCCTTGGCCTTTCTCCTGCCCCTCTGCAGCCCGAGGTCGCTACACAAACAGTTCTTGTGTCCCCTCTAAATGACCCCGGGTTTTCTGCTCAATGAATGGCATGACCCGTGCCCACTGCTCATGATTCACCCAACCAAAATCAAGAGCAAATGTTGCTTGGGCTTTAAGAACTTGAAATAACTCTGAAGCAAAAGAAATCACCTTTTTCTTCTGGTTTTTATTTTTATTTTTTCATTTAAGATGCTGGACTTGCCTCTGTGGATGTGTGCTGAGCTCTCACTGCAGGGGACTGTCAGGCCTGAATGGCTGTGAGTTCGTGTTCTTCTCAGTAGGGAATCAGAAATTATTCTTAGACCATAGAATTGTTTTCTGAAACCTTTCCCCTTTCCTCTTTGTGCCTTTGAATTTTTCAGCTGTTCCCTGTTGTCACTTCCCCTGCCTGACTTCTGTGCAGCTCCTAGCTGGGAAAAACTGGGAAAACTTAGGGGGTACAGAGGTGGAATTTTTGGCTGGATTTTTCTAACATTTCTAATTTTGCTGAACTTATTTCCCCAGTGAGAAGAGCACGAACTCACAGCCATGCAGGCCTGACAGTCACTGCGGGAAATCTGACACAGTATTAATAAGTAACCTTTCCTGAGAGCAGTCACCACCCCAGTCCTCCAGCCTTGTCAAATGTTTGCAATGAATGGACCCAAGTTCTAATCCTTAATCTAAATTTATGTCAGCTTTTGTTAGAAAGATACCGGACAGTAAATCATACAAGAGAATTTAAAAATTGCACAAAGAATAACAGGCCCAGACCAAACCCAACCGCCCCCATCAGTGCTCCACCCCAATTTTGGGAGAAACAGTGATACAGTTTATAAATACTCTCCTTCCACACTATTCAGTCCTTCACCGCACATCCCCAGAGAGGAGTCCCTCAGACCTTGCTCCCCTGAACACCAGGAGAGCTGGAGTTTCACCCAGATCCCACATTCCCATGGCAGTTAATCCCAGCAGGGAGGCAAAGAGGAACCCTGCATCCTCTGACATAGCCCACAGCACGGGCAGCACCAGGAGCCCTCCAGGCTCAGACCTCTGGTGCTGAAGCCTCTGGGCTTTGGCTGATCAAACACCACAGCTCTTGGCAAAGATGGCAGGAGAGTCGTGATTCTTCCTGTCCTAAAAGAGAGGAGGAAAAGAAAATTAAGTCGACTGCAGAAGGATTCCAGCTCTCACACTTCTGGGGGGGGGGAGAGGGAGGGGGAAGTGATTTGCCTAATTTCCACTGAAATCAGAGGTAAATGGTTCTAATCTGTATCCTTGGAAATCTGCAATTAGATATTTCGTCAACACTGGATTTAGTCTATTAAAAGCTGTACATTTTTCCCTCAACCATACTTTATGCATACTAGAGAAATAAATTTGCACGTTTTCTGGCTTTTCTGACATTTCCTGGCTTTTTAATCCTAGTCTTTGCCTTCTGAAAAGCATTAATTGACTCAATTTTCACTCATGACAAATCCACCTGGTTTTTAAAATATGAGATTTTACATTCATAGCGACAGAATTTTCATTGACATTTAAACTTGACTGAAAAATGTGCATGATTTCTACTGTGTTACCCTGAATGAGAACTCTATCTGTCAATTTAAATAACTTTCACTCTTTTCTTATTCATCATACAGCTTTTATCCCTTCAGATACCTTTGCTTTCTATCTATATTGTACAGCAAACCTCCACAACTTTAACTTTTCCATCTTTTCTGAGACATGTTTTCTTGTATTTCAATTACCAGTGGCCTGGCGTTTCATTTGCTCTGGCTTTCTTTGTGACTTTTGTTACCTTATTTAGCCCACGAAAACACCCACAGGGAATATAACCACAGCAGCTTATCAGAGCTGTAAAATTGAGGCTACATTTCTGATGTGCAATATGCTCTTGCAGTACCTTCACGAGGGCATTCTGCATACAGCAGGAGAATATTTACTGATGTACTAGTGCAATAATGACCCACCTGCCTCTGCTCCTCTCTGGGGCACTTTCTGTCTGTAGGGATTGGAATTAACGACAGTCTCTCTGTGCTGCCTGATGTCAGAGCTGAGAAAGGTGTCGAGGATATATAAGAGTCGTGAGACTTGCCAGAAAGGAAGAGGGAGAAGGATACTCCAGAGCCAGATGCAAGCGTGGAATTGTTGCATGCACACTTCCTGCTAACCAAGAGGGCTTGCTGGCTTCTCCAGTTAGATCTGTGACCACAAAAAGGTAAATACTTTGCCTTTTTTCTTACTTTCCCTGCAGTGTAAAAGATGCGCCTTTAGAAAAGCACTATATCCCCTATTATTAATCAAGAGCATTTTTTCAGGAAAAGACTAAGACAGCTTTAAAGTAAACTGCACTGGGGACCAGAATTTGAGACTGGGATATGTCAGGAAACGCAAATCAGAGATAAGGGATAGGATTGAAACTACTGGATGGAAAATGAGCATTTACTGCTGAGAGCTATATTTCTGAAACTGAATTGTGTCACTAAACTTGAAGGGATCATTTTTCTCACTCTAGCCCGTGAAAAAGACTAATTGCTCTTGATTTAGGACAGAATGGGCATCGGTGATAGGATGTGCTGAAGAGTATTTGGGTTAGCTTTCAGTTTTGAATCACTGTTCTTTTCAGAAAGTTTGGAAGGGAAGATGCACAACCTGAAGTTGTCAGTTTTCTTCATTGCACTTTCTGTCACTCTGAGCTGTTTGGAAGCTACACCTATTGAGGGGTGAGTGACAAATAATCATGTTTATTTCTTTTTAGGGAAAAAGGTGTTCAGATTATTGCATGAGTTGCTTTTGCTTTCATGTCTTAAATAATATAAAAATAGAGTTATTCAAGCTCACTGTTTTATTGTTGTTCAGAGATTACTGTCTCTGGCTGATGATCTATCTCATGGTACTTCCAAGAGACAAGGATGGATGTTGCCTGTAATGTCACACAATACACTCTCAGGACTCAGTGAGGAAATGCCAGAACAACCAGCAGCAAAGACAAAAAGGTATTGATTTTCCTTGTTTCTTCCAGCCATATCAGACTGAATCATGAAGCAAACTTTGTTCCAGTGATATCCTGCTATTTGAGAGACTTTGCTTCTGCTTTTTTTCCCTCAGGAAAAAAAAAAAAAAGATATTAAAATATCCTTCTACTAAACAGAGCTTTCCTATAAGCATAAAGATCAGCTTTTCTGTAACAAAAAGATCAAAGCATTTAGGGTCGAAAGTGAAATCCAGGGACTTTGTTTCAAATCATTTGATCATTTTACGATTATAAACTTTCTTAAATTAAAGAGGCTGCAAACTCTACATTACCTTGTGAAGAAAGGTGCATTTTGCAAGCGCCTTCCTTTTTAAAAAGTTCATCAGATTTCCAAGCCTGGAGGGGAAAGAAAAGAAAACATACCCTTCTTAATAATACTGCAGCTCTACTGGAATGGAATTATTTTATGGTAAAAATGCTTTCAGTAATTAAGCAATTTTAAAATCACATAATTAAATATTAATCATAGGAAGAAGGAAAAGAAGAAATTGATTCTGAGAGAATTTCACTTGTCTGAAATATATTGTTATTTATAAATTCAATTTCAGGACCTCTGTGAGAACCAGTTGCTATTTGAACCTTGTGTGGTAAGGACTTGAATAAAACCAAAAGAAATATCCATGAAAGTCAATGGGAGGTTATATAAAGCCCTATGCAACAATTTTCTTGTAATGCAATTACACATTTAAAATATTAATTGCTTAAGAACTGCTGCCTATCTACTAATCAAGAACCTGTATAAGACAGACATTCCTTTCATAGCTGCCTTTCCTCTGGTATTATTAGATCAATACAAATAACTTCAAAAGGTTATATGACATTTTAGATGATAGATTTAATAATCAGTAAGCAAAGGAACACATTGGTAACTGCTCAGAGTTTGAAACTGGGATATAGCTGCTCTTCACAGTAAATTTTAGCCACAAAGTGATATCTAATTCATGCCATATCAGCATGAAGAAGTCCAAGAAAATATGCAACAACTCAGTAGGCAATCTCTGCGAGCAAGTATTTCTGTTTGAAGGAAGAACACAGTAATCTAAGAAACAAGTCTGAAAACCCAAGCTAACCATTACATTGCAATTTAAAAAAAACCCTCGTGCTACATAGGTTTTACGTGGAGTTCTGTAAATGATCTGTCGGTTCAGATCATAAAATGTTATTTCTAGATACGGATCCTTCCTCGGACACTCTTTAAAGTATCATTCAGCAAAGGATTTTCTCTCACCACAACAGAACTTTCAATTTGCTGGTGTTTCAAAAGAGATGTGGCAGGTTTTTTTTTTTAGATGAAACCTCTGTTTAGTCAGAGCTAAGTGGGAGAGAGACAGAGCAAAAGACCGTCCTAAGTGATTCTGCAGTTGGCAGAAGCTGGCAATGCCTGCTACTTCTCATGATATGTGGTGCAGATGGGAGAAAGAGTCTTTGGGTTTAATCCACTTGCTGTGGACTGGAATATTACCACTCACTTCAGTGAGAGCAGGATGTAATTCTGTGAAAACATGAGAACTGAATAAATGTTAGTGATCATCATTATGTTAGTAATCCTCATGATATCAGCAAGAGCTCTAAATAGATTTAGAAGTTCAGCTGAAAGTTAAACATTTAATCATTGCTTTCACTTTGTGTCTCACCTATACTATCATTACAGGTTTTCTAGATGTCATAAACTGCTGTGCAGGATATCAATAAAAACGACATATGACAGTTCATGTCTCTGCATTTGAATAACCTCCATCATTAAAACTGATAATAGCACCCAGCACAAGGATTTTTTTCAGGAACAAAGTAGGTGGTGGGAAGATTCTAATGTTCCTGTATTTGTGCACATATTAAAAGAACTCCCACATTAGCAGAGCTCAAATGACTATGAGAAGTGGCACACTCGATGGCTCATTGTTTGACTTACTGCTGGCTGTCTTTGTTTCACCTTGGCAGTCACCAGCTGGAGAAGAGGAGATGCAACACGGCCACGTGTGTGACGCAGCGCTTGGCCGATTTCCTGGTGCGCTCCAGCGGCAGCGCCGGGGCCCTTTACCCGCCCACCAACGTGGGCTCCAACACCTATGGAAAGAGGGACAGAGAGCCCCAGAGCCACGCACAGCTTTAGGCTCTGGAGATGGCTGCTGACACTAGAAGCTCAGTTTTTATTGTATCAACAACCTCTCGGTCATTTATTACTTGTACAGTCTTACCAGTGCCTTGTTTTCTCTGTGTGTGTGGGGGGGTATGTGATTTATGTTCATCATTCCACCATGCATGTACAATGACATGCATAGGCTATTCTTCCAACCCCATTAAGAACTCCAGAAATCTGCTTGTTAAAATCCTTTGTAAAAATCTGTCACGATAATAAATGGAAAAGTAATGGCAACAATGTTATTATTATTATTATTATTATTATTATTATTATTATTATTATTATTATTATTATTATTATTATTATTATTAAAAGGATGAAAAAGATAACCCATGATGTGTATGTCTTTATAGTCACAGTCTGGTAAGAGAAAGAAACCGCCTTAATTAAAGAACAATAAATATCAGAATGCTAGCAAAAGTTATGTCCTAATGAAAGTAAAACAGAAGAATCTTCTGTTTTTTAAACATCTACAGCATCTTGTCTGGTACAGTTGAAGGAACAACTAGATGAGAAAAGATGCTGCATTGTGCACCATAATCAGACAATTATGCAGTTAACTGATTGGCCTGTTTCCACTATAACATACAGCAAGCAAGGAAACGTGGTCTTGCAGCACAGACTTCTGTGCCTACTGAGCAGGGGATTTTAAGGATTTGCAGTTCTTATGTTAAGATGATATCAGTAAAATGTAAGCATAATAAGTATAATAATATATGTAAGTATAATAAATATCAATAAGAGATAGCTCTGATACAATCTAGGAGAAACTCCCATCCTTGGGTATTCCTTTCCTTAACTACAGTAACAAAGGGAAGAGAAAAAACAATGAGTAGCTCAAGAACCAAAACACATCATAGAAACTCAGTAATTTTTTCCACTGGCATACTTAAATTGCTACCAAAATCCAGGGGAAATATTTCAGAGATGGGCAGACCTTAATGAGAATCTGACGGCATTATTTTCTCCTATCTCAGCCCAGAATCAGGGCAGGCTTAAAAACCTTTAAGTTCCTTTAAATTTTAAGCAAATTTTCATAGAGGTGAGCTGTTTCATTTCACAGAAATGGCTGTTTTGTCCACACTTCCTCAGTGAAGGGTTCACTGTTGTCCGAAAAACATTATTGTCCAATTACGAAAAACATTCAGCAGAACCTTAGTTCTGGAGAGGCAAATGAAAGTTCAATAACTGCCTTCAGTTGGTTTGTTTCCATTACAAAGTATACCTCGAAATAGAAACATTTTTGCTAATTTAATGTTAAATGGCATATTCACATCATTTCACACACAAAAAAATGCATGGGAATAAAAAGTACAGGATTCCTCCTGTAAAAAGTGTTATTAATTACTCTCTTTATTGAGGGAAGTTTCAACCTTCATTAAAGTTCTAATGGATATTAATTCTGAATTTTATTGAGAAAACCGTTTATATGCCATTGAACTAATACTTCTGCCAGCTTGAAATGCCTTCCATTCCAGTTACTTTTGAGTTACGCTGCACACACACTGTGCGTTTAATTTGTTTTTAATTTAGAATATTTATTTCATTTATTAACATTTCAGAAAACAAATGAGAGAGAGGACAGCTTTCAAGTGTCTCTGCGAGATTGTTTGTACAGAGCAGTAACCAAGTGGAGCCTTCCCTGTGGGTAGCTGCTGATCTCTAGGCTGATCCCAGCCCGGAATATGAGCCACGCTTTATGCACCAGATTTTGTTTTTTCAGCTACCATTTGACAAACACTAACAAAGCACAGGCTGTCCATGCACAGGACCAGTGAAACTGGGTACATTATTTTCTGCCTCACACACTCTCGAATCTGGTGGATTGGATACCAGCATCTATTTCACACAATCAAACTATTCCACAAATACTGAAAAATCTAACTCGGTTCCTAAGTCAGTGAAACCACCAAGAGAGAAAAGAGGGGGACCATCTCACCTGTCTTTAGCTCCTCTTTGTCTAACCAGTTGTCAGCGCTCTCCTGCTATTTGGTGGAGGAAGACTACTTCCAATTCATCCCAGCTTAGACACCTATTTTAGGATGGGATTAATCACGCCTGAAGTGCCTCTATTTCTTCGCTGATGATAGAGAGTGTCTAGACAATTAGCTGAAAATGAGCACTTAGAATTAAGATAACTAGAGTTAGTTGACAGGAATCTCATCTGCATTTGGTATGAACCGTTCAAACTAAAATCAAAGAGAAAAAGATTTGGTAAAAAAACCCCACACCACCAGCACCTCAGACTCCAAATCAACTTTCATTCTGAGCTACGTTAGTTAATTCATCAGCCAGAGCATCTTGAGAAACTTCCTTCAGTGAGATTTGTTCCCGCCCGTACTCCCTTGAGAAGACAGCTCTGCTCCCTCCCTCCTGCTGTTGCTGCACTTGGCCTCTCAGAGACGAAGCATCTAGCCATAGTAAGGCTGGATACAAGCACAGTCCAGGGCTAAATGAGCCAGGAAAAGAATGGACTGTAATGGAAAAAAGAAAATAAATACATTTATTTAATAATGAATTAATTACTAATAAGCATTTAAGCATTACTTCATCAGCTCTGCAAACAGCATGGCCAGAATTTTCTGTGCATTTTTAAAAATCCCACTATGTATTTCTAGGCTTCTTCAGGGATGTAAATATTACTTGAGAATCGAGCCTTAGATAGATTGGATTCTTTTTCAATTCATCTGGCTTCCCTACACCTTTCAGAGAATATGCAAGGAAACAAAAAATACAAAAGAGGAAAATTAAGAATACAGACAATGTGATAAACATGGCATTATTCCCCTTAAAAAACCGAAGATACTAAACCTCTGCTTTTTAGCATGTAAGTAACGAAGTCACACACGCCGCATATCAGGCAATGTTTAAATACAAAGCCAGTCCTAAAAAAGTCCAAGTGCACAAGCATAAAATAAAGCAGGAATATTTTGTCTAAGGATATATCGCTCAGTATTACCCATTAGCATTCCTTGTTTAACCTTTTATTGCATCTACTTATGTTAGTCACTTATAGACTCTTTAAATCTCTGTTGTTTCCCCCCACTTTCTACACAAGGCTTTTACTTTTTAATGCATTAAAGGCTATTGTTGCAGCCACAGAACACTCCCATTGCACTTACCTATGCCCGATATGCAACAAATAGAAGTAAGAAAGCCTTCTCCTGCTGATATGACCGCTGCTCTTCCGGCCCTGCAGCCTCTCACCCCTACACCCTTCTAGAAACTCATGGCTGCTATCTTGCTGTGCTGCATCAAGAACAAATATGTTATTGAAATATAGAAATCATTGCCACCTGGAATAGGGTTCTGCAGTTGCTACTGCCCGAGGAATGAAAGGAAAACAGAGGTGGCCACACTGGCTGCACACTTGAATGCAATTACACAGCTGAATTCATGCACAAGTAAAATATAACCCGAAGGAAAGAAAAAATACCGGTTTTCTAGTGAAGCACAGAACAGCATCAATTTCCACAAACGAGGCTCAGTCCGAGTAAGAGCTGCAGCCCCACACTGCCTGGGGGGTTCTTCACTCCTTCCACACCCCAGTCCCCTCTCTCCAGCAGAGCAGCAACATCCAAGCTCGGTGTTCCAGCTGCTCATGTCTCTTTCAAAGAAAACTTAGCAATAAAAGCAGCTGTGAGTCAGGAAGACAGCCGAGTTTGCCCTTGAAAGGAGGTGGTCACACACAGTGAAAGACAAAATGCACAGAGAGCTCCTAAGGAAAAAAGGCAGCGACCACGTCTTTTCCCTGGGCTCTGCAGGGGAGGGGCTGTGCCGGCAATGTCCCTCCTGTGCCAAGTGTCACGATCCAAAAAAAAACCAACCCCAAATTATGGATTAGGATTATTGATTAGCAGGAGCGTGACCAGAGCCCCGGCAGGACGGCAGCGCAGCGCCGCCTGGCGGCGGAGCAGGAGAGCAGCGCCGGACCCCGTGCCAGTGTCGGTATCGCCGTGTCCCCTGCTGGCCGCGGCCATGCCGGTCCCGATGCCGCCCACGCCCCCCCGCGCGGCACCGGGTCCGCCCTCCGACCGACTTCGTCGCGTCTCCGCCGTCGCTGTCCCTCCCGCCCCGAACTTCGGCGCCGCGGCCCGCCTCTTGGCATCATCTCGTCAACGCCCCACGGCGTCTCGCCCCCCCGCGGGACCCGAGCGTCCCCCGGGTCACCCGTCCGCAACACCGACGCCCACCGCCGCGTCAGCCGGCCGGCCCACCCCCCCGCGGGACCTCGACAGCACATCCCCGCAGATCATAACGCCGGCGAGCAGAACTTCATGCGGGCCGCCATATTTGTCCGGTATCACGTGACCGGACGGGCGCCGCCATATTTACTGTTAGGGGCGGTCCCTGGCGGCCCGGCGGGGGCGGAGAGTGGGGAGGAGGCGGGGACAGTGGGCGGGGACACGGTGACGGCACTGATGGGGGTGGAGCCGAACGTGGCGGGAATGGGGGGTTCTGATAGGCGGGCCGGAACTGCCTCGGGCTCTGATTGGCTGGCCTGGCCGGCCCTTCCACATAAATAGCGTGTGCTGCAGCGGGTCGGGCACTGCGGAGGCGGCGGCGGAAGAGGTAAGGGCGGGGTCTTGGGGGACGGCGGGGGCCGAGCGGCGTCGCGCGGCGGGGCGTGGCGGGCCGGCGTCGCGCGGCGGGGCGGGGCCGAGAGGCGTCACGCGGCGGGGCGGAGCGCGGGGGGGGCGGCGGTCCGGGACAGCGCGCGGCCGCAGCGTTCCGGGGGTCCGCGGCGGGGCCGAGCGGCGTCGCGCGGCGGGGCGTGGCGGGCCGGCGTCGCGCGGCGGGGCGGGGCCGAGCGGCGTCGCGCGGCGGGGCGGGGCCGAGCGGCGTCGCGCGGCGGGGCGGGGCCGAGCGGCGACGCGCGGCGGGGCGTGGCGGGCCGGCGTCGCGCGGCGGGGCGGGGCCGAGCGGCGTCACGCGGCGGGGCGGAGCGCGGGGGGGGCGGCGGTCCGGGACAGCGCGCGGCCGCAGCGTTCCGGGGGTCCGCGGCGGGGCCGAGCGGCGACGCGCGGCGGGGCGTGGCGGGCCGGCGTCGCGCGGCGGGGCGGGGCCGAGCGGCGTCGCGCGGCGGGGCGGGGCCGAGCGGCGACGCGCGGCAGGGCGTGGCGGGCCGGCGTCGCGCGGCGGGGCGGGGCCGAGCGGCGTCACGCGGCGGGGCGGAGCGCGGGGGGGGCGGCGGTCCGGGACAGCGCGCGGCCGCAGCGTTCCGGGGGTCCGCGGCGGCGGCGAGTGGGGAGGCGACGGGCGGGGACGCCGTAACGGGACTGATGGGGGTGGAGCCGAGCGTGGCGGGAATGGGGGGTTCTGATAGGCGGGCCGGAACTGCCTCGGGCTCTGATTGGCTGGCCTGGCCATAAATAGCGTGTATTTCGCAGGGTCGGGGCACTGCGGAGGCAGCGGCGGAAGAGGTAAGGGCGGGATCTGAGGGGGGCGGGCGGCGGTTAGGGGTGGCGCCGGGGCCCGGCCGGCGCGGCGCGGGGCACGGGGTGGGTCGGCGGGCAGGCCCGAGCGGAGCTGCGGGGCGTGGTGGTGGGGGGGGGGGCGGGGCCCAGGGGGAGGTGGCGGGGCCGGCCCGGGCGGCGCGGGGGGGGGGGGGGGGCGGCGCGGGGGGGGGGGGGGGGGCGGCTACTGGGTCTGGGGGACTGGTTGCTCCTAGTGAGGGCAATTTATATGGTTTCAAGTATTGGGAATAAAGGTGCTTTTTTATGTTTTTCTTATCTCTAAGCTTTATATGATTTAATCGCGTTTTCTTCTTTCTTAGACTGAAACTGAGAGGCTGGAGCTGAGGAAGCAGAGCTGGAGAAATACGGTAAGGTTTGAAAACATAACTGCTTTGGGGCTGTGTTAGGGCATATGGAGGCACGATGGTATGTGTGTGGCTGGATATTAAATCACTAAGGGATATGAAAGGGAGTCTAGAGATGTTAATGGGGTAAGGATTCTCAGACTGTGGCTGAAATATGAGTTCAGGAGGTGCTCAAACCACAGAGAGGTAGAGGTAAAAAAAAATATCCTGCCGTGGAAAGCAGAAAGACCATTACATGGCACAGCCGGAGCAATGTGGATCCAGAAGCGAAGCAGAAGAACTGGCAGTTGAATAAAGCTTGTGGTTTGAAAAAGAGCTGAAATCACAGGGGCTGGGGCAAAAGGGGTGTCTGAAATGATTGACTCTGAAGTTGCTCGTGCCGGGTTAGAAGGGATGGAGGTGAAATCGCCGTAGGAGCGGGATACGGACTGGGGCAGGCTTCGAGGCTCTGGGGCGGGAGGTGAATTGGTGCGGGGCTGGAGCCAAGACACAGATGCTGTGCATTGAAGGTGGAGAAGATTGCTCTTGCAGAGATGGAGAAAGGCTCAGGTGAAGTCAGAAGAGCAGAGCTGGCAGTTGAATAAAGCTTGTGGTTTGAAAAAGAGCTGAAATCACAGGGGCTGGGCTAAAAGGGGTGTCTGAAATGATTGACTCTGAAATCGCTCGTGCCGGGTTAGAAGGGATGGAGGTGAAATCGCCGTAGGAGCGGGATACGGACTGGGGCAGGCTTCGAGGCTCTGGGGCGGGAGGTGAATTGGTGCGGGGCTGGAGCCAAGACACAGATGCTGTGCATTGAAGGTGGAGAAGATTGCTCTTGCAGAGATGGAGAAAGGCTCAGGTGAAGTCAGAAGAGCAGAGCTGGCAGTTGAATAAAGCTTGTGGTTTGAAAAAGAGCTGAAATCACAGGGGCTGGGGCAAAAGGGGTGTCTGAAATGATTGACTCTGAAGTTGCTCGTGCCGGGTTAGAAGGGATGGAGGTGAAATCGCCGTAGGAGCGGGATACGGACTGGGGCAGGCTTCGAGGCTCTGGGGCGGGAGGTGAATTGGTGCGGGGCTGGAGCCAAGACACAGATGCTGTGCATTGAAGGTGGAGAAGATTGCTCTTGCAGAGATGGAGAAAGGCTCAGGTGAAGTCAGAAGAGCAGAGCTGGCAGTTGAATAAAGCTTGTGGTTTGAAAAAGAGCTGAAATCACAGGGGCTGGGCTAAAAGGGGTGTCTGAAATGATTGACTCTGAAATCGCTCGTGCCGGGTTAGAAGGGATGGAGGTGAAATCGCCGTAGGAGCGGGATACGGACTGGGGCAGGCTTCGAGGCTCTGGGGCGGGAGGTGAATTGGTGCGGGGCTGGAGCCAAGACACAGATGCTGTGCATTGAAGGTGGAGAAGATTGCTCTTGCAGAGATGGAGAAAGGCTCAGGTGAAGTCAGAAGAGCAGAGCTGGCAGTTGAATAAAGCTTGTGGTTTGAAAAAGAGCTGAAATCACAGGGGCTGGGGCAAAAGGGGTGTCTGAAATGATTGACTCTGAAATCGCTCGTGCCGGGTTAGAAGGGATGGAGGTGAAATCGCCGTAGGAGCGGGATACGGACTGGGGCAGGCTTCGAGGCTCTGGGGCGGGAGGTGAATTGGTGCGGGGCTGGAGCCAAGACACAGATGCTGTGCATTGAAGGTGGAGAAGATTGCTCTTGCAGAGATGGAGAAAGGCTCAGGTGAAGTCAGAAGAGCAGAGCTGGCAGTTGAATAAAGCTTGTGGTTTGAAAAAGAGCTGAAATCACAGGGGCTGGGGCAAAAGGGGTGTCTGAAATTATTGACTCTGAAGTTGCTCGTGCCGGGTTTGAAGCCGTTATCGGGGTAGACGCCATAGGGGTGCCATCGAGACGGGGCGATCCATGCGCCAAGATTGGCACAGGTCCGGGCTGTTGAAGGTGGGTCTGGGTCGCGTGCCAGCGCATGGAACGGGGACACGAAGGGCCATAATAGGAGGGGGACCGTAGGGCCGGAGGTGAAATATCCGTGGGAGCGGGATACGTACCGGGGCATGCTTCGAGGCTCTGGGGCGGGGGCTGAATTGGTGCAGGGCTGGAGCCAAGACACAGATGCTGTGCATTGAAGGTGGAGAAGATTGCTCTTGCAGAGATGGAGAAAGGCTCAGGTGAAGTCAGAAGAGCAGAGCTGGCAGTTGAATAAAGCTTGTGGTTTGAAAAAGAGCTGAAATCACAGGGGCTGGGGCAAAAGGGGTGTCTGAAATTATTGACTCTGAAATCGCTTGTGCCGGGTTTAGAAGCCGTTATCGGGGTAGACGCTGTAGGGGTGTCATCCAGATGGGGAGATCTGTGTGCCGAAATTGGTGCAGGCGTGGGGTATTGGAGGTGGGTCTGGGTCAGGGGCATGGGGGCTAGGGGGCCGGAGGGGACCAGAGGCCAGACAGTCAGTGCGTTAGGGGGCCTGGGCATCCTAGGGCAAGGTGGCTCACAGGTCAGCAGGGCCAGGTGGTCATGGGGCCTTGCGGCCATGGGACTTGGGGGCTAGGGGGACAGTGGACCCATGGGCCAGGGGTTCAGAGGCCAGGGGCCTAATGGATCATGGGAGCTGGGGGGATGAGGTGCCCAGGTTAGGTTTTGGGGTTGGACTTAGACTTGGGCTTAGTCTACGTCTTGGGGTTGGGGTAAGGGGTAAAGGTTAGGGTTGGGGTTATAGTTGGGTATGGGTAAGGGTACAGGTTAGTGTTAGGGTACGGGTTAGGGTACGGGTACGGCTTAGGGTACCGGTGAGCGTTAGTGTACGGGTTAGGGTATGGTTTAGGGTTAGCGTACGGGTTAGGGTATGGGTAGAGGGTAGGGTTAGGGTTAGGTTTAGGGTTAGGATTTGTGTTAGGGTTAGGGATATTTGGGTTACGGTTAGGGTTAGTTCGGTTAGGGTTAGGGTTATGGTTAGTGGGTTTAGGGTAAGGGTTAGGGTTATTTGGGTTAAGGTTAGGGTTAGTGTTAGGGTTAGTTGGGTTAGGGTTAGGGTTATTTGGTTTAGGGTTAGGTTTAGGGTCAGGGTTAGGGTTAGGGTTATTTGGGCGAGGGTTAGGGTTAGGTTTAGGTTTAGGGTTAGCTGGGTTAGGGTTATGGTTAGGGTTATTTTGGTAAAGGTTAGGCTTAGGGCTAGTGTTAGGGCTAGTTGGTTTAGAGTTAGGGTTATTTGGGTTAGGGTTAGGTTTAGGGTCTGGATCAGGGTTAGGGTTATTTGGGCTAGGGTTAGGGTTAGGTTTAGGTTTAGGTTTAGTTCGGTTATGGTTAGGGTTATTTTGGTAAAGGGTAGGCTTAGGGTTAGGGTTATTTGGTTTAGGGTTAGGTTTAGGGTCAGGGTTAGGGTTAGATTTATTTGGGCTAGGGTTAGGGTTAGGGTTTGTGTTATGGTTAGAGTTAGTTAGTTTAGGGTTGGGTTATGGTTATTTGGGTTAGTGTTAGGGCCATTTCTGTTAGGGTTAGGGTTAGTTGCGTTGTGGGTAGGGTTAGTTGGTTATGGTTAGGGTTATTTCGGTTAGTGTTAGGGTTACTTGGGTTAGGGTTAGGGTTAGGCATAGGGTTATGGTTAGTTGGGTTAGAGTTATGGTTAGGGTTATTTTGGTAAAGGTTAGGCTTATGGTTAGTGTTAGGGCTAGTTGGGTTAGGGTTAGGGTTATTTGGTTTAGGGTTAGGTTTAAGGTCAGGGTTAGGGTTAGGGTTATTTGGGCTAGGGTTAGGGTTAGGGTTAGGGTTAGGGTTATGGTTAGTTGGGTTAGGGTTATGGTTAGGGTTATTTTGGTAATGGTTAGGCTTAGGGTTAGTGTTAGGGTTAGTTGGGTTAGGGTTAGGGTTATTTGGTTTAGGGTTAGGTTTAGGGTCAGGGTTACTGTTAGGGTTAGGGTTATTTGGGCAAGGGTTAGGGTTAGGGTTATTTGGGCTAGGGTTAGGGTTAGGGTTATAGTTAGGTCTATGGTTAGTTAGGGTTATGGTTAGGGTTATTTTGGTAAAGGTTAGGCTTATGGTTAGTGATAGGGCTAGTTGGTTTAGGGTTAGGGTTAGGGTTATTTGGTTTAGGGTTAGGTTCAGGGTTAGGGTTAGGGTTAGGGTTATTTGGGCTAGGGTTAGGGTTAGGGTTAGGGTTATGGTTAGTTGGGTTAGGGTTATGGTTAGGGTTATTTTGGTAAAGGTTAGGCTTATGGTTAGTGTTAGGGCTAGTTGGTTTAGGGTTAGGGTTATTTGGTTTAGGGTTAGGTTTAGGGTCAGGGTTAGGGTTAGGGTTATTTGGGCTAGGGTTAGGGTTAGGGTTAGGGTTAGTTGGGTTTGGGTAATGGTTAGGGTTATTTTGGTAAAGGTTAGGCTTATGGTTAGTGTTAGGGCTAGTTGGTTTAGGGTTAGGGTTAGGGTTATTTGGTTTAGGGTTAGGTTTAGGGTCAGGGTTAGGGTTAGGGTTAGGGTTAGTGTTATGGTTAGTTGGGTTAGGGTTATGGTTAGGGTTATTTTGGTAAAGGTTAGGGTTAGGGTTAGTGTTAGGGCTAGTTGGTTTAGGGTTAGGGTTAGGGTTATTTGGTTTAGGGTTACGTTTAGGGTCAGGGTTAGGGTTAGGGTTAGGGTTATTTGGGCTAGGGTTAGGGTTAGGGTTAGGGTTATGGTTAGTTGGGTTAGGGTTATGGTTAGGGTTATTTTGGTAAAGGTTAGGCTTATGGTTAGTGATAGGGCTAGTTGGTTTAGGGTTAGGGTTAAGGTTATTTGGTTTAGGGTCAGGTTTAGGGTCAGGGTTAGGGTTAGGGTTAGGGTTATTTGGGCTAGGGTTAGGGTTAGGGTTAGGGTTATGGTTAGTTGGGTTAGGGTTATGGTTAGGGTTATTTTGGTAAAGGTTAGGCTTATGGTTAGTGTTAGGGCTAGTTGGTTTAGGGTTAGGGTTAGGGTTATTTGGTTTAGGGTTAGGTTTAGGGTCAGGGTTAGGGTTAGAGTTAGGGTTATTTGGGCTAGGGTTAGGGTTAGGGTTAGGGTTATGGTTAGTTGGGTTTGGGTTATGGTTAGGGTTATTTTGGTAAAGGTTAGGCTTATGGTTAGTGTTAGGGCTAGTTGGTTTAGGGTTAGGGTTAGGGTTATTTGGTTTAGGGTTAGGTTTAGGGTTAGGGTTAGGGTTAGGGTTATTTGGGCTAGGCTAAGGGTTAGGGTTATGGTTATTTGGGTTTGGGTTATGGTTAGGGTTATTTTGGTAAAGGTTAGGCTTATGGTTAGTGTTAGGGCTAGTTGGTTTAGGGTTAGGGTTAGGCTTATTTGGTTTAGGGTTAGGTTTAGGGTCAGGGTTAGGGTTAGGGTTAGGGTTATTTGGGCTAGGGTTAGGGTTACGGTTAGGTTTAGGTTATGGTTAGTTGGGTTTGGGTTATGGTTAGGGTTATTTTGGTAAAGGTTAGGCTTATGATTAGTGTTAGGGCTAGTTGGTTTAGGGTTAGGGTTAGGGTTATTTGGTTTAGGTTTAGGTTTAGGGTCAGGGTTAGGGTTAGGGGTTAGGGTTAGGGTTAGGGTTATTTGGGCTAGGGTTAGGGTTAGGGTTAGGGTTATGGTTAGTTGGGTTTGGGTTATGGTTAGTTGGGTTTGGGTTATGGTTAGGGTTATTTTGGTAAAGGTTAGGCTTATGGTTAGTGTTAGGGCTAGTTGGTTTTGGGTTATTTGGTTTAGGGTTAGGTTTAGGGTCAGGGTTAGGGTTAGGGTTATTTGGGCTAGGGTTAGGGTTAGGGTTAGGGTTAGGGTTAGGGTTATGGTTAGTTGGGTTAGGGTTATGGTTAAGGGTTATTTTGGTAAAGGTTAGGCTTATGGTTAGTGTTAGGGCTAGTTGGTTTAGGGTTAGGGTTAGGGTTATTTGGTTTAGGGTTAGGTTTAGGGTCAGGGTTAGGGTTAGGGTTAGGGTTATTTGGGCTAGGGTTAGGGTTAGGGTTAGGGTTAGGGTTAGGGTTATGGTTAGTTGGGTTTGGGTTATGGTTAGGGTTATTTTGGTAAAGGTTAGGCTTATGGTTAGTGTTAGGGCTAGTTGGTTTAGGGTTAGGGTTAGGGTTATTTGGTTTAGGGTTAGGTTTAGGGTCAGGGTTAGGGTTAGGGTTAGGGTTATTTGGGCTAGGGTTAGGGTTATGGTTAGGGTTAGGGTTAGGGTTAGGGTTATGGTTAGTTGGGTTTGGGTTATGGTTAGGGTTATTTTGGTAAAGGTTAGGCTTATGGTTAGTGTTAGGGCTAGTTGGTTTAGGGTTAGGGTTAGGGTTATTTGGTTTAGGGTTAGGTTTAGGGTCAGGGTTAGGGTTAGGGTTAGGGTTATTTGGGCTAGGGTTAGGGTTAGGGTTAGGGTTATGGTTAGTTGGGTTTGGGTTATGGTTAGGGTTATTTTGGTAAAGGTTAGGATTATGGTTAGAGTTAGGGCTAGTTGGTTTAGGGTTAGGGGTAGGGTTATTTGGTTTAGGGTTAGGTTTAGGGTCAGGTTTATGGTTAGGGTTAGGGTTATTTGGGCTAGGGCTAGGGTTAGGGTTAGGGTTAGGGTTATGGTTAGTTGGGTTTGGGTTATGGTTAGGGTTATTTTGGTAAAGGTTAGGCTTATGGTTAGTGTTAGGGCTAGTTGGTTTAGGGTTAGGGTTAGGGTTATTTGGTTTAGGGTTAGGTTTAGGGTTAGGGTTAGGGTTAGGGTTAGGGTTAGGGTTATTTGGGCTGGGGTTAGGGTTAGGGTTAGGGTTAGGGTTAGGGTTATGGTTAGTTGGGTTTGGGTTATGGTTAGGGTTATTTTGGTAAAGGTTAGGCTTATGGTTAGTGTTAGGGCTAGTTGGTTTAGGGTTAGGGTTAGGGTTATTTGGTTTAGGGTTAGGTTTAGGGTCAGGGTTAGGGTTAGGGTTAGGGTTATTTGGGCTAGGGTTAGGGTTAGGGTTAGGGTTATGGTTAGTTGGGTTAGGGTTATGGTTAGGGTTATTTTGGTAAAGGTTAGGCTTATGGTTAGTGTTAGGGCTGGTTGGTTTAGGGTTAGGGTTAGGGTTATTTGGTTTAGGGTTAGGTTTAGGGTCAGGGTTAGGGTTAGGGTTCGGGTTATTTGGGCTAGGGTTAGGGTTAGGGTTAGGGTTAGGGTTATGGTTAGTTGGGTTTGGGTTATGGTTAGGGTTATTTTGGTAAAGGTTAGGCTTATGGTTAGTGTTAGGGCTAGTTGGTTTAGGGTTAGGGTTAGGGTTATTTGGTTTAGGGTTAGGTTTAGGGTCAGGGTTAGGGTTAGGGTTAGGGTTATTTGGGCTAGGGTTAGGGTTAGGGTTAGGGTTAGGGTTATGGTTAGTTGGGTTTGGGTTATGGTTAGGGTTATTTTGGTAAAGGTTAGGCTTAGGTTTAGTGTTAGGGCTAGTTGGTTTAGGGTTATTTGGTTTAGGGTTAGGTTTAGGGTCAGGGTTAGGGTTAGGGTTATTTGGGCTAGGGTTAGGGTTAGGGTTAGGGTTAGGGTTATGGTTAGTTGGGTTTGGGTTATGGTTAGGGTTATTTTGGTAAAGGTTAGGCTTATGGTTAGTGTTAGGGCTAGTTGGTTTAGGGTTAGGGTTAGGGTTATTTGGTTTAGGGTTAGGTTTAGGGTCAGGTTTAGGGTTAGGGTTAGGGTTATTTGGGCTAGGGTTAGGGTTAGGGTTATGGTTAGTTGGGTTAGGGTTATGGTTAGGGTTATTTTGGTAAAGGTTAGGCTTATGGTTAGTGTTAGGGCTAGTTGGTTTAGGGTTAGGGTTATGGTTATTTGGTTTAGGGTTAGGTTTAGGGTCAGGGTTAGGGTTAGGGTTATTTGGGCTAGGGTTAGGGTTAGGGTTAGGGTTAGGGTTGGTTTAGGGTTAGGGTTAGTTGGGTTAGGGTTATGGTTATGGTTATTTTGGTAAAGGTTAGGCTTATGGTTAGTGTTAGGGCTAGTTGGTTTAGGGTTAGGGTTAGGGTTATTTGGTTTAGGGTTAGGTTTAGGGTCAGGGTTAGGGTTAGGGTTATTTGGGCTAGGGTTAGGGTTAGGGTTAGGGTTAGTTGGGTTAGGGTTATGGTTAGGGTTATTTTGGTAAAGGTTAGGCTTATGGTTAGTGTTAGGGCTAGTTGGTTTAGGGTTAGGGTTAGGGTTATTTGGTTTAGGGTTAGGTTCAGGGTTAGGGTTAGGGTTATTTGGGCTAGGGTTAGGGTTAGGGTTAGGGTTATGGTTTGTTGGGTTTGGGTTATGGTTAGGGTTATTTTGGTAAAGGTTAGGCTTATGGTTAGTGTTAGGGCTAGTTGGTTTAGGGTTAGGGTTAGGATTATTTGGTTTAGGGTTAGGGTTAGGGTCAGGGTTAGGGTTAGGGTTATTTGGGCTAGGGTTAGGGTTAGGGTTAGGGTTAGGGTTAGTTGGGTTTGGGTAATGGTTAGGGTTATTTTGGTAAAGGTTAGGCTTATGGTTAGTGTTAGGGCTAGTTGGTTTAGGGTTAGGGTTAGGGTTATTTGGTTTAGGGTTAGGTTTAGGGTCAGGGTTAGGGTTAGGGTTAGGGTTAGTGTTATGGTTAGTTGGGTTAGGGTTATGGTTAGGGTTATTTAGGTAAAGGTTAGGGTTAGGGTTAGTGTTAGGGTTATTTTGGTAAAGGTTAGGGTTAGGGTTAGTGTTAGGGCTAGTTGGTTTAGGGTTAGGGTTAGGGTTATTTGGTTTAGGGTTAGGTTTAGGGTCAGGGTTAGGGTTAGGGTTAGGGTTATTTGGGCTAGGGTTAGGGTTAGGGTTAGGGTTAGGGTTAGGGTTATGGTTAGTTGGGTTAGGGTTATGGTTAGGGTTATTTTGGTAAAGGTTAGGCTTATGGTTAGTGTTAGGGCTAGTTGGTTTAGGGTTAGGGTTAGGGTTATTTGGTTTAGGGTCAGGTTTAGGGTCAGGGTTAGGGTTAGGGTTAGGGTTATTTGGGCTAGGGTTAGGGTTTGGGTTAGGGTTATGGTTAGTTGGGTTAGGGTTATGGTTAGGGTTATTTTGGTAAAGGTTAGGCTTATGGTTAGTGTTAGGGCTAGTTGGTTTAGGGTTAGGGTTAGGGTTATTTGGTTTAGGGTTAGGTTTAGGGCCAGGGTTAGGGTTAGGGTTAGGGTTATTTGGGCTAGGCTAAGGGTTAGGGTTAGGGTTAGGGTTATGGTTATTTGGGTTTGGGTTATGGTTAGGGTTATTTTGGTAAAGGTTAGGCTTATGGTTAGTGTTAGGGCTAGTTGGTTTAGGGTTAGGGTTAGGCTTATTTGGTTTAGGGTTAGGTTTAGGGTCAGGGTTAGGGTTAGGGTTATTTGGGCTAGGGTTAGGGTTAGGGTTACGGTTAGGTTTAGGTTATGGTTAGTTGGGTTTGGGTTATGGTTAGGGTTATTTTGGTAAAGGTTAGGGTTATGATTAGTGTTAGGGCTAGTTGGTTTAGGGTTAGGGTTAGGGTTATTTGGTTTAGGTTTAGGTTTAGGGTCAGGGTTAGGGTTAGGGTTAGGGGTTAGGGTTAGGGTTAGGGTTATTTGGGCTAGGGTTAGGGTTAGGGTTAGGGTTATGGTTAGTTGGGTTTGGGTTATGGTTAGTTGGGTTTGGGTTATGGTTAGGGTTATTTTGGTAAAGGTTAGGCTTATGGTTAGTGTTAGGGCTAGTTGGTTTTGGGTTATGTGGTTTAGGGTTAGGTTTAGGGTCAGGGTTAGGGTTAGGGTTATTTGGGCTAGGCTTAGGGTTAGGGTTAGGGTTAGGGTTATGGTTAGTTGGGTTAGGGTTATGGTTAAGGGTTATTTTGGTAAAGGTTAGGCTTATGGTTAGTGTTAGGGCTAGTTGGTTTAGGGTTAGGGTTAGGGTTATTTGGTTTAGGGTTAGGTTTAGGGTCAGGGTTAGGGTTAGGGTTAGGGTTATTTGGGCTAGGGTTAGGGTTAGGGTTAGGGTTAGGGTTAGGGTTATGGTTAGTTGGGTTTGGGTTATGGTTAGGGTTATTTTGGTAAAGGTTAGGCTTATGGTTAGTGTTAGGGCTAGTTGGTTTAGGGTTAGGGTTAGGGTTATTTGGTTTAGGGTTAGGTTTAGGGTCAGGGTTAGGGTTAGGGTTAGGGTTATTTGGGCTAGGGTTAGGGTTATGGTTAGGGTTAGGGTTAGGGTTAGGGTTATGGTTAGTTGGGTTTGGGTTATGGTTAGGGTTATTTTGGTAAAGGTTAGGCTTATGGTTAGTGTTAGGGCTAGTTGGTTTAGGGTTAGGGTTAGGGTTATTTGGTTTAGGGTTAGGTTTAGGGTCAGGGTTAGGGTTAGGGTTAGGGTTATTTGGGCTAGGGTTAGGGTTAGGGTTAGGGTTATGGTTAGTTGGGTTTGGGTTATGGTTAGGGTTATTTTGGTAAAGGTTAGGATTATGGTTAGAGTTAGGGCTAGTTGGTTTAGGGTTAGGGGTAGGGTTATTTGGTTTAGGGTTAGGTTTAGGGTCAGGTTTATGGTTAGGGTTAGGGTTATTTGGGCTATGGCTAGGGTTAGGGTTAGGGTTAGGGTTATGGTTAGTTGGGTTTGGGTTATGGTTAGGGTTATTTTGGTAAAGGTTAGGCTTATGGTTAGTGTTAGGGCTAGTTGGTTTAGGGTTAGGGTTAGGGTTATTTGGTTTAGGGTTAGGTTTAGGGTTAGGGTTAGGGTTAGGGTTAGGGTTAGGGTTATTTGGGCTGGGGTTAGGGTTAGGGTTAGGGTTAGGGTTAGGGTTATGGTTAGTTGGGTTTGGGTTATGGTTATGGTTATTTTGGTAAAGGTTAGGCTTATGGTTAGTGTTAGGGCTAGTTGGTTTAGGGTTAGGTTTAGGGTCAGGGTTAGGGTTAGGGTTATTTGGGCTAGGGTTAGGGTTAGGGTTATGGTTAGTTGGGTTAGGGTTATGGTTAGGGTTAGGGTTAGGGTTATGGTTAGTTGGGTTAGGGTTATGGTTAGGGTTATTTTGGTAAAGGTTAGGCTTATGGTTAGTGTTAGGGCTGGTTGGTTTAGGGTTAGGGTTAGGGTTATTTGGTTTAGGGTTAGGTTTAGGGTCAGGGTTAGGGTTAGGGTTCGGGTTATTTGGGCTAGGGTTAGGGTTAGGGTTAGGGTTAGGGTTATGGTTAGTTGGGTTTGGGTTATGGTTAGGGTTATTTTGGTAAAGGTTAGGCTTATGGTTAGTGTTAGGGCTAGTTGGTTTAGGGTTAGGGTTAGGGTTATTTGGTTTAGGGTTAGGTTTAGGGTCAGGGTTAGGGTTAGGGTTAGGGTTATTTGGGCTAGGGTTAGGGTTAGGGTTAGGGTTAGGGTTATGGTTAGTTGGGTTTGGGTTATGGTTAGGGTTATTTTGGTAAAGGTTAGGCTTAGGTTTAGTGTTAGGGCTAGTTGGTTTAGGGTTATTTGGTTTAGGGTTAGGTTTAGGGTCAGGGTTAGGGTTAGGGTTATTTGGGCTAGGGTTAGGGTTAGGGTTAGGGTTAGGGTTATGGTTAGTTGGGTTTGGGTTATGGTTAGGGTTATTTTGGTAAAGGTTAGGCTTATGGTTAGTGTTAGGGCTAGTTGGTTTAGGGTTAGGGTTAGGGTTATTTGGTTTAGGGTTAGGTTTAGGGTCAGGTTTAGGGTTAGGGTTAGGGTTATTTGGGCTAGGGTTAGGGTTAGGGTTATGGTTAGTTGGGTTAGGGTTATGGTTAGGGTTATTTTGGTAAAGGTTAGGCTTATGGTTAGTGTTAGGGCTAGTTGGTTTAGGGTTAGGGTTATGGTTATTTGGTTTAGGGTTAGGTTTAGGGTCAGGGTTAGGGTTAGGGTTATTTGGGCTAGGGTTAGGGTTAGGGTTAGGGTTAGGGTTGGTTTAGGGTTAGGGTTAGTTGGGTTAGGGTTATGGTTATGGTTATTTTGGTAAAGGTTAGGCTTATGGTTAGTGTTAGGGCTAGTTGGTTTAGGGTTAGGGTTAGGGTTATTTGGTTTAGGGTTAGGTTTAGGGTCAGGGTTAGGGTTAGGGTTATTTGGGCTAGGGTTAGGGTTAGGGTTAGGGTTAGGGTTAGGGTTAGGGTTATGGTTAGTTGGGTTTG
Organism: Sturnus vulgaris; assembly: GCF_052056855.1. NCBI lineage: Eukaryota > Metazoa > Chordata > Aves > Passeriformes > Sturnidae > Sturnus > Sturnus vulgaris. The sequence goes on along the minus strand of NC_142268.1, from coordinate 38,633 downwards.
GGTTATGGTTAGGGTTATTTTGGTAAAGGTTAGGCTTATGGTTAGTGTTAGGGCTAGTTGGTTTAGGGTTAGGGTTAGGGTTATTTGGTTTAGGGTTAGGTTTAGGGTCAGGGTTAGGGTTAGGGTTAGGGTTATTTGGGCTAGGGTTAGGGTTAGGGTTAGGGTTAGGGTTAGGGTTATGGTTAGTTGGGTTAGGGTTATGGTTAGGGTTATTTTGGTAAAGGTTAGGCTTATGGTTAGTGTTAGGGCTAGTTGGTTTAGGGTTAGGGTTAGGGTTATTTGGTTTAGGGTCAGGTTTAGGGTCAGGGTTAGGGTTAGGGTTAGGGTTATTTGGGCTAGGGTTAGGGTTTGGGTTAGGGTTATGGTTAGTTGGGTTTGGGTTATGGTTAGGGTTATTTTGGTAAAGGTTAGGCTTATGGTTAGTGTTAGGGCTAGTTGGTTTTGGGTTATGTGGTTTAGGGTTAGGTTTAGGGTCAGGGTTAGGGTTAGGGTTAGGGTTATTTGGGCTAGGGTTAGGGTTAGGGTTAGGGTTAGGGTTATGGTTAGTTGGGTTAGGGTTATGGTTAGGGTTATTTTGGTAAAGGTTAGGCTTATGGTTAGTGTTAGGGCTAGTTGGTTTAGGGTTAGGGTTAGGGTTATTTGGTTTAGGGTTAGGTTTAGGGTCAGGGTTAGGGTTAGGGTTAGGGTTATTTGGGCTAGGGTTAGGGTTAGGGTTATGGTTAGTTGGGTTTGGGTTATGGTTAGGGTTATTTTGGTAAAGGTTAGGCTTATGGTTAGTGTTAGGGCTAGTTGGTTTAGGGTTAGGGTTGGGGTTATTTGGTTTAGGGTTAGGTTTAAGGTCAGGTTTAGGGTTAGGGTTAGGGTTATTTGGGCTAGGGTTAGGGTTAGGGTTAGGGTTAGGGTTATGGTTAGTTGGGTTTGGGTTATGGTTAGGGTTATTTTGGTAAAGGTTAGGCTTATGGTTAGTGTTAGGGCTAGTTGGTTTAGGGTTAGGGTTAGGGTTATTTGGTTTAGGGTTAGGTTTAGGGTCAGGGTTAGGGTTAGGGTTAGGGTTATTTGGGCTAGGGTTAGGGTTAGGGTTAGGGTTAGGGTTATGGTTAGTTGGGTTTGGGTTATGGTTAGGGTTATTTTGGTAAAGGTTAGGCTTATGGTTAGTGTTAGGGCTAGTTGGTTTAGGGTTAGGGTTAGGGTTATTTGGTTTAGGGTTAGGTTTAGGGTCAGGGTTAGGGTTAGGGTTATTTGGGCTAGGGTTAGGGTTAGGGTTAGGGTTACGGTTAGGGTTATGGTTAGTTGGGTTTGGGTTATGGTTAGGGTTATTTTGGTAAAGTTTAGGCTTATGGTTAGTGTTAGGGCTAGTTGGTTTAGGGTTAGGGTTAGGGTTATTTGGTTTAGGGTTAGGTTTAGGGTCAGGGTTAGGGTTAGGGTTAGGGTTATTTGGGCTAGGGTTAGGGTTAGGGTTAGGGTTAGGGTTATGGTTATTTGGGTTTGGGTTATGGTTAGGGTTATTTTGGTAAAGGTTAGGCTTATGGTTAGTGTTAGGGCTAGTTGGTTTAGGGTTAGGGTTAGGGTTATTTGGTTTAGGGTTAGGTTTAGGGTCAGGTTTATGGTTAGGGTTAGGGTTATTTGGGCTAGGGTTAGGGTTAGGGTTAGGGTTAGGGTTAGGGTTAGTTGGGTTTGGGTTATGGTTAGGGTTATTTTGGTAAAGGTTAGGCTTATGGTTAGTGTTAGGGCTAGTTGGTTTAGGGTTAGGGTTAGGGTTATTTGGTTTAGGGTTAGGTTTAGGGTTAGGGTTAGGGTTAGGGTTAGGGTTAGGGTTAGGGTTATTTGGGCTAGGGTTAGGGTTAGGGTTAGGGTTAGGGTTAGGGTTATGGTTAGTTGGGTTTGGGTTATGGTTTGGGTTATTTTGGTAAAGGTTAGGCTTATGGTTAGTGTTAGGGCTAGTTGGTTTAGGGTTAGGGTTAGGGTTATTTGTTTTAGGTTTAGGTTTAGGGTCAGGGTTAGGGTTAGGGTTAGGGTTATTTGGGCTAGGGTTAGGGTTAGGGTTAGGGTTAGGGTTAGGGTTATGGTTAGTTGGGTTAGGGTTATGGTTAGGGTTATTTTGGTAAAGGTTAGGCTTATGGTTAGTGTTAGGGCTGGTTGGTTTAGGGTTAGGGTTAGGGTTATTTGGTTTAGGGTTAGGTTTAGGGTCAGGGTTAGGGTTAGGGTTCGGGTTATTTGGGCTAGGGTTAGGGTTAGGGTTAGGGTTAGGGTTAGGGTTATGGTTAGTTGGGTTTGGGTTATGGTTAGGGTTATTTTGGTAAAGGTTAGGCTTATGGTTAGTGTTAGGGCTAGTTGGTTTAGGGTTAGGGTTAGGGTTATTTGGTTTAGGGTTAGGTTTAGGGTCAGGGTTAGGGTTAGGGTTAGGGTTATTTGGGCTAGGGTTAGGGTTAGGGTTAGGGTTAGGGTTATGGTTAGTTGGGTTTGGGTTATGGTTAGGGTTATTTTGGTAAAGGTTAGGCTTAGGTTTAGTGTTAGGGCTAGTTGGTTTAGGGTTATTTGGTTTAGGGTTAGGTTTAGGGTCAGGGTTAGGGTTAGGGTTAGGGTTATTTGGGCTAGGGTTAGGGTTAGCGTTAGGGTTAGGGTTATGGTTAGTTGGGTTAGGGTTATGGTTAGGGTTATTTTGGTAAAGGTTAGGCTTATGGTTAGTGTTAGGGCTAGTTGGTTTAGGGTTAGGGTTAGGGTTATTTGGTTTAGGGTTAGGTTTAGGGTCAGGTTTAGGGTTAGGGTTAGGGTTATTTGGTTTAGGGTTAGGGTTAGGGTTAGGGTTAGGGTTAGGGTTAGGTTTAGGGTTAGAGTTAGGGTTAGGGTTATGGTTAGTTGGGTTTGGGTCATGGTTAGGGTTATTTTGGTAAAGGTTAGGCTTATGGTTAGTGTTAGGGCTAGTTGGTTTAGGGTTAGGGTTATGGTTATTTGGTTTAGGGTTAGGTTTAGGGCCAGGTTTAGGGTTAGGGTTAGGGTTAGGGTTCGGGTTAGGGTTAGGGTTACGGTTAGGGTTAGGGTTATGGTTTGTTGGGTTAGGGTTATGGTTAGGGTTATTTTGGTAAAGGTTAGGCTTAGGGTTAGTGTTAGGGCTAGTTGGTTTAGGGTTAGGGTTAGGGTTATTTTGTTTAGGGTTAGGTTTAGGGTCAGGGTTAGGGTTAGGGTTATTTGGGCTAGGGTTAGGGTTAGGGTTAGTTGGGTTAGGGTTATGGTTAGGGTTATTTTGGTAAAGGTTAGCCTTAGGGTTAATTTTAGGGCTAGTTGGTTTAGGGTTAGGGTTATTTGTGTTAGGGTTAGGTTTAGGGTCTGGATCAGGGTTAGGGTTATTTGGGCTAGGGTTAGGGTTAGGTTTTGGTTTAGGTTTAGTTCGGTTATGGTTAGGGTTATTTTGGTAAAGGGTAGGCTTAGGGTTAGGGTTATTTGGTTTAGGGTTAGGTTTAGGGTCAGGGTTAGGGTTAGATTTATTTGGGCTAGGGTTAGGGTTAGGGTTTGTGTTATGGTTAGAGTTAGTTAGTTTAGGGTTAGGGTTATGGTTATTTGGGTTAGTGTTAGGGCCATTTCTGTTAGGGTTAGGGTTAGTTGCGTTGTGGGTAGGGTTAGTTGGTTATGGTTAGGGTTATTTCGGTTAGTGTTAGGGATACTTGGGTTAGGGTTAGGGTTAGGCATAGGGTTATGGTTAGTTGGGTTAGAGTTATGGTTAGGGTTATTTTGGTAAAGGTTAGGCTTAGGGTTAGTGTTAGGGCTAGTTGGGTTAGGGTTAGGGTTATTTGGTTTAGGGTTAGGTTTAAGGTCAGGGTTAGGGTTAGGGTTATTTGGGCTAGGGTTAGGGTTAGGGTTAGGCAAAGGGTTATGGTTAGTTGGGTTAGGGTTATGGTTAGGGTTATTTTGATAACGGTTAGGCTTAGGGTTAGTGTTAGGGTTAGTTGGGTTAGGGTTAGGGTTATTTGGTTTAGGGTTAGGTTTAGGGTCAGGGTTGCTGTTAGGGTTAGGGTTATTTGGGCAAGGGTTAGGGTTAGGGTTATTTGGGCTAGGGTTAGGGTTAGGGTTATAGTTAGGTCTATGGTTAGTTAGGGTTATGGTTAGGGTTATTTTGGTAAAGGTTAGGCTTAGGGTTAGTGTTAGGGCTAGTTGGTTTAGGGTTAGGGTTAGGGTTATTTGGTTTAGGGTTAGGTCTAGGGTCCCGGTTAGGGTTACGGTTAGGGTTATTTGGGCTAGGGTTAGGGTTAGGGTTAGAGTTAGGGTTAGGGTTAGGGTTATGGTTAGTTGGTTTAGGGTTATGGTTAGGGTTATTTTGGTGAAGGTTAGGCTTATGGTTAGTGTTAGGGCTAGTTGGTTTAGGGTTAGGGTTAGGGTTATTTGGTTTAGGGTTAGGCTTAGGGTCAGGGTTAGGGTTAGGGTTAGGGTTAGGGTTATTTGGGCTAGGGTTAGGGTTAGGGTTAGGGTTAGGGTTAGGGTTAGGGTTAGTGTTAGGGTTAGGGTTAGGGTTAGGGTTAGTTGGGTTAGGGTTATGGTTAGGGTTATTTTGGTAAAGGTTAGGCTTATGGTTAGTGTTAGGGCTGGTTGGTTTAGGGTTAGTGTTATGGTTATTTGGTTTAGGGTTAGGTTTAGGGTCAGGGTTAGGGTTAGGGTTAGGGTTATTTGGGCTAGGGTTAGGGTTAGGGTTAGGGTTATGGTTAGTTGGGTTAGGGTTATGGTTAGGGTTATTTTGGTAAAGGTTAGGCTTATGGTTAGTGTTAGGGCTAGTTGGTTTAGGGTTAGGGTTATGGTTATTTGGTTTAGGGTTAGGTTTAGGGTCAGGTTTAGGGTTAGGGTTAGGGTTATTTGGGCTAGGGTTAGGGTTAGGGTTAGGGTTGGTTTAGGGTTAGGGTTAGTTGGGTTAGGGTTATGGTTAGGGTTATTTTGGTAAAGGTTAGGCTTATGGTTAGTGTTAGGGCTAGTTGGTTTAGGGTGAGGGTTAGGGTTATTTGGTTTAGGGTTAGGTTTAGGGTCAGGGTTAGGGTTAGGGTTATTTGGGCTAGGGTTATGGTTAGTTGGGTTAGGGTTATGGTTAGGGTTATTTTGGTAAAGGTTAGGCTTATGGTTAGTGTTAGGGCTAGTTGGTTTAGGGTTAGGGTTAGGGTTATTTGGTTTAGGGTTAGGTTCAGGGTTAGGGTTAGGGTTAGGGTTATTTGGGCTAGGGTTAGGGTTAGGGTTAGGGTTAGGGTTAGGGTTAGGGTTAGGGTTAGGGTTAGGGTTATTTGGGCTAGGGTTAGGGTTAGGGTTAGGGTTAGGGTTATGGTTAGTTGGGTTTGGGTTATGGTTAGGGTTATTTTGGTAAAGGTTAGGCTTATGGTTAGTGTTAGGGCTAGTTGGTTTAGGGTTAGGGTTAGGGTTATTTGGTTTAGGGTTAGGTTTAGGGTCAGGGTTAGGGTTAGGGTTAGGGTTATTTGGGCTAGGGTTAGGGTTAGGGTTAGGGTTAGGGTTATGGTTAGTTGGGTTTGGGTTATGGTTAGGGTTATTTTGGTAAAGGTTAGGCTTAGGTTTAGTGTTAGGGCTAGTTGGTTTAGGGTTATTTGGTTTAGGGTTAGGTTTAGGGTCAGGGTTAGGGTTAGGGTTAGGGTTATTTGGGCTAGGGTTAGGGTTAGGGTTAGGGTTAGGGTTATGGTTAGTTGGGTTACGGTTATGGTTAGGGTTATTTTGGTAAAGGTTAGGCTTATGGTTAGTGTTAGGGCTAGTTGGTTTAGGGTTAGGGTTAGGGTTATTTGGTTTAGGGTTAGGTTTAGGGTCAGGTTTAGGGTTAGGGTTAGGGTTATTTGGTTTAGGGTTAGGGTTAGGGTTAGGGTTAGGGTTAGGGTTAGGTTTTGGGTTAGGGTTAGGGTTAGGGTTATGGTTAGTTGGGTTTGGGTCATGGTTAGGGTTATTTTGGTAAAGGTTAGGCTTATGGTTAGTGTTAGGGCTAGTTGGTTTAGGGTTAGGGTTATGGTTATTTGGTTTAGGGTTAGGTTTAGGGCCAGGTTTAGGGTTAGGGTTAGGGTTAGGGTTCGGGTTAGGGTTAGGGTTACGGTTAGGGTTAGGGTCATGGTTTGTTGGGTTAGGGTTATGGTTAGGGTTATTTTGGTAAAGGTTAGGCTTATGGTTAGTGTTAGGGCTAGTTGGTTTAGGGTTAGGGTTAGGGTTATTTTGTTTAGGGTTAGGTTTAGGGTCAGGGTTAGGGTTAGGGTTATTTGGGCTAGGGTTAGGGTTAGGGTTAGTTGGGTTAGGGTTATGGTTAGGGTTATTTTGGTAGAGGTTAGCCTTAGGGTTAATTTTAGGGCTAGTTGGTTTAGGGTTAGGGTTATTTGGGTTAGGGTTAGGTTTAGGGTCTGGATCAGGGTTAGGGTTAGGGTTAGGGTTAGGGTTAGGGGTTAGGGTTAGGGTTAGGGTTAGGGTTAGGGTTAGGGTTTGGGTTAGGGTTAGGGTTAGGGTTAGGGTTAGGGTTAGGGTTTGGGTTAGGGTTAGGGTTAGGTTAGGGTTAGGGTTAGGGTTAGGGTTAGGGTTAGGGTTAGGGTTAGTTGGGTTTGGGTTATGGTTAGGGTTATTTTGGTAAAGGTTAGGCTTATGGTTAGTGTTAGGGCTAGTTGGTTTAGGGTTAGGGTTATGGTTATTTGGTTTAGGGTTAGGTTTAGGGTCAGGGTTAGGGTTAGGGTTAGGGTTATTTGGGCTAGGGTTAGGGTTAGGGTTAGGGTTAGGGTTAGGGTTAGGGTTATGGTTAGTTGGGTTTGGGTTATGGTTAGGGTTATTTTGGTAAAGGTTAGGCTTATGGTTAGTGTTAGGGCTAGTTGGTTTAGGGTTAGGGTTAGGGTTATTTGGTTTAGGGTTAGGTTTAGGGTCAGGGTTAGGGTTAGGGTTAGGGTTATTCGGGCTAGGGTTAGGGTTAGGGTTAGGGTTAGGGTTATGGTTAGTTGGGTTAGGGTTATGGTTAGGGTTATTTTGGTAAAGGTTAGGCTTATGGTTAGTGTTAGGGCTAGTTGGTTTAGGGTTAGGGTTAGGGTTATTTGGTTTAGGGTTAGGTTTAGGGTCAGGGTTAGGGTTAGGGTTATTTGGGCTAGGGTTAGGGTTAGGGTTAGGGTTATGGTTAGTTGGGTTTGGGTTATGGTTAGGGTTATTTTGGTAAAGGTTAGGCTTATGGTTAGTGTTAGGGCTAGTTGGTTTAGGGTTAGGGTTAGGGTTATTTGGTTTAGGGTTAGGTTTAGGGTCAGGGTTAGGGTTAGGGTTAGGGTTATTTGGGCTAGGGTTAGGGTTAGGGTTAGGGTTAGGGTTAGGGTTAGTTGGGCTAGGGTTAGGGTTAGGGTTAGGGTTAGGGTTAGGGTTAGGGTTAGGGTTAGTTGGGTTTGGGTTATGGTTAGGGTTATTTTGGTAAAGGTTAGGCTTATGGTTAGTGTTAGGGCTAGTTGGTTTAGGGTTAGGGTTATGGTTATTTGGTTTAGGGTTAGGTTTAGGGTCAGGGTTAGGGTTAGGGTTAGGGTTATTTGGGCTAGGGTTAGGGTTAGGGTTAGGGTTAGGGTTAGGGTTAGGGTTAGGGTTAGTTGGGTTTGGGTTATAGTTAGGGTTATTTTGGTAAAGGTTAGGCTTATGGTTAGTGTTAGGGCTAGTTGGTTTAGGGTTAGGGTTAGGGTTATTTGGTTTAGGGTTAGGTTTAGGGTCAGGGTTAGGGTTAGGGTTAGGGTTATTCGGGCTAGGGTTAGGGTTAGGGTTAGGGTTATGGTTAGTTGGGTTAGGGTTATGGTTAGGGTTATTTTGGTAAAGGTTAGGCTTATGGTTAGTGTTAGGGCTAGTTGGTTTAGGGTTAGGGTTAGGGTTATTTGGTTTAGGGTTAGGTTTAGGGTCAGGGTTAGGGTTAGGGTTATTTGGGCTAGGGTTAGGGTTAGGGTTAGGGTTATGGTTAGTTGGGTTTGGGTTATGGTTAGGGTTATTTTGGTAAAGGTTAGGCTTATGGTTAGTGTTAGGGCTAGTTGGTTTAGGGTTAGGGTTAGGGTTATTTGGTTTAGGGTTAGGTTTAGGGTCAGGGTTAGGGTTGGGGTTAGGGTTATTTGGGCTAGGGTTAGGGTTAGGGTTAGGGTTAGGGTTAGGGTTAGGGTTAGGGTTAGGGTTATGGTTAGTTGGGTTTGGGTTATGGTTAGGGTTATTTTGGTAAAGGTTAGGCTTATGGTTAGTGTTAGGGCTAGTTGGTTTAGGGTTAGGGTTAGGGTTATTTGGTTTAGGGTTAGGTTTAGGGTCAGGGTTAGGGTTAGGGTTATTTGGGCTAGGGTTAGGGTTAGGGTTAGGGTTAGGGTTAGGGTTAGGGTTAGGGTTAGGGTTAGGGTTATGGTTAGTTGGGTTTGGGTTATGGTTAGGGTTATTTTGGTAAAGGTTAGGCTTATGGTTAGTGTTAGGGCTAGTTGGTTTAGGGTTAGGGTTAGGGTTATTTGGTTTAGGGTTAGGTTTAGGGTCAGGGTTAGGGTTAGGGTTAGGGTTATTTGGGCTAGGGTTAGGGTTAGGGTTAGGGTTAGGGTTAGGGTTAGGGTTAGGGTTAGGGTTAGGGTTAGGGTTAGGGTTATGGTTAGTTGGGTTTGGGTTATGGTTAGGGTTATTTTGGTAAAGGTTAGGCTTATGGTTAG